>NC_085139.1:249680066-250387566 GCF_024139115.2 Armigeres subalbatus | reverse complement strand
CGAACGAACGAACGAACGAACGAACGAACGAACGAACGAACGAACGAACGAACGAACGAACGAACGAACGAACGAACGAACGAACGAACGAACGAACGAACGAACGAACGAACGAACGAACGAACGAACGAACGAACGAACGAACGAACGAACGAACGAACGAACGAACGAACGAACGAACGAACGAACGAACGAACGAACGAACGAACGAACGAACGAACGAACGAACGAACGAACGAACGAACGAACGAACGAACGAACGAACGAACGAACGAAGGCTACTCGCTCAAGAGCAAAAACATTGAATTGGCTGATTTCCTCGATGGAGAAGGAGATCGACGTAAGCGTTCATCACCAAAAAGCACCTAAAACCGGAGTTGAGCGTCCACATCCTGGACTTTCGTATCCTGCGACTCGACCGGCCGACCAGGGGAGATGGTGTGGCCATCGCTCTTCGCTACAACAAGACCAACATGGTGGTGTGGCCATCGCTCTTCGCTACAAAATCAACTCAAGACAAATCTTTCAAACGATTAAATAAACGAACGATTAAAAAGATAAATTTTATCTGCTTTTGTAAACAACGATACAAACGACGATTTGACGAATCTGATAGCTCTCCCACGCAAACCAACACCATCAAGAGGCAGGTGGAGGATTCCGCTTCCTGTCTGTGGTAGTAGCGGATTGTGTTAAAAGAATAATCGAAGATACGAAATGAAAGCATGAATTACTTGAATGAAATTTGAATTTCTAAATCGAAGCAATCGGCGTTCGAATAGTAGGCGCCCATTAGCACACGAATATGAGCTCGATTGACAGAACAAAACAAAGAATGAGACGATACTAATTCGAATGTTAGGTACATCGTCTATGTATCACTAGAGCTACTCGTTCTGTCAGAGCATACATGTGAGTACACTGCCCATGATAATTCAGATATTCGACGGATGTCCTAAGGATATTCGCTCGGCCCCGACATGGCGCGGTTGGTAGCTGGTCATGATTCGGGGTATTTTTTTGTGTAAAAGAGAGAAAGTAGGAGGAGTAAGAAAAAGAGATAAGAAACGCTCTCCGGTGGAAATAGACGGAGGAGCAAAGGTACAAGATAAAAAAAAAAAGAAGAAAATAAAAAAAAACAGAAAAATGCGATAAAAGGAATTGAGAAATGCTCTCCGGTGGAAATAGACGGAGAAGCAAGAGTACAAGATGATCTGAAAAAAAAGGAAGAAAAAAAGAAAACACAGTTTTGAACTTTGGTAGTGATGGACAGAGTACAAAAAAAAAGAGAGAGAGAAGGAAAGAAAGGAAACAGTTGGCCACAGAGAAACAGACGTCTCACTTAGAACAAAATGCAATCAAAATCATCGCCACGGAAACATTATCGCCCAATGCTAAATGCACTGTGATTGGACAATCGGAAACCAGATGGCGGTAGTGTGCAAACGTCAAACACAAGCAAAATCGATGGAAGCGCCATCGGTGGCCGATCGACCACCTACAAAAAATTGAACCTTCCGTTGAAAAGGTGAACGATGGAACATGTGTTGAGTGAGACGTCTGTTTCTCTGTGAGTTGGCCTTTGCCTGAGATAGACGTAGAGCCACAAAAATAATATGAAATGCAATGAAAAAGAACGATGGTTGAAGCACAGAGAAACAGACGTCTCACTCAACACATGTTCCATCGTTCACCTTTTCAACGGAAGGTTCAATTTTTTGTAGGTGGTCGATCGGCCACCGATGGCGCTTCCATCGATTTTGCTTGTGTTTGACGTTTGCACACTACCGCCATCTGGTTTCCGATTGTCCAATCACAGTGCATTTAGCATTGGGCGATAATGTTTCCGTGGCGATGATTTTGATTGCATTTTGTTCTAAGTGAGACGTCTGTTTCTCTGTGGTTGAAGATTTTCTGATTTTGTTGTTTGATCGATGTTTTTGGGACTAGATAACTAACATGACAGAGAATTGAAAATTCAACAAAGTGTTGTTTTGCGATTTTTTAAACCAAATACAATCATAGAAAAGAGTAGAGGTGAGCGGGATTGTGGTAGTAGCGGATTGTGTTAAAAGAATAATCGAAGATACGAAATGAAAGCATGGATTATTTGAATGAGATTTGAATTTCTAAATCGAAGCAATCGGCGTTCGAATAGTAGGCGCCCATTAGCACACGAATATGAGCTCGATTGACAGAACAAAACAAAGAATGAGACGATACTAATTCGAATATTAGGTACATCGTATATGTATCACTAGAGCTACTCATTCTTTCAGAGCATACTTGTGAGTACACTGCCCATGATAATTCAGATATTCGACGGATGTCCTAAGGATATTCGCTCGGCCACGACATGGCGCGGTTGGTAGCTGGCCATGATTCGAGGTATTTTTTTGTGTAAAAGAGAGAAAGTAGGAGGAGAAAAAAAAGAGATGAGAAATGCTCTCCGGTGGAAATATGATATAAAAAAAAGCAAAAAAAGGAAAAATGTGATGAAAGGATTTGAAAAATGCTCTCCGGTGGAAATAGACGGAGAAGCAAGAGTACAAGATGATCTAAAAAAAAAAATGAAAAAGAAAACAATTTGAACTTTGGTAGTGATGGACAGAGCACAAGAACAATAAAAAAAGAAGGTAGGAAACAGTTGGTCTTTGGCTGAGCTAGACGTAGAGCCACAAAAATAATATGAAAAGCAATGAAAAAGAACGATGGCTAAAGATTTTCTGATTTTGTAGTTTGATCGATGTTCCTGGGACTGGAAAACTAACATAATAGAGAATTGAAAATTTAACAAAGTGTTGTTTTGCGATTTTTTTAACACAATAGAATCATAGAAGAGAGTAGAGGTGAGCGGGATTGTGGTAGTAGCGGATTGTGTTAAAAGAATAATCGAAGATACGAAATGAAAGCATGGATTATTTGAATTAGGGATCCTATAATGAGAGATATGCAAATACTTTTCCAGACGATTTAGCAACGCTGTTACATTTGTTAGCAAACGCTTCCAGCACTTGTTGCAGCGTAAAATGTTGAAGCTTGTATATGACTTTGCATTTGATAACAATTTGGAATATGTTTGTCTGTCCACTAACAGTGTTTAAATAAGCATTATCACTAGAATAAAAGTGCAATACAAATAGGAGAAACACGATACATAAACTAGATTACTTCCACTCGCGAAAGTAAAACAAATTGTTTACTCGATGAAACTTTTCTTAAAATCTATCTCAATACCTTTCAACCTCGTCTCAATCTGCAACAATAACAACGTTCATTTGGCTCACGTTTTGACAGTTCTCAATGCTCGATTGGCTTACAATGGCCGCTTTCGCATATCTCTCATTATAGGATCCCTAATTTGAATGAGATTTGAATTTCTAAATCGAAGCAATCGGCGTTCGAATAGTAGGCGCCCATTAGCACACGAATATGAGCTCGATTGACAGAACAAAACAAAGAAAGAGACGATACTAATTCGAATATTAGGTACATCGTCTATGTATCACTAGAGCTACTCGTTCTGTCAGAGCATACATGTGAGTACACTGCCCATCATAATTCAGATATTCGACGGATGTCCTAAGGATATTCGCTCGGCCACGACACTGTCGATTGTGTTGGTTTGCGTGAGAGAGCTATCAGATTCGTCAAATCGTCGTTTGTATCTTTGTTTACAAAAGCAGATAAGTCGTTTTGAAAAATTTGTCTTGAACTGTTGCCTGCTGCCAAGCTGTGTGACTACTTCCGTCGGAACAATCACGCTAATCGCGGCGTACTGCCCAACTTAAGCTAAAGCTGGCAAAGGTTCATCGGCCACCCTTCGGAGAAACATCATTGACCTAACGTGGAGACAAGGCCAGTACATCGCTGCCGGCGACCGTAATGCCAAACATCAAGCCTGGGGCAACAGTCGCGGCAATCGAATCGGCACCATCTGGAGCAACGATATGGAGGCAGGCCACTTCACGATCCTGAGTCCGGATTCCCTCACTCGGCTGAGTCGGTCCGGCGCCCATTCGACAATCGACTTGTACATCACCAACATGAACGACCACATCTTGCAGCCAGTCATCTACCAGGAGCTCAGCTCGAATCACTATCCGCTGGTGGCGGAAGTGGGCTCCTCGGTTAATCGGCATCAGCTGTCCCGGCGAAACTATCATCGAGTCGACCGGGGCTGGATGCAAAGGTACTTGGACGCCAACGTCGACTACGAGGCACGGCTGGTAACACCTGAAGCAATTGATCGGCAGCAGCGTTCCGTCGAGGAGGCGATCTCGGTGGCCCGATAACAACATGTACCGACGGCTCGGCAGGTAAGCAACACCCTGAATATCGATACACTCACAAAAGATTTGAATCGATTGCGGAATGTCACTCGCAGGCAGCTTCAGCGTACCCATCCGTAAGCCTGGTAATTAAGGATCCTTCCTCCCCAAAAGTTATCGTCCCATGAGGGACTCTAAGTAAAACTGTGCACCATGGTCCGCCGGAAAAGGGGTTTGGTGTCAGGCCCTGCAAGCCAACCTTTAAAAAAACTTACGTAACGAATAATCAACAAGACAGTACGGACCGGAACAATCGGCGAACACCATTGCGACGAAAAGGGACTAGCGATTGGAATCTCGGTTCGTGGAACTGCAAATCTCTCAACTTCATCGGGAGCACACGCATGCTCTCCGATGTGCTCAAGGACCGTGGATTCGGCATCGTAGCGCTCCAGGAGGTTTGTTAGAAGGGATCAATGGTGTGAACGTTTTACGAGAGCTGCGGCAACACACACGAGCTGGGAACAGCTTTCATAGTGATGGGCAATATGCAAAGGCATGTGATCGGGTGGTGGCCGATCAATGAAAGAATGTGCAGGTTGAGGATCACAGACCGGATCTTCAACTTCAGCATAATAAACGTCCATACCACACACTTCGGAAGCAATGATGATGATAAGGACGCATTCTTTGTGTAACAATATTGAAATACTGGCAACACAGTGAGATAGAAACAAATCCTTTGAATGGCTTTCAGTAAAATATATTAAGCTCGTTTAGTGGAATGTATTAAACCGTCTAAGACGAATTAAGTACTGTCCATTTAATTCCACCAGTTAACTGGTGGAATTAAATGGACAGTACTTAATTCGTCTTAGACGGTTTAGCTTTCAGTGTTAATCGAGCGTTCGTGCAATCATAATCATAAGCACTATCATAAATCCGCATGTTTTATTGGCACTATTCCGACACTTCTTACATGGTGTCAGAAGTGGTGTGTGGTGGTTGCCCACGAATTAATTGCCGCGAACTTCGCGAGTGATTAAAAAAGTGTATTCTGTGTTAATTGCGGTTCACGCAAGCCTTGCGGCACATATCGATACGAGCGGCTTCGAGAAGCATCGAAAGTTCATCGATACAGTATCCATAAGGTTCATCGATCCGATTCGAGAAGAATCGAAAGTACATCGATCTAGTAAAGTGCGCGAAAAAGCTTCATCGGGACGATTGACTGTCAACTGTGGACGCGCCGTGGACTAAGACAAGGTGATGGACTTTCGTGCCTGTTGTTCAACATTGCGTTAGAAGGTGTCATGTGCAGAGCCGGGCGTAACAGCCGGGGTACGATTTTCAACAGATCCAGTCAATTTATTTGTTTCGCGGATGACATGGACATTGTCGGTCAGAACTGTACACTCGCCTGTAACGTGACGCAACAAAAGTTGGACTGGTGGTGAATGCATCAAAGACAAATTGCATGCTTGTGAGCGGTATCGAGTGCGACAGGGCCCGCCTGGCAAGCAGTGTTACGATAGACGGGGATACCTACGAGGTGGTTGAGGAATTCGTCTACCTTGGATCCTTGCTAACGGCTAATAACGAGGTCGCAAAAAAATGCAACCCAGGGCTGACGCCCACGTAGCGTTTTTTTCAAGCACACGCTTGACAAAACGCTACGTGGGCATCGGCCCTTAGATGTTCGGTACGAAATGTTGCAAATAGAATACGCACGTGTGAGGTTTATTCTGACTGTAGACAAGCGGGAGTCTCTTGAGACACCTTATGCCAATGATGACTGACGATACATTGCCCGATTGCTTTGATTGCTTCTAATGTGGCTATTACTTCTGGTTCGCATTAGGCCTACTTTGATGGTTTTGAAGCGATAGAATATTTGGTTTATGTAGTAAAGAGCAAGTGCTGTTTCATTGCCACACAGCACGGATTTACGGACAAACTGATGCGATGAGGCAAGGCGACGATGGATCGGAGAATGCTCGCAGTTTTTTTTGTTTCAGAAGGTTTCATTTGAAACGTGCGGATGGTTGACTTGTGAATTCAATGGATGTAGTTGCTCTATCAAGTCTGGATGGGGTTACGGGATAGGGGTGTGCTAAAAGATATTTTAGTTACTAGATAAAGATTGTCGCTTCGGTTCCCTTTGTTCTGCTGTCCGAAACATGTGTGGTACATACCTGTCAAATCGTATGGATTTTCCTTCTTTGACATTTAGCTCCCCTATCCTCGCCAGCAAAAGATGTTCCGGACAGCGACGACAGCGACAATCTTTATCTAGTAACTAAAATATCTTTTATGTGCTATTATTTCACCACGGCAATGAAACACTTTGATCAGATTTTGTTGAGGGTTTGATTTATTCAAAAGCACTACACTATCTTCGGATTCAGGAAGATTCTCATCACTATCCATTCATTTTGTAGAGTCTTGTGCGAAATTGTTTGTGTAATAATTACTTACCAATGTGCAAAATAAAATAGCACGATGTCCAATCATTTAATTTATCTATTCGACATTCATTTTCTTGGAAAGTTGTTGTCTTTATTCAGCTAATCGGTATAGATCAAATTAGGTTCAACCCTAATGTCTAATGACTGTGTATAGCTTTGATTTGGTTTAATTTCTTCGGCTTTATGTACAAAACTTCCCCTATTGAAACGAGGAATGATTTTTCCAATATTATCTTATTTACACCTAACTACTGGCGTTGGCAACGATTAGGTCTCAGGGCCACCCGAAGTTTATCCCCGTCAGTTGGTAGAACTTAAGATTGAACGGTCGGTAGAATTCCCGCAACCGATCGATGGCCTGCGGTTCTATTCTGGGGTGGTTCCGCCCCTTTGTTTTGCCAAGGCAATGCGGAGAGGATCGTTCCTCGGATTTCAGTAAGCACGGGAACCCCTTGGTGGAGTTGAAGTAAAAGTGCTTCTCGTTCACCACCCGCTTCAGACCGAGGAAGTCCTGAACACGACCGATCTCAACGGCTGGATCTGCGATCAATCGTTCGCCACTGATGAAAATGAGCTGTGATAGGGGGAAATATTCGAGCCACCGTTCCAAGTGTTTTGCGTAGACGCCGATCTTGACCGGTCCCCATGCGGTGTCTACGATTCCACCGGAGGTCCCATTGAGAAAGGCCAGTTCCTCGAACCGTTTCATATCTTTCTTTTTGCTGCGCGCTTGTGTGTAATCGGAAATGGCTCGAGTCACCGGGTCACGGACGACCACCAGCAGCTTGGTGCTCGGATTCATGTGGTAAACCCGTTTGGGCGCTTCCTTGGTGATAAAGTAGCTTGGAGTCTTCTCCATGGTGATCTGCCCCTCGATCGTCGGTGGCATGTGGTGCCGATACCAGTGCAGCCCCTTAGCGTAGTGGCGATCGAAGAAATGCACCTCGCACCCGGCGGCACGGACGTCCGGGTGCAGTCGGATGAACTCCAGCAGGGCTCGGGTTCCGCTCTTTTTGACGCCGATGATTAGTGCGTCCGGGAGATGGCGCGAAGGCCGTAGACCTTGCTGTCGTAGGAAGCGATACTTCGGGGAGCCATCGGAAGCGTTGACCAGGTTCTTGGAGTCGAAGCCGAAGCCATCACCGGTGAGGGGCACTATTCGGACAATCGAGCCGAGGATTTTGATCTGTGGGGCTTCGGTTTCCTCCGTGGGGGTCGTCATCGTGGTTAAGCTCGTGTGAGCCTGGAAAATGAGGAGGAAATCACGCTTTTAGAGATAGAATTACACATCTATTGTGATCAAAAAGTCGTTTGGCTCTTCTAATATGGAATGAGATAAATGATAAGATAAGTTAACATAAAAGAGGTGATAAACTGCCGTAATCTGAAAAAGTGACGTATACGCCATTTTCCAAAAATGGTGTTAACGAGTACTACTCATCGAGCTCTTTAACAGAAAAAAGGAAAACATGCATGTTGTAAAATGGCTGTTACGTCACTTTTCCAGATTACGGCAGTAAAACAATGTTTAAAAATCTTAATATTAAATTATGACAAAAGCAAAAGAACAACAAGGATAAAATAAAAAGTAGCGAATTGAATAAATTAAATAAGAAAAGTTATAAAATGGAAATTTTAGGAAAAAAAATGAATAATGTAAAAAAATGACACCGACTATTCAGATTTGGACGCGAAATATTTGGATTTCGACGCGGACTATTCGGATTCCGACACGAATTCTTCGCCCTCCAACCCGAAATCCGACGTAATTTTCGCATTTTGATTGACGTCTGACAAAAAATCTTCGGTGGAGTCTTCAGAATCCGACTCGGAATCTTTGGATTTCGACTCGAAATCTTCGTTACTCAAATTGTTCGGATTTCGAATTGATTCGGTCAGATTGAAATCCAACTCGAATTTTTAGAATTTCAAATCAAAATATTATAACTCTGGCTCAAATATTTTTCATATCAACGCGAAATATTGGTTTCTGACTCGGAATCTTCGGATTGCATTCCAGAACCATCAAACATGAAAACTCGGGAATCACGCCTCGACATCCGAAGAGTCAGCGTCAGCATCCAAAGATTTCGTGTCGGAATCTGAAGATTTAATTTACATGGATTATTCCGACACGGGACCTTCGGATCCCGACACGGAATCTTTGGATTCCGACACGCAATCTTTGGATTCCGACACACAATCTTCGGATTCCGTCTCAAAATATTCGGATTCGGTCAAGGAATCTTCGGATTCCGACACGGAATTGTTGGATTCCGACGCGAAATCTTTGGATTTCGACGCGGAATCTTCGAATTCCGACGCGGAATTTTTGGATTCCGACACAGGAACTTTGGATTCCAACACGGAATGTTTCTATTCCAACACGGAATGCTTGTATTCCGAGACGGAATCTTCGGATTCCGAGACGGAATCTTCGGATTCCGAGACGGAATCTTCGGATTCCGAGACGGAATCTTCGGATTCCGAGACGGAATCTTCGGATTCCGAGACGGAATCTTCGGATTCCGAGACGGAATCTTCGGATTCCGAGACGGAATCTTCGGATTCCGAGACGGAATCTTCGGATTCCGAGACGGAATATTCCAGTTCCGAGACGGAATCTTCGGATTCCGAGACGGAATCTTCGGATTCCGAGACGGAATCTTCGGATTCCGAGACGGAATCTTCGGATTCCGAGACGGAATCTTCGGATTCCGAGACGGAATCTTCGGATTCCGAGACGGAATCTTCGGATTCCGAGACGGAATCTTCGGATTCCGAGACGGAATCTTCGGATTCCGAGACGGAATCTTCGGATTCCGAGACGGAATCTTCGGATTCCGAGACGGAATCTTCGGATTCCGAGACGGAATCTTCGGATTCCGAGACGGAATCTTCGGATTCCGAGACGGAATCTTCGGATTCCGAGACGGAATCTTCGGATTCCGAGACGGAATCTTTGGATTCCGAGACGGAATCTTCGGATTCCGAGACGGACGGAATCTTCGGATTCCGAGACGGACGGAATCTTCGGATTCCGAGACGGACGGAATCTTCGGATTCCGAGACGGACGGAATCTTCGGATTCCGAGACGGACGGAATCTTCGGATTCCGAGACGGAATCTTCGGATTCCGAGACGGAATCTTCGGATTCCGAGACGGAATCTTCGGATTCCGAGACGGAATCTTCGGATTCCGACGCGGAATCTTCGAATTCCGACGCGGAATCTTCGAATTCCGACGCGGAATTTTTGGATTCCGACATGGAATGCTTGTATTCCGAGACGGAATCTTCGGATTCCGAGACGGAATCTTCGGATTCCGAGACGGAATCTTCGGATTCCGAGACGGAATCTTCGGATTCCGAGACGGAATCTTCGGATTCCGAGACGGAATCTTCGGATTCCGAGACGGAATCTTCGGAGACGGAATCTTCGGATTCCGAGACGAAATCTTCGGAGACGGAATCTTCGGATTCCGAGACGGAATCTTCGGATTCCGAGACGGAATCTTCGGATTCCGAGACGGAATCTTCGGATTCCGAGACGGAATCTTCGGATTCCGAGACGGAATCTTCGGATTCCGAGACGGAATCTTCGGATTCCGAGACGGAATCTTCGGATTCCGAAACGGAATCTTCGGATTCCGAAACGGAATCTTCGGATTCCGAAACGGAATCTTCGGATTCCGAAACGGAATCTTCGGATTCCGAAACGGAATCTTCGGATTCCGAAACGGAATCTTCGGATTCCGAAACGGAATCTTCGGATTCCGAAACGGAATCTTCGGATTCCGACACGGAATTTTCCGATTCCGAAACGGAATCTTCGGATTCCAACACGGAATTTGCGTATTCCGAAACGGAATCTTCGGACTCCAAAACGGAGTCTTCGGACTCCGAGACGGAGTCTTCGGACTCCAAAACGGAATCTTCGGACTCCGAGACGGAGTCTTCGGACTCGAAACGGAATCTTCGGACTCCAAAACGGAGTCTTCGGACTCCAAAACGGAATCTTCGGACTCCAAAACGGAATCTTCGGATTCCGACATGGAATCTTTGGATTCCGACACGGAATCTTCGGATTCCGACACGGAATCTTCGGATTCCGACACGGAATCTTCGGATTCCGACACGGAATCTTCGGATTCCGACACGGAATCTTCGGATTCCGACACGGAATCTTCGGATTCCAACACGGAATCTTCGGATTTTTGGATTCTTCGGACTCCGACACGGAATCTTCGGACTCCGACACGGAATCTTCGGACTCCGACACAGAATCTTCGGATTCCGACACGGAATCTTCGGATTTCGACACGGAATCTTCGGATTCCGACACGGAATCTTCGGATTCCGACACGGAATCTTCGGATTCCAATACGGAATCTTCAGATTCCGACACAGAATCTTCGGATCCCGACACGGAATCTTTGGATTCCGACATGGAATCTTCGTATTCCGACACGGAATCTTCGGATTCCGACTTAAGTCCTTCGGATTCCGACTTAAGTCCTTCGGATTCCGACACGAAATCTTCGGATTCCGACACGGAATCTTCGGATTCCGACACGGAATCTTCGGATTCCGACACGGAATCTTCGGATTCCGAAACGGAATCTTCGGATTTCGACACGGAATCTTCGGATTCCGAGACGGAATCTTCGGATTCCAACACGGAATCTTCGGATTCCGACACGAAATCTTCGGATTCCGACACGGAATCGTCGGATTCCGACACGGAATCTTCGGATTCCAACATGGAATCTTCTAATTCCGAAACGGAATCTTCGGTTTCCGACACAAAATCTTCGGATTCCGACACGGAATCTTCCGACTCCGACACGGAATCTTCGGATTCCAACACGGAATCTTTGGATTCCAACTCGGAATCTTCGGATTCCGACACGGAATTCTCTAATTCCGACACGGAATCTTCGGTTTCCGACACGGAATCTTTAGAATCCGGCACGGAATTTCGGGATTCCGATACGGAATCTTCGGATTCCGACACGGAATCTTCTAATTCCGACACGGAATCTTCTAATTCCGACACGGAATCTTCTAATTCCGACCAGGAGCAGGAATCTTCGGTTTCCTACACGGAATCTTAGGATTCCGACACGGAATTTTGAGATTCCGACACGGAATCTTCGGATTCCAACACGGAATCTTCGGATTTCAACACGGAATCTTCGGATTCCAACACGGAATCTTCGGATTTTTGGATTCTTTGGACTCCGACACGGAATCTTCGGACTCCGACACGGAATCTTCGGACTCCGACACGGAATCTTCGGACTCCGACACGGAATCTTCGGATTCCGACACGGAATCTTCGGATTCCGACACGGAATCTTCGGATTCCGACACGGAATCTTCGGATTCCGACACGGAATCTTCGGATCCCGACACGGAATCTTTGAATTCTGACATGGAATCTTCGTATTCCGACTTAAGTCCTTCGGATTCCGACTTAAGTCCTTCGGATTCCGACTTAAGTCCTTCGGATTCCGACACGAAATCTTCGGATTCCGACACGAAATCTCCGGATTCCGACACGGAATTTTCGGATTCCGACACGGAATCTTCGGATTCCGACATGGAATCTTCGTATTCCGACTTAAGTCCTTCGGATTCCGACTTAAGTCCTTCGGATTCCGACTTAAGTCCTTCGGATTCCGACACGAAATCTTCGGATTCCGACACGAAATCTCCGGATTCCGACACGGAATTTTCGGATTCCGACACGGAATCTTCGGATTCCGACACGGAATCTTCGGATTCCGACACGAAATCTTCGGATTCCGACACGGAATCGTCGGATTCCGACACGGAATCTTCGGATTCCGACACGGAATCTTCGGATTCCGGCATGGAATCTTCGGATTCCGACACGGAATCTTCGGATTCCGACACAGAATCTTCTAATTCCGACACAAAATCTTCTAATTCCGACACGGAATCTTCTAATTCCGACCAGGAATCTTCGGTTTCCTACACGGAATCTTAGGATTCCGACACGGAATTTTGGGATTCCGACACGGAATCTTCGGATTCCGACACGGAATCTTCGGATTCCGACACGGAATCTTCGGATTCCGACACGGAATCTTCGGATTCCGACACGGAATCTTCGGATTCCGACACGGAATCTTCGGATTCCGACACGGAATCTTCGGATTCCGACACGGAATCTTCGGATTCCGACACGGAATCTTCGGATTCCGACACGGAATCTTCGGATTCCGACACGGAATCTTCGGATTCCGACACGGAATCTTCGGATTCCGACACGGAATCTTCGGATTCCGACACGGAATCTTCGGATTCCGACACGGAATCTTCGGATTCCGACACGGAATCTTCGGATTCCGACACGGAATCTTCGGATTCCGACACGGAATCTTCGGATTCCGACACGGAATCTTCGGATTCCGACACGGAATCTTCGGATTCCGACACGGAATCTTCGGATTCCGACACGGAATCTTCGGATTCCGACACGGAATCTTCGGATTCCGACACGGAATCTTCGGATTCCGACACGGAATCTTCGTATTCCGACACGAAATCTTTGGATTCCGACATGGAATTTTCGTATTCCAACACGGAATTTTCGGATTCCAGCATGGAATCTTCGGATTCCGACACGGAATTTTCCGATTTCGACACGGAATCATCGGATTCCGAGACGTAATCTTCGGATGCCGACACAGAATTTTGGAGATTGCGATACGGATTCTTTGGATTCCGACACGGATTCTGCAGATTCTGACACAGAATCCTCGGAAAAGGAGAAAGAAGGACGAAGGAAGAAAGAAGAAGGAAGGAGGAAGAAGGAAGAAGGAAGGAGGAAGAAGGAAGAAGGAAGAAGGAAGAAGGAAGAAGGAAGAAGGAAGAAGGAAGAAGGAAGAAGGAAGGAGGAAGAAGGAAGAAGGAAGAAGGAAGAAGGAAGAAGGAAGAAGGAAGAAGGAAGGAAGAAGAAAGAAGGAAGAAGGAAGAAGGAAGAAGGAAGAAGGAAGAAGGAAGAAGGAAGAAGAAAGAAGGAAGAAGGAAGGAAGAAGAAAGAAGGAAGAAGGAAGAAGGAAGAAGGAAGAAGGAAGAAGAAAGAAGGAAGAAGGAAGAAGGAAGAAGGAAGAAGGAAGTCTTCGGACTCCAAAACGGAATCTTCGGACTCCAAAACGGAGTCTTCGGACTCCGACACGAAATCTTTGGATTCCGACACGAAATCTTCGGATTCCGACATGGAATCTTCGGATTCCGACACGGAATCTTCGGTTTCCGACACGGAATCTTCGGATTCCGACACAGAATTTTGGGATTCCGACACGGAATCCTCGGATTCCAGCACGGAATCTTCGGATTTTTGGATTCTTCGGACTCCGACACGGATTCATCGGACTCCGACACGGAATCATCGGACTCCGACACGGAATCTTCGGACTCCGACACGGAATCTTCGGACTCCGACACAGAATCTTCGGATTTCGACACGGAATCTTCGGATTCCGACACGGAATCTTCGGATTCCAATACGGAATCTCCGTATTCCGACACGGAATATTCGGATCCCGACACGGAATTTTTGGATTCCGACATGGAATCTTCGTATTCCGACACGGAATCTTCGGATTCCGACTTAAGTCCTTCGGATTCCGACTTAAGTCCTTCGGATTCCGACACGAAATCTTCGGATTCCGACACGAAATTTTCGGATTCCGACACGGAATTTTCGGATTCCGACTCGGAATTTTCGATTTCCAACACGGAATCTTCGGATTCCGACACGGAATCTTCGGATTCCGACACGGAATCTTCGGATTCCGACACGGAATCTTCGGATTCCGACACGAAATCTTCGGATTCCGACACGGAATCTTCGGATTCCGACACGGAATCTTCGGATTCCAACATGGAATCTTCTAATTCCGAAACGGAATCTTCGGTTTCCGACACAAAATCTTCGGATTCCGACACGGAATCTTCCGACTCCGACACGGAATCTTCGGATTCCAACTCGGAATCTTCGGATTCCGTCACGGAATCTTCGGATTCCGACACGGAATCTTCTAATTCCGACACGGAATCTTCGGTTTCCGACACGGAATCTTTAGAATCCGGCACGGAATTTCGGGATTCCGATACGGAATCTTCGGATTCCGACACGGAATCTTCGGATTCCGACACGGAATCTTCTAATTCCGATACGGAATCTTCTAATTCCGATACGGAATCTTCGGTTTCCGACACGGAATCTTCGGATTCCGAAGAAGGAAGAAGGAAGAAAGAAGAAGGAAGAAGGAAGGAAGAAGAAAGAAGGAAGAAGGAAGAAGGAAGAAGGAAGAAGGAAGAAGAAAGAAGGAAGAAGGAAGAAGGAAGAAGGAAGAAGGAAGTCTTCGGACTCCAAAACGGAATCTTCGGACTCCAAAACGGAATCTTCGGACTCCGACACGAAATCTTTGGATTCCGACACGAAATCTTCGGATTCCGACATGGAATCTTCGGATTCCGACACGGAATCTTCGGATTCCGACACGGAATCTTCGGATTCCGAGACGGAATCTTCGGATTCCGAGACGGAATCTTCGGATTCCGAGACGGAATCTTCGGATTTTTGGATTCTTCGTACTCCGACACGGAATCATCGGACTCCGACACGGAATCTTCGGACTCCGACACGGAATCTTCGGACTCCGACATGGAATCTTCGGATTCCGACACGGAATCTTTGGATTTCGACACGGAAGCTTCCGACATGGGATCTTTGGATTCCGGCACGGAATCTTCGGATTCCGACACGGAATATTCGGATCCCGACACGGAATTTTTGGATTCCGACACGGAATCTTCGTATTCCGACACGGAATCTTCGGATTCCGACTTAAGTCCTTCGGATTCCGACTTAAGTCCTTCGGATTCCGACACGGAATCTTCGGATTCCGACACGGAATTTTCGGATTCCGACACGGAATCTTCGGATTCCGACACGGAATCTTCGGATTCCGACACGAAATCTTCGGATTTCGACACGGAATCTTCGGATTCCGAGACGGAATCTTCGGATTCCGACGCGGAATCTTCGGATTCCGACACGAAATCTTCGGATTCCGACACGGAATCGTCGGATTCCGACACGGAATCTTCGGATTCCAACATGGAATCTTCTAATTCCGAAACGGAATCTTCGGTTTCCGACACAAAATCTTCGGATTCCGACACGGAATCTTCCGACTCCGACACGGAATCTTCGGATTCCAACTCGGAATCTTCGGATTCCGTCACGGAATCTTCGGATTCCGACACGGAATCTTCTAATTCCGACACGGAATCTTCGGTTTCCGACACGGAATCTTTAGAATCCGGCACGGAATTTCGGGATTCCGATACGGAATCTTTGGATTCCGATACGGAATCTTCGGATTCCGACACGGAATCTTCTAATTCCGACACGGAATCTTCTAATTCCGACACGGAATCTTCGGTTTCCGACACGGAATCTTCGGTTTCCTACACGGAATCTTAGGATTCCGACACGGAATTTTGGGATTCCGACACGGAATCTTCGGATTCCAACACGGAATCTTCGGATTTTTGGATTCTTTGGATTTCGACACGGAATCTTCGGATTCCGACACAGAATATTCGAATTCCGTCACGGAATCTTCGGACTCCGACATGGAATCTTCAGAGACCAACACGGAATCTTCGGATTCCGACACGGAATCTTCGGATTCCGACATGGAATCTTCGGATTCCGACACGGAATCTTCGGATTCCGACACGGAATCTTCGGATTCCGACACGGAATCTTTGAATTCCGACATGGAATCTTCGTATTCCGACTTAAGTCCTTCGGATTCCGACTTAAGTCCTTCGGATTCCGACTTAAGTCCTTCGGATTCCGACACGGAATCTTCGGATTCCGACGCAAGTCCTTCGGATTCCGACACGGAATCTTCGGATTCCGACACGGAATCTTCGGATTCCGACACGGAATCTTCGGATTCCGACACGGAATCTTCGGATTCCGACACGGAATCGTCGGATTCCGACACGGAATCTTCGGATTCTGGCACGGAATTCTCGGATTCCGGCACGAAATCTTCGGATTCCGACACGGAATCTTCGGATTCCGACACGGAATCTTCGGATTCCGACACGGAATCTTCGGATTCCGACACGGAATCTTCGGATTCCGACACGGAATCTTCGGATTCCGACACGGAATCTTCGGATTCCGACACGGAATCTTCGGATTCCGACACGGAATCTTCGGATTCCGACACGGAATCTTCGGATTCCGACACGGAATCTTCGGATTCCGACACGGAATCTTCGGATTCCGACACGGAATCTTCGGATTCCGACACGGAATCTTCGGATTCCGACACGGAATCTTCGGATTCCGACACGGAATCTTCGGATTCCGACACGAAATCTTCGGATTCCGACATGGAATCTTCGGGTTCCAACACGGAATTTTCCGATTCCGAAACGGAATCTTCGGATTTCGACACGGAATCATCGGATTCCGAGACGTAATCTTCGGATGCCGACACAGAATTTTGGGATTGCGATACGGATTCTTTGGATTCCGACACGGAATCTGCAGATTCTGACACAGAATCCTCAGAAAAGGAGAAAGAAGATGGAAAGAAGAAGGAAGAAGGAAGAAGGAAGAAAGAAGAAGGAAGGAGGAAGGAGGAAGAAGGAAGAAGGAAGGAGGAAGAAGGAACAAGGAAGGAGGAAGAAGGAAGAAGGAAGGAGGAAGAAGGAAGAAGGAAGAAGGAAGAAGGAAGAAAGAAGAAGGAAGAAGGAAGGAAGAAGAAAGAAGGAAGAAGGAAGAAGGAAGAAGGAAGAAGGAAGAAGGAAGAAGGAAGAAGGAAGAAGGAAGAAGGAAGAAAGAAGAAGGAAGAAGGAAGGAAGAAGAAAGAAGGAAGAAGGAAGAAGGAAGAAGGAAGAAGGAAGAAGAAAGAAGGAAGAAGGAAGAAGGAAGAAGGAAGAAGGAAGAAGGAAGAAGGAAGAAAGAAGAAGGAAGAAGGAAGAAGGAAGAAGGAAGAAGGAAGAAGGCAGAAGGAAGAAGGAAGAAGGAAGAAGGAAGAAGGGAGAAGGAAGTCGGAAGAAGAAAGATGGAAGAAGAAAGGAGGAAGAAGGAAGAAGGCAGAAGGAAGAAGGAAGAAGGAAGAAGGAAGAAGGAAGAAGGAAGAAGGAAGAAGGAAGAAGGAAGAAGGAAGAAGGAAGAAGGAAGAAGAAAGAAGGAAGAAGGAAGAAGGAAGAAGGAAGAAGGAAGAAGGAAGAAGGAAGAAGGAAGAAGGAAGACGGAAGAAGGAAGTAGGTAGAATGAAGGCAGAGAAGGAATAAGGGTGAAGGAAGACGGAAGAAGAAAGAAGGAAGAAGGAAGGAGGATGAAGAAGGAGGAAGAAGGAAAAAGGAAAAAGAAAGAAGGAAGAAGAAAAAGGGGAAAAGGAAGACGGAAGAAAGAAGAAGGAAGAAGGAAGAAGGAAGAAGGAAGAAGGAAGAAGGAAGAAGGAAGAAGGAAGAAGGAAGAAGGAAGAAGGAAGAAGGAAGAAGGAAGCAGGAAGAAGGAAGAAGGAAGAAGGAAGAAGGAAGAAGGAAGAAGGAAGAAGGAAGAAGGAAGAAGGAAGGAGGAAGAAGGAAGAAGGAAGAAGGAAGAAGGAAGAAGGAAGAAGGAAGAAGGAAGAAGGAAGAAGGAAGAAGAAAGAAGGAAGAAGAAAGGAGGAAGAAGGAAGAAGGAAGAAGGAAGAAGGAAGAAGGAAGAAGAAAGAAAGAAGAAGGAAGAAGGAAGAAGGAAGAAGGAAGAAGGAAGAAGGAAGAAGGAAGAAGGAAGAAGAAAGAAGGAAGAAGGAAGAAAGAAGAAGGAAGAAGGAAGAAGAAAGAAGGAAGAAGGAAGAAGGAAGAAGGAAGAAGGAAGAAGGAAGAAGGAAGAAGGAAGAAGGAAGAAGGAAGAAGGAAGAAGGAAGAAGGAAGAAGGAAGAAGGGAGAAGGAAGACGGAAGAAGAAAGAAGGAAGAAGAAAGGAGGAAGAAGGAAGAAGGAAGAAGGAAGAAGGAAGAAGGAAGAAGAAAGAAAGAAGAAGGAAGAAGGAAGAAGGAAGAAGGAAGAAGGAAGAAGGAAGAAGGAAGAAGAAAGAAGGAAGAAAGAAGAAGGAAGAAAGAAGAAGGAAGAAGGAAGAAGGAAGAAGGAAGAAGGAAGAAGGAAGAAAGAAGAAGGAAGAAGGAAGAAGGAAGAAGGAAGAAGGAAGAAGGAAGAAGGAAGAAGGAAGAAGGAAGAAGGAAGAAGGAAGAAGGAATAAGGAAGAAGGAAGACGGAAGAAGCAAGAAGGGAGAAGGAAGACGGAAGAAGAAAGAAGGAAGAAGGAAGAAGGAAGAAAAAAGAAGGAAGAAGGAAGAATGAAGAAGAAAGAAGGAAGAAGGAAGACGGAAGAAGCAAGAAGGGAGAAGGAAGAAGGAAGAAGAAAGAAGGAAGAAGGAAGGAGGAAGAAGGAAGACGGAAGAAGTAAGAAGGGAGAAGGAAGACGGAAGAAGAAAGAAGGAAGAAGGAAGAAGGAAGAAGGAAGAAGCAAGAAGGGAGAAGGAAGAAGGAAGAAGAAAGAAGGAAGAAGGAAGAAGGAAGAAAAAAGAAGGAAGAAGGAAGAATGAAGAAGAAAGAAGGAAGAAGGAAAACGGAAGAAGGAAGAAGGAAGAAGGAAGAAGGAAGAAGGAAGAAAGAAGAATGAAGAAGGAAGAAGGAAGAAGGGAGAAGGAAGTCGGAAGAAGAAAGAAGGAAGAAGGAAAGAGGATGAAGGAAGAAGTAAGAAGGAAGACAGAAGAAGGAAGAAAGAAGACGGAAGAAGGAAGAAGGTAGAAGGAAGGCAGAGAAGGAAGCAGGAGGAAGAAAGAGGAGGAAAAAAGAAGGAAGAAGGTAGAGTGAAAGAAAAATAATGAAGAAAGATGAAAATGTGAAAAGAAGAAAGAAGTAAGAATGAATAAAGAAGAAGGAAGAAGGCAGAGGGAAGGAGAAAAAAGAAGATGGAAGAAGGAAAAAAAGAAGAAAAGGAAGAAATAAGGAAGATGTAGAAAGGAAGAAGGAAGAGGGAAGAAGGCAGAAGGAAGACGAAAGTAAGAAGAAGGACGAAGGAAGAAGGATGAAGGAAGAAGAAAGAAGGAAGAAGGATCAAGGAACAAGAAAGAAGAAGAAAGACAAAGGAAGAAAGAAGGGCATAAGAAGGAAGATAATAGAAAGAAAAATGAATAGAACCACAGAAGAAAGAAATGGGAGCAAGCAAAATCTTTCATTTTCTTTGCTAATTAATAAAGCCTGTGCACGTTAATTCTCGGACATCCATTGTTGAATACGACTTTTAAAAAAATCACTAATGACTGAGACGATCTATTTGATTGATTGTCGTCACATCAATTGAACATTTTCTAGATGTCCGAAATTTGACGTGGACAGGCTTTATCAAATTTCATAAAATGATGAAGTATCGTATATTCTGCCACTACAAGTCTTTAAATCGACAAAAATGAAAATTTCATGGCTACATTTAACGTCAGTTCGACAATAAACATTGAAATTTAGTTTGAGCATGTAAAAGTTTCAAATATTGACAAAAATAGGTTCTACTTCAATAATAAAATGATTATAATCCTTAAAATGACTCAGCTGCTGCGAACAAGTCCCATGAATCGGGCCCACACTTGCAACTATACAACAATCAATCATTACCTTCCTCCACGTCCGGTTGATGCTCGCTATCAGACATGTGTTGAATGTGTAGGACACGTACAGCATACAGATGCAGACGACGATGGTAATCGCGATCGTACGATTACTCAGATTGGTGTACCATTTGTAGACCATTCCTTCGGATGGATCAAGGCGTTCCTTCCAGTGGGTATCGGGCGGTGTAGCTGAAGTTCAGGAAGCGGATCTGGAAAATGAGATTAAAGTCGGAAATGAAGATAAGTGACTGAATGGTATAAATGACCCGAGTAAAAATAGAACATGGAAAGTACATTTAAAAATGTCACCAGAATCATCATTGTGTTACAAGTTTTGTGTTGATACAATAATCTTCGATGAATAGTTACTCTTTCTCGAAGTAATCCGAATTTCACATATGTGTCTTACAATAAACAATGTGTCGGGCACCCAACCAAGCTTGTGGGAAGTAAAGTTGCATCCTTGTAGGCGAAACCGACAGGGCACAAAGTCAACCGCACCATTGCATAACCACAGGCGTAGGAAAAACAAACACCATATCCTTCTTTCGCATTCATGCCGTGGTTATCCAACAGCCGGATAAAAATCGTATGTGACGGCACTGCACAAGCAATAGTACTGACTGGGGCCAAAACCGAACACGATTTCCGGCGCAGAAAGGAAAATACTGGTGTGTGCGGTACGAATTACAAATCCGAAACGGCTTTTCCCACGTGCACTCCGCCCCAGTCTGCTTTCCACTAGCTGAGTTTCGGGGCGTTTGCTCGTTGGTTTGGATTTTACGATTCCCAACATGTGGGAAACTTTCCAAAAGAGCTTCGGGGCCTGCGGCAGTGCACTTGTTCCGCTAGAGCTGGAGACAAGTCAGATCTCCGGTCTGGTCTGGGTCTGGTGGGTAGACGACAGACAGACAGCTGTGCCATTTCCATTTGCAACAAGCCTCTCTTGGTGTGTGTGTTTCCACTCCCGGTGATGGCGGTATGTTCATTCGAATAGTATGGTTTCAGGCGCGCGGAACCATCCTTGCGAATCCAAAGATGGCACGCAGTGTCATTCACGGGGATGGCTGTCTAAATTTCAGGAATAAATATCAACGTGGATGTGTGAGATGGTTTGTGTGTACCTTCAACGAGGAGTTTGATCAGTTGGAGATGCCTCAGAGCATTCTTTCGAATGAAAAGGTTCCTATAAGACAAACTATTTATCTTTCCTATTTTCTCGTTTTCATGTGCACTACCGGTTCTACGGCTGATTACTGAACAGTGGGATTGATGTGACAATATTGTTGCAAATACGATCATTTTCTTTTCTATGAGTTGAATAGCTATGAAATATGTGCCATGAGTACCTGTCGCAATTTCTTGACGTTTCCAATTGACTTTGCTAAATCGCATCCTTAATATGAATTCATCGTTAAAAAAACTTGGGAAATCGGACAGTCTGAACGGTTTGAACTCCAAAATATTTCGCTTATAAAACTGTGGTTTTAAATTTTCAATAAACCGTAGACCAGATCTCATGGTTCATAACGTTCACTACTTTGAACAAATTTAAACATTATTTATCTATTATACGTAACTCAATTCAAATGAAGGACATTTTTAACCATCCACTCCCATCGAAGTTCCCCAGAAGTGCCACCGACTGGATATAAAACAAAGTTTGAAGTTGGCATAAAGTTTGTTCTTATGGTAATTTAATCATGGCACATCATTTCGTCTGAATCCCGGCCCGGCACAAGTTTGACATTACGAACGGACGGATGGATCGAGATTCGAGAGTTTGATGATGGCGACAACGACAACGACGACGACGACGACGACGAGCACCAAGCGAGGAATATTCGATGAGCTAATTTTCATCACGTCGTCGTCGAGAAAGTTTTCCGTCCGTCTCCTGTCCGGAGGCGAGCGCCGAAGTACCATCAGAAGACCGGTGAACTCGGATGGCGTGACGCTGGAGAAGACGAGTTGGATATCTCTATGACTGTAGTTGGGAATCCCTCTGCGGAGACTGCTGCTTCGGGGATGGCCGTCCTCGGTATCGATGGCGGAAGGATGCGCTGCTGGGGAGAAATCTGTCTTCTGACGGTTTGATTAAGACTAGAGTTGGAAATCCAATTAAAATCAGAATGAAAACATGCGGTGCGCGCGGTCGCTAGTTCAGCAGATAATCAGGAACGTGAGAGTGGTTTGAAGTGTGGTCTTCGGTGGAATTTTAGAGTGGCAGCGTAGCAGCGGAATCCGTATTATAATCAAATTATACGGTAGCATTATCACGTTCGAAATGTGCTTCAACCGTGGAGGCGTTATGATGATGAAAAAGCAGATTTGCGACGCTTAACGTAGATTCTTCAGCGCCCAGAAGCTTATAATCATCTTGAAACGGGATTACGACAATCATACTGAGAAAGTCCAAATTTGCGTCATCATCAAGGATCGAAAAAATCAATTTATAAAGAAATCA
The DNA here is from genome assembly GCF_024139115.2 of Armigeres subalbatus. Classification (NCBI taxonomy): domain Eukaryota; kingdom Metazoa; phylum Arthropoda; class Insecta; order Diptera; family Culicidae; genus Armigeres; species Armigeres subalbatus. The sequence goes on along the minus strand of NC_085139.1, from coordinate 250,364,632 downwards.
TATTTTTTTACTTGTAATATTTCAGCAATAGATTATTTAAAATACAGCAGAAGATAAAAGCGTGACATTTGTTTATTCAATTTGTATTGGAAATATTTGCGTCCCATAGACACCTAAAAAACGCTATAGCTTTGAGTTTTTCGAGTTTTTTGGAATTTTCGTGAAATTTTTTTCAGAGAATGCGCGATCGATCGTGTGTCGTATTGGACGCACAACTTCCGCGAGAACCCGGTGATTGTTTTGTGCAGTCGGAAAAAATTCAAGCGGGTGACAATGTCCATGTCATCCGCGAAACAAATAAATCGACTGGATCTGTAGAAAATCGTACCTCGGCTGTTACACCGGGCTCTCTGCATAACACCTTCTAGGGCAATGTTGAACAACATGCACGAAAGTCTATCACCTTGTCTTAGTCCCCGGCGCGATTCGAACCAACTGGAGTGTTCGCCCGAAATCTTCACACAATTTTGCACACCATCCACCGTTGCTTTGATCAGTCTGGTAAGCTTCCCCGGGAAGCTGTTCTCGCCCATAATTCTCAAGGTTCTATACTGTCGTATGCTGCCCTCAAATCAGATTGTGCGTTGGGACCTGGTATTCACGGCATTTTGGAAGGATTTGCCTTACAGTAAAGATCTGGTCCGTTATCGAGCGGCCATCAACAAAGCCGGCTAGATAACTTCCCACGAACTTATTCACTACTGGTGACAGACGATGGAAGATGATCTGGGATATCACTTTGTAGGCGGCATTAAGGATGGTGATCGCTTGAAAGTTCTCACAATCCAGCTTGTCGCCTTCCTTGTAGATGGGGCATATAACCCCTTCCTTCCACTCCTTCGGTAGCTGTTCAGTTTTCCAGATTTTGACTATCAGTTTGTGCAGGCAAGTGGCCAACTTTTCCGGGTCCATCTTGATGAGCTCAGCTCCGATACCATCTTTACTAGCTGCTTTATCTCTTTAGCTGTTGGATTGGATGGCTTCCTTAACTTCCATCAAGGTGGGGGCTGGTTGGCTTCCATCGTCCGTTAAACTGACGTTGTCACTGTTGGTAAAATAATTCATAAAATCAATCATTGAGCGTTCCCGTGCTAACCAATTCGTTTGTGAGTTAAAAGGAATGCATCACGTCTGAGTTTTTTTTTATGTAAAAACGGATCATTTCACTCATTTCCTAAAAAATCATTTTACTCCAAAAAGTGTTTTGAAACAATTTGGGGAAAATTTATTGTTCATTGTTCACTATCCATTGTTATATGTGTTGAACGTTAATTTACTGTTAATTTACGAAGGAGAACAAAAGTGAACCTGCGATGATTCAACTCATCCATGATTTTTTAGGTGCTGAGTTGGGTACGTCTTAACTCACGTTTGATTTGAATCGATCATGAGTTTTGAGATTTTGAGTTTTTCCCAACACTGCTCGTTGTGCTGCTTCCACCTTTCGATCGCCACACGTTCGACCGTCAAGATGCTCCCATCCTTATTCCTGCACATTTCGGCTCGCACTGTTAAGTCTTCTACTGCTCCTGTTGTGATGTCAAAACCCCATGACGTGATGTCCTGAATTCAGCCCAGCTGGCTGATCCGGGACCGTCTTCCCCCTTCCAACAAGTTAGCATGTCGGTTCAATCTCAAGCCAGCACGGTTCCCCTACAGACGGTCGCGCTCAAAGTTGTCGACGATGGTGGGCAGTGTGGTTCGCCTCCGCGCGGCACCCATTGGAAACGATGGTCGGAAACACTAGTTGACATGACCAGTCGGCTAAATGAGCTACAAACGAGGGAGCGCGGTAGCGCATTGAGGCTGACGCCAGTAAGGTCTCAATAATGGTTCTGGCAGGTACGTCAAGGCTGTGTGTATGGTATTGTGTCGCCAGCACTAAATTGTATTCCGACTTCCGACGTTTTACTTCCGAACTTACTTCCGACATCATGAACGTCAGAACAAAATTTGAGTTTGTTACCAACACATCGTCGGAAGAGCGTTCGGAAGTGTGGAAATCGACTCCCGAACTTCATTTTGGTGGCAGCGACGTTGTCAGCGACAAAACAAGCTCAATTTCATAACTGATAATTCCGTGCAGTGCTGCATATTTATTTTATTTTTCCGTGTGAATCTCGTCGGAAGTGGGCCTTGCTGCCAGTTCACCAGCGTGATACTAACAGTTTTGGTCTAAATGCACAATATAAGTATTGCAATATTGTGCAGCGAGGGCCGGCAGTCTGACATTCTACTCTCTTAGTAGTGCCGGGTGACACCGACTCGAAACGGCGAGTGGGCTAATGGCTAGGCTGTCTTCCGTCCCATAAAACCGTGGCGGGCCTTGTAGCACGCTACCCAATCCTGCCATCCAGTTTTGCCTACTGGGTGGGAGTAGGCTCAGATGCCCTTTCCTGACTTGCGCTGAACTGGCTCTGAACACGCAAGTGTCAACCCTCCCTGCTTACCGCAAGGCAGGCATAGATAACCATGGGATCACTAAAGGCGACTACTCCAGTAGGATTCGGCGGCAGCCGCAAGGGGGACCCATGTAGCAATGAGTCATGAAAGACAAAAATCTTTGGAGATGGAGGTGGTGGACCCCTTTGCCAAAAGGGGTCTAGCGAGGTCCCCTATTAGAGAGGGGGAGAGCGGAGTGACGGTTGCTGCAACTGGCAGTACCGAAGAGTCTCCAGTGGTGGTGGAGAGTAGCCCTGCTTGCACGCCTGATGAGCCACTATTAGCAATACGGGTGGTGGCCGAGAAACTCGATGACATCATCGAGTTCATAAGCGGTAAGCAGAACACCAACAAGGAGCTTAAACTTAGCCTGTTGGTGCTTCGGCAAGCTGTTTGAGTCGCAAGACAAGAACAGGACGCTTATATCAGGCGTGTAGCGGCAGCAGAGAAGGTGGCCAAAGGTATCCAGACTAAGGCCCCTCTCCTCCCCTAGCGGTGTTACTGCGGCGAAAGAGGCGACCGACTCCGCCCTTACGGCCAGTGAGGGCAAGAAAACGCCAAACTCGAAGCGACCCAAACGTGCTACCATTAAGGCAAAAAGGCGCCTGGATGGTGCACCGGAGCCTAAAGAGCGTGAAAGGCACTAAACAAGCACAAGTTGCTGAGCCACAAGCTGGCCCCAACCAGCCATTGGTATTCGCCGAAGGGGATGCAAATCCTTGGCGCTGGTCAGTAGGGTTCGGAAGTCGAACACCCCTCGACCTGCGAAGAAGGTGAGAGACAGAGGTGAGGCTTTGTTGGTGAAAACCGACAAGGACAAGTACGCCGATGTCCTCAAATCGCTGCGAGCGGTCGATAGCCTATCGGCCCTGGGATGGATGTGCGCAGCGTCAGACGTACCAAGAACGGTGAAATGATTTTGGTACTGAAGCGTGGCGTGCAATCCAGCGGTGTAGCGTACAAAAAGCTTGCCCAGGAGGTCTTGGGTGACGGCGCTCAGGTCAGGTCGTTGGGTGCGGAAGTGACCCTCCAGTGTGAGCAACTGGACGAGGTCACGACCGCGGAAGACGTCGTCTCTGCCGTCAAAGAGCAGTGCGGCACAGAGGTTGAGCGGTCCTCTGTACGTCTAAGAGGGGGACTCTTTGATACGCTACGCCCTCTGACCTGGACTGGAGGGTAGACGAGGGCTACACCCATAGTGATCACCTAGCAATTCGCTTCAAGATCAACTATGGTGTGCAGCGTCCGAGGGCGGGTGATCCCTGTCAGGTCCGTGGGTGGAAGTCCAATCACTTCGACAGCGAAGTTTTCACCGCTGCCCTGGGACTGGAGGCCAACACCGACAGTCTGAGCGGGGATGCGCTGGTAGCTGTCCTATCACGCGCATGCGACGCTACTATGCCGAGGAAAGCTCTGCCAAGAAATGGCAGACGCCCGGCATACTGGTGGAGTGCCGAAATTGCAGCCCTACGATCAGCCTGCCTCAATCTGGCGCGCCGAGCAGCAATCGACAAGCAGTACTAACTTGTGATTGGTTAGTTAGAGCGAAAAGTGCCGAACGCGGAGAAGTGTGTGAATGGTCTGCCCATGCAGAGGTAATGGCGCAGCGGGAGGCAACCGAGATCGTCACCTCGAAGCATGGCAGAATTGTGAATGAATAGGTGTATGTATGCCCGAGCAAAGCTTGAGAGCAAAACGATAACTCGTTTTGATGTTGTGGAATCGCCGAATATTTATTTATTTATTTATTTATTTATTTATTTATCCATCAACAGGCTTAAAATAGCCCCAATGATGTTGGTAATAATATAAAACAAAAACAGAGATACAAATCAGGTCGGCAAATAGAAGTAAAACAAAATAAAAATAGAACAAAAAATAACAATCAATAATCTACATTCATCATCTAATACTGTTACGGACACCTGTTAGAAAAGAATGACGAAAACTTATGACGAAGCATATCACGTGTACTGTTGAAGTCGAACAACGGTGCCACTCTATTAAAGATCCGTTGTAAGCCACTAACTCCTCCTTGCAGGCCATAATTGGTACGTCGTAGAGGCAACCGAAGCATTACACTGTTGCGAAGCGTGCGTTGTTGAACGTTAATATCGATTCGCTCCAAGATGGCTTCACAATCGATTCGACCTTGAAGCGTATCAGCAATCGTCATTGCTCTTGCTGTATCTCTTCTGGTGCGGAGCAGCTCAAGATCTATTAAACGACATCTGCTCTCGTAGCTCGGCAACTGGAACGGATTCCTCCAAGGAAGCTTTCGAAGCGCAAAACGAAGGAAGCGGCGCTGGACGGATTCTACTCTATCACAGCCATTGTTGTAGGCCGGGCTCCAGACTGCTGCACAATATTCCAGTGTGGAGCGAACGAGGGCACAATACAGAGACTTCAGACAATATATATCGGTAAAATTTTTCGCTGTTCTGAAAATAAATCCCAGCGTCTTTGAAGCTTTCTCGACGATATACGAGACATGCTGCTTGAATGTTAATTGCGAGTCTAAAATAACTCCCAGATCCTTCACTTGATTTACGCGCCCGATTGTGGTACCGTGCAGGTTGTAGGCGAATGTGATCGGTTGCCTCTTTCGCGAAAAGGTGATGACGGAACACTTGGTAGGATTCAGTGTCAAGAATATGATTACTTAATTTGATATCTTTTTGGTCGTTTTAACGGTTAAAATAACAAAATGTATAGCAGAAAAATTTTACTGTGACATCAAATCGAAAACTATTTCTGCTATCGATGAGAGCAAATCAAAAACTAAATTTGATATTGGTTCCGATAACAAAATAAGTACACAGGTTGATGTCAGATCATACAATTTAGAAATCTACAGACTGGACTGCACATGCCGTGCTGGGAGTAGCGCAGGAATGTTGGTTCCTATGACTACCCGAGCAAAGTCTGAAAACATAATGAGAGCATGTAGAAAACATATTTTGATTGTGACAGCAAATTGAAATCATAATTTGTTTTCAAATATCAATCATCATTATTGATTACATATTTTGATCTCATTTTGCTGTTGATTTCTAAATTGTATGATCAGACATCAAACTGAGTACTTATTTTGTTATCGAAACCAATATCAAAATAAGTTTTCGATTTGCTCTCATCGATAGCAGGAATAGTTTTCGATTTGATGTCACAGTAAGATTTTTCTGCTATACATTTTGTTATTTTAACCGTTAAAACTTCAAAGGGGGGCCAGTGCACAACGCACCCTCGAGGTTAGCTGCGTGTCCTTGCAGCACCGAACATCGTAACTCGCTTTTTTTAGAAGAACACCATGGTATCGTGCCAGCGCGTTGCCGGCTTTCCAGGTGGCCTTACCACGCCCTATGTCCTCGGAAGGTGGGAAGGGTCGACTTCGCGCCTGCTTCCCTCTGCACGACTGGTATCAAGAATGATGATGCCGCGTGCACCCCAAATTGACCTTTCTAGGGCCTATTCGCCAGCACACAGAAGGACTTGCCGACGCGAGGCCTACGCCTGCCCCAGCCTTGACGAGGACCCCTTTCCGTCCTCGGGCTCGGAACCCGCCCGGTTGACCGACGCCGAGAAAGCGACGATACCATGTTGTTATTCGCGCGGCCACTTGTTCGATAAAAGGATCGAGTTCGACCACAGAGCATGACCACTGGTATGACCCATGAAGCCGACTCCGATCCCTTGGACCACCTCTTATTTGCGCCTGAACTAGCCATCCTTGAGTCCACGCGCCACCTTCTGTGTAGCTCCGAGACGATTTGGGCGATAGCCGATAAAACGGCGTTCCAGCCAACTTCATCTTTACACATCCTCCGAACTAGGTTGTCCGGGGTAGTGTCCAGACCACATGTGGCAAGCATGTGGTCACGCATTGCGCGAAAACGTGAGCATACGAACAACACGTGTTCCGCCGTTTCCTCTAAATCTGCGCACACCAAACACTCGGGCGAGGCCGAGCAAGCCAGCTGCGTTACCTGCATTTTGATTTTGCAGCACGCTTAAACGCCGGGCACATCGAGCCCCCCATGGGGTGCTTGCTGTTCACAGCTTTGCTGGAACAAATCAAACAATTGGGAGAGTTCGTGCAGCATTGTGCCTTATGTCCCTCCAATCCGCAGCGTCGGCAGAGATTGCTTCTGTCAGGGCCTTTGCAGTCCCATTGCTTGTGCCCCGGTTCCAGGCACTTGAAGCAAACTTCGGGTTGCTCGTATATGCGCACAGGGCATACCGAACATCCCACCTTGACGCTCCCTAACTTGACTACCTTGGAGGCGTCTGCTGCAGATAGCCGAACCAATGCTACCTGCGTCCCTGCCGGACCTTTCCGTAGCCGAACGGCTGCGGTGGGCGTCTCCACTTCACACTGTCGCCGCAGTGCCGTGACGAGCTCTTCGACTTCAGTCATCTCGTCCAGGTCTTTAACCCTTAGATTCACCTCCGTCGTGAGTGCCTTCAGCTTGACCGTCTCGCCTAGGACCTCCTCCGCCAACTTCTTGTAGGCGGCGCCCTTTTGCGAGACGCCCCGCTTCAGCTCGAGTATCGTCTCGCCCATCCGGGTACGTCTTATTCGACGTACGTCGGCGTTGGAGCAGTCACCCCGACGTACCCGCAAATACTTGAGCCTCAGTCTGTGTAGATTTTGGCACCACCGTCTTCGCTGGCACGCCTTCGGTCGATTCGACCTTGCCTGAGTCCGCGAATCCTTGGGCCTCAGTCTGGGTAGACCTCGACTCCACCGATTTCACGGGTTTACACTTGGCCGTCCTGACCGCCCTCTCCAGCTTGGCGTCCAGCATCGACTTTCGAAGTTTCTGCAAGCTCCTCTTGAGGTCCTTGCTGATATTATGCTTCGATGACGCAAAGTCGATGATGGCGTCCAGCTGTTCCGTCGCCACCTCGAAGGCCGAAAGCCCATCGCGTTTGCGGTTCATCTCCTTCACAAGCCATGGGCCGTCAATAACCCCTTCCGGCGTTTTTATAGCCGAGAGGAAGGTTGAGTGACCCACGCTGACGCTGCGCACTGAGCTGCCGACTATTGCCTCTGGCCTCCTAGGCGGAGACCTGAACAACCCACCTCTTGCGAAGGGGTTGTCGCCTACACTACTACCACTAATTGAAGAATTGACTTGGTTTTCCATTTTGGTCCCACGAGTTGCTCGGGAAGAGAGGTCCACCACGCCAGAGCCCAGCATGACGCGGTAAGGGACAATTACTGTGGAGGGTGCCCAGGTACCCCACAGGCTCCGTTAAAGGCCTAGCTTATTATTTCACCCCCTGGCCATGCATCCCCTCGGCACGGGTCGCTTGACGCCTTGGGATTAGGGGTTAGGGACGATGGTCCCGGTCTAACTCGCAGTGGCCATGGGGAGGGATCGTCAAGCCCTTGGACAAAGTCCCTGCTGCCCTTTGTGATAGTTGTGAATCCGATTATCCGTTATCTAATATGTAACTACCCAGTTTATGAGTAATTGCGCTTCCAAATATTTGGTAAACACTTACTTAGTGAAATTGACTTCAGAAACCTGAACCTTCAGAGTATTTTGTTGTTCATAACCTGTTGTGGTAAGAAGCTATAAGCTCTTGTACGCTTATGCGTTGTATGCCCTCTTCAAGGGCCCTTTTCCCAACTTTCCCTTTTTTCTCCCATCCACATTCCTTTCCTTTTTGTACACTTCCTTTTCCGTCAGGTGTGTGATGAACTGGATGAATCTCCGATGCATTACTTAGAGACATTTACTATGGAATTCCTGAAGGATCTTCCGATGGTATATCTGAAAGAATTTCTGGACGACTAACCGATTTAATTCCTGGCGGTATTTCTTACGAAAAAATGTCCGGAGGATTTTCCGAACGAACTTTTGGATAAATTCATGAATTATTGATATTGATGTGATGGGTTCCTGCTGTTTTGAATGCTACTGCTGCTGCTGCTGCTGTTGTTGTTGATGGGGACATGCGAAGACGGGAATGATGCTCTGCTGCTTTGCTCGATAGATGATGAAAAATTATACTATCGCGGTGCTCAAAGGCGATTTGATGTTGATACGAAGAGTTGCTGCTATTTCGAATGCTACTATTGCTGTTGCTGATGTTGATGGTGTCATGTGAAGATGTGCTGCATGCTGGATGAAGGCTGAATATTTCTAGCAGTAGATTTGATAATGTACAATCGATTATTGTGAAGTTTAATATGCTGAATGTTCAACTGTTTCCTTTGCTAGTAGTATACTGCTAAAAAGTGTGCTTGGAATTGTTTATACCTATTTTCTCTCTTTCAACTTGGTTTGGCTGCGACCAACTACATCAAATCAAAATCATAAGTATGAAAACGTATGATGATGGATCTATTGCAATCCCGATATATTTGGATTTTTCCTTTTGGCATGAAGTCTTAATTCAAGATTCAAAACAGTGGTTTGGTCAATGGTCTTGGTTTGGACTTGTTCAATGGCGTTGCAGATTTCAAACAGCGACGCGCCGATGCAAAAATGTCGGCAGCGGGGGCGTACACTCATAAGAGGAATCGAATCTACCGGGAGTTCCATTAGTTGACTTCGAGATCTGGATTCAGCAGCCGTGGAATAAATTAGATTTTGCTTTAAAAACTGATTCTCGTTTTGTTGGATTGTGTTTATCTTAATTTTGTTCTGTTTGAAATTCGATTTTTTAAATTGTTTAACGCATATTATTTATCATGTGATTTTTCTTTGGTTTATTCAGGATTTTTTGAAACATGTTGCGAAGATTTTGGCTATAAATTGAAGTCACACGATCAAAAATACGAACGAAAAAAATCGTGTAAAAACAGAGTCCTGTGTACTGAGATTTTCGGAAAAAGCCTTCATGCCTCTGAAATGGAGGCTTCCGAATCCGTAGATTTCATATTTAAGTCACTCGACGTTTTTCCCTTTTGATATTTTGTCGCACAGTCCAGACCCAGGTTGAGACCGCTGTCCTAAAGTGTTCTCTTATGTGTTTTTCTCATGTTGATAATACGCGAGAAAGGAATCACCAAGGCTTAGTGGATAATTCTGGGTTTTATTGTGGTATTTGGTTGAAAATATTGTCAACAAAATCATTGACAACTATGAATTCTTCAAACAATGTAATATGTAAATAACTTCAAACACTAAAAACTAAGTTTTGCTTAGAGGAATTTCTTTTGATAAGCCATGCGAAATTTTGTTGAATTTCCATTAGAAATTTAGTAAAATTCAGGAACGAATATGTAACTATTTGCCAACAATTTCCTTGAATCATTGCAACAAGTCCACATTTAGTTGCACACTTTGTATGTCTTCAAAACAAGTTTTATCGTTCTCGGTGGAGCAATCTCTAGTATCAATTACGCTGGAAAACATTTCGAGTTAGTGCACAATGCAATGGTACCACGCTGCAAGCGCAGGATACCCGTTGACTGTACGAGTAACATAAAAAGGGACGAACAACTTTGAGAATCCATAAAACTTGATGGAATCTTTTTTGCACTGTCGAAGCTGGCCGAACTGTTTCCCCCATTCGCTGTTCACAATGTTATTCTACAGCGTGTTGGCTACACAACTACTCGTATTCGGCCATAATTCGATGCCAAGAACTCCACAGCGCAGTAGCTGCGGTGATGACGACGGAATGGCCCGTCGCCAGCCTGCAGTCCCGTCTCGAAGTAGTAGTAAAGTGAAATTTATGAGCTAGAAATTTTACACATGCCAAAATCGGTTGTTCCAGAGAAGTTTTTGCCGCCTTGTCCGGTCTAGCTGCTGCTGCTGCTGTTGCATCCTCTGCATCATCATTATCGTGATCATCAGCATTAGTAGCCTCAGCGTAACAAAACGGCGGCATCACCGATAGTGGCCAAGTACGGTGAAGAAACTGATACCGGGTCCTTTTAAATCGAACAAGGTTCGTGGAAAACAGATGAATAGTTTTTATTATGTCTTTCCGGTTTGTATCCAATCCACACAGTAGGAACTAACTTCAACGGGTAGGAAAACATAAGACCCCCGCGGAAATAGCTCGTTATCAACTCATTTTACTGCTACGCAGCGTAGCATTGCGTTGTATTGCGTTGCATTACATTGTTGCAACATGTGTCCAATGTACCTACGTATGCAAACATCGCTGCTGGTAGACCAAATTTCTCTTCTCAAAATGAGGTTTATACCCATGTCCCAACGGAAAATAACGGTCATGTTGTTGATTCAGGTAGCATGACTGCTTCCGATTTCGATTTTTAACTGAACAATTGCATCACATGATTGATACAATGTTCAAAGCAAATACCATTCCTGAAGCTGTTCAGGTTGGTATAAAGTACACACAAAAAAATGTTATCGGACTCCGTTTCAATGGATCCAAATAATTGTGTGAAAGTTCTAAATTGGAATGCCCGCTCTCTAAAGGGTAAGGAAGATGAATTATTCAACTTCCTTTCAGTTCATAATGTGCATATTGCCATTATAACTGAAACGTATTTAAAGCCCGGACTCTCCATTAAAAGAGATCCAAATTATTTCATCTACAGAAATGATCGTCTTGACAGCGCCTGTGGTGGGGTCGCCATTGTCATTAATAGACGTATCAAACATAAATTATTTTCTTCGTTTGAAACCAAAGTTTTTGAAACCTTGGGAGTTTCTGTTGAAACAAATTTTGGTCAATTTTCCTTCATTGCAGCCTACTTGCCTTTTCAATGCAATGGGCAGCAAAAGAATTTGTTGAAAGCTGATCTTCAAATTCTGACTCGCAACAAATCAAAATTCTTCGTAATTGGTGACTTCAAGGCCAAACACCGTTCATGGAATAATGCTCAAAGCAATTCCAATGGTAAAATTTTATTTGAAGATTGTTCTGCGGGATATTATACTATTCAATATCCCAATGGACCAACTTGTTTTTCTTCCAGTCAAAATCCTTCTACAATTGATCTAGTTTTAACAGATTCAAGTCAGCTGTGTGGCCAATTGGTAACTCATGCTGACTTTGACTCTGATCACCTTCCTGTGACATTTGAAATCTCACAAGAAGCCATTTATAATCCAATCAGCTCTACTATTAATTATCATAGAGCTGATTGGGATTTATATAAAACGTATATCGATAGGAATTTTGATGTTGATATTCCTCTCGATACCAAAAGTGATATTGATAATGCTCTCGTATCTTTGACAAATTTAATTGTCGAAGCCAGAGGCATTGCAATTCCGAAATGTGAAGTTAAATTCAACTCCATTATTATTGACGACGATCTTCAGCTACTGATCCGTCTTAAAAATGTGAGAAGAAGGCAATACCAAAGAACTCGCGATCCCGCGTTGAAAGTTATTTGGCGAGATTTGCAAATGAAATTAAAAAACGTTTCGCTATTCTGAGAAATACCAACCTTGAGAATAATGTCTCGAAGTTGGATCCCAGTTCGAAACCCTTTTGGAAATTAACGAAAATTTCTAAAACACCTTAAAAGCCAATTCCAGCGCTTAAAAAGGAAATAAAATTTTATTAACAAATGGCGAAAAGGCTCAAAAACTTGCTCAGCAGTTCGAGAGTGCCCATAATTTTAGTCTAGATCTCACTAGTCCAATTGAGGATCAGGTTACACGGAGCTTTGAAGACATTCTCAATCATGAGATTGTTGTTGACCCTTCGTTGTGAACTAATTTGGATGAAGTGTGAGATCTATTACTAAAAAATTAAAAAATATGAAGCGGGTGATGATGGTATTTTCTACATACTTATCAAAAAACTTCCTGAGAGCTCTTTATCCTTTTTGGTTAATTTATTTAACAAATGTTTTCAATTGGCATACTTTCCAGATAAATGGAAAAACGCCAAAGTTGTTCCAATTTTGAAGCCGGACAAAAATCCAGCTGAGGCTTCTAGTTATCGCCCAATCAGTTTGCTTTCTTCAATAAGCAAACTGTTTGAAAAGATTATTTTAAATAGAATGATGGTTCATATTAATGACAATTCTATTTTTGCTGATGAGCAATTTGGTTTTCGCCATGGGCATTCAACCACTCATCAGTTATTAAGAGTTACGAACTTAATTCGGCTCAACAAATCTGAAGGATATTCGACTGGAGTTGCTCTTCTTGATATAGAGAAAGCATTTGACAGTGTTTGGCATGAAGGTTTGATTGTAAAATTGATGAATTTTAATTTTCCTCTGTACATCATTAAACTGATCCAAAATTATTTATCAGATCGCTCGCTGCAGGTAAACTATCAGATATCAGCAGGTAAATCTGATAGATTACCTGTAAGGGCTGGTGTCCCCCAAGGCAGCATACTGGGGCCCATATTGTATAACATTTTTACTTCTGACTTACCTGATTTACCACCAGGGTGTCAAAAATCTTTGTTTGCAGATGACACGGGCCTTTCAGCCAAAGGGCGAAGCCTTCGTGTCATTTGTAGTAGATTGCAAAAAAGTTTGGATATTTTCTCCACTTACTTGCAAAAATGGAAAATTTCCCGAATGCTTCCAAAACTCAGCTTATAATTTTCCCACATAAGCCGAGAGCTTCTTATTTGAAACCTTCTAGCAGACATATTGTCACTATGAATGGGGTTCCAATTAATTGGTCTAGCGAAGCTAAATATTTAGGACTTCTGCTAGATCAAAAATTAACTTTAAAAATCACATTGAAGGCCTTCAAGCCAAATGTAACAAATATATTAAGTGCCTATATCCACTTATAAACAGAAAATCAAAACTTTGTCTTAAGAACAAACTTTTGATTTACAAACAAATTTTAGACCTGCCATGTTGTATGCTGTGCCAATATGGACTAGTTGCTGCAATACCAGAAAGAAGGCACTTCAGAGGATTCAAAATAAAATTCTGAAAATGATTCTGAAGTTGCCTCCGTGGTATAGTACCAATGAACTTTATAGAATCTCTAATATAGAGACATTGCAACAAATGTCCAACAAAATTATTCTCAATTTTAGAGAAAAATCGTTGCAATCTTCTATTGCAACGATTAACTCCTTGTACCCTTAGTATAAAATAGGTTAAGTTTAGTTAAAGCTTAAAACATTGTAATTCCTACATGGTTCAATTCAACCAGAGGAAAAATTCTAACTGCCAGAGGCAATTGAAATGTATTAATAATAACTAAAAGCGTAACATAGCAAATAAGGATGATAGTGTTAAGAAAACACGGAACACCTAGTCTAAGAGATGAATGCATGTATTAGATAATTAGCAAATAAAATTAGTTAAAAAAAAAAAAAAAAAGTTGCAACATGTGTTTCAATTTTTATACATTAGCGTTTTTTTACTTTGTGTGTAATAACTGAACATTGAATGAAGTAAATTGTACATATATTTTTTATCTTCATTTAATAAAATCAATATAACGCATACAGTAAGAATTGAATAGAACAGAATGCCGAATAAAACTCCCAACCAAAGTTCGATTCTTAGTTGAATCGAATACAAGCTAAAAACAAAGAACTGGGATTTGGACTTTAACTTGAACTTTGACTAGAACTAAACCTGTGCACCGATTGAAATTTTATCGGCGGTGGCGTTATAGATCATTTTGAACCAGCGGCGCACAATGGTTCGAAGGCAGCCAAAACCTCAAAAATCGAAACTCGTATTTCTGCCGGAATTATATTTTTCTCATTTTATGGAATACTTATGTGGTTCTAATTCAAAATTTAAAGAAGTTCTGTTGAGTTTTGACTTTGTTACATTATTTTTAGGGCTGCAAAATGGTGGGTTAACATCTGGGAAGGAGCGCCCAACAGAACTCTGGTCCCTACAAGTCCCTATCTCACGCTTCCACGGGTCGTCCGATGACAAAAGACCGCCAGCTAAGGGTTGTGTACTTAGCTGGTAGTGCAGCCTGGACACTGTTGTCCTTCTGACATCAGCTAGAGTGAGAAGGTACGCCTCGAGCGTCTGTTCACCAGGAGGTGCGGCTCGAACAGCGTCTGCCTGGTACCCAGGTGGCAGCCCCACCAGCGCGATGTAGGTAACGCGACTCCGGTAAGGTAGCTTACTGAAGCCTCTCAAATACGACGAAAAATGGAGATAGAAGAAAAAGAGAACGTTATTTTTGGCAACCGACCCGGCAACGAAATAAGGACTATGATTGGAAACTCGGTACCTGGAATGTCAGGACCCTAAATGAACCAGGACGAGTGAGCCTTCTGGCTCGCGAACTGCAGAAGGTTGGAGTGAACGTGGCCGCTATTCAAGAAGTCCGATGGCCCAGATCCGGAGAACGTGAATTCCGAGCCGTGGACCCCACAACCAACACTGCATTCAAGTATAACATCTATCACAGCGGCGGTGAAAAAGCAGAGCATGGAGTTGGTTTCGTAGTGATGGGTGTGCGGCCCAGTTCTGCCGAAGAGAGCTATGCGTCACGGGGTGTGCTGTCTTATCGCGCGTGCTACTCCGTTCGTTGTGCCACGAGGGAAGAGGCAAAGTCGTGGCCTGCTGTTTACTAGTCGGTGTTGGCAACCAAACCGTTATACGATATTTGCATATCTGTCATCAATACACTCTAAAAGTCGATTGCCCAATTCCTAATATATCTCACCCTCACATTCCCCTTCTTCTCTCACTAAAAAAAGGGAAAAAAAAAACATTGACTTAGGATTTTCATAAACAAGTAAATAGTTGTCGCATTTTTTTTTTAATTTTACAATCCAGTATCCGATATCCGTACTCAATTCCTATATTCAAAAACATCCGAATTTAAATTGGAATTCAAATATTTTAATAGGATTTTCCAATCTGATACTCAAATCCAATGTATGAACCCGAAAAGCAAATCCAATATTCCCATTCCATGAGCAAAGTTTTAATCAAAGACCAACATTGGAACGTTTCTATAATGGAAAACCAAAATCAAGCATTCATATAAAATAATCAAGTTTTTTTTTATTCTCTTCATCTTCCATTGCATTGCAACTATTTCTTGGTTTACTATTTCTCGGGTACTTATTCAAAAGGACGTATGTGATTTTGTAAACAAAGATTGAGACGTCGATTTATCCAATCTGATGGGACTCCCACGCAAACCAACACCACCAACAGGTAGCCGAAGGCTTCCCCTACCTGTCTGTGGCGATGGTATGCGTGGGAGGGCTATCAGATCGGACAAATCGACGTTTGAATCTTTGTTTACAAAATCACATACGTCCTTTTGAATAAGTACCCGAGATTTACGTGTTTTTTTAGCATTTCCACAGTAATTAATTCAAAGTTTTATTTATGCCTGCCATTGCATGGTTATAAATAACTCGTATCAGTATTAATTTTTTTCATATTCATATCCAATTTTCACAACTAATATTCTAATCCAACTCCATCTTTCAAATACAATCTCTAGCTTATAACCAAAAGTTGATTCTAAAATAATATTAAATATTTGCAACCAAGCCAATTCCAATTTTCAAATATAATGATCATGTTAATAAAAATTAACAAAAATAAAATATTTCATTTAAAACCAATACCAAAAACAATCCAAATTCAATATTTCAATTCCAAGTCCACATACAAATACGTAAATGCATATTTACTAAGCAAATTAATCCGGCCTTTTTTAACATTTTGCAAATGTCAACTATTTCAGGTTCATGATCCTCCAACTGTATTCCTTTTATTTATTTATTTTTTTTTTTGCAAATATTTCCAGCATTGCAATCCAAAACCAATTGAATTCGATTCGGCAGACCATATCCAATACAATAAAATCGAAACAATATCGGTAGCTCTTCAAACATACTATTTATTGGCCCTTCAAGCTCATGCCAATAAGTACGGTACTATCACACAATACCTTAGGAATTCAAATTTGAATAGCTGTGTTCTGCTGATCTGCATTAACGTTTCTTTGACGCGAAAAATTCGCCCCTCTTCTACCCAACCTTCACCATCAAAAAGCTGCAACAATCCGATACTCTTCCAGAGCACCTTCGACAACACAAGCAGAAAACCGATAAGAAAAAACAAATCATTCAATCTGGCATCTTCGACATTACAAGTGGAAACCGATGAGAAAACGAATAATTTGTTTCGGCGCTACTCCAGAATTCTTTCGACATTTTAACTCGTAGGTCAAGCCAATGAGAAAACAAATAACTTTTTTCGGCGTTCTTCCAGAGCGTCTGCGGAATCACAAGCCAAAACATTCAATCCAGCGCTCTACCACAGCAGCTTCGACATCACATGTCGAAACCGATGAGAAAGCCTTCAATTTTTTAAAAGTCGAAACCGTTGAGAAACAGCACATTTGTCAAACCAGGGGTGACATTGTGCATCTCGATTCGAACGTAATTCTGTCGAGTCGAACATGTTTGACATTACGGCTTTCGATTCGATCTCGAAAACGACTCATCGTTCGAGTATTCTCGAGGAGGTACAAGAATAACGAGATGTTTTGGCATTATGGAGACTCGATAGCACACTGAAAAACGACTCAAGTCGAATGAAAATCACTCGTCACCTTTATAGCTTTCGTATTTTGTTCGAGCGTCATTTCTTGCTAAAAGTTTTTCATTATATTTGTTTTTATTACTCTACGGGAAGAGTATAAATGTTTCATTATTGTATCTTGAAGAAAAGAATGTCATTAGTATACCTACTTTTATAATTTCCAGACAATATGCAATCTCTAATTATCCCGAAATCCTCGTAAAAACGACTTCAACTTAAATCGTTTTTTTTTTGCAGTTTTCACGTATTTCTTGACGATTTCGATAAACCGCGTGAAAAATCTATGGTGAAAATCTGCGTAAAAACGTATATAATCCAAAATCTACGTAAAAATAGTTGAGTTAAATAAAAAAACGCGCAAGAGATGACCCAAGTGCATTTAACTAAAACACATGGAACCATCAAAGTAATGTATTATCACAGAGAAACAGACGTCTCACTCAACACATGTTACATCGTTCACCTTTTTAACGGTTGATTTAATTTTTTGTAGGTGGTCAATCGGCCACCGATGGCGCTTCCATCGATTTTGCTTGTGTTTGACGTTTGCACACTACCGCCATCTGGTTGCCGCTTGGCCACACACAGTGATTTTAGCATTGGGCAGCAATGTTTCCGTGACGATGGTATTGATTGCATTTTGTTCTTAGTGAGACGTCTGTTTCTCTGTGGTATTATTAAATCCTTTTTTAGCTTTAAATTATTAAGGTCACTCCTGACGGAATCCAATTTTCAAAGTATTCGCGTTTTCTAGGGCACACCATTCGATACGGAAGCAACGCACAACTGTCTTTTTTATTTTTTCATGCATGCTGCGACGCAGCAAAGCTGAAAAAATAAAAATGACAGTTGTGCGTTGCTTCCGTATCGAATGGTGTGCCCTTGAAAACGCGAGTACTTTGAAAATTGGATTCCGTCAGGAGTGACCTTAAGCTCAAAATTGGATCTGTGGCATAAACTCGAATAAATATAATAAATGCTAAAGCATTTGATGAGTTTGATTGCTCTACGCATGCGGTCGCGGGTACTCAGACGACTAATGACGGTGGAAGACCGACACTTGATTACAATTAGAGCAATCAAACTAATCAAATGCTTTAGCCAAGCAAGCCTTGGCACAAATCCGCCCAACTCGTTGTTGGGGGCATAGAGTGTGATCCTCTCGATTAATAAACAATGTGCACTCGCTTGACTGTGGATATACAACAGTAAAGCACATGTGAAGATTGGACAAATCAAGCATCCGAAAGATATTCAATTTGCAAAAAAAAGAGCTAATTGTGGTTGAAGTTGGTACTCGGATTCTGATGGCTTTTCCGCAAACGTAACCTTCAAGTGGTCTTGTTGTGTAGGGGTTATCACGCCTATCTAGAAAGTAGGAGGTTGAGGGTTCGAGTCCCTACAAGACACATGGATTCTTTTTCGCAAATTTCATATCAATTTGTCCATTTAGAAACATGTGCTGTGCATATGCACGGCCCAGACATTTAACAAAAAAATGGTTTACGTACGGCCGAGATGCCGAATAATATGCAATTAATAATAAAACTTATAATTTGTGTCGTAACTATATCTCAATTTATAAAACATGTCGTATTGGCATAATGTTTTAATCGGTTTCAACTGCTCAATAAAAAATATAGATTTTATAGTCATTGAGCACGATTTGCTTGTTTATAAATTAACTGCCAATTCATGCCCTGAAGGATGCCTTTCCAACAAGCAACATGCTTCACGCAGATGAAATTACTCTTATTCTCTCTGTTTACTCACATTTGCCATGTGCTGAAGGTTGTCTCTCCAGTCTTCAGCAGACGGCATATTAAACACGGAGACAGCTATCTCTTAAGAGCCCCGCACATAGGATACGTTTGCGTTGCGTTTGACAGATTTCCCATGGGAAAACTGTCAAACGCAACGCAAACGTATCCTATGTGCGGGGCTCTTTATTCTCTCTGTTTACATTTCGTTTGACAGAACATACTCGATTGAGCTAGTACAGCACCATTCGAAATCTTGTACTGCGACTGAATGAAGTCGAACGAAATACATAATGCCGCAATTTTTTCGAAACGAATGCAAAAACGTACGAATCGAGTGATTCGATTCGAGATGCGCAATGTCACCCCAGCTTCTTCGACATCAGAAGTCGAAACCGATGTACATATCATTTAATCCGACGCTCTTCCAGAGCGTCTTCGACACTACAAGTCCAAACCAATGAGCAAATCATTTATTCCGACGCTTCCCACAGCGTCTTTGACATCACAAGTCGAATCCGATATACAAATCATTCAATCCGACGACTTCCAAAGCGTCTTCGACGTCACAAGTCGAAACCGATGTGCAAATCATTTAATCCGACGCTCTTCCAGAGCGTCTTCGACATCACAAGTCGAAACCGATGTGCAAATCATTCAATCCGACGCTCTTCCAGAGCGTCTTCGAAACTACAAGTCGAAACCGTTGAACAAATTTATCAATCCGATGCTCTTCCAGAGCGTCTTCGAAACTACAAGTCGAAACCGTTGAACAAATTTATCAATCCGACGCTCTTCCAGAGCGTCTTCGAAACTACAAGTCGAAACCGTTGAACAAATTTATCAATCCGACGCTCTTCCAGAGCGTCTTCGACATCACAAGTCGAAACCGATGTGCAAATCATTCAATCCGACGCTCTTCCAGAGCGTCTTCGAAATTACAAGTCGAAACCGATGAAAAATGTCCCAATCACACCCACAGGATACTTACAAAACAATTATTTCCAACCAGGAACAACCTGGCAGGATCGCCAAATGTGCGGCCCAGTTCTGCCGAACGAGCTATGCGTCACGGGGTGTGCTGTCTTGTCCGCGTGCTACTCCGTTCGTTGTCCCACGAGGGAAGAGGCAAAGTCATGGCCTGCTGTTTACTAGTTGGTGTTGACAACCAAACCGTTATACGATGTTTGCATATCTGTCATCAATACACTCTAAAAGTCGATTGCCCAATTCCTAATATATCTCACCCTCACAATGGGCAAGCAGATGAAGCGAGTGATGCGGTGGAAACCCATTAGGGAACGAATCTGTGTGTTGAGGATACGGGGCAAATTCTTCAATTACAGCCTAATCAACGTTTACGCACCGACAAACGATAAATCCGACGACGTGAAGGACACGTTTTATGAATGTCTTGATAAAGCCTATGGAGAGTGCCCAAAGCATGACGTGAAAATTGTTATCGGAGACGCTAACGCTCAGGTCGGTAGAGAGGACTTTTTCCGTCCCATAATCGGTAGGGAGAGCCTTCACTCCGCTACCAATGACAACGGCCTACGGCTAGTAAATTTTGCTGCTGCCAGAGGGATGGCCATCAGTAGCACCTACTTTGCACGAAAGAACATCCTTAAGCACACCTGGAGACACCCAAATGTTGAAACTTGCAACCAGATAGACCATGTTCTGGTGGATGGGCGCCATTTCTCGGATGTTATCGATGTGCGGACATTCAGAGGTCCGAACATTGACTCTGACCTCGTTGTCAGTCAAATTCGATCACGGTTGTCAACTGTATCGAACGAAAGATCACAGCGAACGATGCGTTACAATATCCAGCGATTGTCGGCGGAAGGAGTATCGGCTGAGTACCGCCAGAAGCTCGACGAACGGATAAGTGCAATCAACGTTAGCGACAACATCAACGATCTATGGGAGTCGATCCATGGAGCGGTGAGCACAACAGCACGAGAAGTGGTAGGCACTGCACAGAGGCGACCCAGGACGGGTTGGTTTGATGTGGAGTGTCAGAGAGTGACAGACGAGAAGAACGTTGCCAGAAGCCGGATGTTGGTGTCGGGTACCCGATCGAATAGAGATCGGTACAAGGAAGCAAGAGCTGTCGAAAAACGAACCCACCGCAGGAAGAAAAAGAGTACGAAGAACAAGTTATTAGTGAGGCGCAGGAAAAAATGGAGCAGAACGATATGCGGAGGGTTTATGAGTCTGTCAATGGTGTGCGGAGAAAGACAGCGCCATCTCCCGTCATGTGCAACGACCAACAAGGGAATTTACTGACAGATAAAACTGAAGTGGCTGCCAGGTGGAAGCAACACTTCGAGACTTTGTTGAATAGAGGAAGTGACGGTGCATCGGTGAACAGAATAAATATTAGCGACGATGGACAAGCTGTTAAAGAGCTGAAAAACAATAAGGCTGCAGGGAAGGACCAGCTCCCGGCTGAACTTCTCAAACATGGCAGTGAGCAGCTTTATGAAGTTCAGCACCATATTATGTCGAAAAAATATGGGAAGACGAGGAAATTCCTGCTAGCTGGTTGGACGGCCTCATCTGCCCTCTTTTTAAGAAAGGGCACAGACTGGAATGCGCCAATTACCGAGGAATAACCCTCCTTAATTCGGCGTACAAAATTATGTCCCGTATTCTGTTCAACAGATTGAGACCGCTTGAAGAGTCCTTCGTCGGCGAATACCAAGCAGGTTTTCGTGAGGGCCGATCAACGACGGATCAAATGTTTACCCTGAGACAAATCCTTGATAAATTCCGGGAGTACAACTTGCTGACACATCATCTGTTTATTGATTTCAAGGCGGCGTACGACTCAGTGAAACGGAATGAATTATGGCAAATTATGCTTGAACATGGTTTTCCTGCGAAACTGATACGGCTGATTCGTATAACGTTGGACGGATCGAAATCGAAATCAAATCCTGGGATTTGCGGACGATATCGATATTATCGGAATTGATCGCCGTGCCGTGGAAGAGGCTTTTGTGCCTTTTAAGAGGGAGACAGTGAGGATTGGACTCACGATCAATACCAGCAAAACGAAGTACATGGTCGCTGGCAATCAAGGCGGGCTCATTAGTGGTAGTGGTAGCGAAATGGTGCTGGATGGTGAAAAATTTGAAGTGGTAGAAGAATTTGTGTATCTTGGAACATTAGTGACGTGCGATAATTATGTTACCCGCGAGGTGAAAAGGCGTATTGCAGCTGCAAATAGGGCTTATTACGGACTTCGTAACCAGCTCAAGTCCCGTAGTCTGCAAACAAAACTCGCGCTATATACTAATCTGATTCTTCCGGTGGCTTTATACGGCCATGAGACATGGACGTTAAAGGAGGCTGATCGGAGAGCTCTCGGAGTGTTTGAGCGCAGTGTTGTCCTACACTCAGTGCGAAAAATTCTGCTCTTTCATTTTACTCCATCTAAACGATTTTATAATCTTAGCTAAGTAAGTGTAACTAATAGAGGGATATTTGAATTTTCTAAATGTCATGTCAAACTATTGAAAAAATGCACACCAGAGCCTCAGGAGCGCGCGCACTGAAAATACACTGGAGTGTTTTCACTGGTTTTTCAGCGCGCGCGCTCCTGTTGCTCTGGCGTGCATTTTTTTGACAGTTTGACATGACATTTAGAAAATTCAAATATCCTTCTATTAGTTGCACTTACTGTAAAATCGTTTAGAAGGAGTAAAATCAAAGAGCAGATTTTTTCGCACTGAGTGTAGGACAACACTGTTTGAGCGTAAGGTGCTGCGGACAATACTCGGCGGTAAACAGGAGAACGGTATCTGGCGGCGTCGCATGAATCACGAATTGTACCAGGTGTAGTAAGGGCTGGATATTATTAAGCTTATACAACACGGCAGACTACGGTGGGCTGGTCACGTTGTTCGTATGCCGGAAGAACGTCAAGCAAAGATAATATTTAGTAGAGAACCCGGAATAGGCCGCAGGCTTCGTGGAAGGCCGCGTACACGATGGCTTTTTGCAGTTGAAGAGGACCTGAGGGCGCTCAATGTTCAGGGCGACTGGAAGCGATTGGCCCAGGATCGAGTCCAGTGGAGAAGGATACTCCATTCGGCGTAGGTTCATCGAAGAGCTGTAGCCCATCAAGTATCAAGTATCAAGTAAGTACATTATTTTTAATTGAACATGATTGTTGATTTTCAATTAAAAACGCTGTTCGACAAAGTATTTAGATCAGCATCGTACGGCTTGAATTACATCGCTAACACCAATCCGAAGCAACCAATTACCCCCGCTGAAGAAGGAATAAGAAAAGGAAAAACGTAGAATAAACAAAAAATACGATGTTGCAAATACCTCAACAAGTGCAGAACACTGCATTTGCACTTGGAAGCACTATTCTGTAAGTCACTGCTTATTTAAGTACTTGGAGAAAACAGTCGGATGCTTCTCATTGCGGTAAATATCACTCTAGATCTGCTAAAATTACAATACGAACCCTTCCGTGTTGAAGCAATTATCACTCTGTTCACTACACCAAACTCTTGCTGACATCAAAGAGGAAGCTGTTACTATTGCCTTTAGTAGCCACTTTCCTATAATATTATTGGCTATGTCCCCACATGGAAAAACAAAGTCGTAGTGCAACGTCAAGCTCGAAGCACGCTGCTCGGCATATCAAAGCAAACTTTTACCTCGGCTGGAGTGGATGGGGTCTAGTTATTAAATTAAACTGCTTGCCACATTCCGCTTCTCCATGCTAATGGACTGGAGTGCTATTTTGCATAAGACGCGCGACAAGAAGTGAGAGTGCACTTACGGATGCGTCCCAATGTAGTCCCCCCGAGGAGAGCTCTTGTTTCTTGTTGTTTCCGCAAGCCGGATTTCCCCCCACTATCATGGTAGGTGTGGAAATGAGAATAGGACTCGAGAGCGGATTTGACCCGTACTCTTGGCATTATTTTGCAGACTGATGTTACGCTGTTCGAGTTACTGTTAATTTTCTTTTACAAGCGCTTTCTTCAAACGGATAGCCCCCTTTTAAAATTCGCATTAATGCATAGTTTTAAATATTTTGCAACGTTGATTCTGTACACCATAGTTGCCAAAATTTCCACTTTCGTGCCCATTTAATCTAAATGACTGCACGCGAGGTAATAGCTGTTCAAGCTTTAGAAATTTGCTTGCCACCTGCTGGAATTTATTTATGAATGAAATGGTCATTGCATATTTTATCGGTCGTATAGCGAGCTTGGAAATTTCGCAGTGCTTTGCCGTCGGACGATCCACTACTGGCTATGACTAACTTTTTTCAATTTTCTCAAAACTGCTCAATGCTATTAAAACAAAATTGGGCTTTTAATTATTCAGAATATTTAATTGAATCAAGTCAAGCATTTGTTCGCTCAGCGACACATGAGCGAAACTACACATCTATATATGAATGATCGCTGCACAAGTGTCATGGCATTTAGTTGGTTTACCAGTCTCTGATGCCAAAATTCCAAGCTGGTCGTAAAATAGTTTTTACTTTTACAAACAAATTGCACTCCGAATGGCAGTTGTCAGAGAACTACACTTTTCTGCTTTAGTGCCATCATTCGTCCACTCGTCGCCGACCAAATGTGTCCTTACGTTACACTTGAAAAGCTAGACAGATGACTCCGAGCGGAACTTGTCTTTCAACAATAATTCAAACTAAGTCCGCTCGGTGGGAGGAAGCTTGTCTCGGCTAAGAGCATTTCCTTATGGTACTTGAGTGGGCAATAGTAAATCCATGCTACTACAAACGAGAACTGAATTTGCGTTTGGTTTACAAATGACAAAAATCGAATCCTAATTCGAGTCGAATACCAGCCTATGTCTAAACTTACTTTAAGTCCAAATTCCAGTTCAAAGTCCAAGGCCAAATCCAACTCCAAGTCTAAATTCTAGTCTAAGCTCAAGTCCATGTCCAAGTTCAAGTCCAAATAAAAGTCCAACTTAAAGTCCAAGTCAAAGTCCATGCCCAGGTCCATGTCCAATTCCAAGCCCAAGTTCAAGTCATTATCAAAGTCCAAGTCCAAATCCCAGTCCAAGTCCATGTCCCAGTACAAGTTCATGTCCATGTCCAAGTCAAAGTCTGTGTCCAAGTCCAATTCCAAGTCCAAGTTCAAGTCCAAATCAAAGTCCAAGTGCCAGTTCAAATCTTAGTCCAAGTCCAAGTTCAAAAGTTCAAGTCCAAAAAGTCCAAAGTCCAAGCTCAAGTCAAAGTCTGTGTCCAAGTCCCAATCCAAGTCCAAGTCCAAATCACAGTACAAGTCCCAGTCCAAGTCCATGTCCAAGTTCAAGTCCAAATCAAAGTCCAAGTGCCGATATAAGTCCAAGTTCAAGTCCAAATCAAAATCTAAGTCTTTGTCCAAGATCAAGTTCAAATCACAGTCCAAGTCCCAGTCCAAGTCCATGTCCAAGTACAGGCTTTTGTCCATGTCCAAGTCCAAATCATAGTCCAAGTCCAAGTCCAAGTCCAAGTCTTAGTCCAAGTCCAAGTTCAAGTCCAAATCAAAGTCCACGTCCCAGTTCAATTCCATGTCCATGACCAAGTCCAAGTTCAAGTCCAAATCAAAGTCTAAGTCCAATTCCATGTCCGTGTACAAGTCCAAGTCCGAGTCCAAGTTTTTGATTTTTGACACAATTTTGGGGGTGGTACCCAGAGATTTTTTTGGGGACTTTCGACAGTAATTTCTAGTTATACTTTTAAGAATGAAGTTTTTCGGCGATAGCAGTTTTAATAAGTAGCAAAAACGTTTTTTGCTCCGTGATTTCGTGAATTTCTACTTATTAAGACTGATTGTTGGTCGAACTCCTGGAAGAACTTTCGATGGAATTTCTGTACAAACTTTCGGAGAAATTTCTGAACAAACTTCCGAAAGAAATCCTGGAGGAACTTCTGGACGTATTTCTGGGGGACTTCCTGGGGGAACTTCCAGAGGAATTCCTGGAGGAACTTACAGAGGAATTCCTGGAGGAACTTCCGGGAGAACTCCTTGAGGAACTTCCGGGGGACTTGGAGGAACTTCGGTAGTATTTCCTGGATGAACTTCCGGAAGAATTCCTGGACGAAACTTCCGGAGGAATTCCTGGAGGAACTTCCGGAGGAATTCCTGGATTAACTTCCGGAGGAATTCCTGGAGGAACTTTTGGAGGAATTCCTGGAGGAACTTCCGGAGGACTTCCTGGAAGAACTTCCGGAGGACTTCCTGGAAAAACTTCCAGAGGACTTCCTGGAAGAACTTCCGGAGGAGTTCCTGGAGGAATTTCCGGAGGAATTCCTGGAGGAACTTCCGGAGGAACTTCCGGGAGAACTTCCGGGGGACTTGGAGGAACTTCCGGGGGACTTGGAGGAACTTCGGGAGGAATTCCTGGAGAAACTTTCGGAGGGCTTCCTGGAGAACTTCCGGCGTAATTCCTGGAGGAACTGCCGGAGGTATTCCTGGAGGAACTTCCGGAGGTATTCCTGGAGAAACTTCCGGAGGTATTCCTGGAGGAACTTCCGGAGGTATTCCTGGAGGAACTTCCGGAGGTATTCCTGGAGGAACTTCCGGAGGAATTCTTGGAGGAACTTCCGGAGGGATTCCTCGAGGAACTTCCGGAGGAATCCCTGGAGGAACTTCCGGAGAAATTCCTGAAGGGACTTCCGGAGGAATTTCTGGAGGAACTTCCAGAGAAATTCCCGGAGGAGCTTCCAGAGGAATTCCCGGAGGAACTTCCAGAGGAACTTCCGGAGAAATTCCTGGAGGAACTTTCGGAGGGCTTCCTGGAGGAACTTCCGGAGGTATTCCTGGAGGAACTTCCGGAGGTACTCCTGGAGGAACTTCCGGAGGTATTCCTGGAGGAACTTCCGGAGGTATTCCTGGAGGAACTTCCGGAGGAATTCCTGGAGGAACTTCCGGAGCAATTCCTGGAGGAACTTCCGGAGGAATTCCTGGAGGAACTTCCGGAGGAATTCCTGGCGGAACTTCCTGGAGGAATTCCTTGAGGAACTTCTGGAGGAATTCCTGGAGGAACTTTCCGACAGGAGTCCTTCGGATTTCCGACAGGAATCCTTCGGATTTCCGACAGGAATCCTTCGGATTTCCGACAGGAATCCTTCGGATTTCCGACAGGAATCCTTCGGATTTCCGACAGGAATCCTTCGGATTTCCGACAGGAATCCTTCGGATTTCCGACAGGAATCCTTCGGATTTCCGACAGGAATCCTTCGGATTTCCGACAGGAATCCTTCGGATTTCCGACAGGAATCCTTCGGATTTCCGACAGGAATCCTTCGGATTTCCGACAGGAATCCTTCGGATTTCCGACAGGAATCCTTCGAATTCCGACAGGAATCCTTCGGATTTCCGACAGGAATCCTTCGGATTTCGACAGGAATCCTTCGGATTTCCGACAGGAATCCTTCGGATTTCCGACAGGAATCCTTCGGATTTCCGACAGGAATCCTTCGATTTCCGACAGGAATCCTTCGGATTTCCGACAGGAATCCTTCGATTTCCGACAGGAATCCTTCGGATTTCCGACAGGAATCCTTCGATTTCCGACAGGAATCCTTCGGATTTCCGACAGGAATCCTTCGATTTTGACAGGAACTTCGGATTTCCGACAGGAATCCTTCGGATCTCCGACAGGAATCCTTCGGATTTTCGACAGGAATCCTTCGGATTTCCGACAGGAATCCTTCGGATTTCCGACAGGAATCCTTCGGATTTCCGACAGGAATCCTTCGGATTTCCGACAGGAATCCTTCGGATTTCCGACAGGAATCCTTCGGATTTCCGACAGGAATCCTTCGGATTTCCGACAGAATCCTTCGGATTTCGACAGGAATCCTTCGATTTCAGAACTTCGGATTTCCGACAGGAATCCTTCGATTTCCGACAGGAATCCTTCGGATTTCCGACAGGAATCCTTCGATTTCCGACAGGAATCCTTCGATTTCCGACAGGAATCCTTCGGATTTCCGACAGGAATCCTTCGGATTTCCGACAGGAATCCTTCGGATTTCCGACAGGAATCCTTCGGATTTCCGACAGGAATCCTTCGGATTTCGACAGGAATCCTTCGATTTCCGACAGGAATCCTTCGATTTCCGACAGGAATCCTTCGGATTTCCGACAGGAATCCTTCGGATTTCCGACAGGAATCCTTCGGATTTCCGACAGGAATCCTTCGGATTTCCGACAGGAATCCTTCGGATTTCCGACAGGAATCCTTCGGATTTCCGACAGGAATCCTTCGGATTTCCGACAGGAATCCTTCGGCTTTCCGACAGGAATCCTTCGGATTTCCGACAGGAATCCTTCGGATTTCCGACAGGAATCCTTCGGATTTCCGACAGGAATCCTTCGGATTTCCGACAGGAATCCTTCGGATTTCCGACAGGAATCCTTCGGATTTCCGACAGGAATCCTTCGGATTTCCGACAGGAATCCTTCGGATTTCCGACAGGAATCCTTCGATTTCCGACAGGAACTTTCGGATTTCGACAGGAATCCTTCGGATTTCCGACAGGAATCCTTCGGATTTCCGACAGGAATCCTTCGGATTTCGACAGGAATCTTTCGGATTTCCGACAGGAATCCTTCGGATTTCCGACAGGAATCCTTCGATTTCCGACAGGAATCCTTCGGATTTCGACAGGAATCCTTCGGATTTCCGACAGGAATCCTTCGGATTTCGACAGGAATCCTTCGATTTCCGACAGGAATCCTTCGGATTTCCGACAGGAATCCTTCGGATTTCCGACAGGAATCCTTCGATTTCCGACAGGAATCCTTCGGATTTCCGACAGGAATCCTTCGGATTTCCGACAGGAATCCTTCGGATTTCCGACAGGAATCCTTCGGATGTTCGACAGGAATCCTTCGGATTTCCGACAGGAATCCTTCGGATTTCCGACAGGAATCCTTCGGATTTCCGACAGGAATCCTTCGGATTTCGACAGGAACTTTCGATTTCCGACAGGAATCCTTCGGATTTTGACAGGAATCCTTCGATTTCCGACAGGAATCCTTCGGATTTCGACAGGAATCCTTCGGATTTCCGACAGGAATCCTTCGGATTTTCGACAGGAATCCTTCGGATTTCCGACAGGAATCCTTCGGATTTTCGACAGGAACTCTTCGGATTTCCGACAGGAATCCTTCGGATTTCCGACAGGAATCCTTCGATTTTGACAGGAATCCTTCGGATTTCCGACAGGAATCCTTCGGATTTCGACAGGAATCCTTCGATTTCCGACAGGAATCCTTCGGATTTCCGACAGGAATCCTTCGGATTTCCGACAGGAACTTCGATTTCGACAGGAATCCTTCGGATTTCCGACAGAATCCTTCGGATTTCGACAGGAATCCTTCGATTTCCGACAGGAATCCTTCGGATTTCCGACAGGAATCCTTCGATTTCCGACAGGAATCCTTCGATTTCCGACAGGAATCCTTCGGATTTCCGACAGGAATCCTTCGATTTCCGACAGAATCCTTCGGATTTCGACAGGAATCCTTCGATTTCGACAGGAATCCTTCGATTTCCGACAGGAATCCTTCGGATTTCGACAGGAATCCTTCGGATTTCCGACAGGAATCCTTCGGATTTCCGACAGGAATCCTTCGATTTCGACAGGAATCCTTCGGATTTCCGACAGGAATCCTTCGGATTTGACAGGAATCCTTCGGATTTCGACAGGAATCCTTCGGATTTCCGACAGGAATCCTTCGGATTTCCGACAGGAATCCTTCGGATTTCGACAGGAACTTCGGATTTCCGACAGGAATCCTTCGATTTTGACAGGAATCCTTCGATTTCCGACAGGAATCCTTCGGATTTCCGACAGGAATCCTTCGGATTTCGACAGGAATCCTTCGGATTTCCGACAGGAATCCTTCGGATTTGACAGGAATCCTTCGATTTCCGACAGGAATCCTTCGGATTTCCGACAGGAATCCTTCGGATTTCCGACAGGAATCCTTCGGATTTCCGACAGGAAGCCTTCGGATTTCCGACAGGAATCCTTCGGATTTCCGACAGGAATCCTTCGGATTTCCGACAGGAATCCTTCGGATTTCCGACAGGAATCCTTCGGATTTCCGACAGGAATCCTTCGGATTTCCGACAGGAATCCTTCGGAGTTCCGACAGGAATCCTTCGGAGTTCCGACAGGAATCCTTCGGAGTTCCGACAGGAATCCTTCGGAGTTCCGACAGGAATCCTTCGGAGTTCCGACAGGAATCCTTCGGAATTCCGACAGGAATCCTTCGGAATTCCGACAGGAATCCTTCGGAATTCCGACAGGAATCCTTCGGAATTCCGACAGGAATCCTTCGGAATTCCGACAGGAATCCTTCGGAATTCCGACAGGAATCCTTCGGAATTCCGACAGGAATCCTTCGGAATTCCGACAGGAATCCTTCGGAATTCCGACAGGAATCCTTCGGAATTCCGACAGGAATCCTTCGGAATTCCGACAGGAATCCATCGGAATTCCAACAGGAATCCTTCGGAATTTCGACAGGAATCCATCGGAGTTTCGACAGGAATCCTTCGGAATTCCGACAGGAATCCGTCGGAATTCCGACAGGAATCCTTCGGAATTCCGACAGGAATCCTTCGGATTCCGACAGGAATCCTTCGGAATTCGACAGGAATCCTTCGAATTCCGACAGGAATCCTTCGGAATTCCGACAGAATCCTTCGAATTCCGACAGGAATCCTTCGAATCTGACAGGAATCCTTCGAATTCCGACAGGAATGCTTCGGAGTTCCGACAGGAATCCTTCGGAATTCCGACAGCAATCCTTCGGAATTCCGACAGGAATCCTTCGGAATTCCGACAGCAATCCTTCGGAATTCCGACAGCAATCCTTCGGAATTACGACAGGAATCCTTCGGAATTCCGTCAGGAATCCTTCGGAATTCCGTCAGGAATCCTTCGGAATTCGACAGGAATCCTTCGAATTCCGACAGGAATCCTTCGGAATTCGACAGGAATCCTTCGGAATTCCGACAGGAACTCGGAATCTGACAGGAATCCTTCGGATTTCCGACAGGAATCCTTCGGATTTCCGACAGGAATCCTTCGGATTTCCGACAGGAATCCTTCGGATTTCCGACAGGAATCCTTCGGATTTCCGACAGGAATCCTTCGGAATTCCGACAGGAATCCTTCGGAATTCCGTCAGGAATCCTTCGGATTTCCGACAGGAATCCTTCGGAATTCCGTCAGGAATCCTTCGGAATTCCGTCAGGAATCCTTCGGAATTCCGTCAGGAATCCTTCGGAATTCCGTCAGGAATCCTTCGGAATTCCGTCAGGAATCCTTCGGAATTCCGTTAGGAATCCTTCGAAATTCCGTCAGGAATCCTTCGGAATTCCGTCAGGAATCCTTCAGAATCCTTCGAATTCCGTCAGGAATCCTTCGGAATTCCGTCAGAATCCTTCGAATTCCGTCAGGAATCCTTCGGAATTCCGTCAGGAATCCTTCGGAATTCCGTCAGGAATCCTTCGGAATTCCGTCAGGAATCCTTCGGAATTCCGTCAGGAATCCTTCGGAATTCCGTCAGGAATCCTTCGGAATTCCGTCAGGAATCCTTCGGAATTCCGTCAGGAATCCTTCGGAATTCCGTCAGGAATCCTTCGGAATTCCGTCAGGAATCCTTCGGAATTCCGTCAGGAATCCTTCGGAATTCCGTCAGAATCCTTCGAATTCCGTCAGGAATCCTTCGGAATTCCGTCAGAATCCTTCGGAATTCCGTCAGAATCCTTCGAATTCCGTCAGGAATCCTTCGGAATTCCGTCAGGAATCCTTCGAATTCCGTCAGAACCTTCGAATTCCGTCAGGAATCCTTCGGAATTCCGTCAGGAATCCTTCGGAATTCCGTCAGAATCCTTCGGAATTCCGTCAGAATCCTTCGGAATTCCGTCAGAATCCTTCGAATTCCGTCAGAATTCTTCGGAATTCCGTCTGGAATCCTTCGGAATTCCGTCAGGAATCCTTCGGAATTCCGTCAGGAATCCTTCGGAATTCCGTCAGGAATCCTTCGGAATTCCGTCAGGAATCCTTCGGAATTCCGTCAGGAATCCTTCGGAATTCCGTCAGGAATCCTTCGGAATTCCGTCAGGAATCCTTCGGAATTCCGTCAGGAATCCTTCGGAATTCCGTCAGGAATCCTTCGGAATTCCGTCAGGAATCCTTCGGAATTCCGTCAGGAATCCTTCGGAATTCCGTTAGGAATCCTTCGAATTCCGTCAGAATCCTTCGGAATTCCGTCAGGAATCCTTCGGAATTCCGTCAGAATCCTTCGAATTCCGTCAGAATCCTTCGAATTCCGTCAGGAATCCTTCGAATTCCGTCAGAATCCTTCGGAATTCCGTCAGGAATCCTTCGGAATTCCGTCAGAATCCTTCGAATTCCGTCAGAATCCTTCGGAATTCCGTCAGAATCCTTCGAATTCCGTCAGAATCCTTCGAATTCCGTCAGGAATCCTTCGGAATTCCGTCAGAATCCTTCGAATTCCGTCAGAATCCTTCGGAATTCCGTCAGGAATCCTTCGAATTCCGTCAGGAATCCTTCGAATTCCGTCAGGAATCCTTCGGAATTCCGTCAGAACTTCGAATTCCGTCAGAATCCTTCGGAATTCCGTCAGAATCCTTCGAATTCCGTCAGGAACCTTCGAATTCCGTCAGAATCCTTCGGAATTCCGTCAGAACCTTCGGAATTCCGTCAGGAATCCTTCGGAATTCCGTCAGGAATCCTTCGGAATTCCGTCAGGAATCCTTCGGAATTCCGTCAGGAATCCTTCGGAATTCCGTCAGGAATCCTTCGGAATTCCGTCAGGAATCCTTCGGAATTCCGTCAGGAATCCTTCGGAATTCCGTCAGGAATCCTTCGGAATTCCGTCAGGAATCCTTCGGAATTCCGTCAGGAATCCTTCGGAATTCCGTCAGGAATCCTTCGGAATTCCGTCAGGAATCCTTCGGAATTCCGTCAGGAATCCTTCGGAATTCCGTCAGGAATCCTTCGGAATTCCGTCAGGAATCCTTCGGAATTCCGTCAGGAATCCTTCGGATTTCCGACAGGAATCCTTCGGATTTCCGACAGGAATCCTTCGGATTTCCGACAGGAATCCTTCGGATTTCCTACAGGAATCCTTCGGATTTCCGACAGGAATCCTTCGATTTCCGACAGGAATCCTTCGATTTCCGACAGGAATCCTTCGGATTTCGACAGGAATCCTTCGGATTTCGACAGGAATCCTTCGATTTCCGACAGGAATCCTTCGATTTCCGACAGGAATCCTTCGGATTTCCGACAGGAATCCTTCGATTTCCGACAGGAATCCTTCGGATTTCCGACAGGAATCCTTCGGATTTCCGACAGGAATCCTTCGGATTTCCGACAGGAATCCTTCGGATTTCCGACAGGAACCTTCGATTTCCGACAGGAATCCTTCGGATTTCCGACAGGAATCCTTCGATTTCCGACAGGAATCCTTCGGATTTCCGACAGGAATCCTTCGATTTCCGACAGGAATCCTTCGGATTTCGACAGGAACTTTCGATTTCCGACAGGAACTTCGGATTTCCGACAGGAATCCTTCGGATTTCCGACAGGAATCCTTCGGATTTCGACAGGAATCCTTCGATTTCCGACAGGAATCCTTCGGATTTCCGACAGGAATCCTTCGGATTTCGACAGGAATCCTTCGATTTCCGACAGGAATCCTTCGGATTTCCGACAGGAATCCTTCGGATTTCCGACAGGAATCCTTCGGATTTCCGACAGGAATCCTTCGATTTCCGACAGGAATCCTTCGGATTTCGACAGGAATCCTTCGGATTTCCGACAGGAACCTTCGGATTTCCGACAGGAATCCTTCGGATTTCCGACAGGAATCCTTCGGATTTCCGACAGGAACTTCGATTTCCGACAGGAATCCTTCGATTTCCGACAGGAATCCTTCGATTTCCGACAGGAATCCTTCGGATTTCGACAGGAATCCTTCGGATTTCCGACAGGAATCCTTCGGATTTCGACAGGAATCCTTCGATTTCCGACAGGAATCCTTCGGATTTCGACAGGAATCCTTCGGATTTCCGACAGGAATCCTTCGATTTCGACAGGAATCCTTCGGATTTCCGACAGGAATCCTTTCGGATTTCGACAGGAATCCTTCGATTTCCGACAGGAATCCGGCGGATTCCCGCCAGGAATCCTGCGGATTTCCGACAGGAATCCTGCGGATTTCCGACAGGAATCCTTCGGATTTCCGACAGGAATCCTTCGGATTTCCGACAGGAATCCTTCGGATTTCGACAGGAATCCTTCGGATTTCCGACAGGAATCCTTCGGATTTTCCGACAGGAATCCTTCGGATTTCCGACAGGAATCCTTCGATTTCCGACAGGAATCCTTCGGATTTCGACAGGAATCCTTCGGATTTCCGACAGGAATCCTTCGGATTTCCGACAGGAATCCTTCGGATTTCGACAGGAATCCTTCGATTTCCGACAGGAATCCTTCGGATTTCCGACAGGAATCCTTCGGATTTCCGACAGGAATCCTTCGATTTCCGACAGGAATCCTTCGGATTTCGACAGGAATCCTTCGGATTTCCGACAGGAATCCTTCGGATTTCGACAGGAACTTTCGGATTTCGACAGGAATCCTTCGGATTTCCGACAGGAATCCTTCGGATTTCCGACAGGAATCCTTCGATTTCCGACAGAATCCTTCGGATTTCCGACAGGAATCCTTCGGATTTCCGACAGGAATCCTTCGGATTTCGACAGGAATCCTTCGGATTTCCGACAGGAATCCTTCGGATTTCCGACAGGAATCCTTCGATTTCCGACAGGAATCCTTCGGATTTCGACAGGAATCCTTCGGATTTGCGACAGGAATCCTTCGGATTTCCGACAGGAATCCTTCGGATTTCCGACAGGAATCCTTCGATTTCCGACAGGAATCCTTCGATTTCGACAGGAATCCTTCGGATTTCCGACAGGAATCCTTCGGATTTCCGACAGGAATCCTTCGGATTTCCGACAGGAATCCTTCGATTTCCGACAGGAATCCTTCGGATTTCGACAGGAATCCTTCGATTTCCGACAGGAATCCTTCGGATTTCCGACAGGAATCCTTCGATTTCCGACAGGAATCCTTCGATTTCCGACAGGAATCCTTCGGATTTCCGACAGGAATCCTTCGGATTTCCGACAGGAATCCTTCGATTTCCGACAGGAATCCTTCGGATTTCGACAGGAACCTTCGATTTCCGACAGGAATCCTTCGGATTTCCGACAGGAATCCTTCGGATTTCGACAGGAATCCTTCG
The DNA here is from genome assembly GCF_024139115.2 of Armigeres subalbatus. NCBI lineage: Eukaryota > Metazoa > Arthropoda > Insecta > Diptera > Culicidae > Armigeres > Armigeres subalbatus. Next base: position 250,329,596 of record NC_085139.1, on the reverse strand, counting down.
GATTTCCGACAGGAATCCTTCGGATTTCCGACAGGAATCCTTCGGATTTTCGACAGGAATCCTTCGATTTCCGACAGGAATCCTTCGGATTTCCGACAGGAATCCTTCGGATTTCCGACAGGAATCCTTCGGATTTCCGACAGGAATCCTTCGATTTCCGACAGGAATCCTTCGGATTTCCGACAGGAATCCTTCGGATTTCCGACAGGAATCCTTCGGATTTCCGACAGGAATCCTTCGGATTTCGACAGGAATCCTTCGGATTTCCGACAGGAATCCTTCGGATTTCCGACAAGAATCCTTCGGATCTCCGACAGGAATCCTTCGGATTTCCGACAGGAATCCAGGAATCCAGGAATCCGACATGCTGAATCCTTCGGAATTCCGTCAGGAATCCTTCGGAATTCCGTCAGGAATCCTTCGGAATTCCGTTAGGAATCCTTCGGAATTCCGACAGGAATCCTTCGGAATTCCGACAGGAATCCTTTGGAATTACCTGCTTCTATAATCTCTTTCAGAAACCCTAACCGTGTGTTTTTTTAAATTAATTTCCTATGTGTTTACTCCGTCCTATAAATTGTGAAAAAAAAGTGACTGCGGTGGCATAAATCTCCTAAATTGACAGAAACGTGGCTGAGCGGTCGAACCTATCTTGGGAGAACAATTTTGTAACAAAATTATTTCATAATTTCGAAAATCTCCTATAATCTTTTTTTTCGAGCAATGATATTTTATCGGTTTAGAATTTGTCAGCCAGTGTTACTTACCTTAAAAAACCTTTTTTCCAGATATAATCCTCAATCCTCATCATCCCCTACGGATCATGCTGTAAGGCTTCACATTCTTCTTCTCTGTTAAGTACCTACTCACCCAATTTACAACCACAATTGCTGTCATCCGCCTGGAAGATATTTTTTTCGCCGTTTGTCCCCCCCAGTAATTGCAGAGCATAAATTAAAACGAGCGGGAGGCTGTTGATAGCCACACGGCGATGGCCATCTACGGCCAAGCTGCCCTCCTCCAGATGACAGACAGTGGTGCGTGGGAATGGCCTATAATAATACCCGTGGAGAACATCGCACCATTGGCGGCGGTCGGTGGCGTCCTCATTTGTCGCATTATGGCGAAGGACAATCACTGCAGGTGCCGGATGCAGAGAGCTTTCAGCGGCGGGCGGTGTGGCGGCCGAGACGGCGGAATGGGGGAATAATTAAATTTCGGCTGTTTGTAGTGCGTGTAAAAACGGTAGAAAGGACACGCGTCCCGTTAGGTTCTTAATTGGCGTTATGAGCAATTATGGACCAATTTGTTCAGGTGCAAAAAGAGAGCAAGTCGGGAGTTGGCAGGTACCGGCTATAAATATGGGTTGATTGCCCGCGAATTGGGGGTCTCTGGGAATGGGGAATAGGGTATTTAATTATCGGGGACGATTGATTGAAATAATTTGTCTGTTGCCTTGTCTGGCATAATTCTGATGACCTTCTGTAGAATTTTTGATTTTGATAATTTGACTTTGCATTATTAATTGAATTTCGGAGAACTAAGGAAACAACATAGAGTTTATTTTTTCTCTGTGGCTGTGGAAAGCACTTTGTTGCCTTAATATGTAACCAATTTGCATCCTCCTACATTGAAACGGCAATATAAATAGGAACATAAATATTGGCACTAAATAATAGACGACCCGTGCAAAGTTATTTTCATCACATCTTACAAATATCTCATCGGAATGTCAACACAGAAACTCAATCGTTTTTGGTCACGTAACGAGAATAATTAATCTGTCTGACTTTCTTTTTATTGCATTTCCCACTACTGGCCCACCCCCCTCATTGCCCACACTCATCCACTGGCGAGCATGTACCACAGTTTCATCATTTGTAGCCAAATCGACGACGACAACCATCCCGTCCCGCATCGATGGAACTGTGCGCTGCAGACATCACAACGACGACAGGAGACAATCGGTCTCTATTGGGCCATCACCCGCAGTGCCCGTCCGGGTAGGTAACTGAATGGACTTCCTTTAACCGACTTGGCGGGAACAGAAAACAACCGCACATGGATGAACATCAGTTTGGCGGAATACAAATGGAACCATTTTCCCATTTTTCCTCCTTTTGAATGCGAGCGGAATTATTGATGAGCGGTAGTCTGGCTCTCGAGTGGAAGAGCAAATAAAACAGTTGATCGATCTACCTAATGGAATAAATGAAATTTTTTTTGGAAACGTCTTATCCGAAAAAAGATGGATCTACAATTCGTCTTCGTCTGAAGTTCAATTTTCCAATTATTTTCCCGAGAGAAATTATTGGGGAAGTATTAATCTGTCGGAGGAATCAATTTAACGTTCCAGAATATTTTAAGCCTTACGGGTAATTTGTATGATTCTCGTTCCTGGGGAAATTGTAAAACTAAAGAGTGGATTTATTGACAATCTGACAGCTTCTATTCCAAATGTAAAAGTAGGACAAAAGAAATCGCTGTCAATGTTGCAGATTGCAGGCTGGCAGGAAGATTATCCGATCACAAAATTATGCATGAAACTTCCTCCCTCCACAGTCCATACAGTTCCACATGCAAGCTTTTCCATCCGGCCTTTCACCAATCGTTGCTCGGAGCTGTGGGAAAATTGGCAATCGCCAGTCGCAAAGTCATGCTATTTTTCGTCATCAGGTTAGCGCGAATTGTTGGCGTCGTCACATCAAACGTGCTGAATTTTGTATGAAAAGTCCTTTCCGGCACAAAAAAGAAGAAAAAAAGGCAACAATCTGCGCGAAACAGGCGCAAATCTATGAATATTTAGTGTGGCGTTGACCTGTTTTCGTTTTTGCGGCGGTATTTGGAATTCCGAGCAGGATTTGTACCGCACAACATTGTTAGCAAATTATTGGAAACCCCCCATCGGTGGAGCTTACAGAATGCCATCTTCGGAATAATGTCGTAATCGGAGAATAAGGCACGCATAGAAAGCATAAAAGATGCTCAATAAATAATAAAATTTATGTGACAGTTGGCCCCTTTGGCAAGATAGTGGCGTTTTGGAAGTAAACACAAGGCTTCGATCGATAAAAAAGTTACGTTATTGGGACATTAACTGGACAAAAAGCCATTAGTTGTGGAGCAATTTATTATCCAAAGACAAACCAGAATCCAATTTATGAAAAAAAAACTTTCATAATGCATCACGGGAAAAATGTATTCAATTTATGTCGTTAGTACGAGTTTTGGTTGAAAACAATGAAAGAATAATTCAAGATGTCAAAAATGTCATAGATGTAGAAGTACTCGAAAGAAATAAAAAACACAATAAAAGGACACAAAAAAATGAAACGTAGGAAATAAAATAAAGTCAACAAGGTCAATTGGATCTGGATTGGATTTCGATTATATTGGAATTGGATTTGGATTGGATTTGAATTTGATTCGGATTGGATTTGGATTGGATTTGCATTCGATTTGGATTGGATTTGTTTTGGATTTGAATTGTATTTAGATTGGGTTTGATTGGCTACATTCAGAAATCTGATTCATTTTGATGATTTCAATTAATTGCAAATCAAATCCAAACCAACCAAACCAATCCAAACCAACCAACCAATCCAAACCAATCCAAACCAATCCAAACCAACCAAACCAAACCAAACCAATCCAAACCAAACCAAACCAACCAAACCAACCAAACCAATCCAAACCAACCAATCCAAACCAATCCAAACCAATCCAAACCAAACCAATCCAAACCAATCCAAACCAACCAAACCAACCAAACCAATCCAAACCAATCCAAACCAACCAAACCAATCCAAACCAACCAAACCAATCCAAACCAATCCAAACCAACCAAACCAATCCAAACCAACCAAACCAACCAAACCAATCCAAACCAACCAAACCAATCCAAACCAATCCAAACCAATCCAAACCAATCCAAACCAATCCAAACCAATCCAAACCAATCCAAACCAATCCAAACCAACCAACCAAACCAACCAAATCAAACCAAACCAACCAATCCAAACCAAACCAATCCAAACCAAACCAAACCAATTTAAACACAATCCAAACCAATCCAAACCAATCCAAACCAATCCAAATCCAATCCAAACCAATCCAAACCAATCCAAACCAAACACAAACCAATCCAAACCAAACCAATCCAAACCAACCAAACCAATCCAAACCAACCAAACCAATCCAAACCAATCCAAACCAATCCAAACCAATCCAAACCAACCAAACCAACCAAACCAATCCAAACCAACCAAACCAATCCAAACCAATCCAAACCAACCAAACCAATCCAAACCAACCAAACCAACCAAACCAATCCAAACCAACCAAACCAATCCAAACCAACCAAACCAATCCAAACCAACCAAACCAATCCAAACCAATCCAAACCAATCCAAACCAACCAAACCAATCCAAACCAATCCAAACCAATCCAAACCAATCCAAACCAACCAAACCAATCCAAACCAACCAAACCAACCAAACCAATCCAAACCAACCAAACCAACCAAACCAATCCAAACCAATCCAAACCAACCAAACCAACCAAACCAATCCAAACCAATCCAAACCAACCAAACCAATCCAAACCAACCAAACCAATCCAAACCAACCAAACCAATCCAAACCAACCAAACCAATCCAAACCAATCCAAACCAATCCAAACCAATCCAAACCAACCAAACCAACCAAACCAATCCAAACCAATCCAAACCAACCAAACCAAACCAATCCAAACCAACCAAACCAATCCAAACCAATCCAAACCAACCAAACCAACCAAACCAAACCAAACCAACCAAACCAATCCAAACCAATCCAAACCAACCAAACCAATCCAAACCAACCAAACCAACCAAACCAATCCAAACCAACCAAACCAACCAAACCAACCAAACCAACCAAACCAATCCAAACCAACCAAACCAATCCAAACCAACCAAACCAATCCAAACCAATCCAAACCAATCCAAACCAATCCAAACCAATCCAAACCAATCCAAACCAATCCAAACCAATCCAAACCAATCCAAACCAATCCAAACCAACCAAACCAATCCAACCAATCCAAACCAATCCAAACCAATCCAAACCAACCAAACCAATCCAAACCAATCCAAACCAATCCAAACCAATCCAAACCAATCCAAATCCAATCCAAACCATCCAAACCAACCAAACCAATCCAAACACAACCAAACCAATCCAAACCAACCAAACCAATCCAAACCAATCCAAACCAACCAAACCAACCAAACCAATCCAAACCAATCCAAACCAACCAAACCAATCCAAACCAATCCAAACCAATCCAAACCAACCAAACCAATCCAAACCAATCCAAACCAACCAAACCAACCAAACCAATCCAAACCAATCCAAACCAACCAAACCAATCCAAACCAACCAAACCAATCCAAACCAATCCAAACCAACCAAACCAACCAAACCAATCCAAACCAACCAAACCAATCCAAACCAACCAAACCAATCCAAACCAACCAAACCAACCAAACCAATCCAAACCAATCCAAACCAATCCAAACCAACCAAACCAATCCAAACCAATCCAAACCAATCCAAACCAACCAAACCAATCCAAATCCAAACCAATCCAAACCAACCAAACCAATCCAAACCAACCAAACCAATCCAAACCAACCAAACCAAACCAATCCAAACCAATCCAAACCAATCCAAACCAATCCAAACCAACCAAACCAATCCAAACCAACCAACCAAACCAATCCAAACCAATCCAAACCAATCCAAACCAACCAAACCAATCCAAACCAACCAAACCAATCCAAACCAACCAAACCAATCCAACCAAACCAACCAAACCAATCCAAACCAACCAAACCAATCCAAACCAACCAAACCAACCAACCAATCCAAACCAACCAAACCAATCCAAACCAACCAAACCAACCAAACCAACCAAACCAATCCAAACCAACCAAACCAACCAAACCAATCCAAACCAACCAAACCAATCCAAACCAACCAAACCAACCAAACCAATCCAAACCAACCAAACCAACCAAACCAACCAAACCAATCCAAACCAATCCAAACCAATCCAAACCAATCCAAACCAACCAAACCAATCCAAACCAATCCAAACCAATCCAAACCAACCAAACCAACCAAACCAATCCAAACCAATCCAAACCAATCCAAACCAATCCAAACCAATCCAAACCAACCAAACCAACCAAACCAACCAAACCAACCAAACCAACCAAACCAATCCAAACCAACCAAACCAACCAAACCAACCAAACCAACCAAACCAATCCAAACCAACCAAACCAATCCAAACCAACCAAACCAACCAAACCAACCAACCAATCCAAACCAACCAAACCAACCAAACCAATCCAAACCAACCAAACCAATCCAAACCAATCCAAACCAATCCAAACCAATCCAAACCAACCAAACCAATCCAACCAATCCAAACCAACCAAACCAATCCAAACCAATCCAAACCAATCCAAACCAACCAAACCAATCCAAACCAATCCAAACCAACCAAACCAACCAAACCAAACCAACCAAACCAACCAAACCAACCAAACCAATCCAAACCAACCAAACCAATCCAAACCAACCAAACCAACCAAACCAATCCAAACCAATCCAACCATCCAACCAACTAAATCATCCAACTAACCAACCAATCCAATCCAACCAACCAATCCAAACCAATCCAAATGCAATCCAAATCAACTAGTCTGTTCAAATCCAATCCAACCAATTCAATCCATCCAACCAAATTCAATCCAACTAGTTCAATTCAATTCAATCAGTTCAACCAATTAAACCAACTAAATAAATCCAAATCAATCCAATTCAATTCAATCTAAACCAATTCAATCATCCAATTCAATCCAAATCCTATCCAAGTCCAATCCAAATCTAAATCCAAACCAAATTCAATCAAAATCTGAACCAAATCCATTCCAAATCCAAATCGAAATCCAAGACAAATCCATAAATGTTTTTCGAATTCATGGCGGGCTTCTTTTCGTAGTACTAAGTGCAGTACCATGCGTCTCCATTTGTTTGTTTTTATATTAACATGCAAGCTAATCATTCCCTTCAGATATAATCTCACCAGCCATCAGTCGATTTATTGGTTACGAGCTGCCATTACGGTACATCAGCATCTCGACAGTTTAGTTTTCCCCCAAATTCCGTAAATCATATTAGTACGGATCAAGATGCTTTGATAAGTCCCACCAAGCCCTGAAGCGTGTCGCAAACTGAGATCGAGCCGTAAATTAGCACTCATTTGAAGATGAAATGACGAACACGCGATAAACATTATCGCACGTTGGAAGAAGAAAATCGACGTGTGATAATTATCCGAGCACCACGCGTCGATAATTAGCGAATGTGGGCGAGCTTATCGTCTTCCTACCGGCGGATTTCCATAATCATGTCGTGTATGCGCTCGGTAGATTCTGCGGTGGTAACCGAATTGCGGGAAAAAGGATTTCGGTTTCGAACTGGGCGTCGCAATCCCAACTGAAAAGCCTACGCACGGAGTGTGTGAAGATTGATTCAGCACCGTCTGCTGCTCGTGGGATGAAGTCGATGTTTCAAACGAGAGTCGGCAGTAGTCGATGCGCCGATGTTGACTACGATCCTACGATGGTGATGTCGCCACCAGACCAGACCGCAATCTACTCGAATGCGAAACAGAAGATGAAAGCAGCGGCCTCGTGAATAATTGATGTCGGCAATATACGTACCTGGAGGGTATCAGTCACTGGGGACGAATAAACTGAAGATTCCACACTTGGAGATTGATATTTTATTGAAAATCAATATTCCGATTTTATGCACGATTTGAGCACACATTTGATTTTTTAGGAAGAAATATGTGTATAGGCCTGAACTTAAAAACCATCACCAACCCATGCGTTTAGGATTTGTTATGAAATTATGATGGGGAAACATCAAACCTTGAATATGAAGTCTTTGGTTCTTCAAGTAATCTTCCTAATCTGCTCTGCAAGCCTACTGTGTTATAAGCATTACCATCCATTCATTCATCTACTCTCGCATACTCAGGAGGATGTCGAATAAAGGACCTATTCGATTCGACACGTGACAAACGTTCTTCCAACCAAGCCTACTATGTGTACGTACGTTTCTCTTTCATCCAGTAAAATAGACATGGGATAGGACCTCTACAGGGATTAATGCGAACGATGACGATAGCGCAATGTGATGAATCGGAATAATTTATCCGCTTCGACGTGCCGCTCCGTAGACTAAACCTTCGACGACGTTGTCTGCGCCATCAGTAAGAGAAATGGGCGCAGTTGATCTGAAGCCAAGGGATTCCGACGACGGACTATGCATGCAAGTGAGTTTTAGTCGGAATAATTTAGACTCCCGGACGTGACTATTTGCATAAAATGATTGTCGAAAATGTGCGAATCATTTTTCTCCACTCTGCTGCAAACAAATGAAGGCGATAAGCAAGCAACCCGGAAGCGGCACCCCGGAAGTGCATTGCAAACAGAAATCTCTTCCTGCGGCGTCAATATGATGATGACGATGATGAGGGTTTCGCTCCCCGTAACTGAGTCGGGACTCGGGCTACCGAAGAACGAAATCCCATTCCGTTTTGCATGCATAGATCACAATCGGTGTGATGGCTCTTGGGTATTGCATCAATCTCGAAGTGGGATCGTACCCGGCTGCACAGTGCATATCCACTGGTTCGAACTTTCACAAGTTGAAAGTTAATCTGTGAGAAATGCATCCGGAACAACATCGTAGGCAGATAGAATAATTCTGCGCATGAAACAATGATTGGTTATTTTTTTCTCAAGAGGGATTTACAAGTTACAATCCACATACTGTACGTGAATCTGAAATGCAGTGAACATATAGGAAACGGTTCAAAATAGCTTCAAGCTCTCTTTCAATTAAAGTATTCCAGCATCCACTGCAGCCATGAATTGAGTGCGAGGGAATCGTTTCGATAGAAGTGTCGGACTTCATAGGAAGCAAAGCTTGCCTTGTCAGTTCAGAGGGTGGAAAACGAAAGCAAAAGAGTTGTGCTCTGCGACGGGATTATCCTGATGCCGGCACCTACCCCCCACACAGCATCAGTAACCGGGGAAGCCATCTCTGTTACCCTGGGGCATGAATTGGGATCAGCTTCAGCCAGCGTGGCGTTCAATGGATACACAATGAATGCCTCCCATGTGAGCTTACCTTGCTCGCTCTTGCTTCGAATGGACAGATATAAGCATAAATCGTTTTTAATATTAGGATTACTCCAGAGGAATGGCTACAGATTGGATATTGCGGTAACAGTTTATCGGATTTTGTTAACTCAGTTACCAAAGCAACACTAGGGATTAAAAACAAACCGTATTAGACTTATCTTCTGAGTTGTCTATCAATTTGAACACATCTTATATAACATAATTTAATCCCTCTTTTGTTTATCTCCTAATATACAGCTAATCAAACTTTTGTTTCGTTCCCGATGACTCAAATGGATTCGAAATAATTTAAATTAAATTAAAATATCGCCTCAGGCACGTCAAAAATTGAAAATAAATTTGTTTAAAAAACTGGAATTAATTTATTGATTTTGAATTGGATTTGGATTGAATTTTGATTGCATTTGGATTGGAATTAGATTGGATGTGGATTTGGATTGGATTTGGATTGGATTTGGATTGGATTTGGATTGGATTTTGGATTGGATTTGGATTGGATTTGGATTGAATTTGGATTGGATTTGGATTGGATTTGGATTGGATTTGGATTGGATTTGGATTGGATTTTGATGGATATGGATTTTTATTTGCTTTGGATTGAATTTGTATTGGATTTGTATTGGATTGGATTTGGATTGGATTTGGATTGGATTTGGATTGGATTGGATTTGGATTGGATTTGGATTGGATTTGGATTGGATTTGGATTGGATTTGGATTGGATTTGGATTTGGATTGGATTTGGATTGGATTTGAATTGGATTTGGATTGGATTTGGATTGGATTTGGATTGGATTTGGATTGGATTTGGATTGGATTTGGATGGGATTTGGATTAGATGTAGATTGGAGTTTGAATGGATTTGAATTGGATTTGAATTGGATTTGGATTAGATTTCGAACAGATTCCGAATGGTTTTGATTTTTTTTGGGTGTGATTTGAGTTTGAATTGGAAATGTAGGGGATATGGATTAGATTTTGATTTGTTCTGGATTTGAATTGGATTTGGATTGTGTTTGGATTTATTGTTTGCGCAGGCCCAATAAGCCGCCTGGAAAACCAATCATTACGTACAATATAAGAGATAATGCGACTCGATACAATCGGCAAAGACCTAGGCGACGAATACAGGATCACGATTGGAAGCTTGGAACATGGAATTGCAAGTCGCTAGGTTTCGCAGGTTGCGACAGGATGATCTACGATGAATTACATCCCCGCAACTTCGACGTCGTGGCGCTGCAGGAGATTTGCTGGACAGGACAGAAAGTGTGGAAAAGCGGGCATCGAGCGGCTACCTTCTACCAAAGCTGTGGCACCACCAACGAGCTGGGAACCGGCTTCATAGTGCTGGGTAAGATGCGCCAACGCGTGATTGGGTGGCAGCCAATCAACGCAAGGATGTGCAAGCTGAGGATTAAAGGCCGTTTCTTCAACTATAGCATCATCAACGTGCACTGCCCACACGAAGGGAGACCCGACGACGAGAAAGAAGCGTTCTACGCACAGCTGGAGCAGACATACGATGGATGCCCACTGCGGGACGTCAAAATCGTCATCGGTGACATGAACGCACAGGTAGGAAGGGAGGAAATGTATAGACCGGTCATCGGACCGGATAGTCTGCACACCGTTTCGAATGACAACGGCCAACGATGCATAAACTTCGCAGCCTCCCGCGGAATGGTAGTCCGAAGCACCTTCTTTCCCCGCAAAAATATCCACAAGGCCACATGGAGATCACCTAACCAAGAAACGGAAAACCAAATCGATCACGTTCTAATCGACGGTAAATTCTTCTCCGACATCACGAATGTCCGCACTTACCGCAGTGCGAATATTGAATCCGACCACTATCTCGTTGCAGTATGCCTGCGCTCAAAACTCTCGACGGTGTACAACACGCGTCGAAGTCGGACGCCGCGGCTTAACATTGGGCGGCTACAAGACGGTAGACTAGCCCAAGAATACGCGCAGCAGCTGGAAGTGGCACTTCCAACGGAAGAGCAGCTAGGCGCAGCGTCTCTTGAAGATGGCTGGAGAGATATTCGATCCGCCATTGGTAGCACCGCAACCGCTGCACTAGGCACGGTGCCCCCGGATCAGAGAAACGACTGGTATGACGGCGAATGTGAGCAGTTAGTGGAAGAGAAGAATGCAGCATGGGCGAGATTGCTGCAACACCGCACGAGGGCGAACGAGGCACGATATAAACAGGCGCGGAACAGACAAAACTCGATTTTCCGGAGGAAAAGCGCCAGCAGGAAGATCGAGACCGTGAAGAAACGGAGCAACTGTACCGCGCTAATAACACACGAAAGTTCTATGAGAAGTTGAACCGTTCACGTAAGGGCCACGTGCCACAGCCTGATATGTGTAAGGACATAAACGGGAACCTCCTTACGAACGAGCGTGAGGTGATCCAAAGGTGGCGGCAGCACTACGAAGAACACCTGAATGGCGATGTGGCAGACGAAGATGGCGGTATGGTGATGGACCTGGGAGAACGCGCGCAGGACATAATTCTACCGGCTCCGGATCTCCAGGAAATCCATGAGGAGATTGGCCGGCTGAAGAACAACAAAGCCCCTGGGGTTGACCAACTACCAGGAGAGCTGTTTAAACACGGTGGTGAGGCACTGGCTAGAGCGCTGCACTGGGTCATTACCAAGATTTGGGAGGAGGAAGTTTTGCCGCAGGAGTGGATGGAAGGTGTCGTGTGTCCCATCTACAAAAAGGGCGATAAGCTGGATTGTAGCAACTACCGCGCAATCACATTGCTGAACGCCGCCTACAAGTTACTCTCCCAAATTGTATGCCGTCGACTAGCACCAACTGCAAGGGAGTTCGTGGGGCAGTACCAGGCGGGTTTTATGGGCGAACGCTCCACCACGGACCAGGTGTTCGCCATTCGCCAAGTACTGCAGAAATGCCGCGAATACAACGTGCCCAAACATCATCTATTCATCGACTTCAAAGCCGCATATGATACAATCGATCGGGACCAGCTATGGCAGCTAATGCACGAACACGGTTTTCCGGATAAACTGACACGGTTAATCAAAGCGACGATGGATCGGGTGATGTGCGTAGTTCGAGTTTCAGGGGCATTCTCGAGTCCCTTCGAAACACGCAGAGGGTTACGGCAAGGTGATGGTCTTTCGTGTTTGCTATTCAACATCGCTTTGGAAGGAATAATACGAAGAGCTGGGATTAACACGAGTGGTACAATTTTCAATAAGTCCGTCCAGCTATTTGGTTTCGCCGACGACATAGATATTATGGCACGTAACTTTGAGAAGATGGAGGAAGCCTACATCAGACTGAAGAGGGAAGCTAAGCGGATCGGACTAGTCATCAACACGTCGAAGACGAAGTACATGATAGGCAGAGGTTCAAGAGAAGACAATGTGAGCCACCCACCGCGAGTTTGCATCGGTGGTGACGAAATCGAGGTGGTAGAAGAATTTGTGTACTTGGGCTCACTGGTGACTGCCGAAAATGACACCAGCAGAGAAATTCGGAGACGCATAGTGGCTGGAAATCGTACGTACTTTGGACTCCGCAAGACGCTCCGATCGAATAGAGTTCGCCGCCGTACCAAACTGACAATCTACAAAACGCTAATTAGACCGGTAGTCCACTACGGACACGAGACCTGGACGATGCTCGTGGAGGACCAACGCGCACTTGGAGTTTTCGAAAGGAAAGTGCTGCGTACCATCTATGGTGGGGTGCAGATGGCGGACGGTACGTGGAGGAGGCGAATGAACCACGAATTGCATCAGCTGTTGGGAGAACCATCCATCGTTCACACCGCGAAAATCGGACGACTGCGATGGGCCGGCCACGTAGCCAGAATGTCGGACAGTAACCCGGTGAAAATGGTTCTCGACAACGATCCGATGGGCACAAGAAGGCGAGGTGCGCAGCGGGCAAGGTGGATCGATCAGGTGGAAGATGACTTGCGGACCCTTCGTAGACTGCGTGGTTGGCGACGTGTAGCCATGGACCGAGCCGAATGGAGAAGACTCTTATATACCGCACAGGCCACTTCGGCCTTAGTCTGAATAAATAAATAATTGGATTTATATTAGATTTGGGTTGGATTTTGTTAAGAATTGGATTGGATTTGGATTGGATTTTGGATTTGGATTATATGTGGATTGATTTTAAATTGGGTTTGGGTTGTATCTGAATTGGATTTGGATAAATATTGGAGTCTGAAAATATTTCCATATGATTAAGAAGGGTGAAAATCTCACTGTAATTGGATCAATCTGGTTTTTTCTGGTTTGTATTTGGTTGGATTTTGATTCGATTTTGGATTTGTTTTTTGGATTTAATGTGGGTTGAATTTTAATTGGATTTGGGTTGGATTTGGATTGAATTTGGATTTGGTTTGATAGGCATCATGACTTACAGTGAAATCCGCCTCTTGGTAGGCAGTTAATTTGTTATTTTATACATTGAATCCCCGTGGGAAGTTGAGTAGTTTCATCTAGTTTTAAATATTGGATTCTGAAAATATTTCCATATGATTAAGGAAGGGTACACATCTCACTGTAGGTGGATTAATTTGTTTTTTTTTGTTTTTTTTGTTTGGAATTTGGATAGGATTGGGATTGAATTTGAACTGGATTTGGATTAGATTTGGTCTCGTTCTGGATTTTGATTGGTTCTGGATTTGAATTGAATTTGAATTTGTTTTGGAACAGATTTGGATTTGATTTTGATTAGATTTATATGGGATTTGGATTTATTTTAGTTTGGATTTTTATCAGAATAAAATTAAATATGGATTTTGGATTATGGATTTAATTGCGATCAGACTCAGACTGGATTTGGATTGGATTTTGGCTTGATTTAGATTTGAATTAGATTTAGATTGGATTTCGAGTAGATAAGGATTGGATTTGATTCGGAATTAGATTGGGTTTAGATTTCTTTTGGATTTGGATTGGATTTATTATTAATTGCATATTATTCGGCAACTCGGCCGTACGATGGATTTTGGTTTGATTTGGATTAGTTCTGGATAACACTTGAAATAGATTTGTTCTGGATTAGATTTAGCTTTATTGGTTTGAATTTTGATCAGATTCAGATTGGATTTGAATTGGATTGGATTTGTCTTGGATTAGGTTGGATTTGGATTAGATTTGGATTTGATTTTAATAAGATTTGGATTGGATTTGGATTGAATTTCGATTTATTTTTAATTGGGTTCCAGTCAGATTGAGATTGGTTTTTGTTTGGTATTAGATTTGCTTTGGATCGGATTTGGAGTGGATTTAAATTGGGATGTATTAGGTAACTGAATCTATCGTTTTGATTTGATGATAGGCTGTGAAGATTGCACTATAATGATTTGCGGATTTCAATTTTGAAATTTTAAATTTGATTGTTTAGATGATATTTCTTCACATAATGAGTATGTGAAAGATTTGAATATTGAATACAGAGATTGGACTTAGACAAGCGAAATGGAAGTTGAATTTTGTGATCATTTATTCAGAAGGGATTTGATGGGATTTTTCGTCTTTGTGCCTCCGTTGAAATCTTGTAAATAAAAAAAAATGTTGCTTTGCTTAGTGCTCCGAAGGATAATTTTCATTAGTTTGACGGACTTGGCAAAAGCTGCATTGCCGTATCTCAAAGTGTGGTCAGTCGACCGACCGTTCCCTTCATACATAAGTGCTCTCCATGTCATTGATGCGCGGTCAGCAACGAAGTTTTTGTGACGAGAAAATGGTTTTCATTTCTATCTTTTATCAACGAATCACGCTTTTCGAATTCAATTATCCATGCCTCAGATACTATTTCTTTTTTTTGCCCGTCTTCATTTGTACGATTTTATTTTACTTTCCACAACTCGATTGTTTTCCGGCACATTCAATTTGATTTCATTTTTTTACTGTCCGGTTTTTTATTCACTGAACTCGGTGCAAACTGAAACCCATGCGGTCTTTTGTAATCGGATTGTAAATTCAACTTCTAGCGATCCGTTTTTTGCTACTTCAACATTACACTTCAATGTTTCCCATCGCTCCGGTTGGATGGGATGAAATCTCTCTTGACCACTACTGGTTCGAGTGTTGTAGAACAATTGCAGCTTTTTTTTTTAATAATATTTGCAATGAAACTGTGTAACTCGTTTTTCACTGTATAGTTTTATTCCGGTAGGATTTTAATGGCACGCTAGTGAGAAATGATCTCACAACGCCGTCCAGAGCGAGTACGTAATAACTTATTTGAGTCAGGACAAAAGATTTTCACATCATGTAAACTTTTGCAAAACATAGTTGTATTCCAGATTGGAATGTTTGATATAATCAATACTATTATCTGGAGGTGAGCGAAGTTGGGACTTCGGTGGATCAGAACCAATTATCTCTGCCAAGTTTATAAGGGTCGATAGATTTCATTGGCCACCCTGGGGGAACTCGTAGGATGGGACATTTCTGCTTTCAGATCAAAACGTGTCATGCGACAGTTCTTTCTTCATGGTTTCCACAAATAGACTTATGATAAGTTTAAACAGGCGTGGTAGTCTATGGCTACTGCTACTGCCTCATACGCAGGAAGTCGTGGGTTCAATCTCAATCACAGGTCCGTTCCATTCTTCTACTTTGTATTTTTCTCTATAATTAATTGCATATTATTCGGCAACTTTTTTGTTAAACATCTTGGCTGTGCACAGTACATGTTTCGATATGGACAAATTGATATGAAATTTACGAAAAAGAATCCACGTGTCTGGGATGGACTCAAACCCTCCTACTCTCTAGATAAGCAAGATAACCCCTACCCAATAGGGTGGTTCAAAAAATCAATTTTGCTCAACAGCGCTCATCTGATTCTTTATCATGTTCTAAGTATCCTTTGAAAATTTGAGCTCATTTGGATTAAAACTGATTTAGCACAAGCCGTTTCAAGTTTGCTTGCAAATTAGTATGGGGAAATTTATTTTTTCATTATACTGTTATACTGTTACGTTCCCCCATTAAGCGCAGGTTAAAAGAAAACCTACATAGCTAAAAGGAATACTCAACAGCTTTCACCCAACGAAAATCGCATGTTGATTGATGGTCCGAATTTATCCGAAGTAATCGAATTTAATCTATACCGTAGTTTTCTGGAGCTAATTGCATAACTCATCAACAGGCAACATCGCTGCTCGTGGCGTGAAAGATGGCACACTCAAATTCAGGCTACTATGTTGCACTGCATGTTTCAGTGATGCCCTCAAAGAAGTTTAACGATCATGACTAAAGATTCGCAACCTGTCTTAAAATCGATTACTAATTATTGGAATGATTAATTTAAATGCGATTTTCACTGAGTGAAAGCTGTTGAGTATTGCTTTTAGCTATGTAGGTTTTCTCTTAACCTGCGCTTAATGGGGTAACGTCATTAACAGTATTGACGAATTTCGCGCCAACTCGACCAGTGGTTGGCAGCACCATCTCAGAATCGAATGAAACTTGGTGGGCATAAAGATATGGTATTTCTAAGCCACTCTGCATTCTTAGTTTTTCAAAAATTGTCAAGAGTAACATTTGATGAGGGACTAATTTTTTTCATGGATTTTTTATAAATCGATGGCTAAAAATATTCAAACTCAGATGAAGACCCTAAAGTCTTTGAATTGTTCGACTAAGTTTACAAATTAAATTAAACAAATAAAATTGAAGAAAAAATTAAAAAAAATGCGGAAAATTTATTATTCTTTAAATGTGCGTTTACCGGAAATCCCCCTAATGAAATTACCTACCGAGCTTCATCATTTGGAATCAAAATGTTTATCTGATAAAAAAAATCGATCTCCAATTTTTATTTTTGCATAACCAATTTTAATCTTTACATTCATTAATTTATTTTCTCGGTGAAAGAAACGGTCTTTTATGTTTCAGACTTCATAGTTCAGACAAATTTACAATAGTCCATCAAACATCACAATTTTGTAAATCTGGTCATTTGTGTGTAACATTGATATAAGTAATCTAGGAAAATATACGCCCTTTCCAAATGTTGATCCACATCAGAGTGTATGTAATTAAGAGTGGCGACACTGTCAGAATTGGAACAAAATTCATCTGTCATTCCCATACAAAATCGTGTTTCAAACGAGCAGGAGACCTGTCAAATGCGGTAAATGTCGCCACTCTTAATTACATACACTCTGGTCCACATTAATGTTAGATTATGCTAAATTGCTTCCCAAACAAATTTTTATACGTCCAAAATGTGTCGTTGGTTGATGATAGGCTGCTGAACCTATAATTGGCGCTGTAGGCATAAAACACGCTGATAAATTTTCACTCAATATGGACATGAAAAAAGTTTTTGTAGGATAAACTTTTTTTCCTTAAATATGTCACGGGAACATTATTCCCAGAAAAGTTAGATAATTAAAATACCTATCTGCAGAAAAAATTTCATCGATTTCTGAGATGAGGTTTTTTTTTGTAATATCGATTTTAATTTTTATAACTAATTTTTTTCAGTGTAGAAATCGGTATTTTATTTTTTGGATATTTTTTCAAAAACTTCTGGGAATTTCACGACAGTCCGCCATACAACACTTTTGTGTAGGTCTTGTCATTATAGAGATACATCAATTTGTAAAAAATCCATGAAAAAAAATTAGGCCCTCATCAAATGTTACTCTTGACAATTTTTGAAAAACTAAGTATGCAGAGTGGCTTAGAAATACCATATCTTTATGCCCACCAAGTTTCATTCGATTCTGAGATGGTGCTGCCAGCCCCATAGAAGGGTTGGCGCGAAATTCGTCTATAGTGAAAAAATAAATTTCCCCATACTAATTTGCATGCAAATTTGAAACGGCTTGTGCTAAATCAGTTGTAATCCAAATAAGCTCAAATTTTCAGAGGACACTCAGAACATAGTAAAGAATCAGATGAGCACTGTGGAGCAAAATCGATTTTTTGAACCACCCTACTACCCAACAAGACCACTTAAAGGTCTCGTTTGCGCAAAAGCCATCAGAATCCGAGTACCGTACTAAGTCTCTCGGAGGAGGAGTTTTGATAGCAGTTTCAACAAGCTGGAATAGCTACGTTGATTCTACATTGACAAGCATAGCATTGGAGCAGTTATGGATTAGAATTTCTACGACAGATCGATTGGTTAGCATAGGAATATTATATCTACCTCTAGACCGGCGTAGCGACATGAATTGCATTTGGGATCACATGAACTCTTTTAGCTCCATTAGTTCCAACCTGGACTTCAATGACTTCATCTTGCAACTAGGAGACTACAATGACTACAATCAATCGAATTTGGAATGGGTTATATCGGAAGACGGGTTTATGCATGTGAACCCTCAATCTGTTTTGTCAACAGCATTGGACGATGGTTTTTCGTTTCATGGCTTGACTCAGCTCAATGGAGTCCCCTACAGAAATCATCGGGCTGTGCTCATGCACTTCTTCTAAAATTCCGGCCCCTAGCTTAGGCTAGTTCGCCGACTGGCTTGCTGAGATCCACTGCTACGTTGTCTCGATCCCTCGGCGGTCGTGCCGCAAACTTCCTCACTCGAATCCTCCTGACTTCCCCCGGCGTCGAAGGTGGTCCACCAGTTCCGGTGAAGGAAACTTCCGCACTGATGGTGCCCCGACTACCGGCGGCTATCGCAGGGGACGCTTTCGCGCATTGCGCCGACTTCGTCTTCGGGTTGCAGAGGTGGTCCGACAGTTCCGGTGGTGGATGACGTCCGCACTGGCGGTACCCTACAATGTAGGGCCTACATACCTGAAGCACTTCCTTCTTCTTTCTTCTTTCTTCAGCAGGTTGACTGATCGAGTGCCGAAGTCGGTCCGACGATTCCGGTTGGCAGAAGACTTCCGGTTCACCGGCGCTCCGACGACCCGAGGCCAAACACTGCTCACTATGCTGGATTTTGCTCCAAACCGACGCTTACTTGCTGGTCCCTTCTCCATCGACGCTGCAGCTCTGACATTATTTGTGTCACGACTCTGGTTACCGCATGCCACGTACCTTCATCGCGACACATTCGCTCTGCGATGTTGTCCGCCCTTATGGCAGGCATTCTCCTACGTGCCTCGGCAAACCTCGGGCAGTCGAATATCACGTGCTCTGGAGTCTCCTCTACGTTGATACACGCCGGGCAGAATGGCGAGGACGCATGGCCACACCGGTGCAAATATTGGCGGAAACAACCGTGTCCGGACAGGAACTGTGTAACGTAAAAATTCACCTCACCATGCTCCCTGTTCACCCACGTCGACACATTGGGGATGAGCCGATGGGTCCACCTTCCATTATCCGCATTGTCCCACTCCTGCTGCCACTTCACCATAAAGTCCAGTTTCACCGTCTTCCTCACATTTCTGGTATCTCTCCGTTGGTAACACTCGATATCCTCTGCTAGGGTTATGCAGATTGGAATCATCCCTGCGATAACGCAAACTGCCTCCAAGGAAATGGTTCGGTACGCACTCGCGACTCGAACGGCCATAAGGCGAAACACGCTGTTCAACTTTCTGCGGTTACGTTTTGTCTTGAGCGCAGCTCCCCAGGCTGGAGCTCCGTACCTCAGTATCGAGGATGATACTGCTGCCAGAAGACGTCTACTGCTGCTTTTTGGACCACCCACGTTCGGCATGATCCTTGCAAACGCACTGACCATTTTAGCCGCCTTTTCGCAGGAATAGTCCACATGGGTGTTGAAATTCAACCGGTCGTCGATAATCACTCCTAGATGCCTCAAAGCCCGCACGGACGGTATGTTGTGCCCTCCTACGGTAATCTGGATCCGCTGGATCTCTCGGCAGTTGCTAACCAGCATCACTTCTGTTTTGTGGTAAGTTAGCTGCAGCTTGACTCCTTTCATCCAGTTTTCAACTGCGTCGGTTGTTTCCGCCACCAACATTTCTACTTCTTCCAACGACTCTCCGGTTATTGTAAGGACGACATCGTCCGCGAATCCGAAGATCTTCACGCCTTTGGGCAACTTCAGTTTTAGAACTCCATTGTACATAATGTTCCACAGCGTTGGGCCTAGTATGGAACCTTGCGGAACACCTGCCGTAACCCTAATCGACTTCTGCCCCGAATTCGTTTCGTAAACCAGGATCCGGTTCTGAAAGTAACTTTCCAGGATTCTACACAAGTAGTCAGGAACCCGCATACCGTGCAGCGCTGCGGCGATGGCCTCCCAGCTGGCACTGTTAAAAGCGTTTTTGACGTCAATCGTTACTACAGCGCAGAATCGATTGCCACGCCTCTTCTTCTTGGCCGCTCTCTCTGAAACTTCAATGACCGTCCTGATTGCATCCACCGTCGATCTGCCTTTTCGGAATCCGAACTGCTTTTCCGATAAGCCGGTCTCGCCCTCAGTGAACTGCGTCAGCCGATTAAGGATAATTCTTTCCAGAAGCTTCCCCAGTGTATTCAGCAGGCATATGGGCCTATACGATGCTGGATTCCCCGGCGGTTTCCCTGGTTTCGGCAGCAGCACTAGTTTCTGAATCTTCCACCTATCCGGAAAGTTACAACAAATCTGGAAACGCCAGAATCGCAGTTTTTAGAGCCACGTTTGGAATTCCATCCGGACCCGGAGCTTTCTTCATCTTCAGACCTTTCGCCACTGATGACAGCTCGTCGTTGGAGACTTGCATACCTGCAATGGTTACTCCGTCTTCATCTACGTACGGTGTAGGCGGCCACATCGTAGAATCATGCTGCGGGAAGAGACCGTCAACGATGATCTTCAGCTTGTCAGGACACATTTCCGCTGGTGTCGCTGGACCCCTGATCCTCGCTGTTACGACCCGATAAGCATTGCCCCAAGGATCAGCGTCAGCTTCCCGGCACAACTCCTTGAAGCAGTTAGATTGGCTGACTTTAATCTCCCGTTTGAACGCCGATCTAGCTTCACGGAAGATTATCTTACGCTCCTCTCTGACTGTTTCAGACCTTGCTCTCTGAAAGCGTCTTCTGGCTCTGAGACACGCAGCACGAAGACTAGCAAGAGTTTCGTTCCACCAGTAATTAAGCCTCCGGCTTCTCCTTGGCTCCAGTCTTCTTGGCATCGTCGCATCGCATGCCCTCGCAAGAGTTTCTGTCAGCTCATCTGCATCGAGATTTGTAGCGCCGCTGTCTGCTCGAAGTGATTCGATAAAGAGATCCTTGTCGAAGTCCTACGCCTTCCATTTTCGTCCGCTATTCCTAATCTCTCGCCGTACCGTCGGCATTCGTGTTCCAACACTATACCGAATCGCCTGGTGATCACTATGGGTATAGTCCTCACTAACTCTCCAGCTCATGTTCCTCACCAGTAGTGACGGACTGCAGAACGTGACGTCGATGATGGACTCCCTGCCATCTCTGCGAAATGTACTAACGGTACCTTCGTTGCACAGCCTGACGTCCAGCTTTGCCAACGACTCCAGCAAACTGTAACCTCTGGGGTTAGTCAGCCTGCTTCTCTCTGTGTGTGTGTGTGTGTGTGTGTGTGTGTGTGTGTGTGTGTGTGTGTGTGTGTGTGTGTGTGTGTGTGTGTGTTTTTCTGTCCTTGTAATAATTCTAGATTGCTTTGAGAATAGGTCGTATGTGCAAAAGAGAGGCTCTCTTTGTTCACGCTCTCTTTCGCTTGTACATAAGCTAGTTTTGCATATTTTGCCACATTTTCACTTCAGAACGCTAGACAAAGCTATAATCTTTAGATATCTGCCAATAAATCTGAAGTAAACTTTATTATAGATCTGTAATAATCGAAAGAGAATGGAGGCAAAGAGAGACTCTCTTTTGCACATACGACCTATTCTCAAAGCACTCTAGAATTGTTTTAAAATAGATTGTGCCTCGCTGCAGCGGCGCATTTCGTGTCCGCAATGCGCGAAGGGGAAGTTGGCGGGGGTACTTCGTATTCCATGTCAGATGTTTCGTTGCATTCAGGTGTTCCAAACCAAAACTAAAATTTCCTCTACGAGCCCCCGTCCCAAGGTCTACCCTCACGACTCTAGTTGGCCGTATGTTGCTTTCTTTCAACCCAAAGGCAAACGTTTGAATATCAGCCAGATCACCAAAGATCTGGAAAAGCGATTTTCGTCTGTCACGACCATTGACATGGTTGAGTCCAGTAAACTCCGTGTCACGGTCAGTGATCGCAAACAGGCCAACGAGATTGCCACCTGTGAGCTTTTCACTCTTGAATATAGGGTGTATTTACCGTCAGCAGTATGTGAGATCGCGGGGGTGGTGACGGAGGGAAGTATGACATGCGACGATTTGAAACAAGGTTTCGGTCGTTTCAAGAACGTTTCTTTGCCTCCTGTTGCGATACTGGATTGCAAACAAATGTATTCGGTGTCGCAGGAGGGAGAGAAGCGGATTTCTTCCCCGTCCGACTCTTTCTGCGTCACCTTTTCCGGGTCCGCACTACCTGACTACGTAGTGATTGGCAAACTTCGTCTACCTGTTCGGCTGTATGTACCGAAGGTGATGAACTGTGTTAATTGCAAGCAGCTGGGCCACACCGCTCAGTTCTGCTGCAATAAACCTAGCTGTGCATCATGCGGAAAGAAGAATGTGGCGGGGGCGTGCAAGACGGCACCGAAATGTGTCTATTGTAACGAAAGCCCTCCACATGCTCTTGAAGCTTGCCCAACGTACATACAGCAGTGAATCCACCAGAAACGGTCTCTTCAGCAGCGTTCTCGGCGAAGTTACGCCGAAATTTTGAGGAAGGCCGCTTCTCCATTCGTTTCTGACACCATCTACTCGTCTCTTCCTTTGGACGATCAAGGTAGCTGCGACTCCGAGGTTGGAAATGGGGTTCCCTTTGTTTTCAATGGCTCAACGAGGAAGAGAATAAAACAGAGCCAGCGACCCTCGAAAAAGCCTAGAAAACAGCCTCAAAGTGAGCCCCAATCCAACATGGTCAAATTCAAAGCGGGTGGAAATACTCAAAAACGTTCAACTTTTGTGATTTCACATCGGGATGATCGAGAGTTTCCACCGCTTCCGGGGACATCTAAAATCCCAGATGCCCCAATTTTTGCGATTTCTCAGCCAGAAAGAGAGCATAGAGAGCGAGCAGAAGAGCCCCCGAGCGCTCCAATGTTTACACTTTCTGGCATCGTGGAGCTGATCCTCAACTTCTTTGATGCTTCCGACCTCGTGAAGAACATGATCAAAACTGTTCTTCCTATTCTGACTCCTCTCCTGAAGCAGCTGGCTTCAAAAATGCCCCTCCTCGAGTCATTTGTATCCTTCGATGGCTAACTTAGTCAATAAGGGTAACACGATTTCGATTCTACAGTGGAACTGTCGAAGTATTCTTCCAAAATTAGATATTTTTAAATTTTTAGTTAACAAATTACAATGCGCTTTTGCTTTATGTGAAACATGGCTAACACCAGATGCGAACCTTCAATTCAACCGAACCTTCAAATTTCAACATAATCCGCCGCGATCGGGCAAATCGATATGGAGGGGTGCTTTTAGGGATAAAAAACAGCACTCCTTCTATAGAGTCGATCTTGCGCCGATGTCAGGCACCGAAGCTGTCGCATGTCAGGTGAGTATTCGAGGAAAAGACCTCAGTATCGCCTCGATATATCTTCCTCCAAACACCGATATATCTCGTAGAGATCTCTCGCACATCTGCTCGGTTATGCCCGAGCCACGGTTGCTCTTGGGAGATTTTAACTCCCACGGAACAGGCTGGGGGAACTGTACGACGACAACCGTTCATCAATGATATATGACCTCTGCGACGACTTCAATATGTCAATTTTGAATACAGGAGAAGTTACACGAGTGGCTCCTCCAGCAAGAGATAGCCGTCTAGATCTTTCCATTTGTTCGAGCTGATTATCGTTGGACTGTACTTGGAAGGTGGTCCAAGATCCCCATGGTAGTGATCATTTGCCGATCGAAGTCTCGATTTCCAATGGACGTAATCAATCTGTTTCTATGGACCTCTCATATGACCTCACGAAGCACATCGATTGGGGCACATATGCGGAGGCCATCATCGAAGGTGTAATGCCGATAGAAGCACTTCCACCGCGGGAAGAGTACGATTTTCTATCCCAGTTGATCCTTGACAGTGCTTTTCAGGCACAAAGCCGGCCAGTGCCAGGAGCTTCGGTTCGTAGGAAACCACCCAGTCCGTGGTGGGATGTCGAGTGTACAAAACTTTATCGCAAGAAATCCGCTGCTTTCAAAGAATTTCGGAAACACCGTTCGATCGTTCTTCACAAACGGTACATCGCGCTCGAGATCCAGTTCAATAAACTGGTCAAAGTGAAGAAACGTGGATATTGCCGCACTTTCGTTGAAGGTTTATCGCGCGAGACTTCAATGAAAACTCTGTGGACCGTCGGGAGAAGAATGCGCAACGCGTCGTCCGTAAATGAAGATCGTGAAAGCTCGTCGCGGTGGATACTTGACTTCGCAAAAAAAAGTTTGTCCGGATTCGGTGCCGGTGAAACAAGAGCTACGTGATGCTTTTGCTGACACGGATCGCCCCTTTTCGATGATTGAATTCTCGCTTGCTCTCCTTTCATGTAACAATTCCGCTCCAGGGATGGATAGAATCAGGTTCAATTTGCTTAAAAACCTCCCAGACGTCGCGAAGAGGCGCTTATTGACCTGTTCAACCAGTTTCTGGAGTGCAACATTGTTCCGGATGATTGGAGGCAAGTGAGGGTGATAGCCATCCAGAAGCCCTGAAAACCCGCGTCGGATTATAACTCGTATCGCCCCATCGCGATGCTGTCATGTCTTCGGAAGTTGTTGGAGAAGATGATTCTCTTCCGGCTAGACAAATGGGTTGAATCGAATAGTTTTTTTTTGTCAGATACACAATTTGGTTTCCGCAGGGGCAAGGGAACGAACGACTGTCTTGCGTTGCTTTCTTCAGAAATTAAGCTTACTTTCGCTAAAAAAAGAGCAAATGGGCTCAGTTTTTTTGGACATTAAGGGGGCTTTTGATTCAGTTTGCGTCGATGTCTTATCCGACAAACTCCACTCGTGTGGACTTTCACCAATTTTAAACAATTATTTGTACAATTTGTTGTCAGAGAAGCGTATGAGTTTTTCTCATGGTGACCCGGCAACTTCACGAATTAGCTACATGGGTCTCGCCCAGGGCTCATGTTTAAGCCCCCTTCTTTACAATTTTTACGTCAGAGACATTGATGAATGTCTCATGCCAAATTGCTCGTTAAGGAAGTTTGCAGATGATTGTGTTGTATCCGTTTCGGGGCCAACCGCAGTTGATCTGCAAGGACCATTGCAAGATACTCTGGACAATTTGTCCACTTGGGAACGAAGCTGGGTATCGAATTCTCTCCGGAGAAAACTGAGTTGGTTGTCTTTTCAAAAAAACATAAACCGGCAAAGTTTCCGCTCCAACTGATGGGTAAGACAATCACTCATAGCATGTCTTCTAAATACCTCGGGGTCTGGTTCGACTCGAAATGTACCTTCGGGAAGCACATTGTATATCTGACACAAAAATGCCAGAAACGGATCAACTTCATGCGATCAATAACCGGAACATTGTGGGGAGCGCATCCCGAAGATCTGATGACGTTGTATAGAACAACCATTTTGTCGGTCCTCGAATACGGTAGTTTCTGCTTCCAGTCCGCGGCTAAAACACACATGCTGAAGCTTCAACGGATTCAGTACCGCTGTCTTCGTATCGCGTTAGGATGTATGAATTCGACACATACAATGAGCTTGGAAGTACTTGCGGGAGTACTGCCACTAACAGATCGTTTCGCGGAATTATCGCTCCGGTTCCTCATCCGCTGTGAGGTTCTCAATCCATTACATAACTGGTACATAACGCTGGAGGTAAGCCCATCTTTGGTTGACACCAATCGTGCTAACTTCTTAGACTCTTACAGTTCCTCTGTTACTTTTGATCTGTCCAAGCAGGAGGTTCATGGAATACCAGGCTTTCTGTGTTTCAAGCAAATACGGGCACGCCAGTGAGGAGAGAAGCTTTTTTTCAGACGGGTCAAAAATGGATGACTTCACTGGTTTCGGTGTTTTCAACGTTTTTCATAGCGCCTACTTTAAGCTCAAAGAGCCTTGTTCCGTGTTTACTGCTGAGCTAGCAGCTATACACTATTCACTCGAGCAAATCGCATCCCTACCTCCTGACCACTTTTTCATCTCTACCGACAGTCTAAGTTCCTTGGAGGCTGTTCGGTCAATGAAACCGGTTGAACACTCAGCGTATCTTCTGAATGGGATACGGAAAGCTTTGAGTGCCTTATCACATCGGTCTTACACAATCACCATGGCTTGGGTCCCTTCTCATTGCTCGATCCCGGGAAATGAGAAAGCGGACTCTTTGGCTAAGGTGGGCGCTATGGAAGGTGATTTTTACGATCGGAAAATCACCTTCGATGAATTTTTCACATTAGTTCGTCAGGAAACCATGAACAGCTGGAAACAGAAATGGACAAATGGGGAGTTGGGTAGATGGCTGTATTCAATTCGCCCGCAGGTGTCGGAGCGTCCATGGTTCAAAAAATTGAATATGGGACGAGACTTCATTCGAATCACTACAATCACTACACTCTAAATGCACATCTTTTCAGAGTGGGGCTCTCGGAAGGAAATCTCTGTGTTTGTGGCGAGGATTATCAGGACATCGATCATGTCGTGTGGGCGTGCGAGGAGCATCGTGGCCCCAGATCTGCGCTAACTGAACATCTCCGGGTCCGAGGAAAACAACCAAAGCCTATTAGGGAAGTGTTGTCGGGCCTCGATCTAGAGTACATGTCCCTGGTCCACCAATTTTTGAAGGTTGCTGATGTAAAACTGTAATCATTGTCTGCCCATTCCCTTGTCTGTCGTACCCCATATCGAATGTCTTCCTCTTGTTGTACATTTCCATGTCTGTCGTTAATCCCTTCCGTATGTCCTCCTCTTGTCGTTGTCTCCCAAAAAAAAGTTTGTTTGTCCCGTTACAGATGTAAAAATGCGAGGAATGTCAACTTTGTGAACATCAGCATCGTAATTACTTAAGCACCCTAAAATCCTTTCCTTTCCTATTGTATTATTGTATTCCCTAACCTCGACTAAACCGCGAGTCTTTCGGTTCCCCAAAACTAACACTATGTATAAGAATCAAGAAATGTATTGTTAAACTTGATTTCGGCTCCGTAACGCTTCACGGCAAATGAGCCTTCCAAATAAACAAAAGATTAAAAAAAAAAGCTCGTGTTTCATTAGAAAATCAGATTCTACTTTGAATAACTTACTTATTCTTCATGGCTCTAGCAACCGCAACCCATAAAAAAAACACCCGAAAAAAAAATGTTCCATTCCAGCTATTCAACAAAGTCCCGTAATTTATGTCATTTTTTCTATTGTGTCATTTCCCACTAAGACCGTTTTCACTGCGGTGTGCTGAGACCAAATACATCAAAAAGATTTGTTCAGCTTTTTCCGCGACCTACAATGCCAGGCTGGATTAAAACAATCTAAATCTATGAGGGGGAAAACGCAATCTAAGTTTCGGAAGAAACTAATCAAAACTTCAATGCAAGTGGAAGGAGGAGAAATAGGTCACTGCTGCAGTTCTAGACGTAGAATTTAAAGAATTCTGTATTTAGAAATTTGACTGATTTTTGTTGTAGAAGATTGAAAGTTATTACAATTTCATTTCAATTCAGTACATGATAAGTGTTGGTGTACAAAAGTAGCAGCGTTGCAAATGCATTCCCCAACTCTGAATATAGACATGATTTAGTCGCATTCGTATTATTAGTTCTATTCACCTTTCTAACCCTTTTCATAACATGATGGCATTATGAGTGACATGTGCAGGCAAACATAGGATATTACGGTGCACCCAGTTCGTTAGTCGTCATCAGACGACCAATCCTAGAGCAAAGAATAAAAGCAAATGAAAACTCATCAGTCCTCAAGTGGCATTTCATTTGCTGGAAAATATTGGATTGT
Source organism: Armigeres subalbatus (assembly GCF_024139115.2). NCBI lineage: Eukaryota > Metazoa > Arthropoda > Insecta > Diptera > Culicidae > Armigeres > Armigeres subalbatus. The sequence goes on along the minus strand of NC_085139.1, from coordinate 250,301,334 downwards.
TACTTTTTCCATTAGCGAATCTTCTCTGTGTGTATTTTGATTGACTTTCAACAACAACTGTCCAGATCTGGAGTGCGTACCGTAAGTACGGCACATTGATTGGAACTTCACGATGGGAACAGATTAAAATTGAATTGAAAATGATATGCAGTTTCGTTTTAGCTAATTCCAATGCAATTAAACGGTTTTAGCAGTTTTGTCATTATTGGTTGTAGTCCTTTGTTAAAAGAACAAATGTCTCGCACAGACCTGTTAAAACTCAAGTTTTCTTATGTCGAATTCGTTTTTAAACCTGGGTCAGTGCCAACCCGAACCCTGAATAAAAAAACATTTTCAGTTCCATCTGTCATTGGATATGTTGGTGTGCGTAGCATCGTGTTTGTTTTGATTCGAAACATATGATCCAGGACATCCAGTGCACTGACAGTGCGTTGAAGTTGACTAATCAGATCATGATAAATAAATATGGTTAAGTGCGTGAACTGATTTTTGCGGATAGTGGAATTTACTTTTGGGTGGATATAAATAGGGAAACTGCTCCTGGAATTCATCTCATGGCTCCGATATTCATCCCATCAAAAACAAAGCAATGGAAAGATATTTGGATTGTTTATTATTTTTGTGATTTTTCTCAGCAGTGAGCAGGCATGTGTCGTATTCCAGCCGAAAACGGCTGAATGGAATCCGCCGTTGAAGAGCGGTGCGACTGTTCGTTTTAAAATTCGACAACAAACTAACGGTGCAATCTTCGTCGTTGCTACTCAACCCGATGGCGCTACCAACACCATCTCACACTGCACAATCATGCACTCAATCATGCACAGATTCTTTCTCTATCGTGATTAGTGCATATGCAAAATTGAGAGTTCGAATCAAGCTAATGTAAAACTTGTAACAGTGTACGGTAAATTGGGGCACGCGAAATATGTGATTTCACGATTGGTATATTTGATTGCTTATGTTTAATGTACTTTTCGCAATAGCAGAATCAATTCATAGTCTAGAATCACTTATACAAACTAAAATCATTAGCCGCTTACTCTGAATACTACAGCATGTTGACAAAAAGAGGTAACGAAATTGGTGCTACATTTCTTTGTTTCCCGTTGAGATGAATATATGTTCAGTGAGATGGAGATCGGAACAGTTCCCCTATTTATTTATTTATTTATTTAGCAGCAACTGCCAACAGGTGAAACATACGCACCCCAATGACATACTATACGGTATACAAACAAAAAATTGACTGCACTATATCTAACACAAAATACTCTTAAATCTATTCTTATTAGTTATACGAGGAACATGAAAATCAAATACATTGTAACATCTATTAAACACGCGACACATGCTTTTGATGGGCTCATTGATTCCGTAGTTAGTTCTAGAAGCACGAATATACAAAAATGAATGCGAGCGAAGATTACGATTTCGTGTGTTTACTTCAATTTTTCCAAGCAGACCAGGACAATCTGTATGGCCTTGAAGCAAATCTCCTATAAAACAGGCTTTTGCAACGTTTCGTCTAGCATGAAGCGTTTCCAAGTTTATAAGCATACATCGGTTCTCATATCTTGGTAAATTATAGGAATCTCGCCAATTAAGGAAACGGAGAGCAAAGGCTTTGGACACAACATACGATATATGATGTTTAAAAGTCAATTTGCAGTCTAACATAATGCCTAAATCCTTTACGGTCGTTTCACGTTTGATGATACTATTATACAACAAGTATTCATGTTGATATAGAACATGCTTTCGTCCGAACGAAACAACGGAGCATTTGGAGACATTGAGTACCATCCGATTAAGCTAAGACGTAGCATCGCTGGTCATATGCCATAAAAAAGTTTTAATTCGTCAGCGTACGATAAAGTTGGGCAGCTTAGGATAAAATTAAAATCGTCCATATGAAGTACAGATAAAAACGGACCAAGATGGCTACCTTGGGGGACGCCTGAGCTAACCGAAACAGCGACGAAACATAATCCCCGTTATTGGCAGCCATCTTGCGATCGGTCAAGTAGGATCGAAGCCACTTGAGTATAATGGTACTTAAGCCTAGTTTTTCAAATTTAGCAAGCGCAATACCGTGGTTCATTTTGTCGAAAGCTGCAGACAAGTCTGTGTAGACAGCATCAACTTGGTAACCTTTCTCCATTTGGCTGGTGACGAATGATGTAAACATTGCTAAATTAGTGCTGGTAGAGCGTTTGGCGATGAATCCATGTTGGTTTGTGGATACATAATGAGCGCATGTATGCACAAGCTTATCAAGTACGATCAACTCAAATAATTTGGAAATCGCACTCAAAGCAGCTATACCTCGATAGTTCACGACATTTCGTTTACATCCTTTCTTATGCACGGGAAATACATATGAGTTCTTCCAAAACGACGGGAACGTACCAGTAGATAGCGAGGCGTTGAAAATTGCGGCTAATGGTAGCGCTAAGGATGATGAACACTTCTTGAGCAGAATCGATGGAATGCAATCCGGGCCACAACCTACTGAACTTTTCAGTTTTTCCTGCGCACGTGAAACCATGTCGGATGAAACAGTCAATTTTACGAAAATGCAAAACAAAGCTGAAGAACGTCGATTGTGGTGGCTTCGGTGTCATGGGCGCTAATCTTTTCGTTGGAGAAAAGGTTGCTGAACTGGGAGCGAACTAATTCGGCGATTTCCTTTACAGAACAAGCTTCTGCATTGCCGTTAGTCATTGCGAACGTCATACCAGACTGGTGTTGTAGGTTATTTACATATTGCCAGAAACCTCGTGGATCCGACTAGAGATGGCTTCGAATTTTAGCTTATTGGATGTTGAAAAGATGCTCGTTGACCCTAGAATATTGTTGATTGGCCTCAGCTTAAGCAATTCTAGTTGTATCGGTGCGGTGTTTGCTATACCTTCTCAGAGCAGCTCTTTTGAAACGTTTTAGATGCTTAAGTTGTGTATTCGACCATTCCGGCTTGACAGGTTCGCGACGAGATACTTTCGGCACAAACTGTTCGATGGCGTAGAGTAGGATGTTGGACATCAAAGATGCAGCATGATTGACATCGTTATCGAGGAGAATTTCTGTCCAATCTACATCGCGAAGAAAAGCATTCATTCTTTCGAAATCGGCCTTGCGGAAATTGTAGAAAATGCTGTCGGATGTGTCGTTAAATTGAAATTGGGACCAACTGTTCAAATTAACAAGCAGAGGGGGGTGATGCCTGCAGTTTTTCACTAATGGTAACGGTGCCCGCATGACAGTGTAATTGTCACAAAAATCTTCGCTAGCGAAGCACAGATCCAGCGCTCGGTGATTGTCGTTTAAAGTTGAATTGAGCTGTTTGAGTCCCGCAGTGCAGTATGCATCAAGAAGGCATCTAGATGCCATTGTCATGGAAGAAAGAGATGCATCTGGAAATAGAATACCATTCGAGCCGCTCTGCCAGGTTATGCCACGGAGGTTGAAGTCACCCACAATAACAATGCTATCATTAGGGCCCATTTGATTAACGATCCATTCTAGTGACGCCAAATGTGTGTCAATCAGAGAATCGTTATTTATCATGTCAGGCGGAGTGTAAATCACACATAAAAAGATTGTATTCTCTTTGGCAGTGATTGCAACCCACAACTGTTCAACTGCCAAATATCCGGGAGGACACAAAATGCGCGACTTGATGCATTTACGAACAGCAAGTAATACTCCCCCTCCAGAGTTTTTTTTGCTGTTTGAGGACGAGCGATCATGATACACTGAAAAGGAGCTGTCGAAGAGCTGACAAGATTCGGTGTGATCGTTGAGCCATGTTTCGGTGAAAGCGTAGATGTCGTAGCTAGCATCACTGAGCGCCAACTTATAATCTTCAAGTAAGCAGTTCATACCTCCGACATTTTGGTAGTAGACTAGGAGAGATGAAGCAGTAGTCGAAGTGTTCTTGATCTTTGGCGATGTGTGTACATCCGGTAGCATTGATTCAAATGTCGGAGTAAAGGCAGCGGTGGATTCATCGTTGACATCGCTCAGAATGGCGCCGTTGCTTTTGTTGCCTGCGTATGGAGTTTGGAAACCCCTTTCCCTTACATCGTATACAGGACCGGGACGACTGCAGGACGCTGGCGGGACTGGCTCGACTGTAACGGGGGTTTCCAAGAGGCTTGCAGGCATGCGTCCCGTAGTAGAGAGTGTTTTCGGCAATCGTTTTGAGCTACGAACACAAGCGGCATCAGGGCAGGAATTGAACTCATATTGACGGTACTTGCCTGTATGCACAGGCTGGAAGACCCCTTCACCGCACCCATACGCAGGACCAGGACGGCTGTTGTACGCTGGCTTCACAGACTCGACTGCGATGGGGGGCTTCGGGGCTTCCAAAGTGCTTAGTGATTTGTTGCGTCCTGGTTGTGGAGCTAATGTCTTGGTGTAAGCAGCGGAATTAATTGTTGGGCGTTCCGAAATTGAAAAAATGTTCGATGAGCTGCGGGCGAAAACGGCATCAGGGCGGGAATTGAACTCATATAGACGGTACTTGCCTGTATGCACAGGCTGGAAGACCCCTTCACCGCACCCATACGCAGGACCAGGACGGCTGTTGTACGCTGGCTGCACAGTCTCGACTGCGATGGGGGGCTTCGGGGCTTCCAATGTGCTTTGTGATTTGTTGCATCCTGGTTGTAGAGCAATCCTTACGGCGCATAAAGGTGACGAAACAGAACAGTTTGGAGGACTTGGAAGGTTGATGTGATTATATTTCTGCAAGTTTTTTTTTCGGAGAACACTCAGAAGCATGTAATAAAAATTCTCCAGGATTCGCTATTTTTTTTTCCTCGCTACTTCTCCTGATAAAGGTAGTCTTACACCTCGGGAAATTTTTTCGCCGGATTTTGGGCACCGTGCATTTTTAATTTTCAAGAATCTCCCGGAGGAATTGCTCATGGTACTTCCGGGGGAATTTGTGTACGAAACTTGCGGAGCAATTCCTGAGAGATACTTCGAGTAAGTTCCTGTATTCTAGAAGGATTTCCTGAAGGAATTATATTGTAGGAATTTCCAAATTAATTCCTGGAGCAACTTCCAGAGAAAATCCTGGAACAGTATTCAAAGATATTCCTAGAAGAATTTTCAAAGGAATTCATCTCGAAAGGATCCCTTGGAAAAAATATGGAGGAATGCCTGAAAGATATCGCCAAAAATTCAAGAAAGAATTACTGAAAGAATTTCTGAAGTAATTTCTGGCAGAATTCCCGAAGAAAATTCTGAAACGCACGAAAGAGTTTTTGGAAGAATTTCAAAAGAAATTCTGCATAAGAAATAATTCTATTCGGTATTCCTCAAATATATTTTTCTGACAATTCTTGGCGGATTTTGTGAACGGGTTTCAAGGGGAATTCCCAAACTACATAATTCCATCCACCGACCTAATTCAGGACACAATCTGTGAGAAAAACCTGAATGAACTTATGAATATGGAACTTCCCTAACAATTATATTCAAAACTGAATCTAGACAACAGTACCGGATTAATTTCCTTTAAACTAAAATAACAAATATCACAAAATTCCCGGAAAAAAGATTTTCAACGCGCATTTTATTTCAATAAACAGATTGTTTCGTTTCTCCCTTCTGCTTGTTTATTCCGCCCAGTCCCACCCACGTGGTTTTGACAGTTATAGTACAGTTGTATTGGTGAACCCGGTGCGAAACCGTGAAACAACACAGTGCGAACCCGACAGCTTTGGGGTTGGAACTAGTGCGAACCTAGTTCCAAACTGAGCGAATAAAAAAACACTTTGACAGCACTTAGGTTGGAACTGGTTCCTACCTAGGTTGGAACTTTTTAAAAACGAATTCGACATTAGAAAACTGCTCTAATTCTTAGTGGTTTTATTCTTCATAGCTCGAACAACAATTTCTAATTAACAATTCAACAAATCCCAAAGACGCTTTACGCCGCCCCACGATTTATGATGTTTTCATACACCCACCACATTGAGCCTTTTCGACGAATACGTTTTTGTTAAGGTGTGCAGAGGAAAATACATCAAAAGAAATTAAATATTCTGTTGTTAGTTGCGCTCCGCGGCGCTCGCTGCGTGGATTGCGAAGAAAAAATAACATCTTATAAAGGGTAGGTGCGTTTCTGCGGTTAAGAAGAACTGAATAATGAATTGTGTTCCAGCGAAACTAATCAAAACTTTGCAACTTGTTTGAGAAGGAGAAGTGGATCACTACCGCCACAGACCCTGAGGGCATTTGTTCAAGGTTTAAGATGAAAAGAAAGTTTGTACGTCTGCAGGTTCGCGGTTTTACTTTAACTGAAAGATTGATATTTGAACAAGTAAATCAACTTGCAACTCATAATGCTCGGTATTGTTATTACTCAACAAAAAATTGAAATTGGTTTATCCTCTTTTGCAATTAAAAACATATTCTCGTTAATAGATCCAATTGACATACACGAATTGTCTGTTTTTCGATCGGCGTTGGTAAAACTTTTGACCTGGCACATGGGAAATGCAACGTTTCTTTTGATTGATTACAGTTGAGTTCACTATCCGCCATCACATCCATCAATATGCTCTTGATTTTTAAAAGTTCCTGAGTAGCACCTTTTTCACTAGAATTTTGGTTTATGAAAGATTCAAGCTGTGCTTTCCATTTGTACTATACCAGAAGGCATGCTTCTTCTCCTTCAATGGCTCAACCTTCCAACTGGAACTTGGCCTGCTTTTCAACTTATTTTATTAGTATTTCCTCAATTATCAATTGAAAGCTTTTCTATGCCCGCCATTGCATGAGAATCTTGTGTGGCAAAGTACAATGGATACAGTATACTAAGGGTGTCGACAAAATTTGCAACCTAAAAACATCCTGGACCGGACCGAGAATCAAACTTGCCATCTCCGGATTAACAATCCTACGCATTTGCTTGCAAGGCTACTACAGACCTGGAGAAGGCATGCATTGTCAGTGGTAAGTGGATGCAACACACCACACCAGGATATTAAGGTGCACCCTGGCTTCCGTGGCCGGTCTGTCAGACGTCAACAGACAAACCGGCGCAAAACGAAAAGGTGAAAAGCAGATGGAAATTTATGAGCACTCAAGTGGCATTTCATTTGCAGGAAAATATTGGATTTTTGCTATGCCATTAGTGGGATCGGCACTGTGTGCATGTTTTGATTGACTTTCATTGTAGTCCCAGGGGCGGAGTGTTGCGTGCCGTAAGTGGGAAACATTGAATGCATAGAATTATTTGAAGACCCTTTCATGAGCTTGCTAGCTGCCATCAGTGTTACACAGCAAAGGAAGCTCTAACAGCCTATAAGCAACTTGAACGGCGGATGCACTTCATCCTATTTTGAATACGATATTCGATTCATGAACACAACCAGTGCACTACTCACCTAGACAGGAAACAATGTTACATACGCTATGAACTACATTCAATAGGTTCATTCAGTCAAATCTATTACCAATCATATTTATTCGCTTCGGTAGCTGACTAAAGAGCTATTTCACGAGTGAGGAGCTCTATGAAACTGGAACGGAAGCTCATACACACTGCCTTTGTGCTCCGTTGCCTTTCACTGTTGCCATTGCCTCGTTATCACTGGCAGCGGAAATGGGCTCCACAAGTGTATATCATTGCGCTTGCCAGAGTTCAGCCGCTTCCCCGTGACATTTGTATATTGACATATGTATAAAGATGCAGGGTGTGGTACTCTAAGGTGGACCGAAATGTTTCAAAACTCAGGTTCTATATAATGATACATGAGTTTCCATAAAGTTATTATAGTTTTTTGAGTTAAATTCATCCTCCCATGTTTTTTTGAGTCTCTTCCACATGCTAACCAAAGGGCGATTGACGCTAGTTGAATGAAAAAATTCTAAATTTATTTGGTCTTAGAGGGTTGCAGTCGTTGGAGTCATTTTCACTTCTCATATTTTATGTCCTTATTAATGTTTTCCAGGATAGCTGGAATTTTGTTTCATCATTTTTTTCCGCAAATTTGACTAATTTTGCTATAGCCATTCATTAAATAAAAATCAGTAAACAAATGTTGCCCTTTCTATAGGATAGTCAAGATTAATTTTGGAAAATCAACAAGTGGCTTTTTGTGACATGTCCTACATGTCCAGAGCATTTATTCGATATCTGAACAGGTGCTGACAACCTTTGTCCGAGTTGGTGTTGATGTTAAAGATCCGGAGTTCAACCAATGGCAGAGTGGCACAACCTCCAAAAGAAGACGAAAAAGATCCTGATCAATGCGAGTGAAAGACAGAATTTTATCAGAAAAAGCATGGAAAAGAAAGACGAGGTGCTTCTAGTGAAGACTATCGAAAAAGGATATCTAGAGGACATCACCATCTAGAGGACATCATCATATAAGGAGCTAACAGAGAGGCTAGTGGGAGATAAGGCGCAAGTAAGAGCTATGGCGCCAATGCGTGGATCTGGATTAGATTACAACGACAGACTATGTAATTACCATAATGAAGGAGCAATGTAATCTGGGAGACGCCGAAACGAGCATCCGGCTGAGAAGTGGGGGCATCCGGTACACAGGTCGCAGGAATAAAGCTTCCGGTAGATGCGGTCGACAAAGCATTGCCAATCGGCAAAGTTAAAATCAGTTGGCCGGTGTGTTCACTGAGCCTCTCTCAGCAACCAGAGGTGTGCTGCAGGAGCTAAGAGTCTCTGGCACCCATCTGGCACAGAATTGTAAAGGTCCAGATGGATCGAAACTTTCTAGAAGGTGTGGAGAGGATGGCCATAAAGCGCAAACCTGTAAGAAGCCACCGAAATGCCTAATCTGTAGGGATGATGGATGTAGAGATCATGTTACTGGCGATCAGAGATGTCCAGCGTATAAACAGGCGATGTCTGGTTAATCAAAGTGGAGGTAATACACATTAATCTCAACCACTGTGATACCGCGCAGCAACTGCTGTGGCAATCCGCAAGGGACTCGAAGTGCGACATTGCAATCATTTCGGATCCATACCGTATTTCACCAGGAAACGGCAATTGGGTGGCGGATGACACTGGAACCGCCGAAATATGTACAGTAGGGAGATATCCTTCTCAAGACATCGTGTGCCGTGCAGCTGAAGGCTTCGTAATAGCAGAAGCCGACGGGTGTCTATATATGTAGCTGCTACGCACCCCTACGTTGGACAACTAATCAATTCATGCAAATGCTGGATGCGTTAGTGGAGGAGCTTACCGACAGGAGTCATCATCGCTGGTTTTTTTCCTGCTCAGGTACTGGGCTGACAATAGTCATTCTCGTCGTATGACGAAAGCGAAAAAAATTTAGTCTTCGTCATAACATTGCACGACGCGACACCTATTCGCTTTCTTCGCGCTGCATGTCTACCACGAAGATAGTCGCGCAGCCAAACGTTATGACGATTTCCGTCGTCACTTCTTCACACAATGGATTGCACGTCATTATAGACGGAGTGTTTCCAAGTCATCTTCCACCTGTTCGATCCACCTTGCCCGCTGCGCACCTCGCCTTCTTGTGCCCGTCGGATCGTTGTCGAGAACCATTTTCACCGGGTTACTGTCCGACATTCTGGCTACGTGCCCGGCCCACCGCAGTCGTCCGATTTTCGCGGTGTGAACGATGGATGGTTCTCCCAGCAGCTCATGCAACTCCAAGTGCGTGTTGATCATCCACGAGCATCGTCCAGGTCTCGTGTCCGTAGAGGACTACCGGTCTAATGAGCGTTTTGTAGATTGTCAGTTTGGTACGGCGGCGAACTCTATTCGATCGGAGCGTCTTGCGGAGTCCAAAGTACGTACGATTTCCAGCCACTATGCGTCTCCGAATTTCTCTGCTGGTGTCATTTTCGGCAGTCACCAATGAGCCCAAGTACACAAATTCTTCTACCACCTCGATTTCGTCACCACCGATGCAAACTCGTGGTGGGTGGCTCACATTGTCTTCTCTTGAACCTCTTCCTATCATGTACTTCGTACTGCCCCACGAACTCTCTTGCAATTGGTGTTAGTCGACGGCATAAAATTTGGGAGAGTACCTTGAAACGACTTCATACGTTACTTCAAATTCATTATTACAAAGAATTAATGAAAATCTTCGCATGGCAGCTGCCGCTTGAAGATTAATGGTATGAAGTTTTCGTTCTGCGATGTCGTCATGACGATTTGGTTGCATGACGAAAGCTAACGTCGTGCGCGTCGTTGACGATGCAACGAGTAGCAATGAAGACAATACAACTCGTCGCTACTGTGCCTTTTCGTGCTGCGACGATGACTATTGTCAGCCCTGCTCAGGTGTGCTACTGCGACCAGTTGTTCCATAAGGGCCGAAGTCGCAAATGTAAACAAATCGAGTTTATGTCATAGATCGAACCTCCTGAAAATGTACTATATGTAGCATATTAAAAATAGTACAAAATGTTGTTTTTTTGCTGTAAAAACAAAGAAATACAGAAGGGCGATATTACATTTCCGTTGGAATTTTTTTCTTAGTGCGATTGCGCCCCGTTTTCTCCATGGCAGCAAAAGGGCTAAACTGTCTTTCATTTACGCATTATGACACTTCGTTCTTGCATCAAAAACACATGTGAGCAAAAGGGCTAAACGGTACTTTGAAAACACAACGGGGCGATGCAAACAGGCGATAATGACAAATAGGTTGACAGCCGGGCGTGGAATTTGGGCGAAAAGGATGTTGTGAAAAACATTATGGCGCATTTCTGAAGGGCGCAAGTGTACACTGTTATAAAAAAGGACGACTAGTTCTTTAATCACATTTTCAAATCGAAATAAATCCGAAGTAAATTTTATTTACATGTGGCTTCTATGAATAGATATGGATGTATTTCATGCAAACTATTAGCATTTAAAATACCATCTACTTTTCGAACTATAATTGAAAACATGTCATGGAACATTCGAACCCATTTTTCTCCATTCGAGCTCATTGCGACATTGGCCCTTATGAAACAACTGTGTCGAGTTATTAGATCTATTGTAGCAATCCCCGTATCCTTAGTGCATGTCGAGTTACTCCATTACTATTGAGAAGCAATGAAGTATTCGTTTCGATTCAGTTCTTGTTTTGTTTTCCCAAGAGTACATGACTATTTAGACCCTTCACAGAGAGCAATATCATTGAAGGTGCGCCCCTTATAAAATCTTTCCTTGAGGAAACAGAACAGTAATACTGTTAAATTGGCCATGCATCGGAGCCCTAGCGACATCCTTGTCTTGCTTCTAGAAAATCACTAGTAAAGCTACAAACCTGTGATTTAGCTCTATCTGCAAGACCATTTCAATCTAGAGAAGTTGTTCAGTAACAAGAATTTCCGTGTGTTCTTCGAACTACCGTTGTTTACCAGTTCATGAAGAGTTAGTACATCCATAGAAGCCTAACTCGAAATTTTTTCGGCAGTTAGTTCAGCGTAGATCTAAGGGCCCTGGTTTTATAACTAATTGCTAGAAAAGCTGTGTCCGCTGCATACAATTTAGCCTCATACAAGAGAATTGAGTCTTTCAACCATGTGCATGTGGGTAAAGTTGATTGATTAAGGGTAAAGCTTGAAAAATGGATTAAGCTAGGGCTCGATTTGGTAGATCTTACTCCGCAAAATACTACGTAAAAGTGATCTTCCAGCTATACGGGACATCATCGCTGGTTACTTTAATGCATGGGCGTTAGAGTGGGCTAGCCGTCTCACTAACCAAAGAGGTTGGAGTTAGGAGGAGGTTATGCTGAACGTAGATCTGGTTAACAAAGGATCGACAAGCACCCATCGGAGGAAAGGCATGACGCCACTTATGATACCTTTTGCAGTCCTGCATTAATGAGGAACCTAAACTAGAGAGTCTGCGAAGGCTATACGCAGGGTGGTTAACAAAATCGATTTTGCTCCACAGCGCTCATCTGATTCTTTATCACGTTCTGAGTGTCCTCTGAAAATTCGAGCTCATTCAAACTGATTTAGCACAAGCCGTTTCAAGTTTGCATGCAAATTAGTATGGGGAATTTTTTTTTCTTATACTTGAATTGATGGGCTACAGCACTTCGATGAACCTACGCCGAATGAAATATGCTTCTCCACTGGACTCGATCCAATCGCTTCCAGTCGGCAAAACATACTTTTGCATATAAACGATAAAGACGGATCCATAAAAAACTGGAAAACGATCCATAAATAACATCTGAATGTTCCTTAAAATGCTACCATAAATCCATAAAATAGTTAATGAGATTCCATAAAGAATAAATTTTCGATCCATAACTAAGCTAAAATTTAGCAATTAATTGGGAAATATGTTCCATTAACATGGTCAAGAAAAACAATACAATTCTTGCTATTTTCCCATGAAAATATGACAAATGATCCATAAATCTTTGGAAAATGATCCATAAAAAACTATATTTTGATCCATAAAACTTCAAATTTGCGCATTTTTTTTTTATCGTGATGCTGATCCATAATTTCAGTAATATGATCCATAATTTTAGTCATATGATCCATAATTCTGGCCATTTGATCCATAACTTTGTTCAAATGATCCATAGTTTTGGTGATATGATCCAATTTTGATAAATGATCCATAGATTTTATAAAATGTGTGGATCAATTAATATAGTTTCATTGGCCTTCTTTCCAAGCATTATGAATCACATTATCAAAATTATGGATCATATGATCAAAATTATGGATCATATGGCTGAAATTATGGATCATCATCAGGATATAAATTGCGCAAATTTGAAATTTTATGGATCAATTTATAGTTTTTATGGATCACTTTTCAAAGTTTTATGGATCATAAAAATATTCTTTATGGAATCTCTCGTACTATTTTAGGGATTTATGGTAGCGTTTTATGGAACATTCAGATGTTATTTATGGATCGTTTTTCATTCTTTTATGGATCGGTTTTCCACATTGAACGGTGCAAAGTAAGGGCTGCCCTTCCAGTCGCCCTGAACATTGAGCGCCCTCAGGTGCTCTTCAACAGCAGAAAGCCATCGTGTACGTGGCCTTCAACGAAGCCTACGGCCTCTTCCGGGTTCTCTACTAAATATTATTTTTGCTTGACGTTCTGCCGGCATACAAAAAACGTGTCCAGCACACCGTAGCCTGCCGTGTTGTATAAGCTTAATAATATCCAGCCCTTTATACACCTGGTACAGCTCGTCATTCATGCGACTCAGCCAGATACCGTTCTCCTGTTTACCGCCGATTAATGTCCGCAGCACCTTACGCTCAAACACTCCGAAAGCTCTCCGATCAGCCTCCTTTAACGTCCATGTTTCATGGCCGTATAAAGCCATGAATACAACGAGAGTAGTAGTATAGTACGTAGTATAGTAGTATACAACGCGAATTTTGTCTTCATTTGCAGACTACGGGTCTTAAGATGGTTTCGAAGTCCGTGATAAACCCTATTTGCAGATGCAATACGTCTTTTCACCTCGCGGGTAACATCATTATCAACACTAATGTTTCAAGATACACAAATTCTTCTGCAAATTCAAAATTTTCACCATCCAGCAACATTTCGCTACCACCACCACTAATGAACCCACGTTGATTGCCATCGACCAAGTACTTCGTTTTGCTGGTATTGATCGTGAGTCCAATCCTCACTGTCTCCCTCTTAACAGGCACAACAGCCTCTTCCACGGCACGGCGATCAATCTCGATAATATCGATATCGTCCGCAAATCCCAGGAGCATATGCGATCTTGTGATAATGGTACCGCTTCTTTGCACACCAGCTCTTCTTATCGCTCCTTCGAGCGCTATATTGAACAGCAGATTCGAGGGTGCATCACCCTGCTTTAGACCATCTAAGGTAACAAATGATGTCGATACTTCATCCGCAACTCTTACACTTGATTTCGATCCGTCCAACGTTATACGAATCAGCCGTATCGGTTTCGCCGGAAAACATGTTCCAGCATAATTTGCCATAAATCATTCCGTTTCACTGAATCGTACGCTGCCTTGAAATCAATAAACAGATGATATGTCTGCAAGTTGTACTCCCGGAGTTTACCAAGGATGTGTCTTGGTAAAGGGTAAACATTTGATCCGTCTTGATCGGCCCTCACGAAAACCTGCTAGGTATTCGTCGACGAAGGACTTTTCATGCTGTCTCAATGTGTAGAACATAATTTTGTACGCCAAATTAAGGAGGGTTATTCCTCGGTAATTGGCGCACTCCAGTCTGTGCCCTTTTTTAAAAAGAGGGAAAATGAGGCCGTCCAACCAGCTAGCAAGCAATTTCTTATCTTCCCATATTTTCGACATAATATGGTACAGAACTTCATAAAACTGCTCACTGCCATGTTTGAGAAGTTCAGCCGGGAGCTGGTCCTTCCCCGCAGCCTTATTGTTTTTCAGCTCTTTAAGGTCTGAGGGAAGCTCTCTCGCGGTAGAGCGCTATTTTCGTACTAAAATGTCTATAACTCGGAAATGGGAACAAATTTCTCAGTACCTCTATCCGATGACTTGAGGCACAAAGGAACCGAATTTCGCAAAACCCAACTGACAAAAGTTTTGAATTTTTCCACCGATCATTTTGATGTAATAAAAAGTATATGTCACCGCAATAAATTTTGAAGGAAACGCTTTTTACTTCAACCAAGATTTTTAAATTCCATACAAAAGCTACCATTTCGGGAGAGCAGCCAACAGCATATTTTCTTGTGGCGCACGGCAGGAAAGAAGCGACGAGAGCGAAAGTCCGTCAACTTTGTATCTAGCGTGACACTAGAAAAAAGCGTATTCCTATTTGTAAACACGAGGATACCAAATATATAAATTGAAATCAAATATAGGAATGAGATGAGATAAACAATTGAAAATAAATAAGACAAATAAAACAAATAAGCCAAATAAAACAAATAAGACAAATAAAGCAAATAAGACAAATTCCTTCGGAAGTTCCTCCAGGAACTCCTTCGAATGTTCCTCCTGAAATTCCTAAAGAAGTTCCTCCAGGAATTCCTTCGGAAATTCTTCCAGGAATTCCTTCGGAAGTTCCTCCAGGAATTGCTTCGGTAGTTCCTCCAGGAATTCCTTCAAAAGTTCCTACAGGAGTTCCTGCGGAAGTTCCTCCATTAATTCCTTCGGAAGCTCCTCCGGGAATTCCTTCCGAAGTTCCTCCAGTTCCTCCCTTCCCTCAGACCTTAATAGCTCTTTTAACCTCTAGTGTAGGCCACTCCACAGCTTGTCCATCATCGCTAATATTTATTCTGTCACCGTCACTTCCACTATTCAACAAAGTCTTGAACTTTTGCTTCCACCGGGCAGTCACTTCGGTTTTATCAGTCAGCAAATTTCCTTGTTGGTCGTTGCACACGTCGGGAGATGGCGCTGTCTTTCTCCGCACGCCATTGACAGACTCATAAAACCTCCGCATAACGTTCTGCTCCATTTTTCCTGTGCATCGCTAATCACTTGATCTTCATATTCTTTTTTCTTCCTGCGGTGGGTTCGTTTTTCGGCCGCTCTTGGTTCCTTATGCCGATCTCTATTCGATCTTGTTGCAAGATTCACCATTTGGGTGTCTCCAGGTGTGCTTTCGGATAATCTTTCGTGCAAAGTAAGTGCTACTGATGGCCATCCCTCTGGCAGCAGCGAAATTTACTAGCCGTAGGCCGTTGTCATTGGTAGCGGAGTGAAGACTCTCCCTACCAATCATGGGACGGAAAAAGTCCTCTCTACCGACCTGAGCGTAAGCGTCTCCGATAACAATTTTCACGTCATGCTTTGGGCACTCTTCATAGGCTTTATCAAGACATTCATGAAACGTGTCCTTCACGTCGTCGTATTTATCGTTTGTCGGTGCCTAAACGTTGATTAGGCTGTAATTGAAGAATTTGCCCCGTATCCTCAATACACACATTCGTTCGCTAATGGGTTTCCATCGCATCACTCGCTTCATCTGCTTGCCCATCACTACGAAACCAACTCCATGCTCTGCCTTTCCGCCGCCGCTGTGATAGATGTTATACTTGAATGCAGTGTTGATCGTGGGGTCCACGGCTCGGAATTCATGTTCTTCGGATCTAGGCCATCGGACTTCTTGAATAGCGGCCACGTTCACTCCAACCTTCTGCAGTTCACGAGCCAGAAGGCTCACTCGTCCAGGTTCATTTAGGGTCCTGACATTCCAGGTACCGAGTTTCCAATCATAGTCCTTATTTCGTTGCCGGGTCGGTTACCAAATTTTTCTTCTATCTCCATTTTTCGTGGTATTTGGGAGGCTTCAGTAAGCTACCTTACCGGGGTCGCGTTACCTACATCGCGCTGGTGGGGCTGCCACCTTAGGTATAGCAATCAGCCGCTGGGTACCAGGCAGATGCTGTTTGAGTCGCACCTCCTGGTGAACAGACGCTCGAGGCGTACCTTCTCACTCTAGCTGATGCCAGAAGGACGACAGTGCCCAGGCTGCACTACCAGCTAAGTACACAACCCTTAGCTGGTGGTATTTTGTCATCGTACGAGCTGTAGAAGCGTGAGATAAGAACTTGTTGGGACCAGAGCTATGTTGGGCGCTCCTTCCTTGATGTCACCATTTTGCAGGTGAAAATATTTTATTTTCAAATTTTGTGTGTAAAATTGTATACGGGTTCATACTCCGGACTTTTGATTACAAGGATGGACCACTCTAGTGCACTACTGCACATGGCCATCATATCTTGCTACATAATCTACATTCCGGTGCCGTATGTTATGACATTCCTCCTGCTCATATTCCTGTTACAGCTTCAGGAAAAAATAACACTAACTCACCCTTGCTCGATGCCGGACGAACTGCCACATACCGTTGTTTTTGTAGCATCCTGTCGTATTACGACAGCTATTGTTTTTATTCGCGGTATGTGCTTATAAATTTCGGCGCGTAGGCATTTGTCGACGGGAACGCACCGACAGTCATCAGTGGCCAATTAATTTTGCAACGGTTTCCGCAGCCACCGGATTCAAATTTTCCACTCGGTTTAACGCGCGTGCCACGGAGCTTAGTTTTGCACATTTTTCTTCCACTACTGGTGGATCGCTTTTGCCCCACGAGTAGTGGGACGTCTTCCGCCCCCATTCCGGGAGGGTGTTGCCGACAAGTGCACTTGTTATCGTCGAGTCGGGCGGACGTTGGTTCTTCATGTGGGTTTGTGTTTCGCTTCCGGGCGTTCTTGCATGTAGCACTCGGCGAAACAAAAGCGGCCAAGGCATGACCATTTTATTAAAAGTGCAAGCACATCCTGGAGCGAATTTCTTCTGTGAAGTCGACTTTTTTTTTCTTTGTTCTTTGCATACACAATGGAGTGCGACTGTAGGTGCGAAACAGACAGTCTACATCCAGGCGCAATGATTTATAACCGCAAGTCGAGATGGCAATAATATATTTCTGTTCAAGTCAAACACATTTTGGTCTCACCGTATCAGGGCAGCAACGCTGCTTCTGCTATTTACATGGCTAGATCTTAGCTTCTATGTTTTAATAGCAAGTAGTTACCCATAAGAATGTGCCGAAAAATTAGTAATGAATCGTAATATACCAACATTTGGTTATATTTTTTGCCGAGCTCTTCAGTAAATCTGAATGTCTGATAACAACAAGTACGTTTGCCGAGATTTCGGAATTAATCTGTCTGATGTCCCGTTTATGCGCTTGAAAGGCACAAAGATTCATCATTTGCAGAAGTTCGGTAATGTTGCTGTCATTTTTAACGCCACCATTTTCAGAATTCAAGTAAGCGATCCAATACGCGTCTACAGTTGTTGAAAACTTTTAGAATTAATTTGTTGTGCTGTAAAACATGGGTTAAGTGCTGGGACAATTGCTGAAGAAAGATGTAAGATCTCAGAGATTGCTCAGGATTTATAAACTTACCGTTTTAAAGGATTTAAAAACTTACCGAGGTCCACAGGAAAACTCGGCGGTGTCCACCTCAGCAATTGGTTTGCCAAGATCCAGCAAAAAAAAAAAAAATTAATGTACATGTTTGAATGATTTGATCCGGATTTTTACTAAACCCAAGTTTCTAAAACTTTTAAGATCTGTTTTCCGATGTTTTGGAACCTTGACTTTTTATCCGTCTCTCCAATTTGTTTTATATGTTCCGAATCTTCGTAATAAGTTTCCGCACAATTGTACCAGCGATCAGATGCAATTTGCTCTACGCATGTCCCCTCCAGGGACAATAAAACAAGTGGTCCTCGTGTGTGTGACTGTATGAACATGAATTATCATATTAATTTGCAAACGAACCACCCCGTCCCCCGTGTTCGTCACTTTCCAACCAATATCCTGCCTCACAACAAGCGTGGGCATGCTATCAGATAATCCAAAAACCTGTGGAGAAATGCAACAATAGTTGACCGGCCGACGAGGTGGCACATGAACTGGCTACCATCCAACTACAGTTTCTAGGGCATCCAGGAACGAATGAACGGGAAGATTGTGCATAATCGGTTCCATAAATTAAGCCGGTCCAGAACAAAAGCCATTCCGATTGATGGATTTGATAATTGCTTGTTTGGAATTATGACGCCGGGGCGTGGGTGAAGGCGAATAGGTTGCGGGGTAATTGATCGGTTTAGTCGCGTTACTAGTAAATACCGATAGTTTACAA
Organism: Armigeres subalbatus; assembly: GCF_024139115.2. Classification (NCBI taxonomy): domain Eukaryota; kingdom Metazoa; phylum Arthropoda; class Insecta; order Diptera; family Culicidae; genus Armigeres; species Armigeres subalbatus. Next base: position 250,282,693 of record NC_085139.1, on the reverse strand, counting down.
TAATCGTCTGGTTGGCAATAATGGTATAATCATGTACTTCAATGGGGCTCAATCAAACGATATTGTGATGTGGAGGCGGCTGTGGGATGAATGTGGATTTGAAATACGCGTGTTATTAAAACGGTCCCGCAATAACACATTGCAAATATGTACCCACAAATAAATTTGATAAAGCCCTTCCAAACACAACCACCTCCACGAATGGAAACATCCAGCAGGGCGGATCTGCGGCAAAGTATGTAATTGTTTTTAGGTATTGCTTACCTGGTGGAATCGAGTAACGGGGATGTGAAGACAAATTTATTTAAAGTTCAGTGATCGCTTCGAAATCTGGTAAACTCAGAAATAGAACAAACATTTAAAAGCATAAAAACCTTTTTGGTTGCACCGCTGTAGAATTTTCCGAAAATTGATTAAACAAAATTATCGTGAAAGGTTATTCAAAGTTCGGTCTTTAAAATAATAAGGTGGGGAGACCTGATCCCCCAGGTTATCGAAATCCGAAGTAGTTTTGTATTAGGTAATTTTATAGTTTAGATCCTTTAGTAAATGATCGTTATGTGATGAGTTATTTTTGGATTTAAAATCGTATTTATTCTACACGACAGTTTTTGTGTTTCTTATGAGAAGATTTTTTTAAGTGGCCACGCAAAATTGGAACAACTTCTCCTAATAATGACCAAAATTTTTTTTTTTTAACTTTATTAATGTCCATTTCTTCACAGCTCAAAGCCAGAAATATACTTAATGCACTGTACTGAAAAAAAATGTCAACATTCTATCACAATTTTAGGTTATTTAAATTTTAAATTATTGCCTCAATATGGGGACACTCAGAGCCGTAGCGTGGCCTCCAGGTGTCCTTGGCAAAAGTTTATTGGGCGTCCCTCAGTAGATCAGGGTGATTTAAAATCAATTAATTGCGTGGTATAAAATTTATTTTTTTCCTTTAGCTCCTGTAACCTTCCTATGTTCCAAATTAGTGGTAGGAAGTAAGGATTGGATAACGCTCAGAAACTTCATATTGATTAAGAAAAATCCAACTCTACACGGAGGAAAAAAAGTACACAACGTTGAGTTTTTTAAACTTACTTTTGAGTTATTTTTTCTCTTTTCTTTCATCCACTCTTTCTTCTGTTGTCAAAAACAAAAGAGCGAAACAATCCAACGACGCCAGTTCAATACGGGTCACGAGAAACCAATTTTGAGTTTTATTACCTGAGGTCGAAATTTAGTGAAATAAACCTCCATTTGAGTAAATAAATTTTCCGTTGAGTACTTTTTTAACATGGGAGTAAAGGCAAACTACTTCGACCCCATTTACTCAATTTTGGCTTCCCGTACGGATGTTCGAGGTTGGGTGAATTGAACTCACTTTGGGTTGTTTATTTCTTCCGTGTAGAGTAACTTGGTCGGGGTCTGAAGAAACTACAGGACTTTCAATTAAATTCAACTCTGTAGTGAAATGGTAGATGGTCGGAATAACGATTGGACCTAGTCGTATCAAGAAAAACGAGCAATTGGTAATGTTTTAAACATAACCACAAGTAGACGAAGGACTTACATAAAAGTAACGTTATTACATTTAACTTTTAAATAATGGGGGTTTAATTATAGGTATTGGTATTGGAAACAACAACAGCAATTTGTTTATTCAAAACTTCTGGAAATAAAACTAATAATTAAATACATAATCTATTAGAGCCTTATTTACTCAAGCAAATGTAGGGCATTTATAGATTAGTGATGATAGTATTTAAAGTTTAAAAGTTGTTATAATCAAATTTTTAGACTTCGGCAAAAGGTGTTATTTGTCCGTGACATAGCGCATTCTGATGTCCGTGTTAGGAATGGACAGGATTGGTTATATATGAAATTTTTATTGGCTTTGACAAGGATTAAAAATTTCAATAGCTTATCGTTAATGCACTATCCAACAAAATTGAACTATTTTTCGCTCCCTTCAACACACATTGAGAATAAAGTTTGAATTTTGTAGAATAGGCTTTGTTGAATGCACATGGGTTGTTAGATTTTATTTAGCACTTTCATTTGGTGTGAAAAACGGAGTTTATATAACAAAAGTACGTATTTTCAAAGAAGTTTAGATTCTCTTCTCTGCAAAGCTGAATTTCATCTTCTCACTTTGAAAATGAAGTTTGCATTTCATAGAATGGGCCTTGTAGAAGGCATATGGGTTACTGGATTTTATTTGGAACGTACATGTGTTGTGAAAAAAGGGAATTAAATTCACAAAAGTACGTATTTTCATAGAAATTTGGTATCTCTGTTCTGCAAAGCAGTATTTCGGCTTCGCACTGGAGAATAAATTTTGAATATCGTGGAATAGGCCGTGCAGAATGCATATGGTTTGTTGGATTTTATTTTGCACGTACTAGTGCAGAACAGTATTCAGTCACTCCAAAAATTGTCTTGTTGTAATAAAGTCAGTTTATATTGGGTTCCTGGTCACTGCGGAATTGATGGAAACGAAAGAGCCGACAAATTGGCAAGGCTCGGGTCATCTCAGGATTTTGTGGGACCAGAACCTTTTTGTGCTACACTCGCCTCTACTCTTAGAGCAGAGTTGAAGACTTGGGAATCTACGAAGGTTGTAATTGTAACCAATTGGAGTAGCACGTTTATTGCTAGGCAATCGAAGCGATTTATCACTCCGAACGTTTCAGTGACTCGCAAAATCATAAACCTTTCTTAAAAAGATTTTTGCATGTATACCGGTCTTATAACAGGCCACTGTCAGAGCCATTATCGCTTGAAGCTGTTAGGAAAACTTCAAGATAATGCTTGTCACTTTTGTAACGCTCTCGAAGTCCAAAAATCTAAAAGACACCCAGTATAGTGAAGAAAGACGTAAGCCCTACGACAAAATCCAATTCTGGAGTGGGTTTATAAATGGCCAGAATGGCAATCGGATCTGGCAGCGGTTTGGAGGCATTGGTGGAATTTCTTGGACGAATTAAATTCAACTTTGAAGTAGGCCAGTCGCCATCATTATTGAAATCCCTCGATGCAGATTATTGTGTTCAGTATGCCGTTAGATAAGTGACGTCATTTCTGGTTTAATGCAATCAGAAATATCACTGGATTAAATGTGATCGTTTTCGGACCTTAAATAGTTTGTCTGCGTAAAATGAGTATATTTATTTCAAATATTACAAACTATCTGTCCCTTCTTCCGTGTATGCGTTTTTTACAGTCTACTCGGTGTTTCGCCCTTAACGTATTGAAAAGTCCCCTTCTAGGGCTCTCTCCCTAGAAGCCTGTTCTATGTTACTTGCCATTTGCATTTCATGTTCTTATAATTTTCCCAGCCAACACAAAGTCGCATATAATAATGAATAAGTATACAAGGTGGAGGCGATATAGGCGCATGCCTCCATTTGACTGCATGCAAAGTGTACGTATATGGCCTCCACTTTGTACACTTACTCGCTATGATATACGATCTTGTGTTTGCTGGGTTGTTCTTACTTCCATTGAAGGATCGACTGTTTATTGTTATTTCAACCTATGCTGGCTACGCAGTCTTTAAAGATTGAAACAAGATTTTTATTTGTCCAAAGAAGAAGTCTTGTATGGCTGCCATTATTTTTTGTACTGTTGAAGGATCGACTGTTTATTGGCAGCCATACAAGACTCCTTCTTTGGACAAATAAAAATCTTGTTTCAATCTTTAAAGACTGCGTAGCCAGTTTAAGTTGTTCTTACTTCCTTATCTATCAAATAAATAATGAAAAAGAAAGTGAAGCCGATGACACAAATCCCCTAAATTGGGAGAAATGTGCCCCCTGAGCTGACATTCTAATACCAGTAGTTATTAACGGAAAAGGGCTCTCTGGTCTGGATACTAGTCAAACGGTTGATTACGGAATCGTTTATTACCGAGGGAATCCTCTAATTTCGAAATCCTTGATTATGCCCCCCGTAAGGCTTAATGAACACTAGGAAGTGCATTACATCCCCACACTGGGACCGAGCCGCCTCGCAGCTTAGTGTTCATTGTCCCAGTGTGGGGATGTAATGCCAATAAGAAAGAAAGAAAGAAAGTCATTCCTAAATAGTATAAAGATTTGCGGCTGTGAGTCGGGAAGCGCAGGTTAGAAGTGTGAGTGAAATTATAGAAGACCATATAAGCCTAACCTAAATTCTAAAATATCATCCGATTATAATGCTAAAATATATTTCCAGCTTTGAGCTGCCGTTGAGTAACTCCGTCGCTACAAAGACCTTCATCAATTCGAACACCTGGTAAGGCAAACAGAGTTGATAATGCCATCTATAAATGAACATATTTGCCAAACATAAGTTGAACAGACTTGGTAATACCTTCTTTTAATGAACGCATTTGCTCGGTATAAAGCGAACATAGCAGATAATGCCTTCTCCAAAGGAACGCTTCTGCTCGGTTTAATGTGAACAGAGATGATAATGCCTTATTTAGATGAATGCATTTGCCCGATATGAGGCGATCATACTGGTAATGCCTTCTTTTAATGAACGCATTTGTCCGATTTAAGGCAAACACAGAAGATGATGCCTTCTTTTAATGAACTTTAAAGAACGCATTTGCTCGGTTTAAAGCGAACAGAGTTGAAAAAGCTTGCTATTAAAAAACGCGTTTTCCCGGTATGAGGAGAACAGAAGAGATGACACCTCCTTTAAATGATCACGTTTGCTAGGTATAACGAAACTTGCCACGGGAGAAACAAGCATATTCGACGAACAGAAGAGATCTTCTTATTCTAGTTTCTTGTCGTAATGCCCTTCTTGCCACAGTAAGGTTTATCGCCTGCAAACTTCAGAAGCATTTTTTCTACCTATTTATTTTTATAAATACATGTTCGCGAGCCGTCTCAAGCCTAGTCGACGTGGACTGAAGTTTCCTCCAGCTCCTTGCATTGAGCATGAGAACGTGCTGCGAAATTCTCACCTCAGCTTTGACAGTCCTCAAAGGTAGCATATAATATGTAACGGGATATTTGGAACGAGAAGAGAGTACGGATCCAGGATAAAAATTATCGTAAAAATTGTGCAATTTACTGAATAGTCGGGGTAATGACCTTCGGGGTAGGGAATCATCATGGCGGGGTAATGGCGTTCGGGGTAGCGGTCTTCGGGGTAATGGCATTATTTGTAATGGAATTCACTAGTAATAGAGTCGGTTTCTTCATTCAATTCAGGAATTTGCTTGGATTACGGCACGGGATGGTATTTCCCTTCTTTCAAAGGATGCATTTGCCCGGCAGACGGCAAGAGACGAATATGATTTTTTCCTTCAATTCAGGCATTTGCTCGGCTTAAGGAAAAGGAAGTAATGATCCTTTCTTTCAAAGGATGAGTTTGCCCAGCAGAAGGCAGAGAGGATATGACTCCTTCTTTCAATTCAAGCATTTGGTTCGCTTGGCTCAATGCAAGGGGAGATATGATCCTGTCTTAGAAACTGTTTGCTAATAAAAGGGAGAAATGAGCAGGAAACTTGCTTGATTGGGCTTACCCTCACACAGTGTTGGGAAATGTACATTAAAACACTTTGATTATGCGAAAGTTTATCTTTTTTTCAGTCAAATTTCTTGCGCCAAACAAGCCGAAACAGTTTGCCAAAAAAAATGTACGCGACATCGTGACATTTATTTTTCCGATGAAGCAAACTGTTTGCTTGCTGCTACGTTAGAGTCGTGCTGGCGCGCGATCAACATTTGCGTGAGATTTTTTGTTTCGCCTCGTGCGCAGCGCAAACAGCACAGAATCAAGTTTAATTACCTATGGCGCAAAGACAAGAAGGAGTGCTATCGGTAGGTACTGATTTATTCGTTCTTGTCTCTAAATCAAGCAAGTAGTAATGAAATGAATATTTCCCACCAAAAACGGTTATACGTTGTGAAATTATTGTACGAAAACATTAATTCAAGACAAAATTTTCAAAACGACTTATCTGCTTTTGTAAACAAAGATTCAAACGACGATTTGACGAATCTGATAGCTCACCCACGCAAACCAACACCATCAATAGGTAGGGGAAGGATTCCGCAGATAAGTCGATAAGAAACAAGATGAAAGAAGGAACAAGGAAAAAGGGAATATGCAGAAGAAAGAAGAATGAAAGAATGAAGTAGAGGAGGGAGAAAAATTGAAGAAAAAAAATGGAAGATAACATATGGAGAAATGAAACAAAAGAAGGGAAACAGAAAAAGCAATAAGAAAAAAGGTTAGAAAAAGAATACAAAGCAATAAGAAAGAAGGGAAGAAGGGAAGAGAAAGGAAGAGAAAGGAAAGGTACCAAAGAAGTAGGAAAAAACAGAAAAAAAGGAAGAAAGTAGGAAGAATTAAAGAAGAAGATAGAAGAAAGCGGGGAAAAAGAAAAAGAAAGCAAGGAGAAATAAAAGGTAGAATGATGTAGGAAGATGTATGATGAAAGAAGGAAGATGGAAGAAGAACGAAGAAAAATTAAAAATTAAACAAGAAAAAAAATTAAACAAGAGAAGGAAGAAAAAGGAATGAAATAGAAAGATAAGATAAGGTACAAGGTTAGGTGTGCTCCTGCACGGGTGGTGATAACTTGAACAGATTCACAACACATCGGACAGCATGTCCGTCTGGATTTGACTTGAGTAAGAAATGAACGTCGTTTCTTTATTGTATCTTTCTTAAATACTAGTTTACAATTGTCTTCTTGCGTTCAGGTACGTGACCCAAACACGTGAGTAGGTAAAATAATAATATAACGGTGTGGTGTCTGACATTGGAAGTGTGCTTAAGGTTAAGGCGTTTATTGTTGATGTTTATAATGTGATGTTTTGGGCAAAACCCGTTAGTGGGTTTGTTTTAGGTAAAACCGTAAAGAGTACTTTTCGTAGACAAATGACAATGACAAGATAATGGTAGCTAATTAGGTATTCGATAATTTATGCTAATGGGTTTATCCTTATTGCTGATTGTTGGATTTTCCTGACATGATATGCTAGTATGCTACACCTCCCCCTTTAGGAGAATGGTGTAACCATTCGAAAAGAATAAAAAATATATATAATTTCAATATGAAGTGATGTACGCTCCTAACTTTTACGCTTTAATCAATCTATTTTTGTGAACTTTGGACTGTTTATTTGTGACCGTATGTTTGATTATACAATTTGGTTCTTCTGATTTAATTATTACGTATGGGCCGATGTAAAAGGGTCTAATTTCTTCCTATTTTCGTTTGTGATATAAACTTTATCTCCTACGCTTAATAAAATAGGGTTTGTATTTGTATTTGCTGCAATTTGTCGGTTTTGTTTACTCTGAATCAAGCTATCTCTAGCTATTTGGTTGGAGTTTTGGAGTCTAAATTTTAGTTCGGCATCATACTGATCAAGATTATAAATTGGTTCAATTGTTGAGTTTAAATTTTTAGAATCTTGCGGTAGCCTAGCTTTCTTGCCGAATACTAACTCATAAGGAGTGTAGCCATGTTCGGTGTGTGGTGTAGTATTGAATGTGAATTCATAAAATTTTACCCAATCATCCCAATCTGTTTGATGAGCATTGGTGAAACATCTCAGATATTCGTTTAAACATCTGTGATTTCTCTCCAGTGCTCCAATTGACTGTGGGTGGTATGCTGTCGAAAAATTTTGTTTTATTTCCAATAGTTTACAAATTCGTTCCATAACCTCATTATTATACTCTGATCCTTGGTCAGTTCTAATTTCCAAGAATGATCCATAGATCAGGATAAAATTGTATACTAGTGCTCTGGCTAATATTGCAGCTTCCTTTGTAGGTACTGGTACAAGTACCACATATTTAGTTAAATTACATTGTATTGTCAAAATATACCTGTTCCCTTTATCAGTTCTTGTCAGTGGACCTGCAGTGTCTACTGAAAGGACTTCAAATGGTCTAGAAGGAGTCGTAGTGACTACTTCTGGCTGCTTAGTATGTCTGGTTACTTTATTCACCTTACATTTTTCACAATTTCTGACAAAGTTTGATATTAAATTTTTCATGTTTTTGAACTTATATATTTCTCTCAATTTTAAATATAGCCGATGTTGGCCTATATGACCTCCCGTAGGTGTCATGTGATAATGTGTTAGTATTTCATTGATATCCTCTTCATTTTCTATAAACGTCTGGGGTTTATAAAGTATTATCTCGTACGTGGAAATGGCATTGTTTGCGATTTCCTTGAGTGTATGGAGCGAGATAAAATTAAATATTTCGTTTTCCGTTGAGAGTGCTAGCTTATCTCTCTTGTAATGCTTCATATATTTCGATATTTCTAGAAGAGCAAACTCTAAAGCTTGACTTCCATTTTCGCGCGTGAATGTTACGTTAACTGTTCCTAGCATCTTTCTATAATTATGATTAAAATGGACATCCTTAACCGATTGTTGTGCACGCTACCATCGAGTTTAAGGAGTTTATTGGTCTGAGAAGGGTTCTCAGTTTGCCAAGCTGTGAGGTGATCAGTCTCACTGCTAGCTTCCTGTGAATCCGTGGGTATTTTTAATGTTTCTTTCTTCTTTGTCATGGCTCTTGTGTTAACCACAAGAACACTTAGACTTTTAAGTTGTTCTGAAGTAGTAGGAATTACAATACGTGAGAGCGCGTCCGCACAAACGTTTGCTTTTCCCGCTACGAACTCGATATCGAAATTAAAATCTTCTAAATCAACTCTCATCCTAGTGAGTTTTGACGTAGGATTTTTCATATTGAATAGGTATACCAGAGGCCTATGGTCTGTTCTAACCAAGAACCTTCTTCCGTACAAATATGGTGTGAAATAGTTAACTGCCCAATGGATTGCTGTTAACTCTTTTTCGATTATTGGTTTATTACGTTCACAGGGTGTGAAACTTTTGCTTGCAAAAGCAACTGGGAAATCTCCATCTTCGTACATTTGGGAGAGTACTGCACCACATGCTATATCTGACGCGTCTGTAGTGACAATAAATTTCTTTGAAAAATCTGGGTAGCGTAAAATTTGGGGTGACATTAGATATTGTTTGAGTTTCTGGAAACCTTCTTCATGGGCCTTGGTCCATTGAAATGTTGAACCTTTCTTTTGTAATTCGTTTAATGGTTTGGCAATGTGCGCGAAGTTTGGCACAAACTTCCTGTAGTAATTGCAGAACGCTACAAATCTGCGTGCCTCTTCAGCATTCGTGGGTCTAGGAAAATTTTTCAATACATCGAATTTGGAGTCATCTGGAAGTATTCCTTTATCGGTAATTTTATGACCGAGATAGGTAACCTCAGTCCGAAAACTTTACATTTGCTGGCATTAAGTTTTAAATTGTAATGCCTTAAACGCTCAAATGTTTTTCGTAAGTTATCAAGGTGATGATCAGCAGAACATCCTGTAACTACAATATCATCAATGTAGATGAACGCACATTCTGGAGTAAGTCCAGCCATTGCTATGTTCATCATTCTCTGAAAACTGTTGGGACTGATATTTAAACCAAAAGGTAATCGTTTAAACTGGAAATGACCCGAGGAAGTAGAGAATGCGGTGTACTTCCTGGATTCTTGGTCTAGTGGGATTTGATGGAATCCTGACATAAGATCAAGAGTACTGAAGTACTTTGCTCTTCCCAATTGGTCCAAAATTGTGTCTATGCGTGGTAGTGGAAATTTATCTGCTAATACCTTTTTGTTTAATTGCCTGAAGTCCACTACAAGTCTCCATTTTTGAACTATCATCAGACTTTTTCGGTACTAGGAGAATTGGGGAATTGTAAGAAGACACTGAAGGTTCAATAATGTCTTCATCCAGAAGTTTTTCACCTGACTTTGAATTTCTTCTTGTTGCGAATGTATGGATTTATAATTTGGTATGTACACGGGTGAAGTATCCTGTAATGGGATATGCTGTGAATAAAAATTGTTGGTCGTCAACTTTTCTCCAGGTAAGCAAAATACATCAGAGAATTCATTAATTAAGTTTTTAAGTTTTGGTTTTACGCTGGGTAAGACTTGGTCCATGTTAATTTCTGAAAAGATTTTACTCAATCGTGTGTCCCGGTCCTTCTGAGGAACATTGCTCCCGTTTTAGGTTTAATGTAATCATCTAACAAGTCGATTTTTTGGTTCAAAGTGTGTAATAGCCACTTGTTTGAAGGTGGTATTTACAATTTTTACATATGGAGCACTTTGTGAAACAATAGTGTTTGCACAGAACACTCAGGGAGGATTTCCTGTGATAATACTACTGATTCAGCTGTAACATTAAGATTTGGAAATTTTCTGACCACTTCGCATCTCGCTGGAATGATGATGCTGTTGTTAAATTTATCTTCGATTGGTACTGATACCAAACAATTATTGAAACTAAAGTTGAGCAACCAGTTCTCGTAGTCTAGGGTGCATCTATATTTAACGAAAAATCCCGACCTAATATACCGTCGGTTAATATCGGAAAGTCGTTCCCGACTATCTGAAGTGTATGTTCTAACGTTAAACCATTAGCGAAGGTTATACAGGTTTGAGCCTCGCCCACTGTATTGGTAAAACCTTCTGTAATGCCTGTCACTTTAAATATTTTGCAAAAATCAAATGGTTGCGTGGGGCTTAATTTTCTTTGTTTAATGATGGAAATTTCTGCCCCTGAGTCTACTATAAATGTACATTTGGACGATTGGACATACAGTGTCACAAAATTGGCTGCACTGGTGTTGATTGTGTATACTAATTTTGTGGGGTCATGAACTGACCAGGTGCCCTAAAAAGCGTTATTTTGCATCGAGCCACCTGGTTGCATAACCGGGCCTCCCGGTGGCATCGTCAACATTCCTTGTTGTTGGTTTCCTACCACTGCCATCGGAGTATTGAATGGCATTGGCACTTGCATTGCTTGCTCCTGCGCGCTCGCTGTGAAAATGTTTCTCGTATTGAAATTTGATCTTCCGCGCTGGAAACGGTTATTATTATACCCGTAATACCGTCGTTGTGGCGGTTGATTGAATTGTGATTGATTAAATTGTGAGCGGTGTTGTTGCGGCCGACCGCCTCTGAAACGGTTGTTCGAATAATTTCTAGGGTAGTAATTTGAATCTCTATTGCTGGAACTTTGGTTTCTGTAGTTTCCGCAGTAGTTCCTAGAGTGTTGTCCTTGATTACTATGTGTATTGGCATCGCGTGTGTTGAACGAGAGTACCTGAGCATGTTGGTTGTTATTGTTTGAATTTTCCAACATTTTTTGTGTCGCATCTTTTATGTCATTGAAAGTCCCTGCTTTCAATATAATTTTATTCTCCTGGGAGTTGGTACCATTAATTAGGGTTTCAACGCCCGTTTTTGTTGCCATGCTGTTTGCTAATTGCACGGGAATACCCTGCTCGATGTAGACCGCCTTCAGTTTGTTTGTAAGCGTGTCTACTTCGTCGCAAAAATTTTCTACAGATCCTTTCTGCTTAACCGCTCTCAGTTTTGCCACCACATTGTCTGGTGTGATTTTGCTAGCGCATCGTTGTTTGACGTTTTGCGCTAGTTCGTCAATTGTGTTGAGGTTTTCTGGTAATCCCAGCCTGGCTTTGCCAGTAAGACGTGTTTTCAAGAATTTTATGGCCCTGGGTACCATATTGTTTGCTGTTATCTCCTCTAACAAGCTAGTGGCATCCAAAATGCGTCCAGCCCCTCGGCAGAGCTGTCGTACAACTGCACGAGTGCTGTAGCAGCTTTGATGTCAAAAGTTTCGTTAGGTGTCTCGGAAGGCATGATTGAAATGGTGGTAGGGTTCTGCTTGCTAATTGGGGTTGGATTAGACGTGATGGAAACGGTGGGGAATTTTCCCACGTTCTGAAGTTTCCACTTAACCTTTTACAAAAAATTATCGAGTTTGCTACAGACTTTAGAGTAGGTTTGGACGGAGTGGAAATTTGCGTATTTTTCAAAATTTGTGTATTTTCTAAGATTTTAGTACATTCCATGTATCGAGCCTTTAACGCTTGGTAAATTTTCACTTCGTCGTTCCACTGTGTATCCGAAAGACAACGCCTGTTTTTGTTTAAGACCGATTTATATTCATTTAAAAATCTTTGAGTATTTCGCCCTTTTCTAGTATTCCCTGTAGAGACCGAGGACGTTTTATATTCTTCAACAAATTTGTATGTTCCCTTCTAACGTACTCATCGATCGTTCTCAGTCTATTCATTTAGTTTCAAATAAAAGGATTTTACATTTATAACAAATTTTTAATTGTCGTTGAAAGAATTTTAGTATTGTTTTTCCACATCACACTAGTCCATCATTGCTTATCATATGAATTATAAATATATTCTAGCACTTTTTTTTTTTTCATACCTGTATGTTTTTTCACTACTTCGTATAACGGTATTACTGCTACCACGGTTGCTGGCACCGGCAGTCTTCAGGGTGGTCAGGTTTGACCGTTCGCCCCTGACAATGTGTGATGTCTCCGCACTCGTTGTAGCGTCTCGTAGGGTGGTCTGGCTTCGACCGTTCGCCCCTTGTTGTGATGATTGGATGTTGCTAACTACGGCTGATTTATTGCATTTCACTATCCTTCACCGCGCTGGCTTGTGCTGTCGCTATGATTATTTTGATCAGTTTTGCTTGTTCACTTTTCTTCTTTTGTTGTTTGTGTTTGTATAGCGCAATGATGATTGTAAGCACTATCACCGCTATCGCTAACGTGGCGATTATTGCTAAGTACATAACGTTTTCATTGATGTTAAATTGTTCCATTGGCACTTGTAAGTATTCCTCACTTTCGGTAGTTTCCACTAAATGAGTGGACGTACTGCCCTCTGTTGTCGTCGTCACTATTATGGGCCAACAGCCCCTTACGCCGCACGCGAGTTTTATCATTAGTTCGTTTTTCTGCGTGTGCACTTTTGTTCTCACTGTGTGCGTATGTTATTTAATTGGATCTCCGCCTGGGCGGCTTGTCGGATTTTCGCACTTGTGAACTTATTGTGGGCGCGTATACACATGTAAGCGACCAGTACGCCTAGCATAATAACAAACGTGCCCGCTATCACTCGCACTTCGATGGTGTTCTCATTATGGTTGATTATCGTGTCACCGAACCACATTTTCAGGCTTTGATTTCACTAATTTTCCGCTGATAACTATAGGTTGCCGATTATAAGTCCGGATCGCACTGAGCTACTTAGACACTTTGTACAAACAGCAAAGGCTAGATCGCCGATTAGAGTCACGGTCGCCATTAGGTGTGCTCCTGCACGGGTGGTGATAACTTGAACAGATTCACAACACATCGGACAGCATGTCCGTCTGGATTTGACTTGAGTAAGAAATGAACGTCGTTTCTTTATTGTATCTTTCTTAAATACTAGTTTACAATTGTCTTCTTGCGTTCAGGTACGTGACCCAAACACGTGAGTAGGTAAAATAATAATATAACGGTGTGGTGTCTGACATTGGAAGTGTGCTTAAGGTTAAGGCGTTTATTGTTGATGTTTATAATGTGATGTTTTGGGCAAAACCCGTTAGTGGGTTTGTTTTAGGTAAAACCGTAAAGAGTACTTTTCGTAGACAAATGACAATGACAAGATAATGGTAGCTAATTAGGTATTCGATAATTTATGCTAATGGGTTTATCCTTATTGCTGATTGTTGGATTTTCCTGACATGATATGCTAGTATGCTACAAAGGTAGAAAAAAAGGAAGAAAAAAGAAGACAGAAAAAAGGAGACGAAGGAAGAATGAAAAGGAAGAAGAAAGACGAAAGAAGGAAAAAGGACGAAGAAAGAAGAAACTACTTTTTCTCAGTTGTCTCTTGTCACTTCTAACCTCTTTTTTCCCTCCGCGCACTTCTTACTTCGCGATTATAATTTCTTATTTTTCACTGCTCACTTCTATTGTCTCACATCTCACTTCTCATTTCCAACATATCACTTCTCACTTTTCTGTTTGAAGTTTTCATTCCTCACTTTTCACTTCTTCTTGCTTCTTGCTTTTCATATCGCACTTCTCATTTTTCCCTTTCACTCCCAACTTCTCACTTCTCACTTTTCCCTTCGTACTTATCTCTTCTTACTACTCACTTATTACTTCGCACTCATCTCATCTCTTTACTCATTTCTCATTTCACACTACGCAATTCTCATTTCTCACTGCTTTCTTTTCACTACTGACTTCTTATTTCTGTCTTCATATTTCTCGACTTTCTCGACACTTCTCACTTCCCACTTCTCACTTTTTTGCTTCACACTTATCATTCCCTTTCCTTCTTTCTTTCATTTTTTACACATCCTTTCTCATTTCTCAATTCTCCCCTTTCAATGCTCACTCCTCACTTCTCATTTTTCACTTCTTACTTCTCGATTTGCACTTCTCTCTGCTAATTTCTAACTTCCTTCTCACTTCTTACTTTTCACTTCTTATTTCTCGCATCTCCCGATTCTATAACAAATATTCGTAAAACCAAGCACTCGAAAAACGTTCACCCGAATGGCATTCACCCGAATTGAGGAAAAAGAGAGGATTGAAATGTCCATACTAAAAGTGGAAATGTTTTCATTTCTCCTTCTTCCATTGAGGCGTAAACAGAAGCCATACTTAAAATTTAGTTATGAGAGCATTGTGCAACATTTCTAAGGGCCTTTAAAAAGTGACCGTTTAATCTTGTGTCACATTGTAGGGATTGTACCCCGTTAAACATAAAGTCGTTTTGCATAATGCCGTTTAGGATAATGTCGTTTGACATAAAGTCATTTGGCATAAAGTCATTTGCCATAATTGTTATTTGAGCTGTGTAATGGATAAGTAAGATTTGTTGAGCCATTCAGTTACGTGGTTTCCTACATATGGGCAATACATGATAATTGGAAATGGGATTATACGGCATGACAAATTAAGAATGAAGAACCTTCACGACAAAACGAGACCATTTCAAATGTTGACGTACCTCCCAGCAAGATAGATCAGCATTAAATTAAATTGACATTGGTGCCTTGTTTTGGTGTTTATGTGAGGGCAGGGACGGGAATGGTTGACATTTCTTTTTACCATTCCTTCTTCTATGCAAAAAAATAAAAACAAAACCACGGCAGCTACAGCAGCAGCCACGCCAAGCAGACGACAGTCAGCACATGCTTTTACCATTTTCTCTCCCCACAATTCAAGACAAAATTTTCAAAACGACTTATCTGCTTTTGTAAACAAAGATTCAAACGACGATTTGACGAATCTGATAGCTCTCCCACGCAAACCAACACCATCAACAGGTAGGGAAGATTCCGCTTTACCTGTTGATATGTGTTGAATTGCGTCATAACTATCAAATCGTCGTAAAATAAGAGTGTGAAAATAAATGAGTGAATGAGAAATACGAAGGTGAAAGTGAATGAAAAATGAAAGTGAAAGAACAAAGTGAAAAAGTGATGAAATCTATTTCATTCCTTTTTCTTCCTTCTCTTGTTTAATTTTTTTCTTGTTTAATTTTTAATTTTTCTTCGTTCTTCTTCCATCTTCCTTCTTTCATCATACATCTTCCTACTTCATTCTACTCTTTTATTTCTTCTTGCTTTATTTTCTTTATCCCCACTTTTTTCTATCTTCTTATTTTATTTTTCCTACTTTCTTTCTTTTTTTCTGTTTTATCCTACTTCTGTGGTACTTTTTCTTTCTCTTCCCTTCTTATTGCTTTGTATTTTTTTCTAACCTTTTTTTTTCTTATTGCTTTTTCTGTTTCCCTTCTTTTGTTTCATTTCTCCATATGTTATCTTCCATTTTTTTCTTCAATTTTTTCCCCTCCTCTGCTTCATTCTTTCATTCTTCTTTCTTCTGCATATTCCCTTCTTCCTTGTTCCTTCTTCCATCTTGTTTCTTGCATCTTCCTTCACTCTTTTTCTTACTTCTTATTTCTATCTCCTTAGTTCTTCCTTCTTCCTTCTTTTTCCTTTTTTCTTATTCCTTCTTCATTTACATTTCTTCGTTCCTTTTGCTCCTTTCTTCCTTTCAACTTCTTACTTTTCTTTTGTCATAAGACGAGTTTGTACAATCCCATTGAATTCCACCACTTAATTGTATCTTGATTCTTGACATATACGTATTTCGACCTCAACAGTAAGGCCGACTTTCGTGCCTGTTGTTCAACATTGCGCTAGAAGGTGTCATGCGGAGAGCCGGGTGTAACAGCCGGGGTACGATTTTCAACAGATCCAGTCAATTTATTTGCTTCGCGGATGACATGGACATTGTCGGCCGAACATTTGCAAAGGTGGCAGAACTGTACACCCGCCTGAAACGTGAAGCAACAAAAGTTGGACTGGTGGTGAATGCGTCAAAGACAAAGTACATGCTTGTGGGCGGAACCGAGCGCGACAGGGCCCGCCTGGGAAGCAGTGTTACGATAGACGGGGATACCTTCGAGGTGGTCGAGGAATTCGTCTACCTCGGATCCTTGCTAACGGCTGACAACAACGTTAGCCGTGAAATACGAAGGCGCATCATCTATGGAAGTCGGGCCTACTACGGGCTCCAGAAGAAACTGCGGTCGAAAAAGATTCGCCGCCGCACCAAATGTGTCATGTACAAGACGCTTATAAGACCGGTTGTCCTCTACGGACATGAAACATGGACAATGGTCGAGGAGGACTTGCAAGCACTCGGAGTATTCGAGAGACGGGTGCTTAGGACTATCTTTGGCGGTGTGCAAGAAGACGGTGTGTGGCGGCGAAGAATGAACCATGAGCTCGCCAACTCTACGGCGAACCCAGTATCCAGAAGCTAGCTAAAGCCGGAAGGGTACGATGGGCAGGACATGTTGCAAGAATGCCGGACAGCAACCCTGCAAAGATGGTGTTCGCTTCCGATCCGGCAGGTACGAGACGGCTTGGCGAGCGTGGGGCGTATCCGAGGATGGAGAGATGCAGCCTCGAGCTGTGTATTGTGACGTCAAATTGTTTTCTCAGTTTTCATTTATTTAGATGTAAACTAAATAAATGAAAATGAAAAAAGTAAGGCCGTCTTCAGTGACTCGTACTTGACTCGACTTCTTACTTTTTCCTTCTTTTCTCTTCCTACTTCCTTTTTCCTTCCTTCTTCATCTTTATACTTTCTCTTTCCTTCTTCCTTGTTCTTTATTCTTTCTTTTCTCTTGTTCTTAGCTCATTTTTCCTTCTTTCTTAATGCTTACTTTTTCTCTTCCTTTCTTCCTTCTTACTTATTCTTTCTTTTTCCTTTTTTTTTTGCATTCCACTTCTCACTTCTCATTTCTTACTTCCTACTACTTACTTCTCACTTGTTACTTTACACATCTCACTTCTCAGTACTCAGCCGTTTCTCAATATTCACTTCTACTTTTTACTCACTTCGAACATCTTATTTCTCACTTATTACCAAGCAAACAATTCAAGCTGAATACGCTCAAACTTAAGCTGAAGGAGCCTATTTTAAATAAAATATGCCTGGTGAAAGGCGTTTAATGTTTGTTGGGTAGTTCTCTCTTTTCACTACTCACTTTGAATATCTTACTTCTCAAGTTACTTAATAAGGAACCAACCATTCGACCTACTGGTTATTGAACTCCACAATCTTGGATATCCCCTTGGGTGCTCAAAATTTCCAACAAATAAGTTAATAACAGGTAGCCACTCAACCCTTAAAGGCGTAAGGCGATTTTTTTTTAGAAATCGTTGGAAATATTTTTAACATAAATAACCTGTTTTGTTGATCATGCGATAGTCCCTTTTGAATTGAAGAGCACTGTGCTTGTACATGCAGAATAAGCTGATATGTCAAAACAATCTCTATCTATACATATGAACAAAATTGATGAATGCATGGTGGAATTATTATAAGATTTGATTTGTTAAATATTACTAGTTTCGAAAACTTTTGAAGGATTGTTGGTCTACTGAGCTCCATTATATACAAAGGTGATTGGAAACCTAAAGACACGAAGTAATTAATCAGAAATGGATCCGGAAATGGCAGCCATCCAGCGTCCATGTGATACCTGCAAGATAAAACTACGCCGAACGGCGAACCATATGCTATTATTTATTAATCAAAGTTTAAAAACTAAGGCTGAGTTTGAAGACTTGATGTAACGTAGATCAGATTGAACTATACTGGTTTCTGTATTTCCTGAGCCATTCTTTCCATTCCCGCTATTTAGTGGCCACTCGTTAGCCCAAACATAGCTTTTGATTAAAACATAAAGCTACTTAATTATTTTTCTTTATTTATTCATATAGTTACATATTTTACTGCTGATCCACGGAATAATCCATACCAGCTGCAAGCCAATAAATAGTTTTCTCAAATCCCACCGCACGCATCGGAAGGTTGGTCAGCCACTCCTGCAGGTTCGCTGGAATGCCAAACTCTTGGAATCCACCACCCATTTTAGTTGCCAAAGGAGTCAAACAACGTCAGCAAAGACGGCATGCGAACGGAACGAGTATTTCTCACCCTGAGCTGGAATCCCTTGCGGCCCAGCGCATGGCAGCAGGGGCAGCGACAAGGATAAAGTTTCGCTCCTTTGCTTCGAGCTCAGAGCTGTGCGCTGCTGGCTGGTGCTGCATTAAGAGGTCCGACAAAGTTTTTTTTTAACAGGTCCTCTCCACCTGTTTCCGCTTAAAAGCATCGTCACCACCGCTCCGCGTCGAAGCACGCCCCCACTGAAGAACAACAACCATCCATCCTCGATGCCGCACGGGTGGTTGTTCGTTAGTGACTAAAGCCGTGACCAAGAGCGGCATATTTTCGCTGTAATAGCTCTCCGGGATGACACCCCTTGGGTGGTAATTTGCAAACTTTGTTGCTGTACCAGTAAAAGTATTTTAATTATCTATTTGTTAATCCAATTACGGAGCTGTGACCCATCGGAGTTTGGCTTGTTGTGTTCTGGAAGAGAAATTAGCTGCTAGCCTGTTTGTTCGTACAAATATAGGTCGTTGTTTGATGATTAGCACCGAGGTGTAAATACAAAGCTCATTTTCCCGGAGGGAGAAGCAAACGAGTGTAGTGGGTTTGTGCAATGACATCGGTCCGATAGAATGTAATCAGGGCGACCCCAAAAGAACCAACAAAATAACCCATATTGCGCTTATCTCCAGGCGGTGATGCGAATATTTAGCTATGGGTTGAAAGGGGGGTTTTGGTCCATGCGATGCGTTGCATCGGAATGGATCGTTCAGCCAACCCAACCGTACGGAATCATCACCAAATGTGATAAACCGCGCGCTGTGCGGCAGGATGCGTGACATTTGAACCCCTACCCTTTACACGAGATCATTTCGCATGATAATTGCTGACATATTTTCAATTTTAAACTGCGGTGAACTTTCTAGTGGACGACTATAGGAAAGAAGAATATTGTTTTGGGGTAGGGATATACATACGTCGATTGGTGAAATGGGGAAGTTGCCAAGATATGTTTCCAAGAGACTGGAGTTCGTTCCGAATCTCAATTTCTCTTCTGTACCTTTTAGCGTTGATTTGTTAGGTATTTTGTCTCGATGGATTGATATGATTATATTTCTTTCAATATCTGGCCAATGTAAAACATCCATCCCTCATGGGGTCTCGACTAAGGGTTCTCATTACAAGTTGGAAAAGTTTGCACTTCATAAATTAGACCAACAGCTCCATGCCAACTTGATACATCGCAAGGAGGGAGACAATCCGCGTGACGAGAATAATTCACCACTTACGTACTTCTGTCACACGTTTGTGTGCAACTCCAGAAAGTCTTAAAAGTGCTCAGGAAAAGTTCCGTCCTCCGAGCGGAAGAAGGATGGTCTCCGTCCACGTGTTTTTCATTTTTGTTGCCAGATGACACAGCAAGAACGTGATGAAAAGTGTTTCGAACTTCTAAAACCCACCTGCCGGCAGGGAAAACAAATTTGAGACTCTTCGTGTGAATGGAATGAAATGAAACTTCCAGAGTGGAAAAGTTGTCCTTCGGTCGCGACGAACGATGGTCTTTTTTTTCTCGTTGGGTGACCAGCGAAGGCAGATGGATCGTCGAGGGGGATTTTCAGTTCTTTGGACTGTTCTTGTTGGTTTGATGTTTTGGGTTTTGATTTTTAAAAATCATGCGACGAATTATGTTTGTTGGAAGTTTTTGGAGTCGTGGTTCACCAGAAGTGGTCATCGTCTTTATCGATACTGAATACAAGGTGCTGTTGAAGGTGATAGGTGGGACAGAGCAAATAAATTGAAATCGATATGTTTTCGTTATTGGAGAATATGAAATTGGAAATATATGGAAAACGAATTGCGGCAATAAACTATAGGGAAAGATAGTCGCGTGGGTTCATTTTGTTTAGTTCGAAAAGATGTTGAGACAGACCTAATAAAATGGGCACGAAACCTTACTGTTGCGAACACCCCTATAATGTGCAGCACTCTGCACACTTGGACGAAGTGTCAGCTGATGCGAAATGACAAGCAGGTTTAGCAGCTAGTTATACAATCGCGCGGTTTATAACACTGAATTTTGCATTTCATATATGAATTTCATTAATATTAAGCTAAATAATTTGTTGGTTGAAACTGAAACATAAGTGCGTTAGTGAGTACTTGAAGTTCATAATACTTAACTAGATCTAATTTAAATACCTCTCTCGCTGCGCTCATAATCTAGAGAAATTTGCTACGCCGCTACAGTTTATTTTAAGAAAGCACACTTTTCCTAGATGGTAAACTATATTAAATTGAAACATTAAGAGGACGACCTCTAATTAAAATAATAAATTAAACTAGATTAGGTTACCAGAGCATCAAAGAACTATAGACCGGGTTACAAAACGCTAATTTGAATATTTATAGAAGCATAAAACGTAAGTAAAAGTAATGTGCAACATAACGAACATAGTCCTAATTGTGAAACTATAATTACAGGAAACTTTAACGTTGCTCTAATAAACTCGCTTGAGTTCGTGTTCGTGAAGCTTTGTTCTTGATTAAGTTAATTAAAAACAACACTTACTATAATCCAATGTTATGCGCCAACCAATGCTGACGATTTACAAGTCGAAGAGAACTTCTACAACCAACTCAATGCCGCCGTAGAAAAAAAATTCAAAGAGTGATATCAAGCTCTGTATGGGCGACTTCAATGCGAGGATGGGATCCGACAACTCGAACCATAATGGGACGCCATGTGTGAAAACGGGGAGATGTTTGAATAATTCGGTGGTAATAAAGACCGTTCACAAGATCACGTGGATTTCCCGTGTCGGCTTGACAGAACATTAAATCGACGTACTTGATGTACGGAATAAACGCAGTGCGCCTGATCATATTGTCGGCGTAGCACCAAGTTAGAATTCGGAAGTCGGGACTTCCGAACCGAACTTTCTTCCGAAGTTTTATTTGTCAAACTAATTGATGCGTTGTTAAGCGCATCTTTAGGCGAATCCAGCGCACTACTTCCGAAGTTGGGAAAGTTGCCTGTATCTGGAGAAAAATCCAACTTCGGTATAAAAAGCGGTATAAATTTATTCCGGATAGACAATAACCTCCTCAGCGGTGAAACACACCTGCGCATTACGCAGATTCGTCATCAGGAGGAGGGAGTTAGACGAGGATTCAATGCGCGCCGGCTGGAAGATGCCATGGAGTAAAGGTCCGTTAAAGAACTAGAGACTCGTGTTGCAAATATTCCGGAATGTGGCAACGTGGACGACCAATGGACCGCCATCAAGAACGCCACCACCCGCCCCAGAGGTGGGCCAGCCAAGGGCTGAAAACCTCTTAAATAAAGACGATAATAATAATAAGAACGCCACCAGCGAGAACAATCTGGGCGAACTTCTCACCCAGAGAAAACAATGGGTCACCGATGAGACCTGGAGGTAGATGTAGGAGTGAAGAGACACCACAGTTTTAGCCTGAAAAGGAAGTGAAACGCTGTTGTCGACGGGACAAGCGAGCGATTGAAGACCGCAGCAAAATAAAATTTCCATGGAGAATTAGAAACTTTTTTCATAAATAATGCAAAATTTTGGAGTCATTTTTTAATGATTCCTAGAAGAATTTCTGAAGAGTTTTCCGAAAGAATTTCTAAAGGAACATCCGAAGGTCTCGAGGAATTGCTAATAAAATTTTCGAAGGAATGTCCGAAGGAACACCTGAAGGAATTTTCTAAAAAATTCCAGAATGAAATGTTGAAGAAATTCTCAAGAGTAATTTCAAGGGAATTCCAAGACATTTTTTTCTAAATTACCGGAAGGGGTTCTTCGAAGTATTTTTCCCTAAACAATTTCCGAAAGTATTCCTAGAATAGTTAATGTAGGTATTCCTGATAAAATTTCCGAAGGATTTTCCATATATATTTCGTTAGAATTTTCCCAAACAATCCCTAACAGAATAAAAAAAATCCGAGCGGAATTTCCAAATAAATGCCTGGAGGAATTTCTGACATTCTTGAATTTGTGTAAGAATTTCTTTGGACATTCTTCCAAGTATTCTTTCGGATTTCCTAGGAAATAAAAAAATCATTAGATAATTCCTTTATGAATGCATTTAGGAATTTCTTAAGTACCTACGAAAATTGTTTCAGGGATACCTTCGGAAATTCTTTTAACAATTTATTCGGAATATATTTTAAGAATTCTGTCAGAACTTTCTCAAAAAATCCCATTGGAAATCAGAACGAAAATGTTATAGAAATTTTTTTTCCAGGGCTTTTTTTTCTTAGCTTCTTCCAGTAACTCTTTTAGAAATTCCTTTGGTCATTTCTTCGGATTTTTTTAACAACTCTTACAGAAATTCCTTTAGACCTTCGGAGATTCTTTTTGAATTTATTTCTTCTTTTTGCTGAACTACGAGTGGATTTTTAACAATTATTCCTGAAAGCGTTTCTGGAGGATTTTTTGGAGAAATTTTAGAAGAAATTCCTGAAAGAATATCTTAATGTATTTCAGAAAAAATTTCCGAATGAATTCTTGAAGAATTTTCCAAAGAACAGCCTGAATAGATTTTAAACAAGAATTTCTAAACGAATTTCTAAAGGAATTGTTGAAGGAATTCACGAAACTCTTGAACAAACACCTATTGGATTTTTTTCATATAAATTCCTAGATTTCTACAGGAATTCCTGCGGAAATTACTTCAGAAACAGAATTCGTTTAGGAAGTTTCTTCCTGTTTTGAATCTGGAATTAAAATATCTGGATTGCAGTCAGTCTATCATAATACTTCTTCGGATATTCTCAACAATTCCATGGGAATTTACTTCTTGAGTTACTTCGGAAATTTCTCCAGTATTCATCCAGGAGATATTTCATTAATTTATTCAAAAGTTCATTTGGAAAATCCTCTAGAAACATTTTTTTTTGTTCTAAACATTTTTTTTGAACTATGTCAGGCATATCTTCAAAAATTTCTCCAGGAATTCCATCTCCAGAATTTCTTTCAGGAATTCCTTTACTAATACTTTCAGTAGTTCTTCCAGGGATTTCATCAGAAATTCCGTACCCTCGGCTCCCGTAATTCCGCCGGAATTTCTTCCAAGAATTCCCAAAGAAATTTTCAAAGTAACTCCTAAAGGAATTTCCGAAAATATTTTTCTCAGTGCATTCCTTCCTTTTGGAATCATTCGGAAATAACTTTCGGAGTTCTATTGGAAATTTTATCTACTTCCAAATATTTCTTCAGTATTTCCTACACTGCCAAAAATATTTATATGAGACATATGTGTCGCCTTTATAAATTTTTGCAATAGCTCCACCCAGGGCCGGATTTAGGCATTTCCGAATTTCGAAGGTTTTTCAAAGCAATTTCTGAACGAATTTCCAAAAGAATATCTGGAGATATTCGTAAAAAAAATCGTAAAGGAATTTCCGAAGAAATTGTCGAATTTTTCTAATAACTGCTTCTTTGTATTTTCAAAGGAATGTCTTGAAGAATTTCCAAAGGAATTTCTGAACTTATCTCCAAAGTGCTTTCGGGGGGAATTCTTGGGAAAATTTAAAAATGTCGGAAATGCCTTCAAGATGTCCTTTGTAAATTCCGTTGGGAATTCGTTCGGAAACTCCTGAGGAATTTTCTGAATTTAAGAATTGTGAAATGGATTCATGCTGGGAATTCCGGAGTAATTACTGGAGACATTTCAGAGGGAATGGAATATCCGATAGTATCCAAAGGAATACCTGAAATAATTTTCGGTGTCAGGCTATTTGACCGAATAGATAAAAAATTTGATTGACTATTTTCGCAAGGGTAGCTTCTTCAAGGGTACCTAATGAACCCGGTTTTTGCTGCTTTCAGTAAAGAAATGGCAAACTCTCCATCAATGCCGCGTGCATGTGTGCTTGTCAACAACGCTATTGTTGCTACACTTATCTCTGAACTAACAACCAGAGATGTATGTGCTGTCACAATTGATGCAACTGGCGGAACCCCCGTCAGGAAATGCTTCTATTGTTCGGCTTATTTACCACATGATGAACCATCCCCTACGAATGCTTTCAAACGAGTTGTCATATATTGCACTTCAAAAGGCCTTCCGCTAATTGTCGGCAGTGATGTTAATGCTCATCACATCATCTGGGGAAGCTCGGATATCAATCTGAGAAGCTCCAGCTTGATGGAATACTTAAGTAGTACCGAACTTAGTTTACTTACTACTTTATGGTATCTAATAGAGCAGAGGTGTTAGGCATAACTCTTTGCTCCAATAGAATCAGTCACGAGTTGACGAATTGGCATGTGTCAGATGAGGAAACGATATGTGACCATCGCTACATCTACTTTGATTATTTGAATGTTACTTCGTAGATCTTGTGATTTAGAAATCGTCATTCAACCAACTGGGATCTTTATACAGAGTTGCTCTCTACCAAATTTCATGGATATCTACCTTTACTAGAAACTCCTACCGGCTTGGATGATGCAGTTTATACTACAACGTTGCACATCATGGAAGCTTTCGAAGAAGCTTGCCCTTTGCGTTCTGTAAAAACCTCAAGAAGAACCCCTTGGTGGAATTCCGATTTGCCTAAGCTGAGGAAGCAGTGTAGAAGGAGTTGGAACAGACGCCATACAGCAGGGACGGATTCTTTCAAGTTGGCTTGCAAGGCTTACAAGAAGGCTCTACGATCTGTTGAACGATCCGGCTGGAAAAACCCTTGTGCAAATGTTTCCAATTTGAGTGAAGCCAGTCGATTGAATACAATTCTTGCGAGATCCAAGGATTTCCAAGTTGGCGAAATTCGCAAGGCAAATAGCGACTACACTTCTTCTGATGAAGAATCGTTAGAACACTTATTTGATACGCACTTCCCTGGATGTGTCGATATAACATCTACGGATGATCTTCAATGTATGATTTTCAAGTAGCTATGGGTCTTGGGCTCAAGCACGTAGAATCATAACTACTGAATCGATTCAATGGGCACTTGACAGTTTTGCTCCCTATAAATCTCCAGGGGAGGATGAGATTTATCCCGTTCGCAGACCTTGTGTTTTAGAAATCGTCGTTCAACAAGGGGGACGTGCTTCGTATGTAGAAGCAAAGAGTTTTAGAACCATCAGTCTGACCTAATTTCTCCTGAAATGCTTAGAACGTATTATCGATCATCAGATTCGTGATGACTGTTTGGCAAACATGCCCCTTCATATTAATCAACATGTCAACATGCTTACCAATCTGGAAAGTCCACCGTAACTCTTCTACACAAGGTTGTCTACGATATCGAGAAAGCATTCGCTCAAAAGCAATCGTGCTTGGGTGCTTACTTAGATATTGAAGGTGCTTTCGACAACGTGTCTTTCGATGTAATATTGGAAGCCGCACGTTGTCATGGGCTACCTAATAAAATTACCAAATGGATTCACCAGATGCTTAAAAACCGACATCTCTACTCGACATTACGTCAAGCATCGATTAGGAAATTAAGTGTCTGCGGATGCCCTCAAGGGGGAGAATTATCTCCACTTTTGTGGAATCTCGTTGCAGATACGCTATTGAGGTTACTCAATAATGGCGGTTTTCCTAACTATGGATTTGCCGACGGCTATCAAACATTGATAGTGGGTTTGTGCATTACTACCTTAATCGACCTGATGCAAAATGCTCTTCAGGAAGTTGAAAGTTGGTGTATGGCTTTCGGCCAATGCAGACGAACCTTTAGTAAAACTTAGGGTCTAAAACCCAAATATATCAAATGGATTTACACTTAAGTGGTGGCAAAAGGGGGAAGTGAGGACAATTCAGTCTAAATTAGGCCATCTTCAAAGGATGTGCCAAATGGCAATGACTGGTGAGTTCTCTTCAACTCTCACGGCTGCTCTCGAGGTTCTCTTCGACATGGCCCTACTACACATGTATCTCAAACAAGAGGCATTTTCTTGTACTGACAGATTATGGGAACTCGGTTTTATGGAAGAGAATCCTGTAAACCGCAGTTCTACACACAATTCGTTGTTACCGCTTAGGGTCTGTTCACAAATTACGTAACGCAAAAATCCGAGTTTTTGACCCCCTCCCTCCCCCTCGTAACAAAAAGTAACATTTTTGGTACCCCCTCCCTCCCCCATGTAACGCGTAACTGTGGAAATTTTAAAGGCAGATTTTTTTCCTTCTCTGAAGCATTTGGGTTTTGGTATTTTTTTAACACTACTGTTAGAATAGGGACGGCACATGATCAAAAATCAAGGATATCAAGAATGCAGCTAGTAGAAACGAAAATAGAATTTGCGATCATAACCATTTACATTGTTTTGCAGAACTGTGGTGTCAAGAAATACAATATTCGCTTGGTATTTTTACGCACATCAGTCCTGCTATGTCAGCATGCATGATTTCGATAATGACTAATATACGATAGCGATAAACAGCAATTACTTCAATCAGTGATTAAAAAATGAAATTCAAATAAATTTTTATTCGCGTTAGGAGTAACATTTGGTAGTACCCAACCCCTCCCCCACCTTTTAGTGTAACAAAGTATAACGCAAGTTGGACCTCCCCCCTGCCCCAGAAGCGTTACGTAATTTGTGGACAGACCCTTATGGTTAATTGGGACAACATTTTCCTTGCTCCAAGTGATCTCATTCAAATTGAGGAACTGAATTCAGTTAATACTTTACACCTCATATGGGTACCTGGCCATTCTTCCATAGCTGGAAACGAATTGGCTGATGAGTTAGCTCGTAATGGAGCATCACATGACTTTATTGGTCCTGAGCCAGCTATTCCAATATTCAAGTGTTGGGTGAAGCTTTGGATCAACTCTTGGGCTGTCACTCAGCACAAATGGCATTGGAGTAGTCTGGATTTATGTCTTCAAACAAAATTGTACATCCGGGAGCCATCTCCGGTAGTAATCTGTCTAAAAAGAATTGCAGTGTCTTAGCCAACGCCTCGACAGGTCACTGCCGACTGAACTATCACATGGCAAATATTCAATGCGTTGAATCATCTGTTTGTTGTGAGTCATCTGATAGTTGTGAATCCGAATGGAACTTCTTATCATCTAATATGTAACTGCCCATTCTATGCACAATTGCGCTTTCAAATATTTGGTAAACACTTGCTTAGTGAAATTGACTTCAGAAACCTGAACCTTCAGAGTATTTTGTTGTTCATAACCCGCTCTTGTAGGTACGCTTATGCGTTGTATGCTCTCTTCAAGGGCTCTTTTCCAAACATTTCCTTTGTCCTCCCATCCACATGCCTTTCCTTTTTGTTCACTTCCTTTTCCGTCAGGTGTGTGATGAAAAAGGCTGTGAAGGCGATGGCACAAATCTCCCAAATTGAACTGAACGTGCCCCTGCAGCCGACGTTCTGATACCTGATACCTGAACTAAAAGGTATCGTGGTTTGAACTTGTAAATGCAGCCATGTTCTGCTGCTGTCCGCTAGGAGCGCTGCATGCGCCTAGCTGGATCATTTTCAGTTCAATCAAAGGTAATTGCCTATTTCCGGGGATTAAACCACCCGACTTGGACGTTAATTTACAATGTTATGAAAACTCATATGTGAATATGTACATTATGTGGAAGATATTGATTTGAAAAATATATTGGAGGTAACCAGTTTCCCTTCGATGGGACTCGAACCCACGACCATACAAGTACGCTAGACTGGTGCTTTAACCAACTAAGCTACTAAGCTACCTTTGTCGGCCTTCGCAACCTGCTGAATAAGCTCGAAATTCCCTAATTGGACGCATAGTCGAATAAATCGCATTCCATTTGTCAAGCCATCACTTCCACATGTTACAGTACAAGTTCACATTAGAGGAGCGTGAGTATTCGCCAGACATTATAAATACTTTTTCCTTTTTCTTCCTTCTTCCTTCTTTATTCTTCTTTCTTCCTTCTTTCTTTTTCTTATTCATTCTTCATTCTTCCTTCCTCCTTCTTCCTTCTTATTCCTTGATTATTTCTTCTAATTCCTTCCTTTTTCCTTTTTCTGTCTTTCATCTTCCATTCTTCCTCCTATTATCTTCTTTATTCCGAGATAATCTTTCTTCGTATTGCTTGCTACAAGCTCTCGCACTAATCACTCATTTCACATTTGTCACTTCTTACGTCTCACTACTCACTTCTCAATTAACACACCTAATGAGGAAACGTATTTCAACTATTCGACCAAATGGCGTTCGGCTAAATGACCCTAAACCTAATTTTCGAATTGAAAGATTTTGAAAAAAAAAAACATTCCAAAGAATTCATAAAAAACTTTTTAATAAATTAGTCTGTTTGTCTGTCTGATTTGTTTTTTAAAACTAATTTGGGTTCTTTCTTAAATTACGTAACACCAAATTTGGTGATTTTGAACGCTTCGGAAGCGTTTCCCGATGAAAACAAATCCTATCCCCTCCGTGCGCGTGCAAGAGAAAGATGATTACCGCCAGCAAGCCTTATGGAATAAAAACAGACTGTAAAATTAAAACTAATTGCAAATCCTTGAAAAAGGTAAAATACATTACCGAAACCATCGGAGGCAGAAGTGAACTTGTTTTTGCTGCTTTACAAGACTGCAACGGTCGAAAACGAGTTGATTTTCAGCTTGTCTACAAATGTAGAGTGATCAGAGCGCTAGTGGCAACTCCAACAACTCCAAGTATGCCTGGATGTCCTGACAGAATACCTCTCCAGCTGGAAGATTTGTATCAACGCGGCGAAGACTCAGGTCACCATCTTCCCCCTCTCGAAATCCCCTAATGTGGCGAGCTCCTTTCCATTCCCACGCTTCATACAAACAATGTCATAAATTCACTTTTATTGCATCCTACATGCCCGCACTTATCGGTTCTATCCTTCCAGGAGAGAACCCGATTAGAACATTAAATAAAAGGACATATAAACGATGCGTGGGAACGTAAACGCGAAAGCCAAACCATAGAAGAATGCGTGAGAACTGCAGCTCACGCAGGATATACATACAGACATATTACATATGTCTGTTCCTTTTATGTAATCTGAAGTGCCTTCTATGTAGGAGGGTTGCTTATGCGTGTGTATGAGCAACCCAAGTAGGGTAATGATAAGTTAGATTTTAGAAAATAAACCAGTCTACAATAACGATTCAAAAGGAGCAGTTCGTCAATTGAAAGAAACTCCTACATTGGTGGCAGCGGAAAAGTACTTTAGTGGTACAGGCAATTTTATTTTTAGTTTGCAAAAAAATAGTGAAACATTAGAAAATAGTGTGTTATTTTTGACGTGGCTGCATGAATAGTAACAGGTCTTGACAGAAGTCGAAAACGTGAAGTGATTAAACGTCTCAGCGACTACTGTGGAAAAAGACGCAGCTTATCATTTAAGTTGGAGAAGGCTGATATCTTGGAAAAGATAGTTAAGCACCTTGAAAATCTGTCAATGCTGGTGTTGAATCCAAGGCGCGCAGCTTTCATCAGTTCAGCCACACCCAGGCATATGTCAACATCTGTATACGATCGAATGGCAACCAACCGTTGGTGTAGCAGCTGAATGCGGAATAGAATTCTCCAGCCCATATTGGAATCAAAAAACAACGTCAACGTACCAGACACCGAGCTAAGTTAAAACAAGTGACCAAGTTTTGGAACCAGTGGCCAAGTTGAAGGCAAGTGAAAAAAAAGCCAAGGAGATTACGTTGAAAGTGCTGAGGACAGCAAACCATCGAAGCCCTGCAGAGGAACAACATAGTCACCCTGAGAAGAGAAACAGCGAAGCCACCCCAGTTCGAGACAACCTTGGACAACGTTGATTTAACGAACAGCAGGTTAGATAACATTTTTTTTTTCTTTTCTGATGTTTTATAAGAGTAGGGAAAATTTTTTTCTAAGATTAGTTATATACTAGGGTTCGCTAGGATAGAAGCTATTTCCGTTTTTTTTAAACAGTTTTCTTTAGAGGACTAATTTGTACATGTCTAACAACTTGTCTTTGAGATCTAGAGATATACAGAGACAAGTTGTAGAGCAGGAATTGTTAATTCAGGAGAACGATTCCGCCTCTTCTTTAAACGATTCAAAATATAAAAGTTTTGAAATGTCGTTTGATCGCAATTTTGCGTTTAGCGTTATTCCCGAATTAAAAGGGAAAAGCAATATTGAAGTATTCATCAATCAATGCGATGCCATTTATGAAGAATTTGGTGAAGAAGACTGCGAAGCAAGCCTCATGGCTATAATTCGCAGGAAAATATCAAATAATGTTTGGTTAGCTTGCAAGGATTGTACAAAGTACAATGAGTTGAAAGATCGTTTGCTAAACAAATTTTGTGATGATACACCATTAAGTGCTATGATGAACAAATTGGTATTGCTTTCGCAATATCATTCTGAAGATATAAAGTCGTATGCTGATAGAGCATCCGATATTTATGATCGTTTAATGTTGTTAAGCGAAACCTTTTGAAGAAAGCGCCAGTAGACTCACGGGATGATAAACCCGTTAAACTTATTTATCAAAAATTGTTATTGGACTATTGGGTGAAAGGTATAAGGGATACAAATTTAAGACAAGTTGTATTATCCCATAATGCACCTGATTTTCCTTCTGCATCTAAATATGCAAAAGATATAGAAGTTGTGTTTCGAACATACAATTCAAATAACGCAACTGATAGTTTTCTAAAATATTGCAGAAAATAATACAATTAAAAAGTTATTGATCCTCAAAAATCTTTATCTTGTGGCAATAATAACAGTAAATTAAAGAATGACAATCAGTATCCCGAAAAGAAATCAAATTTTACAAGTAAAGCTGGTTCTTCTGGGCAAAAACCTAATTTGAAATGTAATTTCTGCGGTAAGCAAGGACACGTGGAATCCAAGTGCCGTAAAAAACAGCCTCAGCAGGTCAACATATTGCAGTCAAAAAACGACACTCCTTCGGAGAAAATTCCTCCGGATATGCTGATCAACGAATTGGTGAAAGCTTTAAATTTGCGGTAATACCTTTTGAAACGCAATGGTTGACAAATAGGCCAATAGTGTCTATTAAAGTCAACGAATACAAAAGGCGTCCGTTGAAATTTCTTTTGGATCCAGGTGCAGAAGTATCTCTTGTTAAAATTAATGCAATGGATTTTGACGTTAAAGCTAACCCAAATGATGTAATCTCGCTTCATGGAGTTACAAGGGAAAGAAATTCTACAGTTGGATCCGTGCAACTTAATTTAAAATTTGATTGTTTTTCAATCATGCATAAAACATACTTGGTGCGTGATTCATTTCCAATTCCATGTGACGGGTTACTAGGTAGTGATTTCTTTAGTGAATTTTCCGGTGAATTGTCGTTTAAAAATAAACACTTGAAAGTTATTAAAAATATTCAAAAGTTTTCGAATATCGCTACTCTTAGAGCAGCAAATGTTATTACAATTCCTCCCAGAACCGAAATAATTCAAAAAATTTTTGTTCCTGCTGATAGTGATATAATTTATCATTCGAAGCAATTAAAAAACAATGTTTATATTGGCAACTGCATTTGCAGACCAGTCAATAATTTTGTTCATATCCCAGTGATCAACGGCAATGATGAATCCGTAGAAATTGATTTCAACGACGTTATTTATGATTCAGTATCAGATTTTTCCATTATGTCAATGGACCAAGACAAACCAAAGAACCGAATAAATGAAATCCTTAATTTTGACCATATGAATTTTGAAGAAAAAAGATCTGTTATCGATATTATAGAACACTATAATGATGTGTTTTATGTTAATGGTGACAAGTTATCACACACTAAGGTAGCAACTCACAAAATTAATACGTCTGTAGATAAACCAATTTTCTCCAGGCAATACAGAGTTCCCACAATACATAAAAATGTAATTACCGAGCATGTTGATAAAATGCTGAAAGAAAACATAATTCAAGAAAGTGCTTCCCCTGGAACTCGCCACTTATTGTGGTACCCAAGAAAGCAGATTCAATGGTCATAAAAGATGGAGAGTAGTTGTTGATTTCCGAAAAATTAACGACATTACTTTAAGCGATGCTTATCCTTTGCCACTTATAACTGACATACTAGATCAACTGGGAAGATCTAGATATATTTCATCATTGGATATAGCAAGTGGTTTCCATCAAATTAAAATGGATCCCACGGATAGGAAACAAACAGCTTTTTCGACACCATATGGTCATTATGAATTTTTGCGTATGCCATTTGGACTAAAAAACGCACCCGCAACATTTCAACGATTAATGAACACGGTGTTATTAGGACTCCAAGGGTATAAATGTTTCATTTACATGGATGATATTGTAGTATATGGTGAAAATCTGGAGTCACATAATTCAAAACTAGTTGAAATATTAGCACGCCTTCGACTGCATGGTCTGAAATTACAACCCTCTAAATGCAACTTTCTGTGCAAAGAAATAGTCTTCTTAGGACACAAAATAACTTCTGAAGGTATTAAACCCGACGACGAAAAATTCGAGCTGTGAAAGAATTTCCAGTTCGAAAAATCACAAAGATGTAAAATCTTTTTGGGTTTATTGAGTTATTACAGGAAATTTATTTCCAACTTGTCCAATTTAGCCGAACCCATAAACAGGCTTCTTAAAAAGGTCAAAAATTCGAATGGTCGGTAAAATGTCAACAATCCTTCGACGAGTTGAAGTCGTTGTTGATGTCATCCCCAATTTTACTGTATCCAGATTTTTCAAAGAAATTTGTTATCACTACGTATGCTATCAACGTTTCTATTGGAGCAGTATTATCGAACGAGGATAAAAATCTACCCTTATCATATTCTAGTAGAATATTAAATGCTGCTGAAAGGCGTTATTCTACTGTAGAACAGGAGTTACTAGCCATAGTTTGGGCCATCAAACATTTTAAACCATATATTTACGGTCGCGAGTTTCTAGTACATTCGGACCACAAACCTCTAGTATATTTGTTCAACTTGACGAATTCCTCTGATCGTTTGATGAGATGGAGACTATTATTAGAGGAGTACGACTTTAAAGTCGTATATAAGCCAGGCAAACAAAACGTCGTGGCAGATGCGCTTAGTCGCATAGAGCTCACCAACATTGAAAGTGCGAGCTCAATTGTTGATGAAATCGACCAAGAAATTCGCGCGCAAAAAGAAAAACTGGTCAAAAGAATCAACATTATCACAAGACTGCAATCAAAACAAATTGCAGACAGTGCGCAAATTCATACGGAGCCAATGATTGCGCAAGACTTCAAGGGATTTGAAACCTTAAAAAACCCAGCACAAAATAAAAATGTGCACGACAAATCCGAAAAAGGTTCAAAATGCATTAAGGTGACGATCTTATCAGCACAACTGGACCCTAAATTGGATTATGATTTTGACAAGGCTGTCTTTGAATCAGAAAATATTTCTGAGTATGGTTATGCAAAGTCAATCAAGATGCATTTTGTTGTTTGTAAAGATTTACAGCAACATAAAGTTTGTAAATATAGATTGTATAAAAATTTAATGCGTCTGAAAGATAATTTGTGTAATTTTAGAAACCGGACTATTAATTTTAAATTTGTTTTGTCTGCCGGCGACGAAATAAATTGGCTACAATTAAAGTTTATGGTTTCTCATATATTTTCTGATGTCAGCTGCAAGCTTTGTTTTAGTAATAATTTTATAAAAAACATATCATCTACCAACGAAATCAACAAAATATTGCATGAATTCCATGATGCACCATTAGGGGGACATACTGGAATTGAAAGAATGCTAAAGCGTATATCTGAACGTTATACATGGCCGAATATGAAGGAAACCATAAAGGAATATGTTTCAAAATGCGATAATTGCCAAAAGAATAAAATTCTTAAAATAAACAAAATTCCTATGAAAATTACCACAACATCAGAAAAACCATTTGAGAAAGTTTATCTTGATATAGTAGGCCCATTACCGAAAACTATCAATGGAAATAGTTACATATTAACTATTCAAGATGACCTATCCAAATTTTTTTGTTGCGAAAGCAATTCAAGAAGCTACTGCGGAATCAACTTGTAAAGCTTTTCTTGAAGGTGGTATTTGTATTTTTGGAATACCGAAAGAACTAGTTACAGATCGAGGAACGAACTTTATTAGCAAACTGTTTCAAGAGCTTTGTAAGTTATTAAAAATAAAACAAATTCAAACATCTGCTTATCACCCACAAAGTAATGGTGCACTCGAGAGGTGTCATCGTACATTGAAAGAGTATTTGCGTTCGTATGTAAACGAGAGTCTGAACAACTGGGATGAACATCTTAGTCAATTTTCATTTACTTATAATACAACGCCACATTCATCAACGGGGTTCACCCCACACGAGTTAGTTTACGGCCACAAGGCAGAATTGCCATCAGCCTTTGTTACGTCGCAAAATGAGCATACAAGTTATTTTCAATACTTGAAAGACCTTCGTTCTAAAATGCACTCAATCCACAAAATTGCAATACATAATCTGAGAAAGGCAAAAACAACTCGTAAAGACAAATATGATGAATCATCCAACAATTGGATCCCATTATGGGGCGATAAAGTATTATTGTTGAATATTACAACTGGGGTTGGCCAAAAGCTTCAAACATTGTGGAATGGACCACACGAAGTTGTCGCAATAAATTCTCCTGAAACAACAACTATAAAATTATGTAACAGTAACAAAAGAATGACTGTACATAACAATAGATTAAAACAATATACAGAATAATTTTTTCTCTCTCTTTTCTTTTCAGGAATGAAACTCTATATTATTCTACAATTGTTTGTGTCAACTCTAGCCCTATTACCTATTGAAAATATTCCATTATACAATCATGGAATTATTTATGAAAATTTGAAAAGTGTGAAACTTGAATTGGGTCAATGGACAATAAGGTCCACTTACGACCTTCAAAAGGTCCAAATGGAATTGAAGACTATGGAAACCTTTCAAGATATGTTGTTGACTGCTTGTGGAAAATTGGATTCTGGTATGGGGATCGATTGTAAACGTATACAAACGGAACAAATAATGATATCATCTGAATTTTTTGGTTTAAGTAATATTGTAAATTCACACTGTGAAAATTACAATAAGACACTGGAAAATAGTCGTGTTAAACGTCAAATAGATTTTCTTGGTCACATTTTTAAGGAAATTACTGGTGTGATGGATCATGATGATTCACGTAGGATAGATGACGACATTAAAAACCTTCGTGCAAATGAAGACAGTTTAGTTAATCAGTTGCAAAACAAACTATTGCAATTGACTCCATTTTTGAAATTTCGAATAAAACATTTTCGAAAGTCAATGATAAACTTAACGCTTTTAGTGCTGCTATTGATATCTATAATAGACGCAGTAAGGAGGAACTTGTTAAAAATATGGTTAGAAATCAATTCACAGAATTGATGGGAGAACTTAATATGATAGTAACTCATCTCTTCAAGAAAAAGGATGTATTTCTTTCCTTATTGGCAACAGGAAATATTCCTCTCACTCCCGAAATATATGAGCCTGAAAACTTTTAGCAGAGTTGATTAAGGTGAAAAAATTCTTCCACTTGGGTTCATGTTCCTGTGCAGATAAATTTTAGAAATATAATGAAAATATATGGTATTAGTTCTGTTTCATCTGAAGTTGGAAACTGCCATGTTGAGGTTAGTATTAAGGTTCCTATTACCAACCGATTAACATATAAAGCTTTTAAGGAACCAGTGTTCCTATTATGAAAAATGGTAAATTTTATGTAACATCATTTGAAAATGATGTAATTCTTAAATCAGAAAATTCCAGCTTAGGTTCAAGTTTAACATACAAGAACTACAAAATGTGTAAAATGGTGCAAGATTTTAGATTATGCTCCTCATTTCATTTACTTCAAAATTTCACATCATCTGAAGATTTTAATGTTCAAACTTTTTGAATCTGTCGACGAATGCATGTGTTTCACAACCTTTGAATTTGAAGCACCAACTTTGGATTCAAATGGTCAATCCAAATTCATGGATTTATGCAATCCCTAATATGACAAAACTTGCCATATTTACAAACGGTAAATCAAAGGCTTTTGAACTATCTGGAATTGGTAATTTAAGAATCAATTCACCTTGTTTAATACAATCAGGAGAAATTTTTCTGCACTACTATCCTAAAGACATTAGTGTAACACAATCTGATTATTTTAAAATCGATTTTTCCATTCTCCAAAAGAAATTAAATTATTGGATGACAAAGTTCCTGACACACTTAAACATAGTGTCTTCACAAGTGTAAATGAAAAGGATTTTTTAACGAGATTGTAAATCTGCAAAACTTGAATTCTAACAAAATTCAATTGCTTGATGTAACGTTAGAAAAGCATACTCTCAGTATATGGATTATTTTGCTGTGTATATTACTTGCTGTTGGAATATTTTATTTAATTTTCAAATATAGATTTCTTTTGAAAATCAAATCTTGTGGGTGGAGAAGAGCAGCGAATCGTTCTACTGATAGTCAGCTAGAAATAGAATTCAAAAATATTCAACCTCTGATAGACAATGTACAAGTTAAACAGTCTTTTAAGGATGATGATCAAATTCAACAAAAATCAACGGAAATAGATATGATTCAAGGTAGTTCCAAAAACAACAAAGTAGAAGAAAAGTCAAAATCTTGTAAAATATATATGAAAAATTAATATAATTGTACAGATTACATGTTCCTATATTATTTCTTTTTCACGAAAATTCTACGTATTGAAATAAGATAATAGTTAGATGAAAAGTGTAATAAAAACATATTTCAACTTTATGCAATATAATTATTAAAATATTTGTAACAAAGACAACATTCTTTAAAGCACTTATGAGTAAAAAAAAATAATAGTAAATAAATAAATATATTTAACATATTTTTTTTTTTTTCGAAAGAGGGAGTAATGTGGCGAGCCCCTTCCCATTCCCACGCTTCATACAAACAATGCCATAAACTCACTTTTATTGCATCCTACATGCCACTTATCGGTTCTATCCTTCCAGGAGAGAACCCGATTAGAACATTAAATAAAAGGACATATAAACGATGCGTGGGAACGTAAACGCGAAAGCCAAACCATAGAAGAATGCGTGAGAACTGCAGCTCACGCAGGATAGCACATACAGACATATTACATATGTCTGTTCCTTTTTATGTAATCTGAAGTGCCTTCTATGTAGGAGGGTTGCTTATGCGTGTGTATGAGCAACCCAAGTAGGGTAATGATAAGTTAGATTTTAGAAAATAAACCAGTCTACAATAACGATTCAAAAGGAGCAGTTCGTCAATTGAAAGAAACTCCTACACTAAACATGTTCCGTCTGAAGATTGTAAAATTACCTTCAATTCCACGATGAGGCCGACTACTTTGACTTGACACTCGACAAGCAAGCTTATCCGAGGCCTTCCGATAGACTTTTATGAAAACATCAATCCCTGCATTCTGATCTGAATGAGAAACATTCAAATATTTATTTATTCGATTTCAGGACACTTTACCGAAAGCCCTACCAAACCAACTGCACAACACACGCTTGCCGCAATATGTTACGATTGAATAATATTCTACCAAAGCACCAATCATTACTTTGACGCAACATTGCAGGACCCAACCTAAACTATTAGATGACGATCATTGAGAAGCAATGGTAACTTGTTCGATGGAAAAGCTTTTGTTGATTTTTTTCACCCCGCTTAATTTGTTGGGTAAAATCGTGTCAAACACACTAAATCGATTTGAAGTACACCTAAATTTCGACCAAATGAGTTGATATTTTCACCAGATGTCTATCTTAGCATTAGAGTTGTGAATCTGGTATTGACCGGTCGATTTGAGGGCACTTTTTGTAATTTGAATAGATTTAATACATGCACACATGTATTAAATCTACCCCACTTCGTCAGACTAAACCGAACAAATATAACAGCCGAGACTTCTATCCAAAGTTCAGTTTTGGACTGATCCAGTAGCTTTTTACGTAAATATTGTGTACGACATAGGCTAAAACAGTAGATTTCTATTATATACATGAAAGCAACATTTGTTCATAAATTTCACTCCTGCGAAACATTCAAAGTTAGTATCGGATAGCCAACAGCCCCCCAAACCCAAACTATTCATTGCCATTCCATCTGCTGTCCAAGCTCCAATACCGTATGTTCGTTTCCGGCTTAACTGACAACAGTTATCTCGTTTGGCACGATACGGGGCCGGGATAGCTGTGGAATCAAATTCCGGCTGCGAGGCAAACTTCCGCAGCCGTGCATGCACCCTCATATGTATGCAGGTATCCGCAAGTATTTAATTCACATGCAAATGGACCCCGGGTTCGTTAAGTTAGTTTCGTAACGGCACCAAAGCAGCGAACGCTACAACCGAGAGAAATAAACAGGAAAATGAATAGAACAATATTTACCCACAGAGTATCACGTCCACATTGGAATGCTTCCTATGTAGGGCTTTCGGCCAACGATAGCCAACTCCATCGTATCGTATAGGAAGGATCTGGCACCTCTGCCTCTCGGACGATGGGACAGCTTCGTTTTCCTGTCACGGTATATCTGCTATACGGTGAATCAGGATGGATATTCTGATTTATGCTGCTGCGTTGATATTCATCTCCGCCGTACGGAAGTTATTTCCAAAGTGAATATTCATAGGGGTTTTAGATTCCGCATTGATACCCACGATGCGATGTCGGGCCCATCTCCGATGAAGCAAACCAAATGGATGTGTCGTCTGTTTACTCTCCAGATCCATTTAGGCAATTACATTTCGGAGGATCGGATAGGGCGTCGCACCAGTTCGGTACATTTAAGGATATTCGAAGGAAGATACCTTGATTAAAAATCGCTGACGAAAACAAAAGGCATGCAATATGGTTGCTTATTTGATTTTTTATTTTGCAAACATATGTGCCATTTACAAATTCCATTTGAAGATAAATGAAAACGACGAATTTAAGACGCCCGTGTATTATTTAAAATGACAAATCGGATACAAAGTCCCGTCGTCTTTGCCATCTGTACGCGCAGTCTCGCTTATTGCAGATTGGTTTGCAAATTCTCGGAACACACGTGCTGATGCCGCTACTTCTCCTGGCCCTACCGACCGGATGCCAAGATGCCAGACGTTACCTGCAAAGTAATATCGTATGTTTGCTTCCCATATGAGGGCCAAATTATGCAAATATGATTATCCTTCGTGGAGCGGACTGAAGAAGATGTTTTTCGTGCATAATGAGCAGTAATATGAACGCAGATTGATGCATGACAAAAAATGTATTTTGTTTGGGACATATTTCTCACAACCTTGATTGGAATCGTCGTTTTTTCTTCTTCCAAGAATCTATTTACATCGAAGTTATTATGCCATCAATTTCAATTAAAATTTCATAATTAAACTCAAATTTGAATGACCATCAGAATTAAAATCAAATTAAAATTTTAAACCACGTTTTAGAGTCCCTCCAAATTCATACTGGACATAAGCTTGGATTTGGAACTGGACATTTGAATATTTGACAATATTTGGGCTGTTGAACTGTTAAACTTTTGGGATTTAGATTTTCTATTCCGTTCTGTTCATTGGATTTGTGAACTTGTGCACTGTTTTGCTTTGTTTTTTTTTAAATCCTTAAGACTTTTGGAATTTTGTTCTTTCCGATATTTGGACATTTGAACTATTGACTTTTGAGATTTTTGAACTTTTTAACTTGATCATTTGAACCAAAATAAACCAAATTAAACCAAAATATAATAGAAAGAAATCAAATTTAATCCTTCAATGATTGAATTCTGCGCTTTTTTATGTAATGTCGAATATGTAAAATTTAGGGAAGGACCGTTTGGCTAAAAGTCATTCGACCGAAAGCCATTTAACTAAAAACCACTACTGTAGTTAGAAAGTTGTTTGAAATGTTGTTCGGCCGAGCTGGTCATTTAGCCGAAAATGTTATTTGGCCAAACAATAGAGTGGTGGTCTCCAGTTAGCATATGAGCAAAGGCGTAGGATTGCAAATCCGGAGATGGCGAGATCGATTCTCGGTCCGGTCTAGGATGTTTTCGGATTGAAAACATTTTCAACTCCCATAGTGTATTTGCCACACAAGATACATACTCTTGCGATAGCGGGCAAAGAAAATCTTTCAATTAATAACTGAGAAAATGCTAATAGAACACAAATGAAGTTGAAAAGCAGGCCAAG
Organism: Armigeres subalbatus; assembly: GCF_024139115.2. Taxonomy (NCBI): domain Eukaryota; kingdom Metazoa; phylum Arthropoda; class Insecta; order Diptera; family Culicidae; genus Armigeres; species Armigeres subalbatus. The sequence continues at coordinate 250,242,103 of NC_085139.1, read as the reverse complement.
TTCCACTTGGAATGTAGAACCAGTGAAAATGAAGTATAGAGAAAGATGATGATAATTGTGAAGTGAGAAGTGAGAAGTGCAACGACCATTTCTCGCTATGAGAATTAGCCAAGTGAGGCGTATCACTTCTCATTTTCACTCCTCATTTTCCACTTCTCACTGTGAAAAGTGAGAAGTGCGAAGTGAAAAGTGAAAAATGACAATTGAGAAATGAAAAATTGAAGTGATATGTCTTGGTTCTTATAAGAAGTGAGAAAAAAAGATGTGTTACTTTGTAATTCGCACTTGTCACTTCTATCTCTCCATAAATGTTAGGGGTGATAAACGAGAAGACTTCTTCACTTAGTGAGAAATATAAAATAAGATACGAGATTCTTTCTTCTTATTTCTTCCGTACTTCTTTACACTGTGAGAAACAATAAACGGAAAGCGAAGACCGAAAAGTATCATGTTAGAAATTGGAATTGATAAGTGACAGAAAATAAAATGTGAGACGTATCCTTTCTTATATTTCTTTTCTCGGATTCTATTTCTCACTGTGAAAAGGAAGGAATGGAAAATTAAATTGAAAAGTATCAAGGGAGAAATGGCATGTGAGAGACGCCTCACATCTCACTTCTTAGGGGTGATTCAAATATGACGTTTACTACTTTTTACGATTTTTGAACCTCCCTCCCTCCTCTGTCACGCTTTTTTGTTTACCGAGTGTACTGCCGTTCTACGCATAATTGTCCCATGTTACCTCCGTTGAAAAAAATTTAAATTCAAGTCAATTTGTCCCACTAATCTCAAAATTGATTGGATTTTAAAATTTATCAAATAGTTTTGAGATGTTATGAGCGTCGGCAACAGTTCTCTAGGACATAAAACGAATCACTATTTCTCGGGTACTTATTCAAAAAGACGTATGTGATTTTGTAAACAAAGGTTCACACGTCGATTTGTCCAATCTGATGGCACTCCCACGCAAACCAATAACACAAAGAGGTAGCCGAAGCCTCCCCCTACCCCTTGTTTGCGTGGGAGAGTCATCCGATCGGAGAAAATCAACATTTGAATCTTTGTTTACAAAATCACATACGTCCTTTTGAATAAGTACCCAAGATTTATTAAAACGTTTTTCAGTCTCAATTATCAACAAACAAAAACTTCACTTCAAAACTTCAAACTTCAAAGCTACTGAAAGGACAAATTGACTTGAGTTTGAGATTTCTCGCTTAACTTAGCAACATTTTTTTCATGAATTTATTTGAATAGCGCCATCATCAGAACAACATGAACGCTTTTGATTGCAGCACTCAAATTGATTCATGAAAAATAAATGTTACTTAGGTCCTTTTGAAAAGTAAAGCAATATTTTTTATCAAAGGTTACATGGGACAGTTATGCGTAGAACGGCAGTGTATGCACTGCCACAAAATCTTGACACCCTTAACCCTCAAACTGTGAACGCATTTTTGGACGACCCCTTACTTCTTATTTTGCTCTATTCACTTTACTGAAATTAATATAAACATTCATACTACTGGTTTCACGCACTTATTGAAAAGTATGTGGATTAGGGTGTCCCAAAATTGGACCAAGTCTGGGATTTTGGGGGCTCAACCTTCAAATGAAAGCTTAGGGTATAACAAAAGAAAAATTGTTCTAAGACAACTCTGGGAAATGACGTTTAGGGGTGGCCCCGACGCGTTTTATGAAAAAAGTGCATTTTTTATAGGTAACATCGAAAATACCGGTATATCGGAAAGAAATTCGATGAAACCCATCCATTTTATATTTTTTACATTTAACTTAGGGTCTATACTTTATGGTACAACTTTGATACCGCATGTTTTAGCTCTATATATTTTTCACTGATGCTTTAAATGCAAAAAAAGGATGATTTTTTCTTAATATTTTTTTATTAATGCATCCAAAACGGGTATCCATCATAATGCTTTCAAAACTAGATATACATAGAAAGATGGGGAATTTTATAACGAATATTTTGCTAAAAATAGCAACCTTCTATCTCTATCCGTTTAAAAGTTATTCACGATTTACTGCAGCTTGGAAAAAGACTTTTTGAAATTTCGGATCATAATACCTGGATCATGTTTAAGTAAAGAAACGCCTACTTTTCCATACCAACCAAATGAGTGCTTTAATAACCAATATAGCATTCATATGAGTTGCATAAAATTGATTTTAATACTCATTTGAGTGTTATAATGGAAACCCAACGATGGACCAGCAGTAACATGACTGAATACAAATTGTTCAGTTAGTCTGGGTGAGTACTCAAATAGATTGATGAATATGGTTTCAAAACTACCCATAGGTAGGTTCAGCTATCGTTTCATGGTTTGGTGAGCTGTGCAATGTTTCACGATAACATGGAAATTTAATGTTTTCTGACCAACTTGATTTTTTAACCAGCACGATCATGTGAAGTTAATCCGGCTGGATCATTTTGGTCCCGATTTATCGATGCAATCAATTTATCATTGTATTCAGTATTGGTAGGCAAAATAGTTCGTAATTAGTGTAGATTGTTCTTATTTCCAGAGATTCCGTAGATGGTAGATGCCAAATATTTCAATATGCATTATAAAATAATAATGATAATAGTAATTTGTGTAGCTAGTTGCAAAAAGATGATTTAATCAGCATGGTTGTACGTTTATCCAACGAGGCTGGCCGAATGAGATAAATACTACGAGTGCTGATAAAATCGAGTTTTGCAATTAGTTGCACACACTATTTTTTGCAATAGCGTAAAATGAGCTTCAATATGGCGTAAAATATGACAAATCGATATCAAAATGATCTAGTTGGATTTGCTTCACATGATCGTTCTTGCAAAAAATCAAGATGGTCACAAAACAACTAATTTCCATGTTATCAAGAAACATTGCACAGCTCGACAAACCATGACACGAAAACTGAACCTACCTATGGGTAGTTTTGAAACCATATTCATCAATCTATTTGAGCACTCACCCAGACTAACTGAACAATTTGTAGTCAGTCATGTTGCTGCTGGTCCATCGTTGGGTTTCCATTATAACACTCAAATAAGTATTAAAATCAATTTTATGCAACTCATATGAATACTATATTGGTTATTAAAGCGCTCATTTGGTTGGTATGGAAAAGTAGGCGTGTTTTACTTAAACATGATCCAGGTATTATGATCCGAAATTTCAAAAAGTCTTTTTCCAAGCTGCAGTAAATCGTGAATAACTTTTGAACGGATAGAGATAGAAGGTTGCTATTTTTAGCAAAATATTCGTTATAAAATTCCCCATCTTTCTATGTATATCTAGTTTCGAAAGCATTATTATGGATACCCGTTTTGGATGCATTAATAAAAAAATATTTAAAAAAAATCATAATTTTTGGGCATTTAAAGCATCAGTGAAAAATATATAGACCTAAAACATGCGGTATCAAAGTTTTACCATAAAGTATAGACCCTAAGTTAAATGTAAAAAATATAAAATGGATGGGTTTCATCGAATTTCTTTCCGATATACCGGTATTTTCGATGTTACCTATAAAAAATGCACTTTTTTCATAAAACGCGTCGGGGCCACCCCTAAACGTCATTTCCCAGAGTTGCCGTAGAACAATTTTTCTTTTGTTTTACCCTAAGCTTTCATTTGAAGGTTGAGCCCCCAAAATCCCAGACTTTGTCCAATTTTGGGACACCCTAATGTGGATGTAACGTGTATTTCCAGTCGCATATGTCAAAAAATGCAACGCGTGATATTATTGGAAAACAACATGAATTGAAATGCGAAACACGTTAAATTTATATGGATTGCTCTCGTTGATGAAATGAAAGATAGCGTTTCAGGATTTAAACCTAACATAAAGCAAATCGTAGATAAACATCAGTAAAACAATGCATGTAATATATTGTACGAATAATTTATTGAACTTTTTTTTTCTACACACAGACAGTTGTAAACAGTATAGCTCCCATGATGTAATGCAGCTAAAAAAGTGGCAGCGGCAGGAGTTTGTTGGAAATGTTGAGCTAGCTGGCCAAACATACGTTTTCCGTGGCCGTCTCACTGCATTACGATCGAGGTTTTGGCGGATAATTATTCATAACGTTGACTCGATGTCGCTGGTCACAGGGGATTCAAATAGATCTGATGTCTGAGTAGATGTTGATCTGTGAAGTAAATTATTCTTCAACATATTTTCCAAAAATACAAACGGAAGCTTAAACTTACCTCATACTAATAGAATATATTATAGCTTTGTAAAGCTGAATTTAATAACTAACTAAAACTTTGTTTGAACTAAACTTCAGGCAGGCGCCATGATGTCAATTTCTTAAATCGATCGTCAACTAGATCGATGTTCTTAACACGTTAAATTCCGCAGTGATAACTAGTGGTGTGGATTCAAATTCATTTCTTAAAAGTATAACGTGTATCACTAGTGAAAAATCACAGTGATGAAACACGTTAGATTCACGTTCAAAAGAACATGATTCAAGCGTGTAGATTATTTTCAGTGTTCGCACTTCTCACTATTTACAGTGATAATTGTGAAGTGTCAAATGTTTCACTTTTCACTCCTTATTTCCTACTTCCCATTGTGCGTTTATCGTTTTTCGCAGCGAGAAGTGAAACGCGTCACTTCTCGCTTTCACATATTTATTCCTCACTAATCATTTCACACTTCCAAATTATCATTATTCACTTTATTCTTTTCACATTCCAAGACAAAATTTTCAAAACGACTTATCTGCTTTTGTAAACAAAGATTCAAACGACGATTTGACGAATCTGATAACTCTCCCACGCAAACCAACACCATCAACAGGTAGCGAAAACCTTTACCTACCTATTAATGGTGTTGGTTTGCGTGAGAGCTATCAGATTCGTCAAATCATCGTTTGAATCTTTGTTTACAAAAGCAGATAAGTCGTTTGGAAAATTTTGTCTTGATTCGCTATTTATCGGACGAATGACATTTTATGCAAGGTGTATTTTTTTATGATAATAATTTTTATGATAGAAAGTTGTTTGACCGGATCAAATGGGTCGGGTTATTTGGCAAAAGATCATTTGGCATGAGATTATTTGGCATAATGGTAATTTGAACTACAACAAAAGAATGAGTCATTTGGTACAACGGACATTTGGTATAATTTGGAACATTTCACATAGATACGGCAAATCTATGATTTGTTGGGAAAAAATGAGTTCGGGCGACATTTTTGCAAAGACGGACAAACGAAACGGCAGAAATACTCCCGAGGAACGGATCACATCCGTCATCGAGGCGAACGCTACTTCCAAAAAAAAAAAAGGAATCTCAACTTCCGTTGCTTGCATGACTAGTAGAAGGTAACAGATTTATATCAGAACTTGCTATTTTATTACAGATTTTTTTTTATAACAGAGGTTGTAATAAAATATGTACTATTAGTAGTTAAAATAACAAAAAATGTAACAACATTTTTTCTAGTTTTAATAAAAATGTAACTAAATATGTTTTTAATTGAACAAAAATATAACTCGATGTGCTACATGAAAAGCAATGAAAATAAATAAAATTATCACTTATTATGTTATTTAAATAAACAAAGATCTTACCGGTTGTGTTACAAGTATTGCAGTTCATAATTATTATATCACATTGTGTTGAATTATGTTATGACGATCATGGAATTTTCTTTTTTTTATCCGGGACAGATAATTCATAACAAAATAATTACAGAAATTTGTTGTTTGTAACACATATCGATATAATTGTGATATAATTTTGTTATGACTAACAGCTCGGATCTTCCTTAGCGCGATAAGATGCGCGTCTACAAAGCAAAAACATGCTGAAGGTGACTGGCGGTCTGATCTAGGAAATTTTCGGATTCAATATTCTCTCGTCTTCCCAAAAAACATTGGAGGTGAGTAAATCGCTTAAATGACAAGGCGCTCGTGAAGTGTTTTAATACCCGCCGCTCCGTTAACCGTTATGGGCGAACATAATATTTGCACCAATAATGATGTACAAAGGGGCGGAGCTAATGGGCTTACTTTATCGGATACGAAAAAGGCTGTTTTTCGCGCGTGTGAGCCATTTTGTTTGAGATCCCGTGGGAAGCTAGTGGTCATCGGTATGGTTGTAGGAAACTTATTTGACCAATGGCGTGAATAGCGCGTCTGTTTAGGTTTTACTGGAAATCATCGAGTGGCCGTCGTCAGATTCGTACAATCGTTTTGTTGCTGTTTGTGGTTGTAAATCAAGCGTAAATCGGTTCTTTTCAGAAGCACAATTTGAAACAGAAGAGAGTCTATTCGAAACGAATTTTCTTCAAAGTGACATAAAACTTAATAACAATCATAACGTTGGTAGCGCTGATGGCCGTCGGAGATGGTTGCGGCAGAAAATTAAGTCATTTAGTAAAAATTACTTAGCGTCCGTAGCCATTCAGCGGTAGCAGGTTTCACTAGATTCAGACACTTGGTTGTAGAAGTTTGTAAAGGGGCATTGAAACATAATCGTACATTTGTAATGGACCTAGTTTATTGAATCGCAATCATAAACTGGTGAATGGCAAAAAATTAAATTTTTATTAGTGAGGAAAGACTAGTTTTCAAACTTTTGGTAATCATGATTCGTTTGTAACTCAGTAAGTTAATTGAAAATCAGATCATATTCCAGCTTTTGGTGATTGTTAAAATCAATCTTTTTTTGTTCGTGTTACAAGAACTTCTGTGGCAAAATTCTTCTGATTTATGCTGACGCCAAGGACAGCCACTGAATTTGTTACAGACGTGATTCCTTTGTCTATATACAAAAAAAAAAAAGAATCTTGATTCCCCTTGCTTGATTCGGAACAAACACATACTTTTGAAAAACGGATTAAATCCAAGATTGTCCAAATCCGAGGTAAAAGCATACTTTCAAAGAAGGAATCACATCCAACATGGCCTTACTCCGGGTCAACGCCCGACATTACATTCACCATCTTATTCTAGAAAAACAATAAACAAATAACAAGGAAACAAAAAAAAAGTCCAGAAATGCAAATTATCCCATGCAAAATTTAAAATTTTAATGGAAAATGATAGCAAAGAATGTTTAGAAAAAACAAAGAATATTAATATTTGTAACATATTTATCCAGTAGCGAATTTAGGACAAAATTTATATAATTAGAAAAGTACTGGAACTTATTTTTTTTAGAAATTTCCTTTTTTCTTTTTGGAAAGGGCTGGTTTTGCTGATAAACTCTAAGTAAACTGTTAAATCCATAACACCAAAGTACTGCTAGAATTATAAGCTATTATTATAAGAATTATAAGTCAAGTATAAAACTCAAACTGGTTGAATCAATAGGGGCAATGGTCAGATGTGTTGTTTGAGCACAGTTGTTTCATGACGTTCATGCATAGGCTCGGAATTGCAGACTACTTTACGGAATACTTAGGTGACGTCTAAACTAGAATCGCTGAACTGAAATGATCGGATTTCGATGGCGTCGTCGATAAGACTCAACATTCAGAATCCAGTTGTGAGGCCACCAGGTCCGAGCTGTGAAACGTTGACATCGGTTGATGAATACTTGCTAATTTATGTGATCTCTGCTAATACGCACCAAGTATCACTGGCGTAAAGCATTACAGATTCCATGTCAGAGTTGAGTATTCGGGATTTGGGGCATTGCCTAGACCACCGCCCAACGTTAACTGGCTTTGGTTTTCGACCTTCTTCACTATTTTTCCGGCTACCGTGGAGTTGGAGTTGTTCACATCCAATGATTAGGTGTTGTTGATGTTGATGAGGGGTACGTTCAACCAGGTCATTCAGTTTACTCCACTGTTGGGTTAGTTTTGCAGTATCGTCATCTGGGTCGAGTTAGTACGATTGCTCTAAAGTGGTGGTGGGCTGCTAGAGCGGCCCATGATATCGTCGATTGCTATGAGCAACAGCAACAGAGATATAATACATCCATCCTTGCCTCACTTTAGCGATTCTATTGTGCTGGATTTTGTCTAGACCTCACATGCTTCTAGGGACACCCCTCAGTTTTGCGTGATTCAGACGATCGAAGGATTTTCCGTGGTCAATCAGAACCAAATGGAAGGACTCTTCAAATACATTGACCTGCTCCAGGGTGATGCAAAGCATGATAGTATGGTTCTCACATGATCGTCCGGGCGGAATCTTGCCTGCTGCCGGCGGAGAATTGTCAACCTTTTCCCATATCTGAATTAGGATAAGTCGTCAAAACTCGAAGATAATGTTCTAAGTGGTTGAACGAACGTTTCACCTGATCAATTGGTGACTGACATGTCGCGTCTTTCTCTGGCACCCACGGATTTGTCCTTGCTCCAATCAGGCGGCATGAAATATTGTAGGCGATTATCGCCGGTTGTTGACCGGGGAGTCCACCCGTCTGCAACCAACAGCGTTTGACTTACTTCTCTAGAACCGCTTTTAGTTGTGAGGACTAGTATTTGGCTGTTCTGGAAATGAATCACCTGAAATTGGAGACGGTGTCCGTCCGGTCTTGAGTCTTGAGTAATAAACGCTAGCGATGACATCGCGTGTCACTATCATCTTTTAAATAGGCAAGATCCTACCACACATTTCCAGAATTCAGCGGCAGGAGAATTCACTCGGGTATCGATTCACCATAGATCGACTAGAAGATCCAGCTATGAAGAGATCGTTGAAGAATATGGAACTCAAGTAGTGGACGTTCTGGAAGGTGGCAGCGCAGAATAGAAGTGGGCGCCGAAGAATACTAGAAGCAGGGTGATGCACTCTCGAATCTACTGTTCAGTATAGCGCTCGAGGGAGCGATTAGGAGAGCTGGTGTGCAAATTATCGAAACCGGCGACATCAACGTGAATGAGCTGCGCACTCAGTGAATAGAATAGATTATAAATGTAACCCAACTGGAGATTGAGAAGCGAATAGAATCAAAGGCTGAGCAACGGGAAGAATCAGAGGAGTAAAGTACGAGTCCCGTCTACGGTATGTATGACAGTAAGTGGGAGCCGGGCGTTGCTGCAGACAGGACAGCCTGGCGTGGATGGACATCCTGGCCGATGAAAAAAAGATGGCTGCAACAACCGAAGATTATCGCCTCAATACCTCACTGACTTTGAAAGCTGAAATGCTGGTTTGATCACTTCGAACAGCTTCTTATAGCCTCAGCTGCGTTCTTCAAAAAGCAGCCATCCGATGCAGAGATCTGTTTGGCGCCAGGGATGCTAGGGATTTTCAAAGATGGTCAGAGCTTTGTCTGACCTCATACTGGTAGTCGTTGATGTGAGACAAGGATGCATTTCATCTGCACTGTTACCTCTCAGCGTAATCGAAGAGATCTTGGTGGGTGCGATTGACCGTGTATCATACCTTGAGCTGCTTTAGTTGTTATTGTTGTGGAACATCTAGACGACTCTGATTTGACTAATTAACACGAAACGCTATATTAGTATTGCGATGCTCTTTTGTGTGTGCTTAACGAGCTGACCATATGTTTTTTTTTTGCGGCGGGTCCACCATCAACGCCCGCAGGATCAGGTGGTTGAGTGTTAACGGAAAAAGCCCCTCAAACTTTGCAGTAGCCAGGCGATCGGAGGACTTCAATATCTTGACAGTCTGATATCATCAGATGACGAAATTGGGATTGACATGGAACCATGAGTCAGAAAGGCTGGGGCCATCTTCGCGAGTTTTCGAAATATTTGGAGACCCAACCGGATTGATCCACGCACCAAAATTCGAATGTACTACTCTATCGTGAAGCGTGTTGAGATAAGGCAAAGACAACGCAGATGATGTTTAAAATTTATATTTCGAACGGACTTACAGTGTCGAGCCAAAAAGCCATCAAATATCGATAACAATAGATGTTCGATGTTCCTTAGCCGTGCGGTAAGACGCGCGGCTACAAAGCAAGACCATGCTGGGGGTGGCTGGGTTCGATTCCCGGTGCCGGTCTAGGCAATTTTCGGTTTGGAAATTGTCTCGACTTCCCTGGGCATAAAAGTATCATCGTGTTAGCCTCATGATATACGAATGCAAAAATGGTAACCTGGCTTAGAAACCTCGCAGTTAATAACTGTGGAATTGCTTAATGAACACTAAGCAGCGAGGCGGCTCTGTCCCAGTGTGGGGATGTAATGCCAATTAGAAGAAGAAGAAGAAGAAGATGTTCAAAACGTGGATGAAAATGGGTCGGCCAAGAAAGGTGCTTAGATGGAATCTGTAAGGATAGGATATAGAATATTTATGCCGATAGAGATATATGTTCGTATTTTTATTTAAATTACTATTGGGGACACAATAATGATCTATAAATGATATATTTCATATCAATATACAAACAGTAATGCATAAAGATCAAAATTTAAAAAAAAAAAATCCCAAATAAAAATTGTTTTTTCCCTTTCAATATTTTTGGAAAGTTGAAGGGGGGAGTGACATAAAATAAATTTAATATTTGTATCGGCCTTATTTGAGAAATGTTCAAGGAATGTAATTGTCGCTGAAAAATGCGAAAAACAAGCGACAAAAGGGAATAGCGATAACTCTTTGTCCTCATCTGCAGAGGATAAAGACATTGTTGCGTTCCATTTTATTTGCAACAAACATGGAGAGGTAATTGTTGTGAACTTTTCAAACTGCGATAACTTGTATATTTCAGAAGTAAAACACAAATCATGTGTACAGATGGTTAAGTTTATGTCTAAGCTATGATAATTGATACTGATTTAACCAAAAACATCATCGGAAACCGACTACTTCTCAAAATGAGCGGCAGGCGATCATTGTCCTATTCTGTTGCAGTTTGGGACAAACGCTTATTGCGAGTTGAGTTTGTCGCAACATTTACAAGAGAGGACAATGTTGTTGTCATTGGCAATGTTGTGATTTTACATTCCTTGGAAATGTTGTTCAAAACACTGTACATTAGGGTGCCAATGGAATGTATGGGAAGTCCCAAAACAATGTTTTTCGAGATAACGCTAGATCTCGACGTTTCATGCATTTTTGAGACATTTGGCATAAAAAAATATTTAATTTCGAAACATTTTTCAAGTTTCTAAAAAAAATTTAAGTCCCAAAAAGTCAATTTGTTCAAAAAAAAAATTACTTCGAAATAACACCAGATCTCGACGTTGAAGTTGAGACTCTTCGCTACCGGCGAAAGTTTTATATGCCACTGCAATATTTAGTCAGGATTCCACAAACGACAATCTCCAGAATTGTTCCAGAGGTTTGCCGGGATATATATAATTCCCTTAAGGAACTTCATATGAAGGTAATTGAACCATAGGTTAGAGAATGAAGGTAATCAAACTGTCTTTGGAGAATTAATTCCACTGTTGAAATTGAGTGCTTTAGAATTTAACTGTTTTGTTTTCGCACATTAATTAAACTCGCAATCGTATCAAGGAGGATTATGCCTTTTTTCTCATGAGCATTACCTTCTATCTTTTTGTATACTGCCGGTAGGCGTATAATTGTCCCATGTTTGCTGGAATTCTCCTGGTCTATGTTCCTGTATTTTCCCCCGAACGTTTAGGGTCCCCTAGTCCGATTACACCACATGAGCGAAATAATCTGTTTTTAAATCAAATTTCCAAGGAACCGTCTACCTATAATATCAGTGGAAGCGAATCTCTCAACGGTTTGAAGAATCGTAGAACTTCTCCAACCATCTACTATCTCAGAAGGCACTTAAAACAAATAAGACAATGTTATTTTTCCAGATTTGTTTTGACAGATTCGTCCAAGTTTAAAATTATTTGTAAGTATTTGCAACTCAACATCGGTAAAGAGTTGCAAACATCATCAAATATTTGAAGTTTTGACGATATGCCTTTTCGGCAAATATTTGTTTGGCACAGTGTGGCAAATTCATTTCATTTATAAAGTCTACATCTAAACAGATAACACTGAATCAACAATTTGACGCCACAATACACGGTTCGAGGCCGCATCTCTCCATCCTCGAATACGCCCCACGCTCGCTAAGTCGTTTTGCACCTGGTCTGCCCATCTCGCTCGCTGCGCTCCACGTCGTCTCGTACCTGCCGGATCGGAAGCGAACACCATCTTTGCAGGGTTGCTGTCCGGCATTCTAGCAACATGCCCTGCCCATCGTACCCTTCCGGCTTTAGCCACCTTTTGGATACTGGGTTCACCGTAGAGCTGGGCGAGCTCATGGTTCATTCTTCGCCGCCACACACCGTCTTCTTGCACACCGCCAAAGATGGTCCTAAGCACCCGTCTCTCGAATACTCCGAGTGCTTGCAAGTCCTCCTCGAGCATTGTCCATGTTTCATGTTCGTAGAGGACAACCGGTCTTATTAGCGTCTTGTACATGACACATTTGGTGCGGTGGCGAATCTTTTTTGACCGCAGTTTCTTCTGGAGCCCGTAGTAGGCCCGACTTCCACAGATGATGCGCCTTCGTATTTCACGACTAACATTGTTATCAGCCGTTAGCAAGGATCCGAGGTAGACGAATTCCTCGACCACCTCGAAGGTATCCCCGTCTATCGTAACACTGCTTCCCAGGCGGGCCCTGTCGCGCTCGGTTCCGCCCACAAGTATGTACTTTGTCTTTGACGCATTCACCACCAGTTCAACTTTTGTTGCTTCACGTTTCAGGCGGGTGTACAGTTCTGCCACCTTTGCAAATGTTCGGCCGACAATGTTCATGTCATCCGCGAAGCAAATAAATTGACTGGATCTGTTGGAAATCGTACCCCGGCTCTCCGCATGACACCTTCTAGCGCAATGTTGAACAACAGGCACGAAAGTCCATCACCTAGTCCTAGTCCTCGGCGCGAATCGAACTAACTGGAGCGTTCGCCCGAAATCTTCACACAGTTTTGCACACCATCCACCGTTGCTTTGATCAGTCCAGTAAGCTTCCCAGGGAAGCTTTTCATTCATTTATTTAGTCTACATCTATACAGATAACACTGAATCAACCATTTGACGCCACAATACACGGTTCGAGGCCGCATCTCTCCATCCTCGAATACGCCCCACGCTCGCCAAGTCGTTCTGCACCTGGTCTGCCCATCTCGCTCGCTGCGCTCCACGTCGTCTCGTACCTGCCGGATCGGAAGCGAACACCATCTTTGCAGGGTTGTTGTCCGGCATTCTTGCAACATGCCCTGCCCATCGTACCCTTCCGGCTTTAGCTACCTTCTGGATACTGGGTTCGCCGTAGAGGTGGGCGAGCTCATGGTTCATTCTTCGCCGCCACACACCATCTTCTTGTACACCGCCAAAGATGGTCCTAAGCACCCGTCTCTCGAATACTCCGAGTGCTTGCAAGTCCTCCTCGAGCATTGTCCATGTTTCATGTCCGTAGAGGACTACCGGTCTTATTAACGTCTTGTACATGACACATTTGGTGCGGTGGCGAATCTTTTTCGACCGCAGTTTCTTCTGGAGCCCGTAGTAGGCCCGACTTCCACAGATGATGCGCCTTCGTATTTCACGACTAACGTTGTTGTCAGCCGTTAGCAAGGATCCGAGGTAGACGAATTCCTCGACCACCTCGAAGGTATCCCCGTCTATCGTAACACTGCTTCCCAGGCGGGCCCTGCCGCGCTCGGTTCCGCCCACAAGCATGTACTTTGTCTTTGACGCATTCACCACCAGTCCAACTTTTGTTGCTTCACGTTTCAGGCGGGTGTACAGTTCTGCCACCTTTGCAAATGTTCGGCCGACAATGTCCATGTCATCCGCGAAGCAAATAAATTGACTGGATCTGTTGAAAATCGTACCCCGGCTGTTACACCCGGCTCTCCGCATGACACCTTCTAGCGCAATGTTGAACAACAGGCACGAAAGTCCATCACCTTGTCTTAGTCCCTGGCGCGATTCGAACGAACTGGAGTGTTCGCCCGAAATCTTCACACAGTTTTGCACACCATCCACCGTTGCTTTGATCAGTCTGGTAAGCTTTCCAGGGAAGCTGTTCTCGTCCATAATTTTCCATAGCTCTACGCGGTCTATACTGTCGTATGCCGCCTTGAAATCAACGAACAGATGGTGCGTTGGGGCCCAGGGAAGCTGTTCTCGTCCATAATTTTCCATAGCTCTACGCGGTCTATACTGTCGTATGCCGCCTTGAAATCAATGAACAGATGGTGCGTTGGGACCTGGTATTCACCTGGTATTTTTGAAAGATTTGCCGTATTGTAAAGATTTTGTCCGTTGTCGAGCGGTCGTCAACGAAGCCGGCTTGATAACTTCCCACGAACTCATTCACTAATGGTGACAGACGACGGAAGATGATCTGGGATATCACTTTGTAGGCGGCATTAAGGATGGTGATCGCTCGAAAGTTCTCACACACAGCTTGTCGCCTTTCTTGTAGATGGGGCATACAACCCCTTCCTTCCACTCCTCCGGTAGCTGTTCAGTTTCCCAGATTCTGACTATCAGTTTTTGCAGGCAAGTGGCTAGCTTTTCCGGGCCCACCTTGATGAGCTCAGCTCAGATACCATTCTTACCAGCTGCTTTATTGGCCTTTAGCTGTTGGATGACATCCTTAACTGGGCTGCAAAATGGTGCGTTGACATCAAGGAAGGAGCGCCCAACAGAGCTCTGGTCCCCACAAGTCCCTATCTCACGATTCCACGGGTCGTCCGATGACAAAAGACCGCCAGCTAAGGGTTGTGTACTTAGCTGGTAGTGCAGCCTGGGCACTGTTGTCCTTCTGACATCAGCTAGAGTGAGAAGGTACGCTTCGAGCGTCTGTTCACCAGGAGGTGCGGCTCAAACAGCGGCTGCCTGGTACCCAGCGGCTGATTAACGAAATGCTGTATCGCGTCAGCTATACCCAAGGTGGCAGCCCCATCATCGCGATGTAGGTAACGCGACCCCGGTAATGTAGCTTACTGAAGCCTCTCAAATACCACGAAAAATGGAGATAGAAGAAAAAGAGAACGTTATTTTTGGCAACCGACCCGGCAACGAAATAAGGACTATGATTGGAAACTCGGTACCTGGAATGTCAAGACCCTAAATGAACCTGGACGAGTGAGCCTTCTGGCTCGTGAACTGCAGAAGGTTGAAGTGAACGTGGCTGCTATTCAAGAAGTCCGATGACCTAGATCCGGAGAACGTGAATTTCGAGCCGTGGATCCCACGACCAATACTGCATTCAAGTATAACATCTATCACAGCGGCGGTGAAAAAGCAGAGCATGGAGTTGGTTTCGTAGTGATGGGCAAGCAGATGAAGCGAGTGATGCGGTGGAAACCCATTAGCGAACGAATCTGTGTGTTGAGGATACGGGGCAAATTCTTCAATTACAGCCTAATCAACGTTTACGCACCGACAAACGATAAATCCGACGACGTGAAGGACACGTTTTATGAATGTCTTGATAAAGCCTATGGAGAGTTCCCAAAGCATGACGTGAAAATTGTTACCGGAGACGCCAACGCTCAGGTCGGTAGAGAGGACTTTTTCCGTCCCATAATCGGTAGGGAGAGCCTTCACTCCGCTACCAATGACAACGGCCTACGGCTAGTAAATTTTGCTGCTGCCAGAGGGATGGCCATTAGTAGCACCTACTTTGCACGAAAGAACATCCGAAAGCACACCTGGAGACACCCAAATGGTGAAACTTGCAACCAGATAGACCATGTTCTGGTGGATGGGCGCCATTTCTCGGATGTTATCGATGTGCGGACATTCAGAGGTCCGAACATTGACTCTGATCACTACCTCGTTGTCAGTAAAATTCGATCACGGTTGTCCACTGTATCGAACGAATGATCACAGCGAACGATGCGTTACAATATCCAGCGATTGTCGGCGGAAGGAGTATCGGCTGAGTACCGCCAGAAGCTCGACGAACGGATAAGTGCAATCAACGTTAGCGACAACATCAACGATCTATGGGAGTCGATCCATGGAGCGGTGAGCACAACAGCACGAGAAGTGGTAGGCACTGCACAGAGGCGACCCAGGACGGGTTGGTTCGATGTGGAGTGTCAGAGAGTGGCAGACGAGAAAAACGTTGCCAGAAGCCGGATGTTGGTGTCGGGTACCCGATCGAATAGAGATCGGTACAAGGAAGCAAGAGCAGCCAAAAAAACGAACCCACCGCAGGAAGAAGAAGAGTACGAAGAACAAGTTATTAGTGAGGCGCAGGAAAAAATGGAGCAGAACGATATGCGGAGGTTTTATGAGTCTGTCAATGGCGTGCGGAGAAAGACAGCGCCATCTCCCGTCATGTGCAACGACCAACAAGGGAATTTGCTGACAGATAAAACTGAAGTGGCTGCCAGGTGGAAGCAACACTTCGAGACTTTGTTGAATGGAGGAAGTGACGGTGCATCGGTGAACAGAATAAATATTAGCGACGATGGAGTCACCTACACTAGATGAGGTTAAGAAAGCTGTTAAAGAGCTGAAAAACAATAAGGCTGCGGGGAAGGACCAGCTCCCGGCTGAACTTCTCAAACATGGCAGTGAGCAGCTTTATGAAGTTCTGCACCATATTATGTCGAAAATATGGGAAGACGAGGAAATGCCTGCTAGCTGGTTGGACGGCCTCATTTGCCCTCTCTTTAAGAAAGGGCACAGACTGGAGTGCGCCAATTACCGAGGAATAACCCTCCTTAATTCGGCGTACAAAATTATGTCCCGTATTCTGTTCAACAGATTGAGACCGCTTGAAGAGTCCTTCGTCGGCGAATACCAAGCAGGTTTTCGTGAGGGCCGATCAACGACGGATCAAATGTTTACCCTGAGACAAATCCTTGATAAATTCCGGGAGTACAACTTGCAGACACATCATCTGTTTATTGATTTCAAGGCGGCGTACGACGGGAAAACGGGAACGGGATGAAACGGGATGAATTATGGCAAATTATGCTTGAACATGGTTTTCCGGCGAAACTGATACGGCTGATTCGTATAACGTTGGACGGATCGAAATCAAGTGTAAGGGTTGCGGATGAAATATCGACGTCATTTGTTACCTTAGATGGATTAAAGCAGGGTGATGCACTCTCGAATCTACTGTTCAATATAGCGCTCGAGGGAGCGATTAGGAGAGCTGGTGTGCGAAGAAGCGGTAGCATTATCACAAAATCGCATATGCTCCTGGGATTTGCGGACGGATATTATCGGAATTGATCGCCGTGCCGTGGAAGAGGCTTTTGTGCCTTTTAAGAGGGAGACAGCGAGGATTGGACTCACGATAAATACCAGCAAAACGAAGTACATGGTCGCTGCCCGACTAGAAGGTCATATCAAAATTATATCATCATATGTTATTATGTTATACAATTTTTTTATAACAAAATTTGTTAGAAATATGGTGCAGGATGTTGTTAAAATATCTAAATTTCTATCAAAAATTACACTACTCGAAACAAAAACTATCAAAATTTATCATAAAAATAACATATTTTGTTAGAAATTTATAACAGAATCAGATGCAAAATATACTGTTTACTGTGCAGTTACAGGTCGTGATGGGTCTCCAGATTGTGATCAACATTCAGAAATATTAGTTTTTTTTCTGAACAAGAATATTTTTCAAGAACATGAAACTAAGAATATTACAAATTAGACAACTTTTTCAAATTACATCAGCGTTTGTGATATCTATGGCAGGAGACTTTGCTACATCTATTTTAATTGCCTACTGTTGGGCAATTCGGTATTAACAGATTTTTAAAATCTTATTATGTTAAAATCCTGTTACAACATTTGAAAGATAATGACTACTAAGAACAAAATTGTATCAAAATATGTTATAAAGATCACAATATGTTAAAATTATGTTAAGTTTTAGTTATGACCTTCTAGTCGGGTGGCAATCAACGTGGGTTCATTAGTGGTGGTGGTAGCGAAATGGTGCTGGATGGTGAAAAATTTGAAGTGGTAGAAGAATTTGTGTATCTTGGAACATTAGTGACGTGCGATAAAGATGTTACCCGCGAGGTGAAAAGGCGTATTGCAGCTGCAAATAGGGCTTATTACGGACTTCGTAACCAGCTTAAGTCCCGTAGTCTGCAAACGAAGACAAAATTCGCGCTGTATACTACTCTGATTCTTCCGATGGCTTTATACGGCCATGAAACATGGACGTTAAAGGAGGCTGATCGGAGAGCTTTCGGAGTGTTTGAGCGTAAGGTGCTGCGGACAATACTCGGCGGTAAACAGGAGAACGGTATCTGGCGGCGTCGCATGAATCACGAATTGTACCAGGTGTATAAAGGGCTGGATATTATTAAGCTCATACAACACGGCAGACTACGGTGGGCTGGACACGTTGTTCGTATGCCGGAAGAACGTCAAGCGAAGATAATATTTA
Organism: Armigeres subalbatus; assembly: GCF_024139115.2. Classification (NCBI taxonomy): domain Eukaryota; kingdom Metazoa; phylum Arthropoda; class Insecta; order Diptera; family Culicidae; genus Armigeres; species Armigeres subalbatus. The sequence goes on along the minus strand of NC_085139.1, from coordinate 250,223,767 downwards.
GTAGAGAACCCAGAAGAGGCCGCAGGCTTCGTGGAAGGCCGCGTACACGATGGCTTTTTGCAGTTGAAGAGGACCTGAGGGCGCTCAATGTTCAGGGCAACTGGAAGCGATTGGCCCAGGATCGAGTCCACTGGAGAAGGATACTCCATTCGGCATAGGTTCATCGAAGAGCTGTAGCCCATCAAGTATCAAGTAGACATCCTTAACTTCCCTCAAGATGGGGGCTGGTTGGTTCCCATCGTCCGCTGAACTGACGTAGTCATCTCCTCCGCTGCCTTGACTTTCACTGCCTGTACTCTCAGCGCCATTCAAATGTTCCTCGTAGTGCTGCTTCCACCTTTCGATCACCACACGTTCGTCAAGATGCTCCCATCCTTATCCTGGCACATTTCGGCTCGCGGCACGAAGCCTTTGCGGGATGCGTTGAGCTTCTGATAGAACTTGCGTGTATCTTGAGAACGGCAAAGCTGTTCCATCTCCTCGCACTCCGCTTCTTCCAGGCGGCGTTTCTTCTCCTGAAAAAGGCGGGTATGCTGTCTCCGCTTCCGTCTATAACGTTCCACGTTCTGCCGGGTACCATGCTGCAGTGCGACCGCCCGCGCTGCGTCCTTCTCTTCCGGAATCTGTCTGCACTCTTCGTCGAACCAATCGTTCCGTCGACTTCGTCCCATATGCCCGTCGTTGTTTTCCGCTGCGTCGTTAATGGCTGCTTTGACTGTATTCCAGCAGTCCTCAAGAGGGGCTCCATCGAGCTCACCATTTTCCGGCAACGCTGCCTCGAGATGCTGCGCGTATGCAGTGGCGACATCAGGTTGCTTCAGTCGCTCTAGGTCGTACCGCGGCGGTCGTCGGTACCGAACATTGTAGATGACGGATAGTTTTGGGCGCAGTTTAACCATCACCAGATAGTGGTCAGAGTCGATGTGAGCGCCACGATATGTCCTGACGTCGATAATGTCGGAGAAGTGCCGTCCATCAATCAGAACGTGGTCGATTTGTGATTCTGTCTGTCTTTTTACGAGATTCTTTAGAATTTTACCGGGAAATTTTTCGGAATACTTGCGGAATTCGGACTTTCCACGAAGAACGCTGCGGCTTTGCTATTGATTTATTATGTTGACAGGATATTTCTAATCCAGCGTTGTAGATATACGCTGTTGAATAATGTAGACTCCTTAAACTTTTCAACCGGCGCGAGAAAACATAGTTCAGCGGCGTGACAGATTTTGAACAGCGGCACATACCTCTACATGGTCGTTGCTGCCGAACGACTATTTCAACCAAATGACATATTCGGCATAAAAAACTTTTTGAAAAACATTTTCGGCCGTTTGTCGTATTCGGCCAAATCGATATTTTCTGCCAAACCGTATTAGACCAATCGTTCAATTCGGCTTTATGACTTCCAATCTAACGTAATTCATCAGTTACGTGTTATTCGGGGAAATGGCTATCAGTCGCATGATTTTCGGCCAAATAAAATTTATAAACCATAAATTTGGTTTCCACACTTTTTATTTAATTTATCCATACTTTCACGACCACCCGTTGAACCAACAATGTGTGAATCTGAAAATCCACCGACCACATGCCACATTATCATCATCATCAGCACCGGCAACATCAGCATCATCATCATCGTCAATATAAGGCTCAGCACGATGGATTGGGGCAAAAATGCACACCCGATCCGAATCACTTACCCTCGACCCCAATCAACTGTCGGAGTACTACCGTCAGGACCTTCTTCCCCATGCAGGCGGATGGTCGCTGTTTGTTACATACAGTGAAAGCAACAACCGATAACCGCTTGTACCGTACACACAGTATCGGATGCGGTGATGGGTTTAGGCTTTCATCAATGAAAAATGGAAATTGGATTGATATGGTACATAGTTCCGACAGTGTTGCGGGCGATGATTTTCGGAATCGTAATATCAGCTTCATGGAGGATTTTTTGCATTCTCATTGCTGGCGAAAAGGATTTGTTGGCTGATCCAGCTGAATGCGGATTTTCATCCATTCGATCTTCAATAAATTATTCAGTATCTATGAGAAAAGTTCTACCTTGTGAGGACAAACTCATGCCATTTTTTTTGTTAAGTTTTCGTTGTTGTTTGAACAATTGCAATTTTGAACAGTTTCTATAGAAGATTTTTAGATGATGTACATTTTTTTATAAGGTCAAATTAAAAAAAAGAGAAGAGGGAAGGATTCCATTCCATAAAAATGATTTGAAACAGAAAATCAAAACATTTTTTTATTGTATTCACTTGTCTGCACCATAACTGGTTCCAATATCACAGGTAGACATGAACCAGTTACTGTAAAATAACCGATAACAATAACCACCAACAAGTTAAAATCCAGCCAGACTCAATCCACCGATCAGCTAAAATGTCGGCCTTTAGTGCTTCTATGTCAATAGTTCTGAACTTTTCCATTGAACGTTCCGAAAATCGTTTATTACCCACCTACACCCAATATTTTTTTTACACGGTTGGTATTCTTTAATTTCCCGGTTAAACTGATTTTTCACACCTTTTTAAATACCACCTGAATTTTCTTTGATTTTTTGTGAATTTTTTCATGGGTTTAACTCATAGTTTCATCAACGCTCAAGGTCGTAATCAACTAAAACCCACCCGTGTAAAAAAAGAACCGGGTGTATTCGAGTTTCCGGAAAAGCTGTGATAGCCAGTCGATGTGCGCTGCTGAGATTGGGACTACCGCACCGTACGTATACCTACAGCCACCGATCAATCATTCGTCTTCGCGGGCGAGGCGGACCGGGCGGTACGACAGCATCGGAGGCCAGCCGGGTCGTGCTTTTTCCGCCTCCGCGCCTATAATGACTGATTGATGGAGGCTGTGATTTGTGGATTGGGACAGAGTGCGCGGATGCCATTACGATACGCGAAACGGAGACCCCACATTAAATTATGGGGCAAATATTTGTTGAGCTAAATGAATGCTCTGTCGTTTGACATCTCATTTTTCACTTGGCTTTACAAATGGCTGGAACGAGGGTTCGCAAAAGCATTGAATTTCGATTATTTTTTGTGTGTCTATCATTTTATTGGGTTATCATAAGAGACGAATCCTACCAACGGCTACAAGACCAGCGGTAGTAATATTGCATGAATAATGCATTCCGCAAAAAAGTACGAAGTAAACTGTGAGAAGATTAAATCCAAAAGCCATTTAATCGGTTGTTTGTGCAGCTTTGCAAGTTTGTTTTTCTGCAAATCCCACTCTATCTTTGAGGGTGGTGAAGTAAAAGCGTTCTGCACTCCTTAACGTTGGAAGAAAAAGTGTGCAATCTCCAGGTTGTTGATTTTAATAGACTGCCTCGAGGAAAACATGGTGCTCGTAACAATAACTTTCAGTGGGAAGCGCGCTACTTTGCATTTCGATTTAAATATGTTATATTCAGGTCATTATTTAGGTGGGTGGCGGAAATGTTTTGGTTTGGTTTCGTTGCACTTCATAATTTCTTATGTAAGTAGGTATAACAGACTATGAAAATGATATTTTGTGCGCATTTACGGTTACACCATCATAACTTTAAATTTTTAATGACTATATTATAGCAACTTTTAAAGCAATCTGAAAGAATCAATGACAAACGTAATTATTGGTCAACTTCTTATAACTGTCTGGTTATAACAAAAATGAAACAACACAAAATTACAACCCCAATCCTATAGAGCTGGTCATGATATAGCAGACACTTCTGAAGGATCTACCACCGAAAATATTGGGGAAATACAGTAGGAATTCCGGGAGCTATTTCCTCAGAAATTATTGGAAGAGAGAGTTAGCAACAGACAGATCCTAGCACGATATGACTCGTTAGATCATCAAATTCCCGGAATCGCAGTTAACGCCAGTCGCCCAAACCTTTCCATAAATAAACGACAGTTACTTTCAATATTCACACGCCGATCAGTGATATGATGTCGCCAGACCACGCGATTGCGGTATCTCAGAAATAACCATCGTTTTCGCCCAACATAGACAATCGCATTTGTGTGGTATGAATCAGTCTATATCATGGATCAGTCTATGAAAGCCCTTGCACACCCTGTACATGTACATGTGTACAGTGCACAGTGGTCCAGGTAGCATACAAAGCGGTAATAAGTTTTTCAAGCCGAACATAGCAGAGATAGAAAAAAACTTTGTTCTACAAAGTTGCTCCCAACGATTAGGGGCTTATTGAGGTTTTCATAAAAAATAGGGTGGGCCACATTTGAAAAAAATGAAAAATAAAACTTTTTCATTTGCAGAGATACGGCTATACAATGTTTCGCAAAGTTATAGTTCAGCCAGATTCCAAGAATTTTGCTAAAAAAATTATTTCTCTAGCTCTTAAATTGACTGATTTAGAGCAATTTTCCCAAGTTTACTTAGGGTGACCCTTGAAAAAACAGTTTTTTTGCTCTAACTTTTTTGTTTCAAATTTCTCAGCAGGGTGATGTTCAGACCACTTTTGTGCTTTGCAGGGCGCAACTTTTCATGGTCTTAGCGTTGCCATATCTCAAGCGGATCAAAAGTTATTGAGGTTTTTCTTCGAAAAAAACGTTTTCTTCTAACGGCTGTATCTATGAATGGCGCAAACATTTTTTCAATCTGTTTTCTCGACCTTATTCTACTACTTTCAGGCTTCATTTCAGGGTGTTTAAATCGAGGGGATAATTGAAAATAACCCCATATTATTGCAATGAAAAATTACCGTTTTTCCATTTTCAAGCACTAATTTGCTATTTTTAAGTGTTTTGCTTCCATGGCTTACTTCGTGATATGGCAAACGCCACACCATTTTGTTAGAGAGCCTGAGCAGAAGCTAATATCTTGAAAACAGCAGTTCTTATGAACTTGATATGAATAAGAGCACATAACATATGTGTAACTCGGGTAGCAAAAGTTGTACCCTTATAACACTTTTTATTTGTTATACGGAACATCGAAACGTCAGAAGATAGTATAACAGTATTTGATCTAACAAGGGGTCACGCGACTTATATTGTATATCTGAATACGATTCGCGTTGGAATTATACAAAAGATTTTTCCTAGTGGCGTTGGGTGTTTAGGAGCTGAAATTGTTTTTTATAATTAATTGGAGATTGGGGTAAACAATATTAAAGTAGAAAAGAAAGGAGTTTATTGTATGGGGCCGTACACATATTACGTAAGCACTTATGGGGGGAGGGGGGGTCGGTCAATATCTTACGCTCCATATAACTAAAAAAACATTTGTATGAAAAAATTCTTACATGGGGAGAGGGGGGTCGAAAATTCCAGAAAAATTGCTTACGTAATAAGTGTACGACCCCTAATGTAACTGATTTAATTATTGATATTGATTCGACAAACTCGAACAAAATCCATTCGTACGCCACCCACGGGCTCTTAACCAGTAAACGATGAATTTGTTTGATGTTTGGTTGAAATATTATGCAAGGTTAAAATACTTCAAACTTCCATTTACTTCCGCTATATTCACTTCTAAATGGAAGTTTGGAAGAATGGAAGTTTGAAGTATTTTAACCTTGTAACATTTTCCCCTCAGACGCTCAATATTAATTATTTCATGAAATATTATGTTTTTATTCGAAAACCGTATCAAATGCTCATTCATTGCTATGAGCATATTTTTATCCGCATTTCTCAAACATTTCCCATGTGTGTCGTCTCTCCCAGTAGTGTGGCAGCGCACCCGAATTTGACTTTTTTCTAACATGTATGTAACCGACTTTTTGTCTTTCAAAAGTCTTCTACACTATGTTTCCTTAAACTATCAATAACATCAAGTAGAGTTTCATTTATAGGATTATTTTGAAGAAATATTGATTTTTAAAAATGTGATGCCTCACCTGGATTTACCCTCAGTTAAATGTTTTGGTGTTTTCTGTTTCGTTTTTACATGTCTTTGAAATTGCTCTACTTTTTGTATAGAGTATTCGGAATACTACCAACTCAAAAGCAAAGTTCTAATAATGAAAGAAAATGCCATGAAAAGAGATGACATTAATATCGTACATCGTAATAACCTATTCAAATTACGTGCTACATGGCATGATAAAGATAATTTGATTTCAATGTTGAATCATCACATTTTCATTTAATATGATATCCAAATTGGAATCACCTCACAGTTGCGATGCTCTCCTGCATTATGATAAGCGAGTTTGCTTTCGTACGATTGATAATTTATAATGTTGCTTCTAATCTATCTTTTGTGATTGTTACGCATCGTAGACAAACATTGGTGTATCCCTCGTCATCCTTTCGAAAAAACCGAAGACTGCGTATATAAAGATTCGTTCCCAATGTAGAACAGTTCTAAGGAATATACTTTTCAACACATGTTGAATAAAATCTAGATTTTTACCATGCTGACTCGAAAATATTATATCAATTTTAGAGGAATTTTGTATTCGTATGATAAATAAGTTATAATGGATAAAAGACGAACTATTCATCAAAAATCGCTTGAAAATAGAAATTTACCCTACAAATAAATCAAATTAGATTTCATCAAATATAAATTGGTTAGTAACAGCATAGGAGAGACCTTCTTTTGGATGCAATCCGTCATTTTTAAAAACAATGTAGAAAATTGATGATAGAAAAATAAATATCATTATACTTTGGCTACAGATCTTGCTCTTTGTAGTCTTGGAAAAAAGTGTTATAATTTTCTGATCATATGGTATTTGTTTACACTTGAAAATGACAGGACGATGTTCCCGTTCCCAATTATAACAGTTTTGGCTCATCAAAAGGGGGTCAACTTTTTGATTGGATTTTGTTCGAAGATCCACTTATGTTATGTGATAAGAGGTAACATGCCAAAAAATAATAACAAAAATTAATATCCAAAATAAATACTTTAGGCATAACATTATCAGATATTTTAATACAAAACGAAAAATAATTATGTTTTGCCTTTGATATTGTAATAACAACATATGTTATGCCTTGAATATTTTTATTACTTTTTGTTAGATACGAACTTATACATGTGAGTAATTCTCGCTGAGACCGGGCCACTATTTGCACGAGGTCTTTGAAAATGCCCAAATTTATGTTCATTCGAATGCTTTTGGCGAGTTTATTAGGGATCCGAGTTTAATTTTTCAGAAAGATGGACCCCTAGTTAGCTATGGACGAAATCACTTTTATGGACCCCTCGATTTTTGTCAATTCTTGATTCACCAAAACTGTCATAAATCCAACATTTCTCAACCGATCTTAGGGATCAGTATATCGTTGGAAAGAGGAAGAGTGTATCCTCAAAAAAAAAAAAAAAAAAAAAAAAAAACTGTTTTTTTAAGGGTCACCCTAAGTAAACTTGGGAAAATTGCTCTAAATCAGTCAATTTAAGAGCTAGAGAAATAATTTTTTTAGCAAAATTCTTGGAATCTGGCTGAACTATAACTTCGCGGAACATTGTACAGCCGTATCTCTGCAAATGAAAAAGTTTTATTTTTCATTTTTTTCAAATGTGGCCCACCCTAATTTTTATGAAAACCTCAATAAGCCCCTAATCGTTGGGAGCAACTTTGTAGAACAAAGTTTTTTTCTATCTCTGCTATGTTCGGCTTGAAAAACTTATTACCACTTTGTCTCCTCCCTGGACCAATGTGCAGTGTACATGTAAGGTACAGCCATTACTGCTGGCAGTTGTAAGGAGGATTCTAAAGTGCAAGGACGTCGAACTGTGTTGGGTGATTCTCTGTTGGAGTCAAAGCTACATATTAGGCAATCATGCCAGGAGTTTAATTCTATTTGCTGTAGCAAAAATGGAGAATCACCCAGCACAAGCTCGCGGAGATGGTGTAAAAGGGACTTCACTGATCGGGGTGAAGTGGTATAGAGCATAGTTTTGAGGAGGTCGGGCTGGATTGAGGAAATAAAACGCCTGGCCCCATGGATTTGGATTTGTTATTGCTCCCTTTGGGGCCAACATAGACATTCACAGAGTGTTGGCGTATTGGTGTACGTTACTATAGGAACGGCTTTTCCAAACATATGTTATTGTTTGTTTGTTTTTATGAGGGGAATTTCAGATGGATTGAGGAATTGAGTTTGCGACTGGACCTTGCTGATTGGGATTGTTAGGGTTGTGAATGGTTAAAGTTACTGCATGCAACTTTGTGACTAGTAAAGAATCGATGTGGAGGCTTAATGGATTTGTTGGAAGCGGATCAGGATGACCGCGCAATGAAATTTAGGAAGCGGATCGGGATGACCGCGCAATGGAATTTAGGAAGCGGATCGGGATGACCGCGCAATGAAATTTAGGAAGCGGATCGGGATGACCGCGCAATGACATTTAGGATGCGATCAGGCTGACCGCGCAATGGAATGTAGGAAACGAATCGGGATGACCGCGCAATGAAAGTTAGGAAGTGGATCGGCATGACCGCGCAATGGAATGTAGGAAGCGGAACGGGATGACCGCCCACTTGAATGTAGGAAGCGGATCGGGATGACCGCGTAATGAAATTTAGGAAGCGGATCGGAATGACCGTGCAAATAAATTTAGAAAGCGAATCGGGATGACTGCGCTATGGAATGTAGGAAGCGGATCGGGATGACCGCACGTTTGAATGTAGGAAGCGGATCGGGATGACCGCGCAATGAAATTTAGGAAGCGGATCGGGATGACCGCGCAATGGAATCTAGGAAGCGGATCGGGATGACCGCGCAATGAAATTTAGGAAGCGGATCGGAATGACCGCGCAAAGAAATTTAGAAAGCGGATCGGGATGACCGCGCTATGGAATATAGGGGTCTGGGTCATTTGGCATAAAGTCATTTGGCATAACGCCATTTGGCATAAGGTCATTTGGCGTAAAGGCCATATGGCATAATGGTCATTTGGCATTACGGACATTTGGCATAATTTAGAACTGCAAGAAAAGAGTGGGTCATTTGGCATAATTTTGAACTGTGAAAGCGAAAGGGATATTTCATGTAATGTTTTTAGCGTAGATAAAGTAGGTCGAGGCTGTTTTTTGATAAATTTAGACTGATGGTAGACATTTTCCGGAAGAATGAAATAACAAAACGGCAGAATTGCTTCCGAGGGAGGGATCACATCCATCATTGACTTATTCCGGCCACATGCCTACTTTAAAACTAGGGATTACATCCACCATTGCTTCAATCCGGGCATGCGCCTTAAGACCGGATCAAATCCACCATTGCCTTAATCCGGGAAAGCGCCTAACTTTAAAAACTCAAGCAATACACTTGTCGTAGACGAGTTACTAAAACCAACCAAGTCACATATGAGATACTGCAACCAAATCAATCTCAATTGTACTACTCGGCGAAGAGATCACATCTACCATTGATTTATTCCCGGCAAGCGCCTATTTATAAAGAAGGAGTAACATCCACCATTTGCCATAATCCGGGCAGGGCCTACTTTTAAAGAAGGGATCACATCTACCATTGCTTCAATCCGGGCAAGCGCTTACTTTTAAAGAACGAATCAAACCCTCCATTGCCATAATCCGTACAAGCGCCTATTTTTAAAGAAGGGGTCACATCCAGTGTTACAAAAACAATGTTTCTGATATGTTGCAAAGCACTTTGAGCTCAGCTGAGCAGTATTTTATTTTTGACAGTCCCCTGCATGTTCCGTATAAGGAACAATGAAGTTACAAATGACTTTTTTGTTTTTGTAGTACACTTGTAGCAGAATCTCCAAATAGAATTGTTGGTGTGAAGGTTATAGTAGAAGGTTGCAAATCTCAAGGTCCATGGTTCGATTCCCGGTTGGTTTTTGTGTTTTTATTTTCATTGTAGCCGCAAGATGTTGCAAATAGGCTCCACCTGTTGCGCTTTTTGTGTCACAAAGGTGTCCAAATACGACGCGTTGTGCATAAGTCAGACCTTTAGTAAGTCACACCACAGTTGTTGTTACTCACTGAGAAACGAGAGGTGTTGCTTGGGGAACGAATCAAACCCTCCATTGCCATAATCCGTACAAGCGCCTATTTTTAAAGAAGGGATCGCATCCACCATTGCTCCAATCCGAGCACGCGCCTTCTTTTAAAGAAGGAATCACATCCACCATTTTCATAATCCGGGCAAGCGTTTACTTTTAAAGAAGGGATCACATCCTCCATTGCCATAATCCATGCAAGCGTTTACTTTTAAAGAAGGGATCTCATCTACCATGGCCATAATCCGAGCATGCGCCTACTTTTAAAGAAGGGATCACATCCACCATTGTCTCAATCCGGGCAAGCGCCTTCTTTTAAAGAAGCGATCACATCATTCATTGCCACAATCCATGCAAGCGCCTTCTTTTAAAGAAGGGATCGCATCCACCATGACCTTAATCCGGGCAAGCGCCTACTTTTAAAGAAGAGATCATATCCTCCATTGCCATAATCCAGGCAAGCACCTACTTTTAAAGAAGGGATTACATCCACCATTGCTCTAATCCGAGCATGCGCCTACTTTTGCATTGCATTGCAAATGCATTCTTTCCACGAGAGGATAATGTTTTTTATATTGTATTGGGTGTTATATTTACTATTCCGGGGTGTTTCCCGCACCACTTAGTCACCATTCAGCGAACGTAAAGAAAAGTTATGCCAAATGTCCATTATGCCAAAAGACCCTTACTTTTGACGCTGGTCACAATTATGCCAAATGTCCGTTATGCCAAATGTCCGTTATGCCAAATGACCGTTATGCCAAATGACCGTTATGTCAATCAACTTTATGTCAAATGGTCCGCTCCCGAATGTAGGAGGCGGATCGGGATGCCCGTGCAATGAAATTTAGGAAGCGGATCGGGATGACCACGCGATTGATTGTAGGAGGTGGATTGGGATGACCGCGCAATGAAATTTAGGAAGCATATCGGGATGACCGCGCAATGGTATGTAGGAAGCGGATCGGGACGATCGCACGATGAAATTCGGGAAGTGGATCTAGAGGACCGCGCAATGCACAATGGTCCCAGAGTCGAATCTAGCAAGACAAAAATGTTTGCGCCAAAACTATTAGTTTTAGATATATAGTGTCTTTGGAAAAAAAAATCATATTTTTTGACGATTTTTTTCCATCTAGTGAAATTAGGGTGGTACCTATATTTCAGAAGTACATAATATCAACTTTTTAATTTTTCGGTAAAGACTTGTGCAATATTCCACAAAGTTGTAGAGCAATTAATTTTGAGCAAATTTGCCGAAGAAACGATTTTTCTATCACTTATGGTTCACAAGTTATGAGCTTTTTCAATAAATACGTTAGGGCGGTCCCTAAAAATCGGTATTCTTCACATAACCTTTTATACATTTATTTCTCGCATAAACTTTGTTCCGAGCACTTTTAGGACTTTTGAAGACACACATGGATCTATCTCTTATAACAAAAAAGTAATTCGAGTAAAGTAAAAAGTAAAAGTAAAAGTAAAAAAAAAGTAAAAAGTAAAAGTTGAGTAAAAGTAAAAACTAATAGTGCAAACATTTTTGTCTTGGTAGATTCGCCTCTGGGATCATTGTGCAATGTAGTGTAGGCAGCGGATTGGAATGACCGCGTAATTAAATTTAGAAAGCAGATTGGTATGACCGCGCAATGAAAAGTTGGAAACGGATCGGGGTGACCGTGCTATGAAATCCGCGAAGATATTAGAGGGAGATCTGGAAGACCGCGATGTCAATGTGTAGGGCGTAACTTGCGATGGCCACGCAATGAAGTGTTGAGAACAAATAAAAATTATTGTGAACTAGTTGACCCGGCAGACGTTGTCCTGCATAGTAGGCAAAATATGCGTTCTGAACAGCCCAGACGAAATTCCTATACAAATCTTAATTTCAGTTTTTCACGATTTGCTCAACTTAAGTCGTGATTTTCGTAAGAAGAAATATCATATAAACCCGTCGGAAACTATAACGAATGTTTCTGCTGAAGAAATGAAAAAAAAAATCCATCCAGCCGTTTTTGAGTTATGCGGATACGAACACAGACCATTTCATTTTTATATATAAGAAGATATGGTCGTGAAGAGCCTCGTAGTTGGAATGGCTGGTCGCTCTCAATGTGGGCTAACTAGAGCTGAAGCAATGCAGAGTGTGTGGATAGACGAGGTCTCGAATAGTAATTTCTGCGGTGTGCTGCTGTGAAAACTAAGCAGTGATCTGATTTCAATTTTTGAAATTCGGTCAGATAATTCAAATTACATTTAACTTACTAAGTTATTTGTGGGTCATCTTCTTCTTCTTCTTCTTCTTCTTCTTATTGGCATTACATCCCCACACTGGGATAGAGCCGCCTCGCAGCTTAGTGTTCATTAAGCACTTCCACAGTTATTAACTGCGAGGTTTCTAAGCCAGGTTACCATTTTTGCATTCGTATATCATGAGGCTAATAACGATGATACTTTTATGCCCAGGGAAGTCGAGACAATTTCCAATCCGAAAATTACCTAGACCGGCACCGGGAATCGAACCCAGCCACCCTCAGCATGGTCTTGCTTTGTAGCCGCGCGTCTTACCGCACGGCTAAGGAGGGCCCCTATATTTGTGGGTCATGTGCACACCAATTGATGCAAACACCGACTTGGAAAATCTGCATCCTGGACGATGCCCAGCTATCGCCTTAATATGTGCCAGGTTAAATTTCGCTCGACTTCTTTTATTTCTTTATGGAGGCTACTGCCGTCTGTTAACAAGGACGATGGAGCTCGGTGTTTGAGACCTTATTGTGAAGCTACCAGCACCGTTGATGAATACCTGCAGCCGCTGACTGTTACAAAGACTGTTACTTAAAATTACAAAGCCCTTGCCCTCCTTATCGGTGCGCCTATTTCGATCTTGGAACCGCCGTCTGATGTCATTTGGCCTCCAAGAAGCTTTCAACATTTTTCACAAATTTTCCGGCCACTATAAAGTTGGAAGCGGTCATAGTGTTCGCATTCAACGATTTGGTTTTGTTAACGTAGATGACTAAGCCTGTCGATTAGGAATGTAAGGCAGTTCGTCGATCTTAATCTGTGATTAAGTCGGTTGAAAGATTTTCCAAAGTAAATAGGTACCAAATTGGAAGACTCTTGGAATAGGACATAGGATCTTCCCACATACATCCCGACCTGCTGCCGTCGGAGAGTCGCATCGATCTTCTCCTGGATTCGTTCTGGGATCACTTTGCATGGAATCTTGAAGACAAGCATTATACAGCAGCATGATGCCTCGCCACTTGCCGCATACAGTCGGTCTCAGTTTTGGGCGCCTTCACTGAGATACCATGCATCCGGTCGTCCGGGAAACTTGTTATGTCCCAGTTATTGCAGAGTAGACGATACCACAGTTGAGCGAATGTGATGGAATCGGCGTCTCGCCCCTGGGGCTAAAATTCCGTCTCCTTTGGTTTTTGTTCGCGGTTTTGGCTTCTCTTCATTACTCAATCTTCCTTCAAGTCTCATCGGTGATGCATACACGGACAGATAAATCAACCCAAACTTTGAGTTCAATTTACGCACTATTGAGAATATCGCAGAAAAAATTTACCTAAATTTGGGTAGTTTTCCCTTTCTTTCCCATGATTGCTATCAAAACTAGAGCAAGATGCAAACACCTCACCGAGGTTGCTCAGCCCAATAACCCAAATTTGAGTAAATTTAATATTCTCTATTTTGGGTTGATCAAGGTCCGCTTTGGATAAATTAAACTCAGCTTTGGGTAAATTGTTTACATGGGATTAAAGGCAAACTACCTAGTGCCAGAAAAGTCATTTTACTCAAATTTGGGTTATTGGCCCAAACCACAGTTTTGAGTGCAAACAACCCACTTTTGGGTAGTTTTGGTTTTCAGTGTAGTTTTCTCTGGGTGATGTGAAAAAGTTTGGTAGCAAGCCCCGCTAAAATCTACTGTATTGTCGTGTCCATATTTTTTATTGAGCGTAATAAGTTCGAATGGTTTCATATTTTTCCCGCATAATAGTTGGAATTGAAAAATTACCGAATGAGTAAGTTTACAAGCCAGTTGACATGATTTAATTTTTTTATATGTCTCTACTCTATTAGATGGTATTGCTTACCACAATTTGAATGTTTCTTTCGTTTTTGTTGTTAGATGTTTGCGAGCGAATTAGTTTTAGGCACTGATTATGAGAGAAGAGGGAAGATGTGTGGTATGAATCAGTCTATAACATGGATCAGAGTGAGAATTTTTCTTGTAAAAAAATGTATTTTGGCCATAACTCCAAATCTCATAGTCCGATTCGGCCAATATTCAATACGAAACAATTGGACAAATTTTCGCGTCGAATGCAACTTGTTGCGAGCAAATCGATTAAGGATAAGAGCTTTTTGCAAGAGTATCTTATGTAAAAAACAAATTTTGGCCATAACTTCGAAACCCATAGTCCGATCTGTCCAATTTTCAATAGGAAACAATGGAACAAGATTCTGCGTCGAATAAAACTTGTTGCGAGCAAATCAGCTAAGAGTAAGTGCTTAAAAAATGAACGAGAATTTTTCTTGCAAAAAAATATTCTTTGGCCATAGCTCCGAAGCCCACAGTCCGATAGGGCCATTTTTCAATACGAAACAATGGGACAGGAATCCGCGTCAAATTCAACTTGTTGCGAGCAAATATTAAGGATAAGTGCCTAAAAAAAATGAGGTGAGATTAGTTTGCATACACACACACTTATGGGCAGCAGGGACTATGTCCAAGGGCTTAACGACCCCTCCCCACGGCCTCTGCGAGTTAGGGGGCCTGCCTAGAACGTGGTGGGGCTTGGCAGCGGGCTCTGTTAAACCTCTACAAAAAGCTGCATGTGTCCGGGCTGCATGTGTGCAGGCCCTATCAAAGCGACCATGTGCCGCTCAAAGCGTACAGGAACCCAAGGAGTGCCAATTGGCACATCAGGATCAATGCCAGCGAGATCCTGATCATGGCATTCTGGCCACGTGTTAACGGACCTTGGGACCGGATTTGGGACCTTGTCTTGGATATAGTAATATTGTGAAAGCGAGGGCTGTCAGTCTGACATTCTACTCTCTTAGTAGAACCGGGTGACACTGACTCGAAACGGCGAGTGGGCTAATGGCTACGGTGACTTCAGTCCCCAAAAACCATGGCGGGCCTTGTTTCACGCTGTCCAATCCTGCCACCAATCTTGCCTGCTGGGTAGGCTCAGATGCCCTTTCCTGACTTGCGCTGTTCTGGCTCTGAACACGTAAGTGTCGCATGACGATGCGTTAAGCATTGAGGTGGTAGACCTCTTTGCCAAGGGGGGTTTGGCCTCCCAGGGAGGCGGAGAGCGGAGTAACGGAGGCTGCAACTAACAGCACCGGAGTCTCCCCAGCAGTGACAGGGTATAGCTCTATCAGCACGCTCGGCGGGCCAGTACCCGGGATGCGGGTGGTCGCCGAGCAACTCGATGATATCATCGAGTTAGCGAACGAAAGGCAGAACATCGGTAAGGAACTGAAACAGAAACAGAGAGAAGGCCGACAAAGGTGCTTTAACCGATGCCTTCTCCTTCTTTGGAGGAGCAACCATAGCCCAAAAAGAAAAGACTGCGCCTAACCCGAAACGGCTCAGGCAGCAATCCGGCGAAGGCGCTCAGAGCAAAGCCAAACGACGTGCGACCATAAAGGCCAAACGTCGTCTGGACGGAGCAGATCGGGGTGCAGAGGAGCCCGAAGGGCGTCGACCCGAGAAGGTGACTTCTCGGCCCAAAAAGGCGAAAGGCACCAACCAGGCGCAAGTCGCCGGGCCGCAAGAGGGTACCAGCCAGCCTGTGCCATCGGCACAAGGGACCGAAAATCCCTGGCAGCTGGTCAGTAGGGCAAAGCGGAAGTCGAACGCATCTCGACCCGCAAAGAAAACTAAGGACAGATGCGAGGCCTTGTTGGTGAAAACTGATAAGGCAAAGTACGCTGAAGTCCTTAAATCGATGCGGACGGCCGAAAAGCTTTCAGCGCTGGGTCAGGATGTGCAAAGCGTCAGACGCCCCAAGACCAGTGAAATGATCTTGGATCTGAAACGCGGAACGCAGGCTAGTGGGACTGACTACAGGAAGCTGGCCCAAGAGGTCTTGGGTGACGACGCCGAGGTGAGGTCGTTGGGGCGGAAGTGACCCTCCAGTGCAAGCTAGGACCAGTGCGGTACAGAGGTCGACAAGACCTCTGTACGCCTAAGAGGCGGTCCCTTTGGCACGCAGGTAGTCTACCTTAGGTTACCGGTTGCAGAAGCCAAAAAGATAGTGGAGCGAGGGAAGTGCCTTATCGGCCGAAGTGCCTTATCTGCGCCAGCAAAAAGCAAGCCTGTAACCACGTTATGGGTGCGTCTTCGTGTCCCATCGGAGAGAAAAATAAGAATAAGTCGTGCAAGTAACACAGCTGAATCTTAACCAACTGCAACTGCCCAGTAGCTGCTGTGGCAGTCGGTCTCGGAGTCGAGGACCGATATCGCCCTCCTGTCCGACCCGTACAACGTCCCTGTTGATAATGGCAATTGGATGGCGGACGGGTCTAGGATGGCGGCACGACCGAACGGTACCCGATCCATGAGGTGGTACACTCCTCTGCTGAGGGTGTCGCGATAGCTAAAATCAATGGTGTGTTCTGTTGTAGCTGCTATGCCCCACCAAGGTGGCCATTAGAATAGTTCTACCAGATGATAGATAGGCTATCATCCGACCTAGTGGGTCGTAAGCAGTGGAGTGGGGCAGCTGGTGCCAATCGAAGCGTTACTAGAGGCGCTAGCGATGCTCGACGCAGCGCTAGTCAATGATGGTTCCGCTAGCACGTTCAGAAGGAACGGGGTCGAGTCATGGATTGACGTAACGTTTATCAGTCCTGGTCTGGCACCAGACTTGGACTGGAGGGTGGACGAGGGTTACACCCATAATGATCATCTAGCAATTCGCTTTAAGATCAACTATAGCGTGCAACATCCGAGGCCCGGGGATCCCTATCAGGTCCGGGGGTAGAGAACCAATCACTTCGACAGCGAAGTTTTCACCGCGGCCCTGGGACTGGAAGCCTACAATGAAAGTCTAAGCGGGGATGCGTTGGTAGCTGTCCTATAACGCGCGTGTGACGCCGCCATACCGAAGAAAGCCCTGCCGAGATATGGCAGACGCCCTGTATACTGGTGGAGTCCCGAGATTGCGGCCCTTCGATCAACCTGCCTCAAGGCTACACGAAGGATGCAACGTGCCCGCACCGAAGATGAAAGAGCGGACCGCCGTGAAGTATTTCGAGCTGCGAAACTGGCCTTTAACAAGGCCATCAAGTGCAGTAGGAGAGCGTGTTTCGACAACCTATGGGGAGGAGCCAACGCGAATCCATCAGGTGACGCCTACAGGGTAGTGATGGCCAAGATCAAAGGGATCTCGTCACCCCCGAACTGTGAGGGTACGAATCAGGTACAATCAGTTTGGTTTTCGCAAAGGTAAGTCCACGTTGGACGCTATTACTTCGGTGGTGAAGACCGCCGAGACAGCGATCCAACAGAAAAGGCGAGGTATTCGATACTTTGCGTTAGTGACACTTAATGTGAAGAACGCATTCAACAGCGCAAACTGGGATGCCATCGCGCTCTCGTTACACCGGCTTAGCCTGCAGGTGGGCCTGTACCGGATTTTGGAAAGCTATTTCCAAAACCGTGTACTATTTTACGAGACCGATGCCGGTCAGAAAAGTGTTCCCATTACCGCAGGAGTCCCGCAAGGGTCAATCCTGGGCCCGGTACTATGGAACCTTATGTATGACGGGGTTCTGAAACACACGTTCCCTTCTGGTGTTAAGATCATCGGCTTCGCCGATTACGTAACCTAGGAGGTCTACGGGGAGTCAACTCCCGAGGTAGAACTTCAGTACGGCGGTGGATTGGATGAGCGCTAGAGGCCTGGAGGTCGCTCAACATAAGACGAAGGTGGTTATCGTCAACAACCGCAAGTCGGTTCAACATGTAGTGATTCACGTGAGTGAAGTTGTGAAAGCATTGAAGCGGAGTTTAATGCTCCTTGGGGTCGTAATAGATGACAAGCTGACCTTCGCCAGCCATGTTGACTATGCGTGCAAGAGGGCTTCGACTGCTGTTGCGGCATTTTCGAGGATGATGTCCAACAGTTCCAAGGTGTGTGCCAGTAGACGTAGGGTACGGTAAGACGCGCGGCTACAAAACAATATCATGCTGAGGGTGGCTGGGTTCGATTCCCGGTGTCGGTCTAGGCAATTTTCGGATTGGAAATTGTCTCGATTTCCCTGGGCATAAAAGTATCATCGTGTTAGCCTCATGATATACGAATACAAAAATGGTAGCATGGCTTAGAAACATCGCAGTTAATAACTGGGGAAGTGCTAAATGAACACTAAGCTGCGGGGCGGCTCTGTCCCAGTGTGGGGATGTAATGCCAACAAGAAGAAGAAGCCTGCGTGATTGCGAGCATGATTCCAGTCGGGCTGGTCATCCGGGAAGACGAGGAGTGTTTCGAGCTTCGTGGCACCAGAGGAGCCCGCGAACGCATCAGGGTGACAAGCATGACTAACTTGTGATTGGTTAGTTAGAGCGCAAACAGGCTGAGCGCGGGGAAGTGAATGAGAGGTTTGCACATGTCGAGGTAAGAGTGTCGCAGCGGGTGGCAACCGCAGTCGCCACCACGAGGCATGGCAGAAGAGTGAGCGCATAGGTGTTAGTATGGACTGCATATGCCGAGGTAGGAGGGTCGTAGCGTAGAACTGTTGGTACCTATCGCTATCGACACCTCGAGGCATGGCAGAGGAGAGTAGAGTGAGTAAGGGTATGCGATAAGACACTTTTTCGTAACGAAACGAAACGAAACGAAATTTAGAATGTCTATGTTCATTCGAAACGAGACGGAACGAAATATAGATTTGCTTTCGAGACTTCGAAACGATACGAAATCAAGGACCATTTAATTCGAAATTTAACGAAACGTAACGAAATTTAATTTTTTTTCCGCTGATTTTTTATTGAATTGATTTTACTTTATGTACGCAATTCTGATTTATTTATTTAAATTCAAATAACTGCTTTGCGATCAATAGAGTTATGGTACAACAGAAGCAGTCTGTGATAAATCGCCGAGTTCTCGTTAATTGGCGAAAAGGCAATACCCCAGCATCTGTGCCGCTTTCAAAGGAATTCATCGTGGAGTATGTGCACCCGAATCTGATCAGTTTTATATCAGTTCAGTTTTATATCAGTAAGCATATAAATATATGATTCAATTTCTGTTAAAAACCTTATTTTACTTAAGAATTATGTGATTATGCTGAAGCATACTTCATATTGACCTATCAGCGTGGTTTAATAGTATTGAGCTAACTCAAACTTAGAAAATGGATGCATAGATTTTATTTTTTATCTAGTGGAATACTCATTTTATCAATATCTGCCAGGTATATACGTAGATAGAGAATAGTTTTAATAGCCTACATTTGCTCGCTAGACGAATCCTCTGCACATTTCTAAAATGCACAAAGATATGTATTTCAGATTGTATTTCAGAAATGTGATTGCAAAGTTTTTACGGCAGCAGTTTGTCCGTTATGAAGAAATATTTTTTCCTTTCTCATACAAAAACTTGTAACAATAGGATATCATTTCCTTCCAAATTCAACCTTTTTATGGGAAGCTCGGAGGCCCATAGTCTTATAAACAATCAACTCAATGAACCAAGCTATTTCCTGTTTGTCGTTGTATTTCGGTTTGTACACAAGAGGCATGCAAAAATTGTTCTCGAATTATCATCCTCAACAGACTTCAATTGATTGCAAGAAACAGCTGCAAAGGAGAGTATGAGTCGGTCACGGCTTTACGATCAATTTATGATTAGCAGAGGAATTATTAGTTTGGCACTCATTGTTATAAGAGACCGAGGAATGCTCTGCACCTCCGTGAGCGCCATGGGAAAGGAATCATTGGTTAGTTGAAGAGGTAATTCGAGTGAAGCCATCTTGGTAAGCGACAATTTTTTAGTTATTTGAAGTTATTTTGAAAACTCGAAGACGAGAACCGTGTTTTAAATCAATCCAACGCAAAATCAAAGTGCTTAGTTTAATAATAATGTTTTCCTTGTGGCCTTCTTAACTCTTAAGTGGTGCTTAGTCTTGCGTTTAAACCTGGTTTGGAAGAGGTGAAGAAGTCGGCCTTTAATAAGAAAGAGGTGTTCTAAAAATACTTCATAACGGCCCTAGGAATCCACGCCACTACTTTGCCTCTTTGACAAAGTTGTACTGATCTGATTCATATCTGATTACATTCACACTCTGAGCCTGACGTTTTAAATCGGATCACTTTTGAAAAAATAGGATATAACAGTTAAGGATATTTTTCGTTTTCTATTAGACATTTCTAAGAAAACACTGATTAATATGATATGAAATTGTTTCCATCTACAAAAACGTAACGATTTTCGAAAACATGTTTCACTGGCCAAAACGCCCCAGTGTAGGCAGGACGATATTCCCTTACCAACTGGACACAAGCGCAGCGAGCCTGCAGCAGTTGCTTCCAAATGGTATGGAAAATATTGAAATGTAATTCACACCTGCTTAAATAGACCTATGTTGGCTTTTTAATGTTAAGCGCATAAGGATTTGTAGCCTTTTTATTATGGGATTAATAAAATACTAATGAAGTTCTATGAAACGTCTTTGGTTAAGGTGGGGCGTATTGCCCAGGCACTATTTGAAATTCATTTTTTCACGACTATTCAAAACAGATTTATTACGTGTTATCTGTAATATTTTTATATGACTATTCACGGGCAATGCATTTGCGACTTCCTGGACTACCAAATAACACAAAGTTTGCATAAATTGCGTTGAAAAGTAAAAAGTTATCAAGGAGTTGCCTTAGGGGGGCATATTATACCGTCTTACCCTATACATACAAGCGCATGTTTGTGCAAGGATAGGATGATCGATTGTTAGCAACGACAATGCAATGTGATAATGCGATAATCGCAATGCAAATGAACAAACATGTTCGATTTAAAGATAACTTAGGAAAATGATAAGCCATTTTATGATAAACTGCAAATTATTAAATATGCGCCAAAATCAAAAGGATTCAATTTTAATTCAGAAAGTGTGAATGCACTTCAGATACTCTGTGGGTACAATCATGCGGGGCTTATTGTATACGGCTATAGCTTCGGAGCGCATACTTTCTTGAAACGGGCTATAGGTTACAATAGAGCCTTCTAGCTCCCGGATCTTAGATTCTTGCAATTATTTCAAGGATGAGGATCAAGATAACAAACGAATTCAAGCTCCTGTGGAGAAAAGTACACGAATAAAGTCAATTGGAAATTTAAAAGCTAGTGTTAGAAATATGAGTCATGTCAAATGGCGTCAGACGGCGGTTCCAAGATCGACATAGGCGCACGGATCAAGAAAGCAAGGGCTGCCTTTGCGAGTTTAAGAAATATCTGGAAAACCAGGCAGATAAGTGAACGCACTAAAATACGAATTTTCAACTCTAACGTGAAATCTGTGCTGTTATACGCCAGCGAAACATGGTGTGTATCAGTGGAGAACACTCAACGGCTGCGGGTGTTCATTAACAGATGCATGCGGTATATAATTTGGGCCTGGTGGCCTCACAACTGGATCTCAAACAACGAGCTCCATCGTCGTTGTCACCAGAGGCCGATAGCAACAGAAATTCGGGATCGGAAGTGGGGCTGGGTCGGCCACACTCTGCGTAGGGGCGGAAACGAAATCTGTAAACAAGCATTAGACTGGAACCCAGCGGGACATCGCAGCAGAGGCAGACCCAGAGGCTCATGGCGGCGAAGCCTCAATAAAGAAATGAAAGAAGTGGACCGAAATCTAACCTGGCAACAGGTTAAAGCGATAGCCGGGCAACGCTCAGGATGGAGATCTTTCAAGTCGGCCCTTTGCACCACCGGAGGTGTACAGGACCCATAAGTAAGTAAAGTTCCTGATCATCTGATATTTCGTCATAAGACTTTCAATGTCACACATCAATGGACACTCTCGAAAAATTATTCGATTTTCTTTTACCAACATCAATTATAGAGTTATTTTTATTTCAAAATACTATTTCTGCATGTTTAATAATCATACTCCACTATTTTCACCTATATATTACTACACTAGTGATGTACAAAAAATCAAGATATATAGTTGGAACGCTTTCGATAAATGTATGTTGCGGATGGGAAAAGGGGGTGCTACTCTAAGGCTTCTTCTTTGAAAATGTAATAAAAATGTAAGCAATTTATTAACCTTTAGCTGCATTAACCACACTAAGAACAAAATCAGCAATGATTCAAATTGTGCGGGCTGTAGTTTTGAATATGAATCTGAAACATTCATTTTCCCATCAGCTGTTCTAGATTATTTTTTTATACCAGTCAACTGTCAAAAACTTTAAACTGGTGTAACGCTCAGTTCTATTTTCTGCATGTTTGAACCATGAATGAATCACGAGATTCAAATATTTGTCAATTATTTCGGTGAATGAATGATCATTTTAACTACTCCATCAATCCTCAATCCGCAATTACGGCGCCCTTCCTGGCAGCAACATAATTATTTTATTTATTCGATAATTTAAAAACACGAATGGAACAATGCTGGGGAAACCAGCGAGTTTGTTCTGTTTTGAAGAAAGAAGAAAAAAAATCAAAATATTAAATTTTGATGTCAGAAGCACAAAGAAAACTATAAATGGCCTGCATATAGACAACATCACGATCTCCCAAAACACCACGATACAGCTATATTTTAACTAAATATTTAAATTGAAGCATTCTGATTGGCTAAACTTCCACTGTAAATAGTTCGATACGCACCTTGAGAAGCGATCCCTTCGATTTGTATTCCGCTTATCTTATGTAATGATACGCAATTAGAAATTAAAATACAGTTACTTTTGGTTCAATTATGCTCTACCCGAAAACAAAATGGCGGCAAAAACTCCGCGTTTGGTGGGTGGCGATTTGTTTTTGATTTTTGTTGTTTGAATTTCAAAGCCTTTTCTTTCAATTTCTATCTCCTTAAAGCTTACTGCCAAATATCTGAACAGGATAAGATAAATTATTTCTTCATTAATCACCTTCAACCTCCTTTAATTCATTGATATCTCATAAGGTGGACGGATTTCGGTGCTGTACGGATTTCGGTCCCACACGGTATCCAACAATTTTTTATATTTTAAGTTATGGTAATTTTGTTCTAAGCCAGTGACATAAGTAATCGAATAAATTATAACATTACATTCCTCAATGCACCAAACAGTTTTACGTAGTTTACGTTGGGCGGTCGTGTCTTATACATAACCCTTCAGATTTTTTAGTTGAAGAAGACACTTTTTGGCTTAATAAGCGCTTCACTCGCCTCAAATGTTTGTTGGGAGCTTTATTACTTTGTTTAGCGGCGCAGCCAACATTTTTGATAATACACGACCGTACGAGTAGGGGAGACTGGGTAGACTTGATCCCCTTTTCTGATTTCCGATATATCACAGCCAAAAATAAATAAACATACTCGATTTTCACACAGACTTTTTAAGAAATATAGTATTTTACTCTACTGATGTATAACAGTCCTTAAATTATTGTTGTTATTGATACACAATAGATTTTTTGAAGTGCTGTCAAAAATCGACTTTTTAAATATTCTTGGGAAATTGATCCCTCTCCAAGAGCTTGCTTTGATAAAATTAGAAAGTTGCCCTTAGATTTTAAAAATAATTAAAGAGATTAATTAAAATAATTAATCAGAATACGCAGAATTTTCGAATTGCTGTGCGTATACATGAAAGATTTATGTTATTGAATTCGACAGCACATGCAATTTAAAAATTTGGGGAGACTTGATCCCCTTTTTCTGATATCTACGCAATACAAAATTTTTCCTGCCAAAACTTCATCAAATCTGTCAAATCCACAAAAAAAAATAGAAGCCTGAGAACAGATTTATATTTTTTTGAATTTTTTTCGCCAATTTTTTATATGGGTGACTAATGGAGGTCATATTGAGGCAATAACTTCAAATCCAAATATCCTAAAACTTTGATGGAATGTTGACATTTTTATCAGTACAGATCATTAAGCATATTTATGGCTTTGTGCTGTGAAAAAACGAGAGCATTTGGTGTGTGTGTGTCAGAGCGTGTGTCAGGAGGAGTGGGAGAGTGTACTACAGTGAGCACCCAAATAAGTCCCAGATTTGTGTGCTAGAGCGTTAATCAGGTGGTAGGGCGAGCATCCAAGTCTCACATGGTGCGTAAAGGGTGAGCACCCAAGTTAGACTCATATGGTGCGTCAGAAAGAGTGTCAGGGTGTATCAGAGGTTGTGTTAGAGAGCCCTCAAGTAAGCCTCATACGGGATGAGTGCCTGTGTGAGCGTGAATGAGTGAGTACATTAAGTACTACCTATCCCCCAGAAGTCATGCTGGGAGGCAGTTCCTGAGGGAACCAGGGTATTAGTAGAGAGGGCAACTCAAGCAACCTTCTGTTGCTTGGGTGGGTTTAGTGGGTCCGGCGGGCTGGCCTTCTGCCTTCCGCACCAACCCCACTCTCTGAGTGATAATTTCAGGTGTCTGTATGCAGATTTGCCTTTTCAAGAATTTGCCTCAATCATTATTTTTTCTTCACACAGTGGTTATTTTATTATTCAAGATCATACAAGACTAATAAAAATTTGATTCTCAGGTTAAATACCAGAGCCTTATAACATTTACTATGAACATATCACGTTTTGGCCCAATGTCACCCCCATTGACGGGACTGAGATATATTATGCAACATTCATTTGAAGAAGTTCTGGAAAATTCGGAGTTAATAAAAATACAGAGTAACAAAGACTGATGGAACAGTTTATCAGACATCTCTGATGAGTCGACGATCCTGAAAGTTTAATTGTTTATAGATTAGGGTGAATGATGTATTTTGGACATCTGAATATATTTTGGACTTTTAGCTATATTTTGCGTGTTTTTCAACTTAATTTTCTTTTAATAAATAGGAATCATGTGTCTCTTTAGCATCTATCATAATCACATTTCCAACCATATTTATGTAACAAAATAAACAAAATATAGCCAAAAGTCCAAAATATATTCAGATGTCCAAAATAGCATCGTTACCCTACTTCTGATTCATCCTGGTATTATTTATGTGCATCATCTTAAAAGATATCATAACTAACCGATTTCTGAACATTCCAGTTTCATAAGGTGCAAAGATTCATTCTATAAAGTATTGCCCTGCGAAGTCGATGTGATCCTGGTTTTGCATACCTGTAAATTAGAAAAAAAAAACGAAAGGTTAGAGTTACAAACGAACAATTATTTGAATTTAGATAATTCATTACTCTAGGATTTGAATTTTCCCAATGACCTTCTGAAATAACTTAAAAATCATTACGTCGTCATAATAAATGAAAAACTCATCAGTTGCTGACGACAGTAACATGAACCATGTTTCAACGCAGCCAACGAAACGTGGCTCAGCAAAATTTCGTTGCGATTGCTCTTTTACGAGTCATGTTGCAAACGGGATGGAGGTGGCCGAACAACAAAAACCAGCAGCCAGGAAAGAAAGACCCTGTCATAGATCAAAACTTTTTTTGGGGGTTTTTCATTTTTTTTTGTTCTGTAATCGGAATTACTTGTGCCGTTTGCCGAGGCTGTGAAGTTTGCAAAGCTGCGACGAGACAATGGCTGAAATGGTGGGAAACTTTCCAGAAACCGATTAGAGGGAAAAGCGATACGAAGAACGTTTAACCACAGCCGGCCAGACGTTTTGCTTCGTCCATTTTATGATCAAAGTTGTTTTTAGATTGGCCAAACGGCCGGAATGGCAGAACGTCGAAATTATTTAGGATGCGACGAATATTAAAGAGTTTTCTTAGTTTTGTTATAGTTACAAGTTTTTTTTATTGAAAATTCGAAAAGAAAATGGAAAAACTTATACAATAAGTGATGTAGCGGATTACATTGAACGGTCTGGTTGATTGGCGCCTTTGCGGTCGATGCCCAAACTCTTTAAGACGGTCGAGAGCGCAGCGTCTATTAATCTGTGGATTGAACTTTTCGGTGGCTTTTCACTCCACCAAGATTGCATTTTCCAGCTGAAAAAAAAACGGGTGACAAAATTTCGTGGAAGGAGAATGAAGACTTTTTTTTGGCGCGATTCGCAGTCTGCCTTGCGGACACTGCCGTATCACCTCAGGGCTTAGTTGGGTCACTAACAAAAAGAGGAGTTACGTGTTCTGCACCCTGCTCTACCTCTAGTGAGGAAAAAAGCACTTGAGAATATGCGCTAAGCTCTGGTGTATTTTTTTATGCGCTATACATTCCAGTTGGATGGCAGAGAACAGAGCTCACATTTTTCATCTTCGCCTTTTCTCGGTACTTAGGATTGCTCGTGTTTTGTTGCCGGTTTATTGTAGGTGCTAATCCAGAATTATTCGAAGTAATCGAATGATTTAGTGTGTCCTCTTGTGAGTTCTTAGTGAAACGAAAAGCAAATGGTTTCCGGAACATTCGTGATAAGCGCTACAAGGTACAAATATTTGCTGTTCATTATGTCCTCCTTGTTTAGTCTAGCCTCTGAACTAACACAATCCAAAGCCTAAGATTTAGAGATTTGCAATTTTGAACAAATTTGCAAAATTCTAATCATCAATCCTTGTCCATGTTATTATGTTGACGTAACCTCAAATGATTCTCTGGGGCTCCACTATTATATTTGGATGAAAACTGACTACTCAAAAGCTGATGCAAGTTTGCATTGCACTTTGCTAATGTTATTTCTACACATGTATCTAAGCGTACACTGTTGCTCTAAGCCAGACAAAGCTGCTCATGCTGGTGATGATGATAATGCGGACGCCCTAGCACTGACTTTTGTTTGCATAAACCGAAATCGCTTTCCAATAAGATGGCCATAAATTACTCCACGCTTAAAGCAAGAAGGATCTCGTTGAGATCAGGATAACGATGCAAACAGAAAGGGAATAGGGATTGTACATTATCAACTTTGATGTGGCGTTATTATTGGATCTATCCTGATTCGATGATTTTGTCGCATCATCTGTTTGTCAGCGTCAGCTTCAGCATCAATAGAGCGAACGCGAACAGCAAACATGTGGGTGTGAGGAGTCCCAGGAAAAATTAGTTCCATAGTTCAGATACCGCCGTCGAAATAGTTCGGTACGTTGGTATTTTGTTATGCACCTCTTGCTCCTTTTCGCCCATTTGTCGCATCGTAGCTTGAAGACTGACACGAGAAAACTATGGGCGTTTTTCAACCAAATTGAAGGTCGAAACGTTAAGCCGTAATATCCAGAAAAGTAGGAAAGCATGCCTATTTCTGTTTTTAACCATGAAATATTTAGCGTTAAAATGTTCAATTTTAACCACGTAAATGCGAAACACCGTAGTCGAATGATGAACATGCATCGTCAGTTGGTTTGGCGCGAACAACCTGCTGTTGCTATTGTCGACAGCCGTTTTTGATGGATTTATAGTTAGTTGTCTGTTGCGCTGATACGAGCCATGGCATGTTCCTTTTCTGTTCGCGTTAAAAGATAGACAATGACGTTGTTCACGGGATAGAATGACTATGAGATGAATTCTCATCTAGTATCGCATTAATTAAATTTAAATAAGTGACAGTTAATTTATATTTACATAGCAACTCACCTAAAATTGCTCATCTTTGTTCGAGAAATCAACAGCATCATCTGGGACTCTAACCGACCTCATTTTGCCTGCTGACCATGCCTGCAATGATTTCTATCACTCACAGGATGAGCTCCAGATTTGTAGTGAAGTTTAATTAAATTTGCTGACCAGCTGCTGCACTGCTTCCCATGTGCATCACAGCCACAGTCCATTCCTTGTTCCCAGTTGGTTTGATGTTGTTTGTTTTGTTGAGCCTATCGGAGCGGAATGCTAACTGCATAGCACATAGCTAGTAGCCATCTCTGGGATCCAAGTTTATGTCCGCGTGTGGTTGCAATAACATAGTTGGTAGACAGATGCTAAGCGAATATGCCCCGGGAGTAACGCCGTCATAATGACGTTACTTAATCCAAGCATGCCGGCCCGTGCAAGTATGATAAGATGCATAGAATCTTTGCTTGATGGGTTGTGTGTGTCCAATCTAACCCGCACTGGCTGGCAGTGATATTATGAATGAAAGCTGTCTGCATTACAGTCAGATTTAATCCAGAAGGGACAGCTCCCGCGACCCGTTTTAGATTGCGTTCGTAGTGGCAGAATCATAGTTGCCTAACTATTGATATTGAAATGTCAGATAGTGAGAATCAACACTTGATTAATGCTGTCCAATGAGCAGCTCGAAGTTGTTCCCGTCCTGCTCGTTCTTTTTTGTCAACAAACGGGCATGAGCGTGACAGGAACAACTTCGAGCTACTTCGAGCTGTTCATTGGACAGCACTATTATTGTTATGCAGCGTATACACAGCCCGGTGGCATCCCTATCTCACACAATAGGTTTGTTTTGCAGCCAACATTGGGCGACCGTATCCCACTGACAGTTCTGTATCCTAATGGGAGTCAAATGAGATGTTTGTAAACAAAACATATACTATCATGAATTTTACACTGAGATGTTGGCTGCAAAAACATGGCGTCGTGCCACCCACCTGCGTATACACCGCTCAAGCAGTTTGACCAACATTGACTACACCCTACGCTTAGACAAGCTTCGACTTTGTTCTACAAACCGCGACACGAACGTTCAATTTATTCGGCAGACGCATTTCAGTTTGTGACAGCAGCGCGTACGGACGTGCTTTTTGCTCGCGCATTTTTTCCAAGTGTTTTCTCTCATTCGTTCGCTGTGTTTACGTTTTCGCTTCGTCGCGTTGATGTTATTTTCTCCCGAACCCGTCATGGGAGATACCGAGGTCAATTCGATCGCGAAAAAACGCGAAT
The DNA here is from genome assembly GCF_024139115.2 of Armigeres subalbatus. NCBI lineage: Eukaryota > Metazoa > Arthropoda > Insecta > Diptera > Culicidae > Armigeres > Armigeres subalbatus. The sequence goes on along the minus strand of NC_085139.1, from coordinate 250,194,801 downwards.
GCGTCCATCGAATGAGGTTGCTCTCGACGAGCAAAGTGAAAAGCTTCTCTTGAGCTACAAGTACTCCACGAAAAAACAGAAGAAGCAACAGCCTCTGTTCCACGATAAATCACCAGAGCGGAAGGAGAAGTGCCCGCCGATTTTCGTGAAAGGGGAACCGTCGGACCTTCGCCCCGACCTCCGGAAACTGATCGCTCGGGGCCTGAAGTGCATCTGTCGACTGTGCGTCGAAGGTATGAAGTTAATGACCGAGGGAAGGTCTCACTTCGACAAGGTGCCGGAGTACCTGAATGCGAAACGGTTCCAGTTTTACACCCATGATGTTCCCGGCAGCATACCCATCAAAGTCGTGCTGCGTGGCCTCGATGAAGTGAACGAAAAGGAGCTGAAGGAAGCTCTGGAGGAAAGTGGTCTGAAGCCGACCAACATTTACAAAATCCGCCGGCATGGCACTTTCCGGGCCTACCGTAATCAGCTGTACCTGGTGCACCTGGAGTACGGTACTACCACGCTGAAAGACCTCAAGGCCATCAACAGCACTATCGTCGAGTGGACAAAGTACAAGCCCGTGCATCGTGACGTGACGCAGTGCATTAGCTGTCTCCGCTTCGGTCATGGCACGCGGAACTGTTTCATGAACGCACGATGCACCCGGTGCGGCGGTGACCACGGCAACCACGAGTGCGAGCAAATAAAAGAGGCTGACCCCAAGTGTGCCAACTGTGGGGAAAAGCACCGAGCCACCACGAAGGCCTGCCCGAAACACGCGGAGTTCTGCGAAATCCGCAAGAAAGCTTCCATGAAAAATCGTCTAGCCCGAAGCTTGCCCCCATTGTTCGACGGACGAAACTTCCCGACAATCCCGCTTCCGCCGCTACAACCACAAAGAAGACACGCAGCTGCTGCTGCCTCGGTCCCACCGGAAGTCAAGCAAAGCAACATCCAGCCCGTCCACCAGTGAATGACCGCCGCTCCCTCCCCCAGGATTTCGCCAGTAGCAAGATAAGCACCAGCAGCAAGATGAGCACGTGTACAACACGCGTCGGAGTCGTTCGCCGCGGCTAAACATTGGGCAGCTACAAGACGGTAGACTAGCCCAAGAATACGCACAGCAGCTGGAAGTGGCACTCCCAACGGAAGAGCAGCTGGGCGCAGCGTCTCTTGAAGATGGCTGGAGAGATATTCGATCCGTCATTGGAAGCACCGCAACCGCTGCACTAGGCACGGTGGCTCCGGATCAGAGAAACGACTGGTATGACGGCGAATGTGAGCAGTTAGTTGAGGAGAAGAATGCAGCATGGACGAGATTGTTGCAACACCGCACGAAGGCGAATGAGGGCGAACGAGGCACAATACAAACGGGCGCGGAACAGACAAAACTCGGGTTTTCCGAGGAAGAAGCGCCAGCAGGAAGATCGAGACCGTAAAGAGACGGAGGAACTGTACCGCGCTAATAACGCACGAAAGTTCTATGAGAAGTTGAACCGTTCACGTAAGGGCCACGTGCCACAGCCCGATATGTGTAAGGACATAAACGGGAACCTTCTTACAAACGAGCGTGAGGTGATCCAAAGGTGGCGGCAGCACTACGAAGAGCACCTGAATGGCGATATGGCAGACAACGGTGGCGGTATGGTAATGAACCTAGGAGCACGCGTGCAGGACATGCGACTTCCGGCTCCGAATCTCCAGGAAATCCAGGAGGAGACGGTCGGCTGAAAAACCACAAAGCCCCTGGAGTTGACCAACTAACAGGAGAGCTGTTTAAACACGGTGGTGAGGCACTGGCTAGAGTGCTGCACTAGGTGATTACCAAGGTTTGGGAGGATGAGGTTCTGCCGCAGGAGTGGATGGAAGGTGTCGTGTGTCCCATCTACAAAAAGGGCGATAAGCTGGATTGTAGCAACTACTGCGCAAGCACATTGCTGAACGCCGCCTACAAGGTACTCTCCCAAATTTCATGCCGCCGACTAACATCAATTGTACCAGGCGGGATTTATGGGTGAACTTTCTACCACAGATCAGGTGTTCGCCGTACGTCAGGTATTGCCGAAATGCCGTGAATACAACGTGCCCACACATCATCTATTTATCGACTTTAAAGCCGCATATGATACAATCGATCGGGACCAGCTATGGCAGCTAATGCACGAACACGTATTTCCGGATAAACTGATACGGTTGATCAAGGCGACGATAGATCGGGTGATTTGCGTAGTCGAGTTTCAGAAGCATTCTCGAGTCCCTTCGAAACGCGCAGAGGGCTACGACTAAGTCTTTCGTGTCTGCTTTTCATCATCGCTTTGGAGGGAGTAATACGAAGGGCAGGGATTGACACGAGTGGTACGGTTTTCACGAAGTCCGTCCAGTTATTTGGTTTCGCCGACGACATTAATATCATGGCACGTAACTTTGAGAGGATGGAGGAAGCCTACATCAGACTGGAAAGCGAAGCTAAACGGATTGGACTAGTCATCAACACGTCGAAGACGAAGTACATGATAGGAAGAGGCTCAAGAGAGGTCAATGTATGCCACCCACCACGAGTTTCTATTGGTGGTGACGAAATCGAGGCGGTTGAAGAATTCGTGTACTTCGGCTCACTGGTGACCGCCGATAACGATGCAGAGAAATTCGTAGACGCATAGTGGTTGGAAATCGTACGTACTTTGGACTCCGCAAGACGCACAGTGCTTCGAACGTATGGAACTACAGGACAAAAATCAGAACTCACATTCTACGCGTTTAAACTCAATGGTGTCTTTGGGAAAATGATTGCAAACTAGTTTTTCTACTATTTGCATTATTGACCTATGTTAAATTGATAATTGCATTAGTGGCGTAAACGCCAAATTTCATAACATATAATACGCTTTGTATAATCGAGATCATTTTGGGAAATTTGTCACTTATGGTAAAAACTATTATTTGCGTAATTGACCTATGTTGAACAGATAATTGCATAAATGCCGTAAACGCCAGATTTTACGATATGCCTCAAAGAACCAGGATCTTTTTACGAAAAATATGTGATTTGAAAATGTGGTATGATAACAGTTTTTATTACAACAATTGATCAATTTCCAATTGATCATCTCATAAGTGACGTTAATGTTTATACTATAGAATCAGAATATCCTTAGTAATGATTTGAGGGATTGTTTTTTAACGACGGTATCAGAAATCATTGGAACTTGTTATATTTTTTTCCAAGTTCGTTTATTTGGTAGGCTCAGGCGTGTATAACTCTTTACGGAGCCATGGCTCTTTGTGATATGTACAATCATATCATCTTATTATGAAGTTAGTAACAGAGGGGTAGAAGCCAGCGTACTCGTGGTGACTGGGATCATCATCAGAATGAAGGATGTTGAACATGGCCGCGAATTTGATTGTTGTTTTTAATGTCGATATTTTTCATTGGAACTAGACTGCCCATGATTTCTTAGTTGACGTAACAACCATTGCACTTTCGCAAGTATTTCGAATAATTTAGGGACAAACATCGCAAATTTAAAACATTTTAACACTCCTCCGACCGTGCCTCCCAAACAGTCGGAACGCTATTTTCAAATCGCTATATCTCAGCCGTTAATGAACCGATTTGAACAATTTAGGGACTCACAAATTTTCCCGTCCATCAAGATTTGTCTGAGATGTTGAGACCTCCGATCGGACCAAAAATGACCTCTGTGGACCTCCAAACGTCGGAGCAAGTCGTGATTTTCATACAAATTGCGTGGTTGGTGCTCACCAGCTTGATGTTCATGCTAATATTAGTAAGATATTTCGAAGTGTAAAACCATACTGTCGCAGATCATATTATTTCGGAACCCGTCCGCTAGGCGGCGCTAGTGTATATGGGAATACTCGTTGGGTCAAATATTTCGGAATCTGTAGGATTTGGAAAGCTGCCGTCTTCTACAATCTTGTTCAGGAGTGTAGAACCATACTGTCGCAGATCATATTATTTCGAAACTCGTCCGCTTGGTGGTGCTAGTGTATATGACAAAGATCGCTGGGTCAAATATTTCGGAATCCGTAAGACTTAGAAAGCTGTCATTTTTTACAATTTTGTTCAGGAGGCCAAAACCATACTGTCGCAGATCATATTATTTCGGAAATCATCCGCTTGGCGGATGGTTTTGAAAAAAGTGGGCATTGGTATTATCGGCGAAACTATTGATTGGAGAATTTTGACGTGTTCTGGAGGGTGTCTTTATTTTTAGAGCACTTTATTTTAGGAATAAGAAAAACTGACCTAAAAGGGTGCACCCGAGAAAAAAATATTTTTTTAAATTTTATTGATAAAATTGTTTACATTGTATGAAGACATTGTAGGAATGACAATTTCAAGACACTTTGTCGAAGACACCAACTTCTTATCTCTGAAGTGGAAAAAGTTATAGGGGTGCGAACTTAGTAACCCCTTAAAATTAATTTTTTAGCTCTAACTTTTTTATTTAAATTTTTACATTTTCTCAATGTTCTACAAAGTTTTAAGTGCTTCAAAAAAACATTTTGTCGTAGAAGAGTGCAAATCGCTATCTCTTCATTTTAAGGAGCTATATCAGATTTTATAGTTTTTTAACACTATTTTTAATCGGGTATACCTTTCAGGGTAGCAGGTTGTAGCAGCTGTTATTTATGTCATCAGCATCAGTAGCTCTTACTCTTTTGTTACATGTATAAATCATAGGTGGATCTAAGTGGATTCATAAAAATATTGCGCAAAATGCACCTCAACTTTTTGATCCATTATTTTGTTTCTCCGTGCATAATTTAGCTATCATTATTTTTTCCTCGTTAATCTTTCCCTGTACGCTGTCTGCTGGTCCAGGTGCTATGCTGCTGTTTGGAAAATTTGAATTGTGATTCAAAAACGAGCCTTTTGATGTGATCTAGAGCGTGTATTTATATCTTGAGTACTTTATTTGACGAGAAAGAGAAACCTCATCAGCAAACTCTGGGACTTGTTAACCTTTTGTCTGTGCTCTGGGGTCAATATGACCCCAGGCCACTTTGAGTGGCTGCCATTTTTTTAGTTTTCAACCGATTCTCCTAATTTTTGGTAGTTTGGTAAAACTCGCCGAGATCTGTCTCCTATGTGCAAATTCGCTTGAAAAATCTTGAAAATATGCGCTACAGAGTCCTTTTTTCAAAAAACTTACGTTGTCTGTGCTCTGGGGTCAAATTGACCCCAAATTGAAATTGCTATAACTATTTTAATGTTTGGCCAATTTTGGATTTGTGGGGCTGTTTCGAAAGATAATTTAATCATCTTTCAGGTCGTTACCAAAGATTGACTATCGGTGGGCGGGTACATCGCGGGAGGGTTTTCGTAAAAGGGTACAAAAACAGTGATTTTTCATGCTTATTTTATTATATCTGAAAATCCTACCCATTTTGAACTGCACCTTTTCAAAAAGGTTATGCAGGAAGGCGTCTGCTTTGACATGATGCATTGATTTGTTTAGCGCTTGGTCGCTAGGTGGCGGTATATTTGAATTCATTATTTTACACTACTCAAGTAACTCCGATATATGGAATTTTCCTCATTGTAAATATTCTTATCGCACAATTTTGAAATTTGTAAAGATGACGTCTGTAACAAAGTTCGTCTGGTGGCAATAGACTGTCATTTGATGGAATAAATAATAAGGAAATTTACAAATAGGCGGCGCTAGTGTACTTGCAATATTCTTGCATATATGAAATATTGCTTTAGCTTGAGATCCCTCATACCTACACCAAAGTTGTATTCAGCAACATTGTCTAGCACTACAAAGCGGTGCTCAATATAATGAGCACTTCTTCTCATTTTTTAATTTGTGCGATAAGAATATTTACACTGAGGAGAATTCTATATATCGGAATATCTTGAGTAGTCTAAAATAATGAATTCAAATATACCACCACCTGGCGGCCGAGTTCTAAACTTAGCAACGCCTCATGCCAAAGCACATGCCTTCCTGCATAGCCTTTTTTAAAAAAAGTTGCAGTTCAAAATGGGTAAGATTTTCGGATATAAGTAAAATAATCATGAAAAATCACTGTTTTTGTACCCTTGTTTACTAAAACCCCTCCCCGCGATGTACCCGCCTACCTATAGTCAATCTTTGGTAACGATCTGAAAGATGATTAAATTATCTTTCGAAACAGCCCAAAAAATCCAAAATTGGTCAAACATCAAAAAAGTTATAGCAATTTCAATTTGGGGTCAATTTGACCCCAGAGCACAGACAACGTAGGTTTTTTTTAGCACAGACAGAAGGTTAAGGAGTGTTTTGAAAACTCACATTTTTTTTTCGAAATGTTGTTGTTGCCCCTGAAGATTTTGTTTTCAAAATCTTAGCTGGGTGGGGAGAAGTTAGGCGTTGGGTGTTGTGGTAAACATATATTTTTATCGGCCTTATCGCTCAAGCTTTATCTTTTATGGAGACATCGTAAAAACGGCAACTTTTTTTTCGAAAACTCTAAATTTCTATTTCTCAAATGACGAAGTTATAGTGATGCAAAGTTACCCCCTCCTTGAAAACAATTTATTTGTTGTAACTTTTTTGTTTTGTTTTTTTTTCGCATTTTTCAATGTTCTACAAAATAGTAGGTGCTTCGAAAAAACATATTGTCATAGAAGTACCAACCGGAAAAACATGTCTTGAAAGAAAATTTTTTTCTCGGGTGCACCCCTTAAATAAAGTGCTCTAGGAATAAATATACGCTCTAAATCACTTAAAAAGGCTCGTTTTCGAATCACAATTCAAATTTTCCAAACAACAGCGCGGCACCTAGACCAGCAGACAGCGTACAGAGAAAAACTAACGAGGAAAAAATAATGATAACTAAATTATGCACGGAGAAACAAAATAAGAATCAAAAAGTTGATGTGCATTTTGCGGAATATGCGACAATTCAAATTTTTCAATCAACAGCGCGGTACCTAGACCAGCAGACAGCGTACAGGGAAAAATTAACGAGGAAAAAATAATGATAAGTAAATTATGCACGGAGAAACAAAATAATGGATCAAAAAGTTGAGATGCATTTTGCGCAATATTTTCTTATGAATCCACTGAGATCCACCTAGGATTTATACATGTAACAAAAAAGTAAGAGCTACTGAAGCTAATGACATAAATAACAGCTGCTACAACCTGCTAATCTAAAGGGTATACCCGATTGAAAATAGTGTTAAAAACTATAAAATCTGATATAGCTCCTTAAAATGAAGAGATAGCGATTTGCATTCTTCTACGACAAAATGTTTTTTTGAAGCACCTAAAACTTTGTAGAACATTGAGAAAATGTAAAAATTTAAATAAAAAGTTAGAGCTAAAAAATAATTTTAAGGGGTTACTAACTACGCACCCTTATAACTTTTTCCACTTCAGAGATAAAAAGTTGGTGTCTTCGACAAAGTGTCTTGAAATTGTCATTTCTACAATGTCTCCATTCAATATAAACAACTTTATCAATAAAATTTAAAAAAAATTCTCGGTGTGCACCGGTCAGTTTTTCTTACTCCTAAAATATAGTGCTCTAAAAATAAAGACACCCTCCAGAACACGTCAAAATTCTCCAATCAATAGTTTCGTCGATAATACCAATGTCCCACTTTTTTCAAAACCATCCCACTGTGCGGCGCTAATGTATATGAGAAAGATCGCTGGGTCAAATATTTCGAAATCTGTAGATTTAGAAAGCTGACGTCTTCTACAATCTTGTTCAGGAGTGTAAAACCATTTTGTCGAGGATCATATTGTCTCGGAACTCGTCCGCTTGGCGGCGCTAGTGTATATGGGAATGCCCGTTGAGTCAAATATTTCGGAATCCGTAAGATTTAGAAAGCTGTCGTCTTCTACAATTTTGTTCAGGAGGCCACAACCATACTGTCGCAGATCATATTATTTCGGAACCCGTCCGCTAGGCGGCGCTAGTGTATATGGGAATACTCGTTGGGTCAAATATTTCGGAATACGAAAGATTTAGAAAGCTGTCGTCTTCTACAATTTTGTTCAGGAGGCCACAACCATACTGTCGCAGATCATATTATTCCTGAACTCGTCCGCATGGCGGCGCTAGTGTATATGAGAAAGATCGCTGGGTCAAATATTTCGGAATCCGTAAGACTTAGAAAGCTGTCGTTTTTTACAATTTTGTTCAGGAGGCCAAAACCATACTGTCGCAGATCATATTATTTCGGAAATCGTCCGCTTGGCGGCGCTAGTGTATATGAGAAAGATCGCTGGGTCAAATATTTCGAAATCTGTAGATTTAGAAAGCTGACGTCTTCTACAATCTTGTTCAGGAGTGTAAAACCATACTGTCGAGGATCATATTGTCTCGGAACTCATCCGCATGGCGGCGCTAGTGTATATGGGAATACTCGTTGGGTCAAATATTCTGAATCCCGTAAGATCTAGAAAGCTTTCGTCTTTGATAATTTTGTTCAGGAAGCCATAACCATACTGTCGCAGATCATATTATTTCGGAACTCGTCCGCTTGGCGACGCTAGTATATATGAGAATACTCGTTGGGTCAAATATTTTGGAATTCGCAAGATTCAAAAAGCTGTCGTCTTTTACAATATTGTTCAGGAGGTCAAAACCATACTGTCGCACAGGTTGTCCTACGCTCAGGGAAAAAAATCTGCTCTTTGGTTTTACTCCATCTGAACGATTTTATAGTCATAACTGAGTAAGTTTTACTAATAGAGAGATATTTGATTTTTCTAAATATTATAGCAAACTGTCAAAAAAATTCACACCAGGAATTCCTCCGGAAGTTCCCCGAGGAGTTCCTTCGGAAGTTCCCCCAGGAATTCCTCCAAAAGTTCCTTCAGGAATTGCTCCAGAAGTTCCTTCAGATATTCCTCCGGAAGTTCCTCCAAAAATTCCTCCGGAAGTTCCTCCAGGAATTCCTCCGAAAGTTCCTCCAGGAATTCCTCCGGAAGTTCATCTAGGAATTCCTCCGGAAGTTCCTCTAGGAATTCCTCCGGAAGTTCCTCTAGGAATTCCTCCGGAAGTTCCTCTAGGAATTCCTCCGGAAGTTCCTCCAGGAATTCCTCCGGAAGCTCCTCCAGGAATTCCTCCGGAAGTTCCTTAAGGAATTCCTCCGGAAGTTCCTCCAGGAATTCATCCGGAAGTTCCTCCAGGAATTCCTCCGGAACTTCCTCCAGGAATTCCTCCGGAACTTCCTCCAGGAATTCCTCCGGAAGTTCCTCCAGGAATTCCTCCGGAAGTTCCTCCAGGAATTCCTCCGGAAGTTCCTCCAGGAATTCCTCCGGAAGTTCCTCCAGGAATTCCTCCGGAAGTTCCTCCAGGAATTCCTCCGGAAGTTCCTCCAGGAATTCCTCCGGAAGTTCCTCCAGGAATTCCTCCGGAAGTTCCTCCAGGAATTCCTCCGGAAATTCCTCCAGGAATTCCTCCCGAAGTTCCTCTAGGAATTCCTCCGGAAGTTCCTCCAGGAATTCCTCCGAAAGTTCCTCCAGGAATTCCTCCGGAAGTTCCTCCAGGAATTCCTCCGGAAGTTCCTCCAGGAATTCCTCCGGAAGTTCCTCCAGGAATTCCTCCGGAAGTTCCTCCAGGAATTCCTCCGGAAGTTCCTCCAGGAATTCCTCCGGGAGTTCCTCCAGGAATTCCTCCGGAAGTTCCTCCAGGAATTCCTCCGGAAGTTCCTCCAGGAATTCCTCCGGAAGTTCCTCCAGGAATTCCTCCGGAAGTTCCTCCGGGAATTTCTCCGGAAGTTCCTCCGTCCTTCATCCAGTAATTCCTTCAAAAGCTCACCCAGGAATTCCTCCAGAAGTTCATCCAGAAATTCCTCTAGGTCTAGTCCAGTTTTGACCTACTGAACAAATTGAGCAAATTTCAACTTTCTAAGTTTCACGGATCCCAAAATATCAAACCCAATGAGTATTCCCATATACACTAGCTCCGTGTAGCGATGCTGGAGCTTGGACCGATGCAGCTGCCGCAGCTAGTCGCTTGTGCGGCTGTAGCGGTGGGAGTATTGGAATCGCACGACGGCGAGCCGGGATGGCTGGTAAGTTCACCTCTTTGATTACAGGAACACGGTTCTTCTTCGGAATGGTCCTGGTGGAAGCCTTCTTCCAGATTTCCAGGAACTTGGCTCGCTTTGGGCAGCCCTTTGTGGTGGCCCTCTGTTTATCGCCACAGTTGGCGCACTTGGGATCGGCCACCTCCATTTTGTGGCACTCGTTAGTCGGATGGGGTTCGCCACACTTGTTGCAGCGCGGCTTCATGCGACAGTTCCTGGTGCCGTGCCCGAAGTTGAAGCAGTTGGTGATGATGATGATGATGATGATGGTCCCGCCACATACCCCTACAAAGGTTTGAGCTAGACGATTTATCTTTAAGATAATTAATTGAATGATATAATAACAATTTAATCAGATTTGCAAAAACAAAAACGATCTGATTACCATCACAGATATGAATTACATAACTTTTCATTACTATCCAGCAAAAAAGGTAAATTAAGAAAAAAAACTGTTGTTTTCATCTACAGATTCTCATAAGCATCGGTAGTGATACTTCGAGTTTATACTAAAATGCAAAACTTGTGATACCTCTCGCACAGATTTCAAAAGTTCCATCAAGAATCGCGTTTCATGTTTATTCAAGATCACTTAACGTTTATCACTCGTAAGCATCAATAAAATTAATAATCTAAGTCGTCAACAAAACTAAAACTTGTGTTACCGCTCCGTCGATATCAAAAGTTTCGGTATCAACCACGGGAACAAAACTCTACCAGATAGCCCATTACTAATCCGAAGAATCATTCAAACAGTTGAAAATGCGCAAGACTGTACATAAATTTTAAAAATCATCCATATCTGCTTTGCGCGCGAGACTCAAACTTTTGTAGACTACACAAAAAAAGGTCAAATTACAATTACGTCAATATATATAAAATCCATCATCATCATCGAGGCGAACAAAACAGTTTATCAGTGCCTCAATAAATAAAAAAATACAATTGTCCAAACAAACAATCCGTAGGTCAAACTTCGTCAAGATACAAAATTTATTGAATTATAAAAAGTCAACTAAGTAGCTGCTTAAAAGGCAGCTTTTACGTGTGAAACACAAAGTCTCTTAAACTGTGATAGTGTAGTTGCACGTTTGATATGTGTAGGCATCGAATTGAAATAATTGATACCTTCAAAAACCAAAGAATTTTGTGAAGCTCCATGCAAAAAGTACGGAGTTCTTATATCTTCCGCGTTTCTAGTTTTATATCTATGAATGTCACTTCCTCTTTCAATTCGACAAATACCGAGGCAGCAATCCGTTAATTACTTTAAAAATGAACACCATTGTCAAATACACAATTCTTTGCTTCACCGAGAGCCACTGCAAAGCATCCAACAAAAAAGTTGAGGAAGTGAAGCTGCTACATCTCAAAATCAAACGCATAATCTTATTCTGCAAACGCTGCAATCTCGATATTTGTGTCTGATTTGCTAAAAACAAAATGGAAGGACAAAAGTCCAAGTGAGGAGAGATGATTGATTTGTACAACTGTATTTTGCTAGCAATATTTAATTCGTTTTTCAGTCGACAGAGGATTCCATACTTCTTGGCTATTTTCTTGATGACATTGTCAATGTGTTGGTCAAATTTCAATTTATCATCAATAATCACGCCAAGATATTAATTTCAAGTGTCTCGTCATCAATTTTCACAGAGACATTATCTATTGAACGATTTCGCGAAATAATCATATACTTTGTTTTACTAATATTCAATTTCAACTGTTTGTACTTCAACCATCTACTTAAAGAATGCAAGTCTTCATTCAAGCGTTCAATCGCATCTTCTAAGTCTCTAGCTGCAATGAATAACACAGTATCATCTGCGAATAAGTTTATATCACAAAAACGTAAAACCCGTCGCATGTCATTTATATACATAATAAACAGAAGGGGCCCCAATACACTTCCCTGAGGCACTCCGAGGGTGTTCTCCACGGGATTAGATACATAATCATTAAAAGCAATCCGTTGAGTTCTGTCAGACAAATAGCTTTTAAACCAATTGTATGCAGAACCCGAAATTCCAAAGCGCTCTATAGTTTTCAACAATAGGGGCCTAGAAATTGTCTCAAAAGCGCGTTTCAGATCCAAGAACACAGCAACAATCGTATCTTTACGCTCTATGCTTTCTTTCCATTTAGCTAATACCAAGTTCAAAGCGGTTTCGCAGGAGTGACCCTTCCGGTATCCCGATTGTTCCGGTATTAACAAGCTATTACTATTTAAATACATAAGTAGCTGGCCTTTCACAACAAGTTCTAAAATTTTCTCTACTGTGTGCAACATGTTGATGGGACGAAACTCTTCGGCTTTAATCGTTCCAGCAACTTTTTGAATTGGAATCACTAACGATTCCTTCCAAACTTGCGGCACGTGCCCAGTTTGCAATGATTCATTTATCAGGTCCAGCAGGTTGTGTCCGATGACATGAAAGCAATCTTGTATAATTTTAGCATTAACATTATCAATACCAGCCGTTTTTCCTAAATTAAAACAAATCGTTTCAAGTTCTTGAAATGTTATGGGGTGAAAACTTTCGAATCTTAAGTTACTGTTGACTGGCTGTTTTATTTCGTCAGGTTCATCCACTAACTCGATAGATCGGTTAATGGTTGAAACACTGTCGACAAAATAATCATTAAATTTAGACGCAATTACTTCTTCTGACTCTTCTAATGTGCCATTAAAAGTTATGGATCGCGGTTTACAAGAACTAGGTTTTAACAAAGATTTTAATATTTTCCATAACTCTTTGCTGTTGTTTTGATGCTGATAAATTTTCCTCTGAATATATTCGCATCGAGTATGCTTTAAACATTGCGAATATTTATTCCGCGCAACCTGGTACCTATTCCAATGATTTTCATTATTACTTTTACGATTTTTTTGTACAACTTATCTCTTTTACGTTTAAGACGTAAAAGATCTAGATTGTACCAGCTGTTTGAATTATTCAAAGTTACTAATTTCTGTTCAACTAATTGATTGGTACAGGATTTTAAGACGCTCGTGATAACAGCTGCTCTTTGATCTAAATTACCAGTATTTTCTCGAAAATCCACGTTTGTTTCGATAAGGCTCGTAATTGCTTGTTTCGAATATTTTCTCCAGCACTTAAGTTTTACCAAATCGTTATTATTACTACTGTCATCTGTAATGCTAATGACTAGTGTTTCATGATCGGTTACTTTTAAATCACAATTCGTAACACTAGTGACAGAATCAATGTTAGAGTAAACATGATCAATCAAAGTTCTACTGTGCCGAGAAATACGCGTATACTCATTTACTTTTTGTTTTAAATTAAAAGTCAACTAATCGCTTCAAATGATTCGAATTTGAATCGTCACACCAATTGATATTAAAATCGCCAGCAATAACATTTAATTTACTAGGATCCATAAACGACTCTAACCAGTTTTCAAAAATTTCCAAAAAATGCTGGTCATTAGCACTGGGAGAGTGATATAAAATATCGTAATTACCCAACTTCATGCCACGTACAACTGCAATGCCTAAGAACCAATTGCCATCGCAAACTTCGTTCAATTGAAGCTTGAACTGAACTGATTCTTTGACATAAATAGCAACTCCGCCGGTGTGTCTCGAATGTGATAGACAAGCAGCAACACTATATCCCGGAGTACTATATTGATCAAATGCTTCTAAGTTAACAATATGAGTTTCAGATAGAAATACTAAAAGTGGACGTTTATCTTCTACAATCTTACGTAGTGCAACGTAGTTTGTAGACAAACCAGCAATATTCAAATACAAAACATCTAAATTATTCACATTTCTACTGGAACTTGGTTGCTATTCATTGAAATGTAAGCTGCTCTTTTTACGATCAAATAACCTTTTATAAACTTTACACTCAGTACTAAATGCTCCGTGGTTTACGTCCAGATTCATTTTACGTTCTTTATTCATTTTCAAACAATTGATACATTTCAAAGCAGTTGACGTGCAATCAGATGTTTTGTGACCTTCACTGCACTTAGAACACGCAATACTATTCTTGCATTCCGTACTCATGTGCCCAAATTCTCCATATTGGAAGCATCTTAGAACACTAACTTCGGGAACTACAAGGCACCGATCAAACCTTATATTCACTTTCGCGGTCAGCAAGCAACTATGAGTATCCTTATCGACTTCAATTACAACATTGTATTTGTTGTACTTGAAACGTGGATTTTCGTACGTCCTGATAACCTTTACTTCATTTATAGCGATGTCTTCATTTTGATTTTTTTTAAATCTAGATGAAGTCATCGGAGGATAATTTATCGCACATGCCCATCACTTTTCAGTCTTGGCACCGAAGTGCGAACAACAGTATTATAGCTTTCACCCAGATCACTTTGAATGCCATCTTTCACAACATTTACATTGTATCCTGTTGCACACTCAGCAATAATAGAGCCGTCTTTCCCGTTCCTAAAGTTACTGATTTTGTGTGTTTTTGGATCTAATTTATCGTTCAAAAATTTCCGAGTAGCATCATTACTCTGGTTGGACTCTTTTGGTTTAATCACAATAACCGGACGAGCCTTACGTTTAGTTTTCGCTTCCTGTGAAACAGCGATTTTATTACTAATTTTAACTTTATTCCCAGCTTTCTTTTTTACAACATCCGCGAAACTAACATTGTCAGTCAACAAGTTCTCTGACGCTTCATTAACATCATCCTGAACTTTACGCTTTTTAGGTCTGGGAGTCTGACCTGGCTCTGAGGCCGGGCTTGAAGTACCATGCATTACATTCATTGCAGCCAAACTTTTATTCGAATTAAATTGAAAAAATGAACATTTCATATTTTCCAACTCTTGACCAACAGATTTTTGGAAGCCACTAATAGCCTCAACCAAAACGCAATTCAATTTATTTGCCAATTGTTCCATACCGAGATTCAACGCGCTATCTATCTGGGCAGCAATGTGATCTCGGATACCATAAATCGAATCGGAGAGAGAAGAAATTTTCTTCATCTCTTCCTCAATACGGGTAACATCCGACACCTTAACATTCTGCCCGTCGCAAAACCGACTCGACAGACAGTCCGAACACTTGAATAGCACATTTGCGTTCTCCGTTATCAACCTCGCTGCTGCCTTATTCTCGATAGGAGAACAGCGGGCGTGAAAGTGCTTATCGCACTGACAACAACACAGCGGAAAATCGTTGATAGCGATCCCCACTTTGCACTTTTCGCATTCCATTATCGCTACACAGCAGTGGATACCAATATGCAAAACACCACACAATACACAGAGATAGAAAAATCAAAGGTGCAAAAAAAAAAACGACAACGACAGCTTGCCGCACGAAACTATAGGTTGTACTACGGCTTCGCGGGATGCTGTGTTGGGTAATAAATCACAAAATTAGATATAATTAGGCACAGAGATAATATATCTCCTACTTATCCTGATATAAAAATACTTCAGGCACACTTTAGAAACTAATTTCTCGTGGCACAAGTACACTTTCACACGTAATAATTATATTTTTATCACTGCACAGAGGCAAACAAACTATCATGTCCACCATCACCACAAGAATGGTACATTGCGTGACATCGCGGTGCACTGTCCGATATCGCTCCCAGTCAACGACGATGTAATTTATAACGCCAACCAGCTTCAGGTCCTGGATCAGGTAAAGCTGGTAGCGATATCTCCTCGCCTTGTCGTGACGAGCGATCTTGTGCACGGCTACTGGCTTCAGTCCGCAACTTTCAAGCTCTGCTTGGAGCTCTTTCTCCTTCATGGACTCTCCTTCCGTGGAGTCATCGCAGCAAAGCCTTGAGTGGCTTCGTGCCGGGGTGGTCATGAGTGTAGTACTTATACCTTTGGACCTCGAGGAACTCCACGACGAATTGATGATGGTCCTTGTTTGCCGGCATCACTTTCACGCCCTCGCTGCAGAGCCGAAAAGAAAGTACATTTCAGCCCCTTAGCGATCAGCTGGCGAATTTTTGGGCATAAATCCGGCGGATCGCCCTTCACAAACACGGGCGAAACGGTAAAAACGGTAAAAACGGAAACAAACACGGTGAAAATGTCATACGAAACATTGTTTCGTGTAACATGCTCGCAAGGTGGTGGTAGAGGAATTGAGCGATCGATTTTTAGGAAAATGTTCAAGCTGTTACGTCTGTTCGTCTGTGGTTTTAGCCTCCTGAACAAAATTGTAGAAGACGCCAGCTTTCTACATCTATCGGATTTCAAAATATTTGACCCAACGAGTATTCCCATATACACTAGCGCCGCCAAGCGGACGAGTTCCGAAATAATATGATCTGCGACAGTATGGTTCTGCACTCCTGAACAAGATTGTAGAAGATGGCAGCTTTCCAAATCCTACAGATTCCGAAATATTTGACCCAACGGGCATTCCCATATACACTAGTGCCGTTAAGCGGAAGAGTTCCGAAATTATATTATCTTTGACAGTATGGTTTTACACTCCTGAACAAAATTGTAGAAGACGTCAGCTTTCTCATATACACTATTGCTGCCAGGCGGACGAGTTCCGCCTCTTGAACAAAATTGTAGAAGACGTCAGCTTTCTAAATCTTTCGTATTTCGAAATATTTAAGCCAACGAGTATTCCCATATACACTAGCGTTGCCAAACGGATGAGTCCGAAATAATATGATCTGCTACTGTATGGTTTTGGCCTCCTGAACTAAATTGTAGAAGACGTCAGCTTTCTAAATCTTTCGTATTCCGAAATATTTGACCCAGCGATCTTTGTCATATACACTAGCACCACCAAGCGGACGAGTTTCGAAATAATATGATCTGCGACAGTATGGTTCTACACTCCTGAACAAGATTGTAGAAGACGGCAGCTTTCCAAATCCTACAGATTCCGAAATATTTGACCCAACGAGTATTCCCATATACACTAGCGCCGCCTAGCGGACGGGTTCCGAAATAATATGATCTGCGACTAAATCTTACAGATTTCGAAATATTTGATCCAGCGATCTTTCTCATATACACTAGCGCCGCCAAGCGGACGAGTTCCGAAATAATATAATCAGCGACAGGTTTTGGCCTCCTGAACAAAATTGTAGAAGACGGCAACTTTCTAAATCTCACGGATTTCGAAATATCTTACTAATATTAGCATGAACATCAAGCTGGTGAGCACCAACCACGCAATTTGTATGAAAATCACGACTTGCTCCGACGTTTGGAGGTCCACAGAGGTCATTTTTGGTCCGATCGGAGGTCTCAACATCTCAGACAAATCTTGATGGACGGGAAAATTTGTGAGTCCCTAAATTGTTCAAATCGGTTCACTAACGGCTGAGATATAGCGATTTGAAAATAGTGTCTTTCGAGGCATGGTCGTTCGTGTAAGTAAAACCTATCACGGTCGGAGGAGTGTTAACCCGTAAATACTTAAATGATGGTTGGAATAAGCAGCGGTTGAATATTCCTTATAAATGCGTAATGAGTTAAATTTGCTGACATTTCGAATGGTTGATACGTCAACTATGAAATCATGGGCAGTAGAGCAACAAGCAGACCCTCATCTGAGCTCTCATCCTCCGAAAATTTTCGTTTATAGGTGCTATGTCCTATGCGTTCATCAAAAACCTATTTCCATATAAGTTCCACCGTCCTTGAGCTCTCTACCGAAAATTTCTGCATAATGCTTAGCGAGGTATAATTCATCAAGTCTTGCAAATTAACCTCAGTGGACGTTTCAGACGCGGAAACCTGTTTAGGAATGATTTTTTTTTCCTTTTTCTTTTTCAACGCGTAAAGGCTAGGAAGCCGATTTGCATGCACCTCCTTTAAAGTACTTTAAGGCAGATTGTACTTTCTCTCGGATAAACTCAAGTCAATGTACAACGCCAGTACTTGTGTGGCTGGCATTATCTTTTCATGATTTGCGCTTGAGCTACTTGATATATTGGCCGCAAATGCTAGCTCCTCAGGTTCATTTTTATTGATAATATCTTCAACACGTAGTTTCTTGGTTTTATTCGAACATTCCTGAAACGGTTTTTGAGGTCTACCCTTCGCGTTGTTTAACTTGATGTTGAATGAAGACTCGGCAATTCCTTCAATATTTATTTTCGGATTGCGAGGAAGATTTACCAATGAAGACAATCAGAGAGTTTTGCTTCTCGAATTTCTCGGATAATCGAAAGCTCTTTAACCATTTTTGATTGGAATTCTCAAACATTTTTCTTGCAAAACTGCTTTAGTTCTTTCTCAAGTTCCTCTGAGAAATCTTCTGGATCATATAAATCAGACAGAAACTTCAACACACGAGCTTTTCGTTATGACGGATAAACGGAAAGCTATTGTTTGTCTATATCCATGTTATTGAGCGCAAGAGTATCATCTATAAAATCGTTAACAGCTATTAATAGAGCAAATAAGAGCAGCTGGAATCACTTCCATTCTCTTAAGGTCACTCCTGACGGAATCCAAGTTCCAAAGTGCTCGCGTTTTCGGGGGCACACCACTCGATACGGAAACAACGCACAACTGTCATTTTTATTATTTCAAAAACAAAAGCGAAATCAACAAAAATGACAGTTGTGCGTCGTCTCCGTATCGAGTGGTGTGCCCCCGAAAACTCGAGCACTTTGAAACTTGGATTCCGTCAGGAGTGACCTTAAGAATACTATAAGTAAGATCGGGTGCGATTTTCAGAGATGTGTTTTGATGTACTTTTTTTTTAAAGCTGTTCAAAGTTGTAGATTATTTCTTCGTATATCAATTCATGCCCAAGACTTGGAAGCTTCACTTATCACAATGATCGAAATATGTCCCACTGAAACAAATTCAATTGGATCTTACTTACTTGGTTTTACGCTTTCCATATCGATTTTCCACAGAAAAAGGTACCGTTCGAAAACTTAGGCAATGAAAAAGATGCTTCTCACTAACAGGTGATAAATCATCCACTTTCAGTGATGGAAATGTTTACAAACACGAGTTGTCATCTCAGTGACCTCACAAAGATACAAATGCGCATACAGCATAATTGAAACATATGTTAATATATTGGTCTACTTGGTTCGACTAGATACGAAAGTCGATTTTTCCATTTTTGTCCATTTGTTGTTTTGTTTTTGTTTTGTTGCGTACGACAGTCGAATAAACAATTAATTCACAATAACATGGCTAACTATGGTAGAAGTATGTTTAAATTACATTTAGATATGCAGTTCTTTCAACGAACCTATTGACAGATTTCAAGCGAAATATTTCAAAAAACTTTCCATACAAAGTCTGGTGTCCGAAGTTTCAATGCGTCCGAAATATGGGTTTGCACGATAGTTCTCTACGGACACGAGACCTGGACGATGCTCGTGGAAGACCAACGCGCACTGGGAGTTTTCGAAAGGTAAGTGTTGCGTCCCATCTATTGTGGGGTACAGATGGCGGACGGTACGTGGAGGAAGCGAATGAATCACGAGTTGCATCAGCTGTTGGGAGAACCATCCATCGTTCACACCGCGAAAATCGGACGACTGCGGTGGGCCAGGCACGTAGCCAGAATGTCGGACAGTAATCCGGTGAAAATGATTATCGACAACGATCCGATGGGAACAAGAAGGCGAGATGCACAGCGGGCAAGGTGGATCGATCAGGTGGAGGACGATTTGCGGACCCTCCGCAGACTGCGTGGTTGGCGAAGTGCAGCCATGGACCGAGCTGAATGGAGAAGACTTTTATGTGCAGCACAGGCCACTCCGGCCTTAGTCTGATAATAAATAAATAATCTTCACCATTACCAAGCGCAATAGACTGCATGGAAACTAGACGAACCTGCCCGATCTTGCTCGGGTTGTTTTTTCGACCTTGCAATTGTTTTGTTGATTGCAGCGTCGCTCTTTAGATCGATTTCAGTTTAAGCTTCGTGAGAACTCCTGAAAACATAATAATTTTACATTTCGGGACTGTTCTGCGATTTGGGCGTAGCTTATTTCGTAAACAAACATTGGAAGGCGAATCCCCGCTAAAGCAAGCATTTCATGATTACAGTACGCATCCAACACATTAAGCTTTCTTCTATCAGATAAGAGAATTCGTTTTAGATAAAAACGCTTGCATTCTACGGAATTTATGAAACAATGTTTGTTTTCAAAATAACTCTGCGAAGAATCGATTAGTGAGGAAATCTTGCAAATCGGTCCATCTGAACGTGAGTTATATTGCCTCAAAGGAATTGTAAATTCATTTTCATATATAGATATTTGACCCGCAGCTAAAAGTTGGAAAGTTTACCTCAAACGACACTTCCTCCAGCTGCCTACAATATTGAATCTGTGACACAACTTCTAATCTTCGTCAATTTGTCACAATTTTTATCTCCCTCCAAAGTCCATCCTTTCCAATTTGGGCAGTGGACAGACATTTTCTATTTCACGCTACTGATGCCGACCGTTCGGTTCTTCCCAAAATAATCCCCATTGACTTTGAACTGTTTCAAAACAAACACCCTTCTTAGACAGTCTTTTGCATTCTGTGGAGGGTAAGGTGGGGTTAATAAAATGGAACGGAAAAATACGCTCATTTCCTAAAAAATGAAATTTAATTATTATTATTATTATTATTATTATACTTTATTAGTGACACTTTACCACTAAAGTGACATTCGTG
This sequence comes from Armigeres subalbatus, assembly GCF_024139115.2. NCBI lineage: Eukaryota > Metazoa > Arthropoda > Insecta > Diptera > Culicidae > Armigeres > Armigeres subalbatus. Next base: position 250,174,094 of record NC_085139.1, on the reverse strand, counting down.
TCTCATCAATTATAGCTTTTACAAATTATTCATTACTTATTTCTAGTTTTTAAATTTCTTTGAATAATTTACAATCTCTTAAAAAAATTAATACTTTTTTTTTTTTTTTTTTTTTTTAACTAATTTTATTTGCTAATTATCTAATACATGCATTCATCTCTTAGACTAGGTGTTCCGTGTTTTCTTAACACTATCATCCTTATTTGCTATGTTACGTTTTTAGTTATTATTAATACATTTCAATTGCCTCTGGCAGTTAGAATTTTTCCTCTGGTTGAATTGAACCATGTAGGAATTACAATGTTTTCAACTTAAACTAAACTTAACCTATTTTATACTAAGGGTACAAGGAGTTAATTGTTGCAATAGAAGATTGCAACGATTTTTGTCTAAAATTGGAAATTATTTTGTTGGACATTTGTTGCAATGTCTCAATATTAGAAATTCTATGAAGTTCATTGGTACTATACCACGGAGGCAACTTCAGAATCATTTTCAAAATTTTATTTTGAATCCTCTGGAGTGCCTTCTTTCTGGTATTGCAGCAACTAGCCCATATTGGCACAGCATACAACATGGCAGGTCTAAAAATTTGTTTGTTCTTAAGACAAAGTTTTGATTTTCTGTTTATAAGTGGATATAGGCACTTAATATATTTGTTACATTTGGCTTGAAGGCCTTCAATGTGATTTTTAAAAGTTAATTTTTGATCTAGCAGAAGTCCTAGATATTTAGCTTCGCTAGACCAATTAATTGGAACCCCATTCATAGTGACAATATGTCTGCTAGAAGGTTTCAAATAAGAAGCTCTCGGCTTATGTGGGAAAATTATAAGCTGAGTTTTGGAAGCATTCAGGAAATTTTCCATTTTGCAAGTAAGTGGAGAAAACATCCAAACTTTTTGCAATCTACTACAAATGACACGAAGGCTTCGCCCTTTGGCTGAAAGGCCCGTGTCATCTGCAAACAAAGATTTTTGACACCCTGGTGGTAAATCAGGTAAGTCAGAAGTAAAAATGTTATACAATATGGGCCCCAGTATGCTGCCTTGGGGACACCAGCCCTTACAGGTAATCTATCAGATTTAGTATTCTGATAGTTTACCTGCAGCGAGCGATCTGATAAATAATTTTGGATCAGTTTAATGATGTACAGAGGAAAATTAAAATTCATCAATTTTACAATCAAACCTTCATGCCAAACACTGTCAAATGCTTTCTCTATATCAAGAAGAGCAACTCCAGTCGAATATCCTTCAGATTTGTTGAGCCGAATTAAGTTCGTAACTCTTAATAACTGATGAGTGGTTGAATGCCCATGGCGAAAACCAAATTGCTCATCAGCAAAAATAGAATTGTCATTAATATGAACCATCATTCTATTTAAAATAATCTTTTCAAACAGTTTGCTTATTGAAGAAAGCAAACTGATTAAGCGATAACTAGAAGCCTCAGCTGGATTTTGTCCGTCTTCAAAATTGGAACAACTTTGGCGTTTTCCATTTATCTGGAAAGTATGCCAATTGAAAACATTTGTTAAATAAATTAACCAAAAAGGATAAAGAGCTCTCAGGAAGTTTTTGATAAGTATGTAGAAAATACCATCATCACCCGGGGCTTTCATATTTTTAAATTTTCTAGTAATAGATCTCACTTCATCCAAATTAGTTCCCAACGAAGGGTCAAAAGCATTCTCTTGATTGAGAATGTCTTCGAAGCTCCGTGTAACCTGATCCTCAATTGGACTAGTGAGACCTAGACTAAAATTATGGGCACTCTCGAACTGCTGAGCAAGTTTTGAGCCTTTTCGCCATTTGTTAATAAAATTTTATTTCCCTCTTTAAGCGCTGGAATTGGCTTTTGAGGTTTTTTAAGAATTTTTGTTAATTTCAAAAGGGTTTCGAACTGGGATCCAACTTCGAGACATTATTCTCAAAGTTGGTATTTCTCAGAATAGCGAAACGTTTTTAATTTCATTTTGCAAATCTCGCCAAATAACTTTCAACGCGGGATCGCGAGTTCTTTGGTATTGCCTTCTTCTCACATTTTTAAGACGGATCAGTAGCTGAAGATCGTCGTCAATAATAATGGAGTTGAATTTAATTTCACATTTCGGAATTGCAATGCCTCTGGCTTCGACAATTAAATTTGTCAAAGATACGAGAGCATTATCAATATCACTTTTGGTATCGAGAGGAATATCAACATCAAAATTCCAAAATTCGATATACGTTTTGAGAATCCCAATCAGCTCTATGATAATTAAAAGTAGAGCTGATTGGATTATAAATGGCTTCTTGTGAGATTTCAAATGTCACAGGAAGGTGATCAGAGTCAAAGTCAGCATGAGTTACCAATTGGCCACACAGCTGACTTGAATCCGTTAAAACTAAATCAATTGTAGAAGGATTTCGACTGGAAGAAAAACAAGTTGGTCCATTGGGATATTGAATAGTATAATATCCCGCAGAACAATCTTCAAATAAAATTTTACCATTGGAATTGCTTTGAGCATTATTCCATGAACGGTGTTTGGCATTGAAGTCACCAATTACGAAGAATTTTGATTTGTTGCGAGTCAGAATTTGAAGATCAGCTTTCAACAAATTCTTTTGCTGCCCATTGCATTGAAAAGGCAAGTAGGCTGCAATGAAGGAAAATTGTCCAAAATTTGTTTCAACAGAAACTCCCAAGGTTTCAAAAACTTTGGTTTCAAACGAAGAAAATAATTTATGTTTGATACGTCTATTAATGACAATGGCGACCCCACCACAGGCGCTGTCAAGACGATCATTTCTGTAGATAAAATAGTTTGGATCTCTTTTAATGGAGAGTCCTGGTTTTAAATACGTTTCAGTTATAATGGCAATATGCACATTGTGAACTGAAAGGAAGTTGAATAATTCATCTTCCTTACCCTTTAGAGAGCGGGCATTCCAATTTAGAACTTTCACACAATTATTTGGATCCATTGAAACGGAGTCCGATAACAATTTTTGTGTGTACTTTATACCAACCTGAACAGCTTCAGGAATGGTATTTGCTTTGAACATTGCATCAATCATGTGATGCAATTGTTCAGTTAAAAAATCAAAATCGGAAGCAGTCATGCTACCTGAATTGGCAACATGACCATTATTTTCCGTTGGGACATGGGTATAAACCTCATTTTGAGAAGAGAAATTTTGTCTACCAGCAGCGATGTTTGCATACGTAGGTACATTGGAAAAATTGGAATTTACTGAAGTGCTTGCTACCCGTTGACGAGCGGCAACATTTGTTTGTGAATTGTGGTGGGTATGAATTGCTCGACCGGTAACCGGTTTCGAAATTTGAGCGTTTGGAAAATTTCTACCCGTCGAATCTGGGATCCGATTGGAATTTCCCGTCATCAATTTTGCACGGGAATTCAAAACTTTTTTGCGTGAAGGGCATTCCCAGAAATTGGATTTATGATTGCCCCCACAGTTTGCGCATTTATATTTATTGGAATCATCTCTCACAGGACATGCGTCCTTGGCGTGACAGGTTCCCCCACAAATCATGCATTTAGCATCAATGTGACAATGTTTGGTTCCATGACCCCACTTTTGGCACTTACGGCACTGGGTAGGGTTTGGAAATTTCCCCAGGCCTGCGGAAATGTTCCCATGTAACACGGACATGAGACATAATACAGGCCTTTTCCAAACTTTTCATATTATTTAGTTCACTTTTGTTAAAATGAACTAAATAAAATTCTTGAGAAATGCCCTCTGGGAAGTACCAGAATGGGATTTCTTTCATCTTAATTACTTGGACTGGTGAAAATCCAAGTAATTGAGAAATTTCAATTTTAATCTCATCCAGTGATTTGTCATCACTGGGGAGACCTTCAAGACGACTTTGAACAATCGCTCAGTTTTGTCGTCGTATGTGAAGAATTTATGGCGCTTCTCAGTTAAATAGTGAAGAAGACGTTTGCGATCGTCAAAGGATCCCGGCAAAACGCGGCAGTCACCCTTCCTAGCAATCTGAAATGAAACCTTGATCCCCTGAAGGTTACTCAAAATCTCATTCCGGAAGCCAGAAAACTCGGCAACAGATACCACAATTGGCGGAATTCTTTGCTTTTTCGCATGAATCGAATCACCTGGGCTAGAGGTAGATTCGATTTGCTCAATTTCATCATTAATCAAATCGAACTGATTGCTCAGTTCGATTGGAGAAGAATTATTTCCGATATTAGAGTTAGAAGGAATATCTGAATTCTCCAGCTTCCTTCTATTTTTCCGCGCTTGGGCAGGACGGTCTTGAAACCTTGTTTCTTTGAAGGAAGTGGAGAATTCAGAGACTCCCCCTTCCTCTTGTTTTTGTTAATACTCATTGCTGAGCGTGGAGACGTGACCTTCTAAGAGGTTTTCTCCCAGAACGGTGTCCCTGCAGGATTACCACCGCTTGTCGGAATTTTATTTCCGCAAACGGGTCCAACGTAAAACGAAGGCACGGGTCCTTGCAAAGATCGTAACGGGATCAGTGGGTACAAATAGCGCTAAGAAGCACCGTTGAAATTAAAATAGCTTCGGGTAGTATTAAAAACTTCCTTCCGCAAAGAGAAAGAACCGCACAGCACGAAAGCACGATGCGGTCTGAAAAAAAAAAAAAAAAAAAAAAAAAAAAAATTAATACTAATCTCTCCTTTTCGGTATTGTAGGCCAGTATTTCTGGCAGCGATCCGTTGATTCCGTTGTCTCTTCTTTGTTGTTCGTAGCCTCTGCATTCCACTAAAATATGTTGTACCGTGATTGGAACTCCACAGTTATTGCATACTGGTGGACCGTTGCTGTTGATAAGGTGAACGTGGGTGAATCGAGTATGTCCTAGCCGCAGACGGGTTAAGACGCGTTGTTCCGAGGCGCTTTTTCGATCCGTATGTTTTTCTGGCGGCGTTGGTTTGATCCTCCGAAGGTGGCATTGACTCTGATACCATTCCGATTCCCATTGAGACCAAATTCTTCTTTTGATTTCTCATGCGACGTCTCGAGCAGGTACATGGATGTCCATCATTGGCTGATCTTGTCCTTAGCTACTTCGTTGAACTTTTCATTTCCTGCAATGCCAGCATGGCCATGGAATCCAACTGAAAGTCATGTTTCGTTAGACTGAGTTTTGTTCAATGTTTTGTATCCAGGGGTGCCTCGATCGGCCGTGGTGTGGCATCGAGACAGCTGGTGGAGTCAGTTAGTATGAGGGTATCTTGATGGTGTTCCACCTTTGACACTGCTGTCATTAGTGCGAATGCTTCTGCGGAAAACATACTGCAGATGTTTGGCAGGTGGAAACTGTAACAATTATCGCACGAAGCCACTCCAGCGCCAATTTGATCACCGATTTTGGACCCATCAGTGAAGATTTCCTTGTGGTTGATGTATTTGTGGGCGATAAATTCCTTGAATATCGGTACTACAATTTCTTTCGTTGTGCCTGCTCTATTTTTTTCTCCCTAAGGCCGTTGACGATTATTGAAGTTGGCATGTTCCATGCCCTATCTGATCTTCTGAGGACGCTGCACATTTTTGGAAATGACCATCCCGTTGTTTCCAGACGCAAATTCTTAGCACTTTGTACTACTGGGTATCCCGAGGCTCCTTCATTCTTTTCGCAGAGTCTGACAGCTAGGAGACACAGACGGTGTATCAAGGCAAGACGAAAATGAAGCCAACCTGCTACAGTCATAATAGCTATCGTAGGCATTGGCGTAAATAAGGGGGGGCAGGGGGCCTGGCCCCAGAATACTTGTGGCCCCCAGAAAATTTTAAAATCGGATCCCAAAATACTAAAGTTTTATGTACCACATGTTCCTCATGCCGCCTTGCATCGTATGTCTTCTTTGATATTTTTTTCTCTAAAGTATCAAACTTGGCGTTGCAAAATGTCAAATGTCCAAATAATATGGATTTTTTAGAATTTTAATGCCAATCACTTCCATTGCCATTAATTAATCAAATGTTTACAAAGCGTTTATTGATTATACCAAGTAGAAAAAAAAAACAAAATTGTTTAAAAAAAATATTCCTGTTGGACCAGAATTAAAAAAAAACAATAAATGTGACTGTTGACGTATATTATTGATCCCATACTTGTATGCTCTTAAATCCAGTCAATGAGAGTTCAAATGATAATTCTTTTGTAAGCTTTTCGAAAATAGAAATTGGATATTATTCAAGTATACCGCAAAACAGTTGATCTAATTATTTTTAGTAGAATGTCCTTACAAGTCCAGATGAATAGTTTTCACTGTTTAACAAAACTCGGTCTCTTGTAACTTAACAGATACTTTTCTAGTCTTATTGTTGAGATCGGAGAAAAGTTCTTTCATGGACCGAATGAGTAGTACCAAACTTATACAACAATAAAAAATAAAATAACTCTAATTAAAAAAAAAAGTTGAATGATTCCAATATTTCTCGTGGTTAAAATCATAAGGGAGAAACTGCATTAATCGATTTCTCTTCTTCGATGTTTTCTTTTTAATAATGTGGCAAATTGCAATAATTTTCCAAAGATTTTATTGTATGTTGTGATATAGGTTGATTGCATCTTGCACCGGTTGTAGCTTTTGAAACAATTGAGTAATTAGCAAAATATAAGGGCATTTTAGGTTCTTTTCGAATTACTAACTAACTAACTCACAAAACTTACAAGAATTTTTCACAGTAAATATATTGTAGTTCCTGTTGAAAGCCGAAGTGAGCTCGGGCGAAAGCCGTATTTTCGCCCCCAGTATGAAGTTTATTAACGAAATCTCAAAATACGGTTTTGAAGTGTTTTTCATTCAATTCTTAAATAACATTTTTTCAAAAATCCAATCCTTTTCAAAAATCCCAAAAATGAGGAATTTTCCTATAGGTCTATAGGCGTTCAATCTCACCGTCTCACAGTTTTTGGTTTTTTATATGGAGTGTGAGAAAATAACCGACTTCCTCCTTTCCATTGCCTTCAAAGCCCTTACCTTCAAAGTACTTTTAAAAATCAGAATATCATACAATTATCATTAAGTTGGGATGAAAGTACGACCCTTTTATTTAAACGTTTTCATACAAACGTAAATAAAGAGATCCAAAAACTGCAAAGCTTATTAAGAAAACCTTTTGCATAATTTATTAATGAAAATGTGATTAACATGGTTATACAACAAAGCCACATATCGTCCATTTTGGAAGCCACGTGCTTTTTACGGTAATTTTTCAAGAGCAAGAGCTGAGAGAGCCATGAAGCGCATAAGGGCGAAACACTGGTAGATCATTTGCTTACTTATGCTGAACAATCCACTTTATTGTTAACACTGTACACACATTGTAACGTCAGATTTGGGTTTTTGGAAATGGGAATAGGAAAGCATGTGGTGAATTAAAGGACATCACGATTCAGAATCCCCACCACACATTTATCTATAATTAGTACAATGAATATGAAAAATAGTGAATGTTAACAACAATAAAAATTAGCAGCAAAGGCATAAAAAACTCTTGGCAACCCGTGCAAGCAGTGGTCTCTATCGCCTACGAATATTATCTCTCACCAGCTGAGGCCACGCCCCCCCCCCTAGACCGGGACTCTAGTTACGCCTATGATCGTAGGGCTCGTTCGGAAGGCTCCAGAAGCACTACGTGCAACCGCGTTGTACACTGGCTCTAAAGTTTGTTGTATCGCTTCCATGTTAATGCTCGTCAGTCCTAGTCCAAAATAGAGCTTTGAGATTACCATGGCTGTTCCTATTTTCAATAAAGTCTCTCTATTGCTCCTTGTGAGGCGATACCCTAGTATACGTATGATGTTTAATCTCTTACGACAGCTTTCTTTGGTAAGCTGAAGTTGTTTCAGAAAGTTGAATTTAGGGTCGATTGTGACTCCAAGAATTTTTAGACACCGTGTTCGAGGTATTGGGGTTTGATCAATTCTAATAGCTCTGCCTCGTTTCCGGTGGTTCAAGTGGCAGGCGTGCAGTAGTTTGGATTTTGTAGGAGCAATTTGAAAGCCGACACTGCTGGTCCATCCTACAGCTGCTGAAACTGCTTCCCTAAGTTTCCTACGAATCGAGATGTGGTTTTGCCCTTCACTATTAGAATAACGTCATCTGCGTATAGTAATATTTCTATCCCAGTTGGTATGACATTGAAAATGGGTTGTATGGCGACTAGAAATAATGTCACGGAGAGGATTGAGCCTTGAGGGACTCCATTATCTGCCCTTCTTAGCGTTGAGAGAGATCCATTGGCGGCTACTTGGAAGAATCTATCCCTGAGGAAGCTAGACAAGATATTTAGCATCCTTCCTGAGATTCTCCAGTTCACTAAAGTTTGCAAGATTGCGGGTCTATATGTTGTGTCGTATGCTTTCGAGATGTCAAGAGATACGATTTCTACGTGTTCATCTTTTTGAAGGCTAATAAGAGATTCCAGTTTGGCGAAATGTGAGTCTACCGAATTGACGCGAATCAAGTCTTCCCGAGGCCTCTAGCTCTGCCATTAGTCGCCGATTAATTATTCTTTCAAAAAGTTTCCCTATCCAACTTAAAAGCGTTATCGGTCTGTTCCCATCAGGGTTACTGCGGTTAACGTCTGGTTTTGGATAGGGATGACAATACCAATTTTCCACTGGGCTGGAAAGATGCCACTTTCCCATATTCGATTGAATAGCGCTAGCAAAGCCACTTTTCCACATAATGGTAGCCGTTGAAGTAATTGGTAACTCACGTTATCAGCGCCCGTAGAAGATCCTCCTCGTCGGTCTAGTGCCCACATCAGCTCCTCGATGGTGAAATTAGTGTTGTACTGCTTATGCAAATGGGGACGATGTGTTTCGAACTTCAGCCGTCCTTTCTTCTGGATTTTCTTGCGAAATTTTTCTGGATAGTGTGCATCAGATGATTTTAGTTGATATTCATCAGCTAATGCGTTTGCTACTTCGTTTCCGTTGTTACTATGTCCTGATGGAAGCTGGAGTGCTATTGCATTGTGTTGCCTTTTTCCTTGTAGCCTATTAATGCTGTTCCAAACCTGGCTGGTTGGAGTGTCTGGATTGATGCTTTCTACTAAATCGTCCCAGCTCTTCTGTTTGGCTTCGCGTACACATTTTCGACATAATGATCGAGCTTCCTGAAACTGTTTCAAAGCTTCTGCCTTACGTGGGTCGTCGTCGCTTAAACGACGAAGGGCTCGAAGTTTCTTACGTCTTTTTTTTTACAGCTGTTTCTACTTCCTGGTTCCACCATACTACTGCCTTTGGTCCTATGACCCCCGATGTCTTTGGAATGCTGGCTTCTGCCGCTGAGACGATTCTATCAGTGAATTCGGTTACCGAGAGCTCGATGTCAGAGCGAAGAGATCGAGATGTGAGCTGTTCGTATAGTTCCCAGTTGGCCTTCTCAAACAACCATCTAGGTCGGCTTTTTGGTTCGGTTTGACTGTTTGGGATATCTACTAGAATTGGAAAGTGATCGCTACCAGAATAGTTGACTAGTGTTTTCCAACTGAATTTTCCTGCTTGAGAAGTAGTGCAGAGGGACACATCTAGAGCCTGAGATGTTCCTGACACGGGGTTAATGCGCGTATGTGAGCCGTTGTTTAGTACTATCATATCATGTTGTACGGCTAATTCTAGAATGGATTCACCTCTTTTTTTCGCTTCGGCTGATGACTGAGTAGACCTGCTTCCCCAAGCCGAATGATGAGCGTTCAGGTCACCTAGTATGAGATATGGTTTTGGGAGCTCCTCTAGAAGATCTCCTAATAGTTTAGCGGCATCTTTTTCTTTTGGTGGAAGGTATACTGAGGTGACTGTTATTCTGGTTGGAACGAACAGCTGGACTGCTACAGCTTGAATATTCGTCTGGATCGAGAGCCTCTGGAACGGTGTACCATTTTTAATTGCCAGTCCGGCGCCTTGTCTACCATGAGCGGAGCATTGACTCAATAATAGCTGGTAGTTGTTTCCGATGCCATTGGTTCCTAGTTTGCGATGATCAACGTTAGTTTCTTGAAGACATATTACTACGGGTTGATATTTCGTGATCAATAGCTGTAGTTCACTAAGGTGAGATCGAAGCCCGAATATGTTCCATTGGATGGCGAATGACGGAGTGCTTTCGTGCGTTTCTGTGCTGCAGAATTCAGAATCATCCGACGCTGGTGATTGTGGTCGTATTTCGTTGCGTATTTTAGTTTTCCGCTCCCCAGGGGTGGGGTGGTACATCTTGGGTGTTTGATTCCATTGTTCAGTAATTGTTGGTTGTCCCGGGACTGTTTCCCGCTCGGATGGTATCGCTCGCGCTGGTGGCTATTTTGCTGTTCCGCTCCAATAATTTTATGACTCCTGAGTTTATAGAGAAAGAATATACAGCCGACAGATCTTCAGTTGGGAAATTGTACTTGCCCGGGGGTGCGGGCAAGCCACGTCGACTGCCGCCAGAGGCTCATCGGATTGCTCCGGGACATCCCTTGTACTCCCTGGTCAGAGTCGACGTGGTAGGCCTCGCGCATGGCGAATCAGATTGTGTGGAGGAATGGGCTGCGCTCGTCGATGGTCTTATGTTCATTCTGTTCAATTTGTCATACTCCTCAGCTGATCCGGATATACACCAGGAGCGATTAAGACATGTGTGGATTGTGGGGATAGAAATGGAGTTGGACTGTTTTATGGTGACGTTATTTAATAGAATACTTGCCCGGTGGTGTGGGCGGACCACGCCGACTACCGCTAGGGGCTCTTCGAATTTCTTCGGAACATCCCTGGTCAGGGTCGGCGTGGTGGGCCTCGCGCTTGGCGAATCAGAGTGGTGTACTAGATCTCTATCGTTGATTACTTGTGGACTGCAGCGCGGATGTGAGGAATCGCGGCATGAGACACTCTCGACAGGATTGGAAAAGGACGAATCACATGGAAGGGGTTCACTGTTGTCCCTACCCAATGCACTTCGTGCTTCCACTTCCATGGGTGGAGGAGTGGGACTTATTGAAGGTTGTTCCTGGCGAGCTGGTTGGTTTGGAAAGTTTGTAACAGTAGGTTGACTAGTGGTTAACAAAAATGAGCGGATACATGCCCGATGAAGCGGGCTGACCACACCAACAGCCGCCTGAGGCTCATCGGATTGCTCCGGAACATCCCAGGTCAGGGTCGGTGTGGTAGGCCTCGCACTTGGCGAATCAGAACGAGTTCTATTGTAGGATCTGATAATCGTTGAGTTATTGTTGAGCTGGTGTATTCTGTTGTCATGTTCGTGTTCCATGTAGCTACAGATGTCTTTAGTTTTGTTCCTTAGATTTTCCGTTGTCGTGTCCTTGTTCTTTGCGGGGTCATCATCAGGAGTACACGAGTGTACATATTTATGGTTTATCTGGTCCATATTTCTTTGGGTATTCATCAGGTGAGTTTGATGTTCCGATTTCTGTTGGAGTTCGTTTTCCCCGGTTGGTGGCTTCAGTTGGTGATATATCCATTTGTCGTTTCACGCTTTTGCTCCGAGTTAGAATTTTAATTTCTTGTTTGTTGGGCTTACGATTATCTCGCCGACGAGCTGGGGGAGATATGAATGACTGATCCTTCCTCGACAGCCGATCGTCGGTACTTTGCGATGAATTTTGTTGCCGTGGTGTAGTGGATTCGGTTTCCTGCGACGGTTTATGATTGGAAGCTGAAAGTTGTGGTTCTCGCGATGCTGGTGATTGATTTTGTGGGTTCGATTGTACCGTTCTCTTCAATATGGCAAGCTCCCTTGCAACTTGTGTTTGCAGGGTTGCTATTAGTTTATCCTTATCGGTCAATTCTTGTTGAATATGACCTTGAACTACCCCGGCTAGTGTTTTCTTTTTTTGCTGTTCGGCACACACGCGTCTTGCTTCAGAGAAAGACATCCGTTGATCCGTTTTTAAGCGAATGATTTTTTCTTCTTGTTTGTACTTCAAACAGTCGCGTGACGTAACTTGATGGCCTGATTTGCAGTGGTGACAATATGGCGGATTATTGCACCGTTCTCCTTCCGGAACATCGTGTGGCTCTGAGCATCGCAGACATATTTCCGTTTGTTGGCAGAACTTTTTTGAGTGCCCATATAGTCCGCACTGATAGCATAACATAGGCGATGGATAGTATGTTCGCACTTGGGTTCGAAGTAAGCCAAAGTAGACATGCTCCGGGAGAATTGTGCCGTGGAACGACAAGACAAGCAAAGGAGTGTTTTTTAACGTACCGCTTTCTCGTTTCTTGATTCTCCGCACTGCGTGTACACCCTGGGGTTTCAAGTAATCCAGTATTGATGTTTCGTCCTTATTGATGGAGTCCGGGTTGTAAACCATGCCTTGTACGGTGTTGAGCGTCGGATGTGGAACGATTTCGATTTTTGTTCTGTCTGTCAACTCGGTCATCTGACATAGTTTGTAAGCAATCGTAATGGAACTAGTACGGAGGATGTACCGCGAACCGCGACCTTCGCGAGAGGCATTTAGTGTCCTGGCTTCCTTTATACCAATCCTGGCTTCGATCGATGCTCCCACGATGAATCCGTCCGGCAGGGGAGCGTCTTGATTTTGTTTTCCATTGCATTCTGTTTCATCTAGCTTTCGACGAAGAACAAATACTTTTTCCTGGCCTAAATCATTCGCGCCAATCATCCATTGAGGTTTGTTAGTTCTGAGCTGTGACCCTGCTGGCCCCACGGGGGGGGGGGGGCAGAGGAGCTGTCGGTCATTTGACGAATGATAAAGTTGATTGAATGTCAGTTCCAATCTTCTACTAGTAGGAGGACAGAACTAGTTTGGTACACGTTCAAAGGCCACCTATCACTCGGGGTACACTGCTTTGTTCCAACTAACGCGACGACGAGAGTGTAGGTATAGACATACGCTACCAATATGCTAAAAGAAAGGTGTGGAGGAACTCGATGTTCAATAGTATTAGTAAGCTGTTAACATAAACACAATTTGAGGGGAATGTATGTGACGTCACACGGTCTCATTTTATTCTTCGAGCATGGTCGGAATACCTTGTCATTAATGTTTTTTGCAGCCAACGAAATACAACTATCATTTACAATAAATAAATAAAAGCAGCATCTGCAAGACCAATGTAAACACTTCAAATCAACGCAATTTCATTTCAAAAAAAGCTTTCCACATTAATTAATTGAGCACTTCTGCCATCTTCCGCGAAGCATCCATTTTACAGAATTCACTGAAAATTTCATATTTTGTATTGAGCAATATTCATATCAACATTCTGCCTCCTATTTTGAAGCATACAAATACTCTTGATATGCTGAAATGCCTGAAGTGAATATCCTGCAAAAAAGATCAAATGTCATTAGAAACAAAATTAATTACCCTTTACCGCGGAATATTTTCTCATGTTATTGATATGATAACAAATTGTTGGTTACCCATAGACACGGCGGTGCGCTACGCGGCGCTAGGAGGGGAAATCAAAGAAAATTCAATAACAAACTATGTGACGTCATCCGTTGTCATGTAATTTAGACGTTGCTAAGACGCGACGGAAACGACGCACTACTACAAGCAATCTGCTGTGTGATACACAAAGTGATCACCACACCTTTCTTTTAGCATATTGAAACGCTACGACAATTGCACTTGATATTTACACTATCAGTTTATTGTTTTTCGTCACTTTTGCCAGTAGTTTCAATGTAACTGCACTTAACCGAGATGCACTGCGAGTGGTACTACCGCGTAGTCACCGACGGTGGAAATATAGATATGTATTTCTCAAACTATATGTATTTTTTTTTTGGAGCGATGCGAGCTTGGTATTTACTATCGTATCCCGAGCACGATGCAATGGAAATTTAATTAGTTTTACAAATTATTTATACCTTTTAGTATCAGCAGCAAATTTACATTGCCAACAAATTGATAATTCAAATTATAATACTGACGTCAGTGGTGCATTATACTTCATACACGTAGAGAAATTTAATGTTATTTATTATTAAGATTTCTAATACTTTTTTGCCAAAGCAGGCGCTCAATGATATGTATAAGAAAAAACTTATACATCGCATTAGTCACATACATTCCGAAACTTATACTTTTCATTAACTTATGAATGTTATTAGCTTTTTGATATGCGATCATTCATTAGGTGGCATAATGAAGAGAATAAGTATTTTCGAATGGTTTTTTGCCATAACATATAAGGTTATTTTTTTACGTGTAGTCCTTCAGCTAAACTAGTATCGAATAATGGCATCCTACATCAATTTTTGACAGCAATCAGCGATTCAGGGCCTACTTAGCCGAGCCCCCATCAGTCGGCAACCATTCTTGGAGTGGAAGAAAAGATGTTTCAATATTCCTAAATATACTGCTTTTATCCATAAAATGCTTGAAATCTTAATCCCCCATCCAATATTCTCAGTCAGTTGAATCACTCTGCTCAATACGGTGAGTGGTGACACACCAGACAGGAATGTTTTGCTTCTTTACGTGCCATGAAAATCTTGGCTCGTGCAGTTCTCTACACTCTAAACACATTAATATATTTTTAGGTCCCACAATGTCTAGTCGAAATTTTCCTCCACTCACCATCTCTTTCCGACACAAAAATCACCCCATCCCACCCGTGATAAATCCATCGACGCTTGGGGAAAATGTGTCGCATCAACCACGTCCTCGGCCACGACGTCGCTTGAATCTACGAACATGCATGGTGCTGTACTTAATCTTTTTTAACCAACCACACCGCCCGGTACCACTGACTGTCTGTCTGTCTGTCTTTCGGCTCGATGCCAAAATTGAGAGACTAGCGGCGTGAAACTTATGTCGTCGTGGAACGTATTTGGTTAGTTGGATTTAGGGATTTATACTGGAGCTGATCCGAGCGACAATGAACTGCGGTTCGTTGGTAATTTTGGCAGCACTGTATTATTTGACAGTTAATCGATTCAGTTGGATCGTTTTCATGAATTAATTTTATTTTTGTGCCGGTTGCTAAAACCAATACACAAATAAACAATCTGTTATCACATTTGGTATTTAGACAATTTTTTTATCAGAAAATAATATTTTAGGATGAGGAAACATTCAATCTCACGAATTAACTTTGCCATTCATGATAAATATTGAAAGAATAGAAAATGTTTTTGTTCATAAAAGATCCTTAAAACAAGGAAATTCAGAAGCATTTGCCATTTAAATTAAAATAGAGCTGAATAATTATCCTAAAAAAAATTCTTATGTATAACGTCACGAGGAAAATTAAAAAAAAACGAATAATGTCTCGTTGAAATTTTGAATAATATGTACGAAGTAACAAAGCACAATGCCAGACATCGACTTCTAGACAAAATGGTTGTATTTGGAAATTAAAATTTAGATTCCTACGGTAAGATTGAGTTTAAATTTTGGCTCCCAGCTCGGAATGATCACAATGACCAGCAATAAAAAGAAAAGTACCAAAGCTGTTTGAACCAGTTTACAATAGGTACGTGTCCCATACCAACTAATAGCCATCACATTCAACCAATAAAAACAAAATCCTTCTGTAATATGTGACAAATTTACCCCCAATTGCCTCGCATCACATAGTTGAATTTTCTTGGGCCCCGTTTCACAGAAGAGAGGCAATGCTTCGTGCGGCAATGAATAAATAAAATATGCACAATTCGGCCCCGGAGATCGTGTCACGTACTGTTTGAGAAATTGTGTGCTGAAATTCCACAATACAGACGAAGTCGACGACCGTCGGAGGAAATCTCGATCCAAACGAAGAGAAGTGCGGCTACTAGCCTCTGCTTCTGCATGGCAAATGATGCGGGAGCCGAAACGCGTGACTTTCGATAATAAAACATGCATAAGGAGTATCTCTCTGGGCCCTCGAACAAGACAGACACTTCTCGGAAGGAATCGTCGAGGACTACAAAGATGGAGCATGTAGTCAGCAAAAACCGGCCGGGGCCGGTCTTAGTATCAGCTTCCCAGACTTGCTGAGTGTGTTCCACCTTTGCATTAAATTTGGGGGGAGGTGATCAAATGTACACTCAATCCGAAATGCCGAAAAAGTTAAACATGTCATTTATTCCATTGCAACATTAGGTGAAAACAAAATGTTTGTTTGAAACTTAATCAATGAAGCTATAAATCACCATGCGCCTCCATGATGTGAATGTTTCATGGAAACAGTCACAAAAATGAATAACCAATCATTTTTGTGATTTGAAGTTTAGTACAATCTAAATTTTAAATGAGGAAAATAATCCAATAGATAGTCGCTATTTTCCCTTTTCTAGAGTCCATTTTGCATCACTATTCCCCCTCCTTGCTCGTGTCGCACTAAGCCGTGCTGTGCGATGAACATTAGAGCTCAGGATATGAACCATGCCCTCCACCTGGTCGCCCCGGCCGGTGGCGGTGGGCGGCTGCGGCTCAATGCTATGCGCGCCTATCGTCGGATTTGTTGACGCCGCAGTCCGTCTGACGCCTGATGGCCAAATAAAATGTGTGCTAAGAAGGTGGGCAGACACTCGAGCGGTAATGTTTCACACAAGAATTACGCCGACGAGTGGCATCCTATTACTTTTATTTTTGGAGGCGGCAACCGTTTGGCCGTGTAGGAATGTCAGTTATTAAGACGACGTTAGTCTTAAATTAGATGGAATTAGAACCTATGATCCGAGGTAGCCCAGTAGAGTCGCTTATTGGATTAGAGAGTATTCTACTATTGTGAAATTTTGTTCATGCAGAATAGAGAGGTTTTATCGATGCTAGCGTAGCAGTCAAGACGAATAGGTAATATGCAAAAGATAACATTGCTACTAACAGCGGAATTAAGTCACTATAAAACCACAAATGGTCTATGGAATGATATCAAAAACCAGATTTTTAGTGCGATACTTGATTCTAATTTAAGACCGCTAGGAAGTGCTGAAGTATTTACCAGAGTTTGCAGAAATCGCTCTCAATAGATAACGAACAACGATAAAAGAGCATGAGCATGATTGACCGCCCACGGTTGAACCTCCGTTATTGCCAGGTCAGCTGTAATTACACAGAGAACCAACAGATGAAGTTTGGGACTAACATCATCCACAATGTGTAAGAACTGGTGATCCAGAAATAAGCAATACCAGCGCCGGCCGTGTCCGAATGCAGATCAATTAAGGAATGGGTAGAAAAGTTTTGACATGATACTCGCTTTGATAGAAGCCGACGAGTCATCTGACTTCCACGAGAAATCACTGGGATGTTGGATATATGGGGTAGATATTGCGGCAGGGTTCGTTTTGGTAAACGGTATGCCGTGTATAGCGTGTAGTTTGATCAATTCAAAACATAATCGAACGAACACCAATAATTTTAATTACCGACCACACTAAGCAGAACAACATTTTCGATGACCAGCCGATCTCTGTGGTTACTGACGCGAACTAAATCTTCGCTTTCTAATTAATTTACTCACCCGCACAAAGCAGAACAACATTTCGATGATCGGGCGATCGTTCTGCTAACCGCACAAAGCAGAACAAATTATGTGATGACCAGCCGATCGTTCTGTCTACTAAATAAATCACGACTGTACGTGACCTCTGAATGCTGAACATTTGTCTTTCAATCAACAAACAAACATGATCTACTTTTTTCACTCAATTCCGACAGAAAATTTTATACTCCTAAGTAAACGTCTCTGAAGCATGTTTTCAAGTACAGCATTGCGAATAATAAAATCTATTCACATATCGACCGCACAAGCAGATCAAAAGCTTCTGATTCTCGCGAAAAATCTGCATATCATATGAAAACGCACTCTGATCTATTTTCTTACCAACCTAATAGGTACTAACATTTCTACCACTCTTCGAAGAATTAGCTACCTATATCTTAAATGTTAACCATTTCTCGAGTCCCTTCGAAACCCGCAGAGGGTTACGGCAAGGTGATGGTCTTTCGTGTTTGCTATTCAACATCGCTTTGGAAGGGGTAATACGAAGAGCAGGGATTAACACGAGTGGTACAATTTTCAATAAGTCCGTCCAGCTATTTGGTTTCGCCGACGACATAGATATTATGGCACGTAACTTTGAGAAGATGGAGGAAGCCTACATCAGACTGAAGAGGGAAGCTAAGCGGATCGGACTAGTCATCAACACGTCGAAGACGAAGTACATGATAGGAAGAGGTTCAAGAGAAGACAATGTGAGCCACCCACCGCGAGTTTGCATCGGTGGTGACGAAATCGAGGTGGTAGAAGAATTTGTGTACTTGGGCTCACTGGTGACTGCCGAAAATGACACCAGCAGAGAAATTCGGAGACGCATAGTGGCTGGAAATCGTACGTACTTTGGACTCCGCAAGACGCTCCGATCGAATAGAGTTCGCCGCCGTACCAAACTGACAATCTACAAAACGCTAATTAGACCGGTAGTCCTCTACGGACACGAGACCTGGACGATGCTCGTGGAGGACCAACGCGCACTGGGAGTTTTCGAAGGAAAGTGCTGCGTACCATCTATGGTGGGGTGCAGATGGCGGACGGTACGTGGAGGAGGCGAATGAACCACGAATTGCATCAGCTGTTGGGAGAACCATCCATCGTTCACACCGCGAAAATCGGACGACTGCGATGGGCCGGGCACGTAGCCAGAATGTCGGACAGTAACCCGGTGAAAATGGTTCTCGACAACGATCCGACGGGCACAAGAAGGCGAGGTGCGCAGCGGGCAAGGTGGATCGATCAGGTGGAAGATGACTTGCGGACCCTCCGTAGACTGCGTGGTTGGCGACGTGTAGCCATGGACCGAGCCGAATGGAGAAGACTCTTATATACCGCACAGGCCACTTCGGCCTTAGTCTGATGAAATAATAATAATAATCTTAAATGTATTGATAACGAACAACGATAAAAGAGAGGCAAAAACTGTTTCGAACCATAACAAGCTATTATAACAAATGTAATCAAACTTGTATACAAGTGCGAAAAAACAGAATCGGATAGACAGCCCCACAGAAAAATGGTGATTCTCGCTTTCACGGTGCTCCCCTGACCGTTATTAACAAAAAAAATCTCCATCAAAACTAATACCTGGAGCTAAATTCTGGGGCTATACTGCATCTCTGGACGAAATCTATCTATCTATCTATCTATCTATCTATCTATCTATATCTATATCTATCTATATATATATATATATATATATATATATATATATACAGGGTGTTTGTTTCCTGAGTGTGCATATTTTGGGGGCAGCTTGGGGACCCCAAAACATGAAAAAGTGCCCATGGAACATAGGGTCGGAAATCACTGCTAAGTGAGTTATTCAAAACTCTATGTTTTAATTTTTGATCATTTTTATCAACCTCTATCTCATTAACCATCAAACGTATAATCTAGGTCAGCACACAGAACGAAAGCTTAAAGTCTAAGCTTTTTAGCTTCGTTGACATTATGTTGATAAAAGTGGTTTTAAGTACAGTAATTATGCAAACTTTCGAAAAAGTGTCAAAAATAAAGTGCTTTTTCTTATAATTTAGTGATTTTTCATCAATACATTCGATATTATGAAAAATTTCTTCTAAAACATTCTTATGCTTCTTTGCTTCCAAAATGTCCTTTGGTGGAACATTGTATGGTTTGTAGTTTACCCGTAATTTTCATATTAAAATAAGTAAGAAAAATTAGCGACCAGCAATTTTCATCGCGATGTTTGCTTCAAAATGATGGTTGGCAACCCTACCTGTTCGGGCGTTCGTTGCTTGCACGTGGTGCGATCGTTTGTAAACACCATGCATGCCACTAATGCCGTGCAGAAGTGAGGTTCAAAAAACAATGGATCAGCTGATAGAAAAATTGGTTATTTTTTAACCAGGGCGTAAATTGTTTAAATAAATCGCACGTTTGTGTGATTAACTTTGAAGAGCATAAGTGTTAAATTTGCAAACTATCCACGCTGTCTGATGTAAGGCTTATCTGTTAGAAGCGGCCATAATTTATTGACAGATAATGCTTTTTCATCAGTAGTTTACTATCATTTTATTTTGTTTTCGCCCAAATCGGATGATACCTTGATAATAAAATCCGACGCATGTAGGCAAACGATTGACGAATGACTTCGTATTTGACTTGGTTGCTTCTGGTAGGGGTGGAAAATTTTCATTCAGTTGTAGTCGTCCTGCGGTGACGATATGGCATGATTTGTTTATGCGGGTGCTTTACTTTTTTGGAATTATTTTAATTTCAGTGATTCAGGTCATGAACATTTTAGTGTATTCTTAAACTAAACAAAATGGTATTTATGGGAATCCGATTAAGAGTCGTCCGTGGGTACTTTCAGGAGGAGTGATGCATGAGAATTCGACTAATCAATTTATTTTAAAATTTCTATGAATTTGTGGGGTTTTTTTGGGCTCTGGTAAATTTCTGTGAATTCGGTTGTTCTAATGAAACTACAATCCGCTTTTTAGAAATACGATTGAATCTCCTGAGAGTCTTTGTGGGTTTTGGGAATCCGGGTGCATGTGGATAGATTTATAAGGCTCTGGATGGATTCTGGAGAAACCTGCGTGGATTCGTAAAAATCCGGAAACAATGAGTTTTTGGTGACATTTTCATTTTAAAATTTCCGCGTTCAAAAATCCCGGAGGATTCTAAGGAATCCCGGAGGATTCTAAGGAATCCCGGAGGATTCTAAGGAATCCCGGAGGATTCTAAGGAATCCCGGAGGATTCTAAGGAATCCCGGAGGATTCTAAGGAATCCCGGAGGATTCTAAGGAATCCCGGAGGATTCTAAGGAATCCCGGAGGATTCTAAGGAATCCCGGAGGATTCTAAGGAATCCCGGAGGATTCTAAGGAATCCCGGAGGATTCTAAGGAATCCCGGAGGATTCTAAGGAATCCCGGAGGATTCTAAGGAATCCCGGAGGATTCTAAGGAATCCCGGAGGATTCTAAGGAATCCCGGAGGATTCTAAGGAATCCCGGAGGATTCTAAGGAATCCCGGAGGATTCTAAGGAATCGGAGGATTCTAAGGAATCGAAGGATTCTAAGGAATCCCGAAGGATTCTAAGGCATCCCGTACGATTCTAATGTATCCCGGCAGATTTCTCAGGAAGCCCGGAAGTATTTTAAGGAATCCCGGAGGATTCTAAGGAATCCCGGAGGATTCTAAGGAATCCCGGAGGATTCTAAGGAATCCCGGAGGATTCTAAGGAATCCCGGAGTTCTAAGGAATCCCGGAGGATTCTAAGGGAGCCGGGAGGATTCTAAGGAATCCCGGAGGATTCTAAGGAATCCCGGAGGATTCTAAGGAATCCCGGAGGATTCTAAGGAATCCCGGAGGATTCTAAGGAATCCCGGAGAGTTCTAAGGAACCCCGGAGGATTCTAAGGAATCCCGGAGTTCTAAGGAATCCCGGAGGATTCTAAGGAATCCGGAGGATTCTAAGGAATCCCGGAGGATTCTAAGGAATCCCGGAGTTCTAAGGAATCCCGGAGGATTCTAAGGAATCCCGGAGGATTCTAAGGAATCCCGGAGGATTCTAAGGAATCCCGGAGGATTCTAAGGAATCCCGGAGGATTCTAAGGAATCCCGGAGGATTCTAAGGAATCCCGGCGGATTCTAAGGAATCCCGGAGGGTTCTAAGGAATCCCGGAGGATTGTAAGGAATCCCGGAGGATTCTAAGGAATCCCGGAGGATTCTAAGGAATCCCGGAGGATTCTAAGGAATCCCGGAGGATTCTAAGGAATCCCGGAGGATTCTAAGGAATCCCGGAGGATTCTAAGGAATCCCGGAGGATTCTAAGGAATCCCGGAGGATTCTAAGGAATCCCGGAGGATTCTAAGGAATCCCGGAGGATTCTAAGGAATCCCGGAGGATTCTAAGGAATCCCGGAGGATTCTAAGGAATCCCGGAGGATTCTAAGGAATCCCGGAGGATTCTAAGGAATCCCGGAGGATTCTAAGGAATCCCGGAGGATTCTAAGGAATCCCGGAGGATTCTAAGGAATCCCGGAGGATTCTAAGGAATCCCGGAGGATTCTAAGGAATCCCGGAGGATTCTAAGGAATCCCGGAAGATTCTAAGGAATCCCGGAGGATTCTAAGGAATCCCGGAGGATTCTAAGGAATCCCGGAGGATTCTAAGGAATCCCGGAGGATTCTAAGGAATCCCGGAGGATTCTAAGGAATCCCGGAGGATTCTAAGGAATCCCGGAGGATTCTAAGGAAACGGAGGATTCTAAGGAATCCCGGAGGATTCTAAGGAATCCCGGAGGATTCTAAGGAATCCCGGAGGATTCTAAGGAATCCCGGAGGATTCTAAGGAATCCCGGAGGATTCTAAGGAATCCCGGAGTATTCTAAGGAATCCCGGAGGATTCTAAGGAATCCCGGAGGATTCTAAGGAATCCCGGAGGATTCTAAGGAATCCCGGAGGATTCTAAGGAATCCCGGAGGATTCTAAGGAATCCCGGAGGATTCTAAGGAATCCCGGAGGATTCTAAGGAATCCCGGAGGATTCTAAGGAATCCCGGAGGATTCTAAGGAATCGGAGGATTCTTAGGAATCCCGGAGGATTCTAAGGAATCCCGGAGGATTCTAAGGAATCCCGGAGGATTCTAAGGAATCCCGGAGGAATCTAAGGAATCGGAGGATTCTAAGGAATCCCGGAGGATTCTTTGGAATCCGGGAGGATTCTTAGGAATCCCGGAGGATTCTAAGGAATCGGAGGATTCTAAGGAAGCCCGGAGGACTCTAAGTAATCCCTGAGGATTCTATGGAATCCCGGAGGATTCTAAGGAATCCCGGAGGATTCTTAGGAATCGGAGGATTCTAAGGAATCCTCGGAGGATTCTAAGGAATCGGAGGATTCTTAGGAATCCCGGAGGATTCTTAGGAATCCCGGAGGATTCTTAGGAATCCCGGAGGATTCTTAGGAATCCCCGAGGATTCTTAGGAATCCCGGAGGATTCTTAGGAATCCCGGAGGATTCTTAGGAATCCCGGAGGATTCTTAGGAATCCCCGAGGATTCTTAGGAATCCCCCAGGATTCGTAGGAATCCCGGAGGATTCTTAGGAATCCTCGGAGGATTCTTAGGAATCCCGGAGGATTCTTAGGAATCCCGGAGGATTCTTAGGAATCCCGGAGGATTCCTTAGGAATCCTCGGAGGATTCTTAGGAATCCGGAGAGGATTCTTAGGAATCCTCGGAGGATTCTTAGAATTCCGGAGGATTCTTAGGAATCCGGAGGATTCTTAGGAATCCTCGGAGGATTCTGAACCTCAGGATTCCTTAGGAATCCTCCGGGATTCTAAGAATCCTCCGGGGTTCCTTCAAGAACTCCGGGTTCCTAGAATCCTCCGGGATCCTTAGAGATCACTCCGGATTCTTAGAATCCTCCGGGATTCTAGAATCTCCGGGATCACTCCGGGATTCAGAATCTCCGGTTCAGGATTCTAGAATCCTCCGGGATTCTTAGAATCCTCCGGGATTCATGGATCCTCCGGGATTCCTTAGAATCCTCCGGGATCCTTAAGATCCTCCAGGTTCCTTAGAATCCTCCGGGATTCCTTAGAATCCTCCGGGATCCTTAGAATCCTCCGGGATTCCTTAGAATCCTCCGGGATTCCTTAGAATCCTCCGGGATTCCTTAGAATCCTCCGGGATTCCTTAGAATCCTCCGGGATTCCAGATCTCCGATTCCTTAGAATCCTCCGATTCTTAGAATCCTCCGGGATTCCTTAGAATCCTCCGGGATTCCTTAGAATCCTCCGGGATTCCTTAGAATCCTCGGGATTCCTAGAATCCTCCGGGATTCCTTAGAATCCTCCGATTCCTTAGAATCCTCCGGGATTCCTTAGAATCCTCCGGGATTCCTTAGAATCCTCCGGGATTCCTTAGAATCCTCCGGGATTCCTTAGAATCCTCCGGGATTCCTTAGAATCCTCCGGGATTCCTTAGAATCATCCGGGATTCCTTAGAATCCTCCGGGATTCCTTAGAATCCTCCGGGATTCCTTAGAATCCTCCGGGATTCCTTAGAATCCTCCGGGATTCCTTAGAATCCTCCGATTCCTTAGAATCCTCCGGGATTCCTTAGAATCCTCCGGGATTCCTGAATCCTCCGGGATTCCTTAGAACCTCCGGGATTCCTAAGAATCTTCCGGGATTCCTAAGAATCCTCCGGGATTCCTAGAATCCTCCGGGATTCCTAGAATCCTCCGGGATTCCTAAGAATCCTCCGGGATTCCTAAGAATCCTCCGGGTTCCTAAGAATCCTCCGGGATTCCTAAGAATCCTCCGGATTCCTTAAGAATCCCGGGATTCCTAAGAATCCTCCGGGATTCCTAAGAATCCTCCGGGATTCCTAAGAATCCTCCGGGATTCCTAAGAATCCTCCGGGATTCCTAAGAACTTCCTCCGGGATTCCTAAGAATCCTCCGGGTTCCTAAGAATCCTCCGGGATTCCTAAGTCTCCTCCGGGATTCCCAAGCATCCTCCGGGATTCCTAAGAATCCTCCGGGATTCCTAAGAATCCTCCGGGATTCCTAAGAATCCTCCGGGATTCCTAAGAATCCTCCGGGATTCCTAAGAATCCTCCGGGATTCCTAAGAATCCTCCGGGATTCCTAAGAATCGTCCGGGCTTCGTAAGAAGACTCCGGGATTCCTAAGGAGGTTCCGGGATTCCTAAGAATCCTCCGGGATTCCTAAGAATCCTCCGGGATTCCTAAGAATCCTCCGGGATTCCTAAGAATCCTCCGGGATTCCTAAGAATCCTCCGGGATTCCTAAGAATCCTCCGGGATTCCTAAGAATCCTCCGGGATTCCTAAGAATCCTCCGGGTTTCCTAAGAATCCTCCGGGATTCCTAAGAATCCTCCGGGATTCCTAAGAATCCTCCGGGATTCCTAAGAATCCTCCGGGATTCCTAAGAATCCTCCGGGATTCCTAAGAATCCTCCGGGATTCCTAAGAATCCTCCGGGATTCCTAAGAATCCTCCGGGATTCCTAAGAATCCTCCGGGATTCCTAAGAATCCTCCGGGATTCCTAAGAATCCTCCGGGATTCCTAAGAATCCTCCGGGCTCGCTAAGAAACCTCCGGGATTCCTAAGAATCCTCCGGGATTCCTAAGAATCCTCCGGGATTCCTAAGAATCCTCCGGGATTCCTAAGAATCCTCCGGGATTCCTAAGAATCCTCCGGGATTCCTAAGAATCCTCCGGGATTCCTAAGAATCCTCCGGCGTTCCTAAGAATCCTCCGGGATTCCTAAGAATCCTCCGGGATTCCTAAGAATCCTCCGGGATTCCTAAGAATCCTCCGGGATTCCTAAGAATCCTCCGGGATTCCTAAGAATCCTCCGCGATTACTAAGAATCCTCCGGGATTCCTAAGAATCCTCCGGGATTCCTAAGAATCCTCCGGGATTCCTAAGAATCCTCCGGGATTCCTAAGAATCCTCCGGGATTCCTAAGAATCCTCCGGGATTCCTAAGAATCCTCCGGGGTTCCTAAGAATCCTCCGGGATTCCTAAGAATCCTCCGGGATTCCTAAGAATCCTCCGGGATTCCTAAGAATCCTCCGGGATTCCTAAGAATCCTCCGGGATTCCTAAGAATCCTCCGGGATTCCTAAGAATCCTCCGGGATTCCTAAGAATCCTCCGGGATTCCTAAGAATCCTCCGGGATTCCTAAGAATCCTCCGGGATTCCTAAGAATCCTCCGGGATTCCTAAGAATCCTCCGGGATTCCTAAGAATCCTCCAGGATTCCTAAGAATCCTCCGGGATTCCTAAGAATCCTCCGGGATTCCTAAGAATCCTCCGGGATTCCTAAGAATCCTCCGGGATTCCTAAGAATCCTCCGGATTCCTAAGAATCCTCCGGGATTCCTAAGAATCCTCCAGGATTCCTAAGAATCCTCCGGGATTCCTAAGAATCCTCCGATTCCTAAGAATCCTCCGGGATTCCTAAGAATCCTCCGGGATTCCTAAGAATCCTCCGGGATTCCTAAGAATCCTCCGGGATTCCTAAGAATCCTCCGGGATTCCTAAGAATCCTCCGGGATTCCTTAGAATCCTCCGGATTCCTAAGAATCCTCCGGGATTCCTTAGAATCCTCCGATTCCTTAGAATCCTCCGGGATTCCTTAGAATCCTCCGGGATTCATAGAATCCTCCGGGATTCCTTAGAATCCTCCGATTCCTTAGAATCCTCCGGGATTCATAGAATCCTCCGGGATTCCTTAGAATCCTCCGGGATTCCTTAGAATCCTCCGGGATTCCTTAGAATCCTCCGGGATTCCTTAGAATCCTCCGGGATTCCTTAGAATCCTCCGGGATTCCTTAGAATCCTCCGGGATTCCTTAGAATCCTCCGGGATTCCTTAGAATCCTCCGGGATTCCTTAGAATCCTCCGGGATTCCTTAGAATCCTCCGGGATTCCTTAGAATCCTCCGGGATTCCTTAGAATCCTCCGGGATTCCTTAGAATCCTCCGGGATTCCTTAGAATCCTCCGGGATTCCTTAGAATCCTCCGGGATTCCTTAGAATCCTCCGGGATTCCTTAGAATCCTCCGGGATTCCTTAGAATCCTCCGGGATTCCTTAGAATCCTCCGGGATTCCTTAGAATCCTCCGGGATTCCTTAGAATCCTCCGGGATTCCTTAGAATCCTCCGGGATTCCTTAGAATCCTCCGGTAGTCCTTAGAATCCTCCGATTCCTTAGAATCCTCCGGGATTCCTTAGAATCCTCCGGGATTCCTTAGAATCCTCCGGGATTCCTTAGAATCCTCCGGGATTCCTTAGAATCCTCCGGGATTCCTTAGAATCCTCCGGGATTCCTTAGAATCCTCCGGGATTCCTTAGAATCCTCCGGGATTCCTTAGAATCCTCCGGGATTCCTTAGAATCCTCCGGGATTCCTTAGAATCCTCCGGGATTCCTTAGAATCCTCCGGGATTCCTTAGAATCCTCCGGGATTCCTTAGAATCCTCCGGGATTCCTTAGAATCCTTCGGGATTCCTTAGAATCCTTCGGGATTCCTTAGAATCCTTCGGGATTCCTTAGAATCCTTCGGGATTCCTTAGAATCCTTCGGGATTCCTTAGAATCCTCCGGGATTCCTTAGAATCCTCCGGGATTCCTTAGAATCCTCCGGGATTCCTTAGAATCCTCCGGGATTCCTTAGAATCCTCCGGGATTCCTTAGAATCCTCCGGGATTCCTTAGAATCCTCCGGGATTCCTTAGAATCCTCCGGGATTCCTTAGAATCCTCCGGGATTCCTTAGAACCCTCCCCGATTCCTTAGCATCCTCCGGGATTCCTTAGAATCCTCCGGGATTCCTTAGAATCCTCCGGGATTCCTTAGAATCCTCCGGGATTCCTTAGAATCCTCCGGGATTCCTTAGAATCCTCCGGGATTCCTTAGAATCCTCCGGGATTCCTTAGAATCCTCCGGGATTCCTTAGAATCCTCCGGGATTCCTTAGAATCCTCCGGGATTCCTTAGAATCCTCCGGGATTCCTTAGAATCCTCCGGGATTCCTTAGAATCCTCCGGGATTCCTTAGAATCCTCCGGGATTCCTTAGAATCCTCCGGGATTTTTGAACGCGGAAATTTTAAAATGAAAATGTCACCAAAAACTCATTGTTTCCGGATTTTTACGAATCCACGCAGGTTTCTCCAGAATCCATCCAGAGCCTTATAAATCTATCCACATGCACCCGGATTCCCAAAACCCACAAAGACTCTCAGGAGATTCAATCGTATTTCTAAAAAGCGGATTGTAGTTTCATTAGAACAACCGAATTCACAGAAATTTACCAGAGCCCAAAAAACCCCACAAATTCATAGAAATTTTAAAAATAAATTGATTAGTCGAATTCTCATGCATCACTCCTCCCGAAAGTACCCACGGACGACTCTTAATCGGATTCCCATAAATACCATTTTGTTTAGTTTAAGAATACACTAAAATGTTCATGACCTGGAATCACTGAAATTAAAATAATTCCAAAAAAGTAAAGCACCCGCATAAACAAATCATGCCATATCGTCACCGCAGGACGACTACAACTGAATGAAAATTAGGGGGTGACCAGAAGCAACCAAGTCAAATACGAACTCATTCGTCAATCGTTTGCCTACATGCGTCGGATTTTATTATCAAGGTATCATCCGATTTGGGCGAAAACAAAATAAAATTATAGTTAACTACTGATGAAAAAGCATTATCTGTCAATAAATTATGGCCGCTTCTAACAGATAAGCCTTACATCAGACAGCGTGGATAGTTTGCAAATTTAACACTTATGCTCTTCAAAGTTAATCACACAAACGTGCGATTTATTTAAACAATTTACGCCCTGGTTAAAAAATAACCAATTTTTCTATCAGCTGATCCATTGTTTTTTGAACCTCACTTCTGCACGGCATTAGTGGCATGCATGGTGTTTACAAACGATCGCACCACGTGCAAGCAACGAACGCCCGAACAGGTAGGGTTGCCAACCAACATTTTGAAGCAAACATCGCGATGAAAATTGCTGTTCGATGATTTTTCTTAATTATTTTAAATTGAAAATTACGGGTAAACTACAAACCATACAATGTTCCACCAAAGGACATTTTGGAAGCAAAGAAGCATAAGAATGTTTTGTAGAAGAAATTTTTCATAATATCGAATGTATTGATGAAAAATCACTAAATTATAAGAAAAAAGCACTTTATTTTGACACTTTTTCGAAAGTTTGCATAATTACTGTACTTAAAACCACTTTTATCAACATAAGGTCAACGAAGCTAAAAAGCTTAGACTTTAAGCTTTCGTTCTGTGTGCTGACTGAGATTATACGATCAATGGTTAATGAGATAGAGGTTGGTAAAGTTGACCAAAAATTAAAACATAGAATTCTGAATAACTCACTTAGCAGTGATTTCCGACCCTATGTTCCATGGGCACTTTTTCATGTTTTGGGGTCCCCAAGCTGCCCCCAAAATATGCACACTCAGGAAACAAACACCCTGTATATATATAAAACTCAATGTTTATATGTATGTTCCAGCATAACTTCTGAACCCATTGACCGATTTCAACCAATTTTGGAACACTCATTCTTTATCTTAAGGAGATGACGACAGGGGTTTAGAGATGCTTTTTGGAAAAGGGGGAGGGTGTGGTGGGAGGGGTATTGCTTAGTTATTGGTCAACTCAGTGTACCTTTTGAACCCCATTGGCCGATTTCAACCAAATTTGGAACACTCATTCTTTATCTTGAAGAGACGACGATAGGGGAGTTAGGGATGCTGTTTAGAAAAGGGTGAGGGTGTGGGGGAGGGGTATTGCTTAGTTATTAGTCAACTCAGTGTATCTTTTGAACCCCTTGGTCGATTTCAACCAAATTTGGAACATACATTCTTTGTCTTAAAGAGGGGACGATAGGGGGGTTAAGCATGCTCTTTGAAAAAGGGGAGGGTGTGGGGGGAGGGGTATAGCTTAGTTATCGATCAACTCAGTGTAACTTCTGAACCCCTAGGCCGATTTCAACCAAATTTGGAACACAAATTCTTTATCTTAAGGAGGGGACGATATGGGGTTAAGCATGCTCTTTGGAAAAGGGGGAGGGTGTGGGGGGAGGTGTATTGCTTAGTTATCGATTAACTCAGTGTAAATTCTGATCCCCTTGGCCGATTTCAACCGAATTTGGAACACAAATTCTTTATTTTTAGGAGACGACGATACACCCAACCAGAGAATGCATGATTTTATCACAATCGTGCATTAATTCCATGTACAGATTGCATGAGGCTGAGGCCCATGCACAGATTGCATTAAGTCAATATAGCAAGCCATTGCATTAGGTATCTGGTCACGAGAAAAAGGAACTAGGTTTGTGTTTGTGTCTACATAGAATCTATTTTTAAACTTTCGTCGAGGAACGAATTATTTATACATATTTCGCCAACCTTATTTGCTTACAAACAAATTTGACCGAAATCGAAAATTGAACCTAAGCCGTCCACCAAGCCTAGCGCTTTTCGACTGACACGCTAGCCATCTGGGCTATACGCTAGCTGAGAGAAGCAGTGATAGAAGAGTATTATAATCCTCGTTCTATACTATGTGAATGAAATAATTATCATATAACACCGAGTAGAAGGGTAATAGAGATAGCAAAGGGTGATAAAAGTGGAATTGTCCACCATCAAGTTGAACGGAGTCGGGAAGATTGTGTGAGTCGAAGCTATGCTGATGTACACGATGCATATATTTGTTGCTGGATGAGCTAAAGAGATTCGTTTAGATGTGTTGGTCGAAACCAAATAAACCGATTTAATGCAATGAGTTGACGTAACAAGTATAACATTCTGTGAGTAGTTTGCATGCGAGATTTGATACAAAATGATTAATGCAAAGAATGTCACAACTTTTTGTTTTGCGTGTAGGAGGTTAGGGATGCTCTTTACAATTATTGGGGTTGGGTATTGTTTAGAAAACGACTTAATTTAAAATCTCTCTTATTTAGTACATCCGAGGTTCTTTGATATTGTACAATGCTCCGAAAACAAATTGCCCGAATTCCTTAAAAATAGCAAATTTTCGACAATAACATTTTCCCGGTAATAACATTTCCCCACAAATAATTTAACGAAAATTATATTTCCCAAAAATGATACTTTCCGATACACATATCCCAGAATACGACATTTCCCTGAACAATGACATACATATATATCTCTGAATGTAGCAGGCCATTAACAAAACACTATTTGGCCTAAGGTCATTCGACATGAAAGACATATGGGATAATTAAGAACAGCATCAAAAAATCTTGCATTAGAAGCAAGCATTTGCTGGGTATAAAACAATCATAATTGTTACCCTTCGTCGGAATAATGGTATGCCCAGTGAAAGGCAATGATTAATGTGTTTCCTTCTGAATGGTGGATGTGTTGCTTCTTTAAAAGTAGGCATTTGCCCGGAATAAGGCAATGGTGGGTGTGATCCCTTCTTTAAATCCTTTCTTTAGAAAAAGACGTTTGCCTGGAATAAGGCTTTTCAAACCCACGATCCCTTCTTCAAAATCAGTCAGTGTTTCCAAAAGCCTTCTTTTAATCAAATGATAAAATATGAATAAGTAAACACAATTACCCTGTTGACCAATTGGTTTTATCATTTTCCGATTTTAAAAGAAAACTGCAAACCAAATTGGCAATTCCGAGCAAGGCCGGGTACATAAAGCTAGTCAGCAATAAAAGTAGTATGCTGATATACTAGTTGCATACTACAATGATGTACCAGCTTTTATACATTGCATTGAAAAACAGAGAATGGAAGTGTAAATTGCGTTGTTTCTCATTTTTGTAATTTTTTCAGCAGTTTCAGCAGGAACTAATTTGTTAATAACTTTTTTCACATGTTATGCACAATTGTGTTTTTATATAAACATGTAGCACCTTAAAACTTTTTCTAATAGGTCATTTCTCTAAATCTGAAATTGGTGGCGTCATTAGAGCATGTTATTAATAATGGAATATATTCCATATGTGAATAACATCTATGGTTTTGTTTAAAGGTTTTGAAACATTTTCAACATGTTTGCAATTCTTGCTTTTTACACAAACTTTCACTTGGATTCTATGTCCCAATTTATAAGTTCGTAGGCTCCTAGGAATGTTTGGATCTTCCGAAGACATTCAAACATCATATCACAAAGCTTCAGAAGGGATTTTTTTATACATTCGGCCATGGGCTGGGATGGCACAATGGGCTTATATCGGATTCCGTCTACTTCAACTTTAACGCCACATGTAGAACCATTATATAGAACATTAAATACGTCGTAGTTGTATAAAACCCAACCCTTGCAAGCTGGAATTTATTGCGAAAAAAGGACATGTGTGCGTTTAATATTGTCCTTTTAATTTAATCATAAGAAAAAAGGGTTAATCATACTTAGTTGGTTAGAATTGAATGTAGAATAAGATGAAGCTAATCTTAATTTTTAAATGTTCTTAGATAAATCTTATTTTACTTATCGTCGTAGTCAACACTTTTGTATAGAATTCTATTGGTTGTTACAAAAAAATACTATTTTTATCGCTGACGACAACTTGGTAGTTGAAAAATATGTATTTGACGAGATGTTATACACAGAATTCTGTTTTTACACGATTTTGTTTCAATCGTATTTTTGATCTTGTAGCCTCAATTTACGACCAAAATCCATGCAACTTGTTTCTAAAACTCCTAGATAATCCAGAGAAAAATCAGATGGTTATTTATATAGGGAGAACGGTCCAAAATGCACCCCTGAGGCAAAATGGCCTCACCCATAAAATCAGTCATATAATCTGTTGTAGTACATTTATGAACGAATATTACCATTACAATTCATAATTAGTTATCCATCATTGAGCTCCATTGGAAAAAATTAGCAAAATCCATTCATATTCACTAAAATTTAACGATTTGCTATTCTTCCACCACATCCGTAAGATTGTAGTTCAATCCAATAAGAAATAACAAACAACCATGCGTTCACCATCATTTTACATGCAATTGAGTCATTTTAAACCACTATTCGGGCGTTTTGCCCCAGGCCTATTTTTAAAACATTTTTTAAATGCGTTAGAAAGTCATGAAAACCCTATTGTTTTGAATAGGAGATCATTGTGAAATGTAGCTGGGTTTGTAAATTTTGCACCTATACGTTAAAATGGTTGAGTATTTTTGTTTATATAGGCAAAAACATTGAAAAAGCTTAGGGGGTGCATTTTGGACTGTTCTCCCCTACGATCAACATTTTAGATGAGGACAAAACTGAGAAAATGTAAATCATTCTGAAACAGCATCCTGTGCATTTCTTCGAAATATAACAGTTACGGCTTAAAATGAGCGTAACTTCAAAACAGAGATGCAGTAGAGCCCAAAAATTCAGCTCCAGATATTAGTTTTGATAAAGATTTTTTTTTGTTAACACCTTTACTGAAGCACATTGCTTAAGGATTCAATCCCTGGTATTTACATTTTATTTGAAAGAATTTTTTTTTGCGATCAATTGACTGTTTCAATTTAAATATTTAGTTAAAAATTAGCTGTACGTATGTAGCTGATCCTTTGATTCAAAATCCGTCCACGGTGGACGGATTTCGAGTCAGAAGTAGTTGATTTTATTCATTATTTTATCATGTTTTCTGTAATTTTTAATGAGTAAATGTGAAACACTTCAAAAATTAAAGCCTTCATGCGCCTGTGTCAATGACAAACGTTTTATTTACATTCGATTCCTATTTTCTAATGACTTTTTCATATACTAAGGTGCTTAAGTGTACGGATTTCGATGCCTCACGGTAACAGTTCCGCAGGTCAGCAAATTGTTGATGAAGTGATTAAAAGTCATTGATTGGAATCCATCAAGCACATGCAATTATGCGTTGACTTGGTAGTCTTCAATCAGCACCTATAGGTTTACCATGTTTAAAAAGTGGGAGGAGTTATTTAAGCATTTATGACAGATCATAAAGGCCATAAAAAGAATCTAAAATTTGGTTTGCTGTCGGTTCATTAAGGCCGTAACTAATTTTATTTTTTTCTTCTATTTCCACTCCCTCGATTTTTTGTGGCTGAATTTTATTTCTTCTTCTTCTTCTTCATTGACATTACATCCCCCACTGGGACATTGCCGCCTCGCAGCTTAGTGTTCATTAAGCACTTCCACAGTTATTAACTGCGAGGTTTCTAATTACATTTAACAGGACAAAAGAAGGAATTCATATCTGTTCCGGCCTAAACACGACTTGGAATTTGTGTAGCGTGTATTCACAGCATTCATAAAGTATAACATTAGCGTAACCATTAGGCTGCGTACTGCATAACGATTGATGTCGACATATCTGTGTCGACAGGCAACAGCGACAACACACATTAAGCGCGAACGTACGCGAAGCCGCCATTATTCGGCACATTCGTATTCTGGAAGCTAAGCAGGTAAGACACATCCTTCACGGTCTCCTTCAATGACCTCCCTTAATGGCCGATACCTCATGGTAGCAGAATCTCACAGAATTCTTAAATTTACGCCGAAGAAGTGGACAATAAATGTGTTCTGAAGAGGAGAATATTTATGAAATATGCAAAAATATCCACTGCCTAAAGGTGGGAATCGAACCCACACCTCCCAGTGCGCTAGACGGGTGCGCTACCATTATGCTACGATAAACTTAATTGTCATTTATCATTTTTTATTTCTTATAACTTCATCTGCGTTTGCTTAATGAAAGCCTTAAGATGAGGAAAAACCATTTTGTATTACTTAAGTGTTAAAACTTAAAACTAAGATTCGTTCCTCCAGGAATTCCTCCGGAAGTTCCTCCAGGAATTCCTCCGGAAGTTCCTCCAGGAATTCCTCCGGAAGTTCCTCCAGGAATTCCTCCGGAAGTTCCTCCAGGAATTCCTCCGGAAGTTCCTCCAGGAATTCCTCCGAAGTTCCTCCAGGAATTCCTCCGAAGTTCCTCCAGGAATTCCTCCGAAGTTCCCCAGGAATTCCTCCGAAGTTCCTCCAGGAATTCCTCCGGAAGTTCCTCCAGGAATTCCTCCAGAAGTTCCTCCAGGAATTCCTCCGGAAGTTCCTCCAGGAATTCCTCCGGAAGTTCCTCCGGGAATTCCTCCGGAAGTTCCTCCGGGAATTCCTCCGGAAGTTCCTCCGGGAATTCCTCCCGAAGTTCCTCCAGGAATTCCTCCGGAAGTTCCTCCAGGAATTCCTCCGGAAGTTCCTCCAGGAATTCCTCCGGAAGTTCCTCCAGGAATTCCTCCGGAAGTTCCTCCAGGAATTCCTCCGGAAGTTCCTCCAGGAATTCCTCCGGAAGTTCCTCCAGGAATTCCTCCGAAGCTCCTCCAGGAATTCCTCCGGAAGTTCCTCCAGGAATTCGTTCGTAAGCTCCTCCAGGAATTCCTCCTGAAGTTCCTCCGGGAATTCCTCCGGAAGTTCCTCCAGGAATTCCTCCGAAGTTCCTCCAGGAATTCCTCCGAAGTTCCTCCAGGAATTCCTCCGGAAGTTCCTCCAGGAATTCCTCCGGAAGTTCCTCCAGGAATTCCTCCGGAAGTTCCTCCAGGAATTCCTCCGGAAGTTCCTCCAGGAATTCCTCCGGAAGTTCCTCCAGGAATTCCTCCGGAAGTTCCTCCAGGAATTCCTCCGAAAATTTCCCCAGGAATTCCTCCAAAATTTTGTTCAGTAATTTGGAAGAATTCATGAAAGAGGAATTCTATGCAAAACTTCCGGAGGAATTTCCTGACGAGGTAGCCAGTTGTCTTTCAAAACATGCTTAGTCTCGTCCCCTATGTCCTTCAATCTTGCTCGACATAGAGTATGCCTCATCTTTGCGTAACCTAATAGAATGAAGATTGACACGATTTGTTTATACGCGATCCATGCAGTCAAAGGAAGAGTTAAATACAAACACTGCTGAGAAGTAATAACATTCACCACATCTAATGCTAAATTAGTAAATCTACAATCTCTACTTTTACTACTCATTGTAGTGAACTACAATTGCTGTAATGAATGATCGTTTGCTTCTCAGTTTTTGTTAGTATTTTGTTAGTTAAGACTGGTACTATTTAGACCCTGTCGGAGCCTTAGCATATACTCAAACAGATGTTGTTAGATCATACGAATCCGTCTCTACATATTTGCATGGAGGTAAGATAATATCATAAAATATATTATATCAAGTGTTTAATTATATTTTCTATATCTTGGCTAATTTCGACGCGTTTCTATTAAACTTGATGTTGCCGTTGTTGAATAATAGTGTAACCATGCTCGGATGCAATTCAATTCATTTAGTTATCATCTAATGTTAATGTTTTATGTACAAATAATACTAGCTCTGTGTACTATAAATCAACAAATTATGTCACAACTTTAACAATATGCAGACACTTGATTTATCAACGTTGACCCTATCCTCCATTCACAGGGTAAAAAAAATCATTCAACTGTTACCACATTAAAATCTTTATTTGAAATTAGTCCCGCTAGTACATTTTTGAGTTTATTTTTTATTGTTCAGCTGAACATTATGTCAATTTTTTCGGATGGTTTTTAAAGTTTTTCCATAAATTTTCATTCATTTGAAGATTAAGGCTTATTTGAAGAAACGGAAAATTTGCCAAATCATTGTTTGAAAGAAAGTTCATGGGTATTAATTCTGATCAGTTCAATTTTACGTTGTTAAGGTAGTTTCACTGCTCTTGATTTATAAAAAAAAACATTTTATCTTTATAAGCCAGCCTAGTGCTGATGCCATTTACCGTTTCGCACTAATAATTTACCGTCAAAACAAAGCTGAGAACATTTTCTCACACGACACAGGAATTTCCGCCTAGTGAGAGTTTGGCTACCTAAGATTTTCATTTCCACTCTCCAAATCGGACGCAATGTTGTCTGTTATTACGATCGAGATCGTCAGGCCGTATTTCGATAATATTCAACCAGTAAACCAGACAAACGTAATAAAATAAGTTTATAAATAATCCTCATCCCGTTTCTTTGAAATTCCGCGACAAATGTAAACCTACGGTATTCAGTTGGTCGGCCGGACAGATGAACGAACGATAACGGTCGGATGAGTTCAACCGGCAGTGCGGAAAATCGAATAAGATAAAACGGAAGGAAATCGGAGGAAAAACAACGTGATAAATGTGCCCATGAGGAATACATAGAAACTTGATTGCCCTGCTGGTACACGTGTGATGAAAAGTGGAACGTAGGGTGGTGTCTTAAAGAATTAGTCTCAGTTGGAAGACAAATTTTACTCATATGGGCAAAAATAATAATGCATCTTCAAAAAATTGTGATATCGAAAGCTCTGAATTATAAAGAAATCCAATTTAGGCACCCTAGTAAGTGGAGTACACCCGAGCGCTTTTTTAACACATTTGTTGCAGCGTGAAGTGATGGATCATGGATGTGACGCGAATTGACTATCTTGCTGGTGGCTGGCTGGCAGGCTCGCTGACTGACTGACTGACTGGCTGACTTACTCAGTGGGTGAGTGAATGATGGTGCGATGAAAAGTGGAAATACTTTTGAGGAATTTGTTGGGTTCTGAGTGTGTTGCGGAACCGCCCCGCACTGTCGGCACCCGCTGACGGTTGAGTGTGAAGGAATTTTTATTTGGGAATCACTTTTCCGTGCCGCTTGCTTTCCACGCCGTCTGAGTTGGATAAATTATGCATTGTTTGTGATACGTGGCGAAAAAAAAATACCGCGGCAAGTGAAAAATGATAAAAGTTTTTTTTTGTAATTTAAAGTGGATTTGAACGTTTATCCGAAGCAATCTTGATAAAATGTATTTGTATGCATAGAGGATCAATCTCATCGATTTGCAGCAACAAAGGGATCTCAATGAGAAAGGGGGGTTGTTACACCCAACCAGCGGATGGCATAAGAACCTTACAAAAACTGTCTAAAATTTTGGCATATACAATTTCGGAAGGTTTTAATACAACCCTTGTATTGAAATCTTACGTGGGAATCGTAGTGTGCAGCAATCGAGGGTAAATCCGAAAAATTTCTGCTCTCGTCATTTTTTCCGTATTTTATTTCATTTGTCTTCTGGAGTTCCAATTCAATTCAACTCCAACAGAATGTGTTGTGTTTTTAAAGGTTTGTTAAATCGTGGGCAATGCCGCACCGCAAAAAAAATTCACAGCATATAAACAGACTGAAATGAGCTGTCCATTCAAAAGAACTATGAGCTCCCGTTGGTTTGAGCCTAGGATAGGATGTGCCAAGTAGTCATTAAAATCGTACCGATTTTCTGTCACAATCATACCGGTTGCTTATTGGTTGAAAATGACAGTCAATTACTTCGATTGGCGGCGGCGCGTTTTTGTAGGGCAGCATGTTGTTAGTTTGGCCGTGTTGCTGGTATGTAAAGATATTATTATGCAATATACGTGAATATTTTCGAGTTTTTGACACAAAATTAATGCATATTGAACTGCAAACGCCATATAAATTATGCTCAAGTGTTGTAAAGCTTAAAAACTGTTGATTTTAAGCATTATCATTCACTTTTCTGTCATTTTCGATATCAAAGTCATATTTTCATTAGCGAAAACTTCCCTCTGTTAGTCTTCCACTTCTCTTACATAAATAATGGACGAAACGGAAAGAAAAACATAAACTTTTGATACATGATATTTGGAAGATTTAGTACCAAATTAATTTGGCTGCACTGGCGACCACCTCGTCAGACGGTTGAGTGTGAAGGAATTTTTATTTGGGAATCACTTTTCCGTGCCGCTTGCTTTCCACGCCGTCTGAGTTGGATAAATTATGCATTGTTTGTGATACGTGGCGAAAAAAAATATATCGCGGCAAGTGAAAAATGATAAAAGTTTTTTTTTGTAATTTAAGTGGATTTGAACGTTTATCAGTAGCAATGCTAATAAAATGTATTTGTATTCATAGAGAGTCATATCTTCGATTTGTAGTAACAAAGAGATCTCAATGAAGGGGGGTTGTTACACCCAACCAGCGGATGGCATAAGAACCTTACAAAAACTGTTTAAAATTTTGGCGTGGATATACAATTTGGGAAGGTTTTAATACAACCAATGTATGTATACGTGGGAATCGTAGTGTGCCGCGATCGAGCGTCAATCCGAAAAAAAATCTGCTCCCCTCCTTTTTCCGTACTTAATTTAATTTGTCTTATGGAATTCCAATTCAACTCTAATGAAACAGAATGTGTTGTGTTTTTAAAGATTTGTTGAATTGTGGGCAATGCCGCACCGCAAAAAAAAATTCACAGCATATAAACAGACTGAAATGAGCTGTCCATTCAAAAGAACTATGAGCTCCCGTTGGTTTGAGCCTAGGATAGGATGTGCCAAGTAGTCATTAAAAATCGTACCGATTTTCTGTCACAATCGTACCGGTTGCTTATTGGTTGAAAATGACAATCGATTACTTTGATTGGCGGCGGCGCGTTTTTGTAGGGCCGCATGTTGCTAGTTTGGCCGTGTTGCTGGTATGTAAAGTTGATATTAAGCAATATACGTGAATGTTTGAGTTCGAGTTTTGACACAAAATTAATGCATATTGAACTGCAAACGCCATATAAATTATGCTCAAGTGTGGCAAAGGTTTAAAGCGGTTGATTTTAAACATTATCGTTCACTTTTATGTAATTTCCGATATAAAAGTCATATTTTTATTAGCGAAAACTTCACTCTGTTAGTCTTCCGCTTCTCTTACTTAAATAATGGACGAAAAGGAAAGAAAACATCAACTTTTGATACATGATATTTGGAAGATTTTGTACAAAATTAATTTGGCTGCACTGGCGACCACCTCGTCAGACGGTTGAGTGTGAAGGAATTTTTATTTGGGAATCACTTTTCCGTGCCGCTTGCTTTCCACGCCGTCTGAGTTGGATAAATTATGCATTGTTTGTGATACGTGGTGGAAAAAAATATACCGCGGCAAGTAAAAAAGATAAATTTTTTTTTTTTTGTAATTTAAAGTGGATTTGAACGTTTATTAGTAGCAATGCTAATAAAATGTATTTGTATGCATAGAGAGTCAATCTCATCGATTTGCAGCAACAAAGGGATCTCAATGAGAAAGGGGGGTTGTTACACCCAACCAGCGGATGGCATAAGAACCTTACAAAACTGTTTAAAATTTTGGCGTGGATATACAATTTGGGAAGGTTTTAATACAACCAATGTATGTATACGTGGGAATCGTAGTGTGCCGCGATCGAGCGTCAATCCGAAAAAAATCTGCTCCCCTCCTTTTTCCGTACTTAATTTCATTTGTCTTCTGGAGTTCCAATTCAATTCAACTCCAACAGAATGTGTTGTGTTTTTAAAGGTTTGTTAAATCGTGGGCAATGCCGCACCGCAAAAAAAAAATTCACAGCATATAAACAGACTGAAATGAGCTGTCCATTCAAAAGAACTATGAGCTCCCGTTGGTTTGAGCCTAGGATAGGATGTGCCAAGTAGTCATTAAAAATCGTACCGATTTTCTGTCACAATCGTACCGGTTGCTTATTGGTTGAAAATGACAGTCAATTACTTCGATTGGCGGCGACGCGTTTTTTGTAGGGAAGTATGTTGTTGGTTTGGCCGTGTTGCTGGTATGTAAAGATATTATTATGCAATATACGTGAATATTTTCGAGTTTTTTGACACAAAATTAATGCATATTGAACTGCAAACGCCATATAAATTATGCTCAAGTGTGGCAAAGGTTTAAAGCGGTTGATTTTAAACATTATCGTTCACTTTTATGTAATTTCCGATATAAAAGTCATATTTTTATTAGCGAAAACTTCACTCTGTTAGTCTTCCGCTTCTCTTACTTAAATCATGGACGAAAAGGAAAGAAAACATCAACTTTGATACATGATATTTGGAAGATTTTGTACAAAATTAATTTGGCTGCACTGGCGACCACCTCGTCAGAGCAACCGACTAAAAACAACAAAGAAGTCTCAATTGAATTGTCACATCCTATCCTAGGTTTTAGCGAGCGATACATTTTACGATCAAAATATCACAAGTCAGTCGATAAGCCCCTTGGTGCGTTTTGGTGGTGCGCTCAATCAGTTCTATATTTTTTAAGGTCAACTTTCCTGAAGAACCTATATTTTTTGACGCCATGTCCTTGTAGTCTGTGGGGAAGAAGGAAGGAATATTAGTAGGTGGTTTTTGCTATTTGAAGACCATGTTTACTAGGGTGCCAATGAAAATGACATTTTCGAATTTCAAAAAACGACATTGCTCACAAGTTTCATTACTCCAAAATACGCTCCCATACTAAATTTGAGCTCAATCGGACATGGACTAAAATTCATAAAAGTTTTGAAAATTTTACCGATGAAAATAAGGGGACCAAAGGAAAAGACGACGATCGAAATTTTGTGTTTGATGTCACATGACTTAAAAATGCATGAAACGTCAAGATCTAATGTTATTTAAAAAAAATGAAAAAACGAGCGATGGGTAATGTTTTCAACATAACCGCGAGTAGACGTAGGACTTGTATAAATGTAACGTATTTACATTTAACTTCTAACTTTTGGATCTATGGAGTTGCTATTGGAAACGACAACTTCCATCCTGTGTAGAATTATTAGCAATTTGTTTATTCAAAACATCTGGAAATAAAACTTATAATTAACATAATTAGAATTGCTCTAACTATTAAGCCCTTATTTACTCAAGCAAGTGTAGGGCGTTTATAAATTTCTTATTGATGATACATCAAGCGATACATAGTATTTGAATTGAAGTTTAAAAATTCTATTTATAAAATTTTCAGACTTGGGGAAATGTGCTATTTTAGGGAACTGTCCTGTTTTCCAAACAAAGAAATACAGCGTTGCTTCTTTTGCTTAAAATAAATGAAAGTAATTATTTTAATCAATTTTATTTTCATCAGTGTAATTGATTTGTTTTGCTGGGGAATCAGAACCATGTTTTAATGTACGTATCGTTTAGTACCAAGCACAACCTAACATATGGTCAGTCATATGACATGACTAGTAGGGGAACTGGGGTAGGACGCCCACGTTAAGGAAAATGCCATTTTTATCAATGAAAACCACCATTTCAGCCAGTTTTCATCAGCGCATACTAAAGAACAGCATATCTGCGACTGACTACCGATGACAGATATCTAATTGTACATTTTATTGCACAGAAATTTGATTTTAAAAAGCACCCGAAAAATATTGATTTTGAAACCATGCGGGTGAGATGCGCCAGTGGATGGGTTAAAACGCGCATGTGTTTATCGTACTGATTTTCATTTTAATTGCCTACATTAAGGCAATTAACCGAATGTTTCAGCTGTTTCGGTCATACGAAATGAGCATGGGCGTACTGCCCCACACCGACCTCAGAAGTTTGAAGGCCCATCAAATCGTTTTAAGACCAATTTTGACGACGATTTCGTGTGGAACATAAAGAACACGAGTAAGCAGCATGGCTCATGGCTCAATTTTCAATTTACCAATGAATAACAGCGATAGAAAGACTAAATTTCACCGAGCTAGAATTGCATCAAAACACGCAAAAATCAACTAGAGAAAAATCATGAAATATATGTATCCAATGGCAATATTTTTCATTGATTCATCGTATAGACTATTTAAAATAATCACAATGGGGATATTTAACCTTATTCAGGGGTGGCGCGTTTTAACCCCTATGGGCGTGTTACCCCCACTTCCCCTACCCATCCCGGGATCATGTGGATTATAAAACTAATCACCTGGATGAGCAGACCAAATCTCTCTAATTTTATTTTTCTTCATCCACCGCCGCTGCCCTCGCTGCCTCAGCCATCATCGGCCTCT
The DNA here is from genome assembly GCF_024139115.2 of Armigeres subalbatus. Classification (NCBI taxonomy): domain Eukaryota; kingdom Metazoa; phylum Arthropoda; class Insecta; order Diptera; family Culicidae; genus Armigeres; species Armigeres subalbatus. Next base: position 250,131,736 of record NC_085139.1, on the reverse strand, counting down.
AGCTGTGAACTCCTAACGATGCGATTGCATCCATCGCAACCGACACCACTGCACCCGACCATCATCAAGCACAGAATGACAAAAAAATGCGCCCACTTCTTTCATGCATATTCGCAGACCCACCGGCAGTTCTACCGCTGGAGATCTGCATGCTGTTGCTGTGTAGGGAACACAGCGAACGAACGAACGAAACGAAAATGCGCGAGCAGAAAGCACGTCAGTACGCTCTGCTGTCACAAATTGTAATGACTCGCACACGGCAGGCACTGCTTTTATACACAAAGAAAATCTTCCGGTAGACTTGAAGGCCCGTGACATACCGCATTCTGATGTCCGTGTTAGGAATGCACGGGATTGGTTACATATGAAATTTTAACTATTTTGGCGAGAATTGAAATTTTCAATAGCTTATCGTTAATAATCTTAAGTTTCAATAAAATAGGCAAAATGGTGGAGAGTGTCCAAATCGATTGATATAAAAATCTTAAAAATCCATCGAAAGCTAAAGGCGCTAGTAACGTTCAAAATCTTCCCTTCCAGCGTAACGCTCTCGATTTCCAAAAATCTAAATGACACCCAGTATAGTAAGGAAAGACGTAAGTCCTACGTCAAAATAATACCGGACGATACGCAAACGTTTTTGTAGCCAAAAATATCTTCCTATGCAAAATTTGAGCTAAATCGGACATGATTTATGGGTGCTCAAAATCTTGCTATCAAAATTTTGATTTTTTTGTAACTTTGAAAACTTTTGAGATCAGATTTACAGAGAAAAGGATCAGATTGCTTGGCAATGTTTATTACACTGGGGTTTATTTTTAAACGGTACCGCATGAATTCAACACGTAGGGCTCATCTCCGTCTTAGCACCGGGCCACTGGGGGCATCAATCGTCCCCAAAACCTCAGTTTTGTACACGAAAAAAAATGTTCATAATGAATATATTTAGCAAAACACATACTTTTTTGCCATTGTGGTTTCTCAATGTAATATATACGTAACTGAAATGCAAGCTATGCGGCACTGCATAATGATAATCATAACATGAAACTAATACTTCTCATGTCACATGTTTATATCCTTGAAATGAAATTATGTATAATCTGTATATGGATAACGTACGACTTTTATTAGGAAAATAATAATAAAATCATGTGGTTCATTGATAGCTCATTCCTGTTTCGAATGCTACTTTCTTCAATTTGAAATTACGAAATAAATTTGAAGTTGGAAATTCGTACATAATTTATTTATTAATTTTATTTTCATATTTTAAAAACATCTCCACAATCCATAACGGTACATGCTTGGACAATTCGTCTCTAACCTTTGGTTTACCCGCAGCGCCGCGCCCTGAGGTTTTGGTAAAATCCTGTGATCCTTGCACTCCGAAAGCTACACTCTACCGGATCGTACTGCTCAAACTTCGGTTTAGACGTGCCGCTAGCAAGCACTGCCAGTCCCTGCCAGTGGGTAACTCCCCGACTCTTATGTCGTACCACGGGATGAATCCGTTCAGCGATGTTCCGTCACCAATAGGGAGGTCATACAATCCTTGCAGATGGTGTCCAGCTTGCGTATTTTTATATCCTAATACATAACGCTGTCGCGTCGGTAGAATCCTACACGCCATCGTCAAGTCGTCCTTGAATTAACCGGCATTACCGCTCTCCGCAATCGCCGCTCTGGTAAACCATCTTTAGATCGCCTCCGATATAAATTGCCTTCGAATAGAAAATAATATCTATTATTACAACATTAACATTAACAACACACAAAATATAATCGTATTACCGTCAATTATATGTTAGTGAAATTACCAGTTTCACATTTTTTCTGCAGCTGTTTTCCTCTGGCGCCATGGCAGAACAAAAAAAAAAAAACTGAGTTTTTTTTTCATAACCCAAACTAGTCGAAAGTATAAGTTTTGATCAATACATTTTTTTGCCATTAAGCAAAACTTATACTTTTTATGCGATACGATAATATTCTATATACACACTTGAAATAAATATGATTCAGAATCGTTATGAGAACCATTTAATTGATAATAAAAAAATATATTTGATATCTAGATGGAATTGAATGAACAAAATAATTACATTTTTTACGTGTAGTACGCCGCAATGATTTAGACATTCAAAAACGGCTATTTATGATGCCCCAATCCTTCTGAAAGTCTCCTTAATAAAGACACAAAAAAAAAAAAATGCCCCAATCCATTTTCAACACGCGTAATAAACAAACAACAAGTGACAGAATGTCAACACCACACACATCCGATAGCGTATATATACCGCTAACGCTGACACCAATACTAATACAGAATATGTACATTGGGCTTACAAACACAATGATCAAACATTTGTATTCGAACTTATTGAACACCCTGTAAAACATGAACTTAGGAGTCATACACTCATTAAGTAAGCATTTTTAGGTTTTCGACCCCCACCGCTTGTTAAGATTTTTCCCATACAAATGATTTTTTCCTTTCTCGTAATCTAAGTACGAGTAAAGGCTATATATTTATTTATATGGTGCGTAAAAAAACGACAGATCCTCCCTCCCCCTATAAGTGCTTACGTAATATGTGCTCGACCCCTTACGATGGACTTCACCATTCGACGGCAAATTAGATGACTTGGGAAACAATGGCAAATATTCCCCAACAAACAGAATATCCTCCAGTTTATTAAAAATAATAATAATAAACAGTGTGACTGCTTTAACTTCTAAAGTTCAAATAAATACTGCACGTAAAAAAATCAATGTTATTTATTATTGATATTTCGACAGTGTGAAGTGATTGATGCGGCGACAGTGTGAAGTGGAGACGCCCACCGCAGCCGTTCGGCTACGGAAAGGTCCGGCAGGGACGCAGGTAGCATTGGTTCGGCTATCTGTAGCAGACGCCTCCAAGGTAATCAAGTTAGGGAGCGTCAAGGTGGGATGATCGGTGTGCCCTGTGGGCATATACGAGCAACCCGAAGTTTGCCTGGAACCGGGGCACAAGCAATGGGATTGCAAAGGCCCTGACAGAAGTAAGCTCTGCTGACGCTGCGGAATGGAGGGACATAAGTCACAATGCTGCACGAACCCTCCCAATTGTTTGATTTGTTTAAGCGTGCTGTAAAATTACAGTGCAGGTAACGCAGCTAAACCTGTATCATTGTGATGCAGCCCAGCAACTGCTGTGTCAGAGAGTTGCTGAATGGGGGACGGATATCGCCATCATAACAAATCCTTACCGGGTACCCGCCAGGAACGGTAATTGGGTCACCGATGGGTCTAAAATGGCGGCGATATGGACAACGGGGAAATACCCAGTCCAAGAGTTGATGTCTTCGACACACGAGGGCTTCGTCATTGCCAAAATCAACGGGGTCTTCTTCTGCAGCTGCTATGCGCCTCCTCGATGGTCGATCGAGCAGTTCGGTCGTATGCTAGATTGTTTGACGGCTAATATGATGGGGCGTAGGCCGGTGGTGATAGCTTAAACGGGGACTTAAACGCTTGGGCCGTGGATTGGGGTAGTCGATCCACGAATCAACGGGGGCAAATCCTGCTGGAATCACTGGCCATGTTGGATGTGGACTTGGCTAATGTCGGTGCCAAAAGTACCTACAGCTGGAACGGGGCCGAGTCGATTTTCGACGTTACGTTCTGGAGCCCTGGCCAAACGAGTGGTTCGAACTGGAGGGTAGATGATAGCTACACTCACAGCGACCACCTGGCGGTTCGCTACAGTATCGACTATACGACCAGCATTCAGCGGACGGATGAAGGGGCGCGGCCCAGCCCTCGTATGCGGAAGACATCATACTTCGACGACGAGGTGTTTAAGGAAGCGTTCCACCGCGAGCACAATACTCTCGGTCTGAGCGGCGAGCAGCTGGTAACGGTATTCTCTCGTGCATGCGATGCCACCATGCCTAGGAAAGTCCACCCGGCTTACTGGTGGACTCAAGCAATTGCGAACCTGCGCCGCGCTTGCCTACGGGTACGGAGGCGGATGCAGCGACCGCGCCCTGAAGAGAAGCGTGTTGAACGACGGGTGGCGTTCGTGGCTGCTAGAGCCGCTCTGAAGACTGAGATTAGGTCAAGCAAAAAAGCCTCGTAATGGCCAAGACACGTGGGCCAGAGTTGCTGGAGAGGATCATCGCGGGGCTCTTCCCACGTCATGACCCAAGTCCCTGGCCTCACTTTGTGGAGCTGGTAGCGGAACTTGTGGGGATTATACAGTCCCTTAGTGTATGTAAGGTGCCAGGACCGGATGATATTCCGAACCTGGCCATCAAAGCGGCCATTGCTAAGGCTCCCGAGATGTCATGCAGAGATGCCTGGACGAGGGTGTGTTCCCTGAAGCATGGAAAAGGCAGAGCTTGGTCCTATTGCCAAAGGCGGGAAAACCACCGGGGGATCCGTCGGCATGTAGACCAATATGCCTGCTTGATACGGCGGGAATATCATCCTCAACAGGCTGTAGATACGCACGGAGGGTGCGGATGGTCTATCGAGTAACCAGTTTAGCTTCCGAAAGGGTAAGTCGACCGTAGACGCTATCTTGTCGGTTACCAAATCCGCGGAGATAGCTATCCAGCGTAAGAGGAGAGGAGTTCGCTATTGTGCAGTAGTGACTCTCGACGTGAGGAATGCTTTCAATAGTGCCAGTTGGGCAGCCATTGCAGATGCGCTCCTGCGTCTTGGAATTCCCGAGTACCTGTACAAGATTCTCGGAAGCTACTTCCGGAATTGAGTACATCCGATTCTGTTTTTACACGGATTTTTTTTTACACGGCGTGTAAAAAAAATCCCATAAATTTTTTTTTGACTTTTTTTACACGGATTTTCGAATTATGAACTGAAACCTTTTTTTTACACGGAACGCATCCCCCGTGTAAAAAAAGAATCGGTTGTACTGGTATACGACACGGTCCGGTATACTGGGTACGATGTTATGGAACATCATGTACGACGGTGTCTTGAGGTTGAAGTTCCCGGTGGGCGTAGTAATCGTCGGCTTCGCTGACGATATTGCGCTGTAGGTCTACGGCGAATCGATCGAAGAGGTGGAATTGACTACAGCCCACTCGATCGCAATTGTGGAGGAGTGGATGAGTTCCAGGATGTTAGAACTGGCTCACCACAAGACTAAGGTGGTTGTTGTTAACAACCGAATGTCGGAGCAACAAGCGGTGATAAGGGCAGGCAACAAGCGTACCTCCACAGCTATAGTGGCATTGTCCCGGATGATATCCAATAGCTCTGCGGTTTATGCCAGCAAGCGCAAGCTTCTGGCTAGTGTCGCTCAGTCCATACTGAGATATAGGGGCCAGCTTGGGGCACGGCCCTGCGTATTAACTGCTACAGAACGAAGTTAAAAGTACGTATAGGCTCAAGTGCCTAAGAGTTGCGAGCGCGTACCGTACCGTGTCGCACGATGCACTTTGCGTCATCATCGGTATGATGCCTATTGACATCGTTATCGGTGAAGACATAGAGTGCTTCGAAATGCGCTACACGAAAGGCATCCGTAGGACTGTCAGGTTGGCCTCAATAGTAAAATGGCAGCGTGCGTGGGACAGTTCCACTAAGGGTAGATGGACATAGGACATAGGTTGATACCGGAGATAGGTACGTGGGTCAAGAAGCGCCATGGGGAAATCACTTTCCACCTGACCCAGCTCCTTACATTCCATGGTTGCTTCAGACAGTATCTACACCGGTTCGGACACTCGGCCTCGCCCGAGTATCCGGTGTGCGCAGGTTTAGAGGACACGGCGGAACACGTGTTGTTCGTGTGCCCACGTTTTCGCAAAATTCGTGACCACATGCTTCCCACATGTGGTCTGGACACTACCCCGGACAATCTAGTTCGGAGGATGTGTGAAGATGGAGTTTGCTGGAACGCCGTTTTATCGGCAATCGACCAAATTCGTCTCGAAGCTACACAGAAGGTGGCGCGTGGACTCGAGGTATGGCTAGTTCAAGCGCAAATAAGAGGGGGTCCAAGGGTTCGGAGTCGGCTTCATGGGTCATACCGGTGCCCTGTGGTCGCACTCGATCCTTTTATCGAACAAGTGGCCGCGCGAAGAACAACATGGTATCGTCGCTTTCGCGGCGTCGGTCAACCGGGTGGGTTCCGAGCCCGAGGACGGAAAGGGGTCCTCGTCAAGGCTGAGGCAGGCGTAGGCACCGCGTCGGCAAGTCCCTCTGTGTGTTGGCGAATAGACCCTATCGCAGAGAGGTCAATTTGGGGTGCACGCGGCATCATCATTCTTGATACCAGTCGTGCAGAGGGAAGCAGGCACGAAGTCGACCCTTCCCACCTTCCGAGGATGTCCGATCATGTCCAATTGAGCAAAAATTTTGCATGGGGTCATATTTTGGGGTAATGAAGGGCCCTCCTTAGCCGTGCGGTAAGACGCGCGGCTACAAAGCAAGACCATGCTGAGGGTGGCTGGGTTCGATTCCCGGTGCCGGTCTAGGCAATTTTCGGATTGGAAATTGTCTCGACTTCCCTGGGCATAAAGTATCATCGTGCTAGCCTCATGATATACGAATGCAAAAATGGTAACCTGGCTTAGAAACCTCGCAGTTAATAACTGTGGAAGTGCTTAATGAACACTAAGCTGCGAGGCGGCTCTGTCCCAGTGTGGGGATGTAATGCCAACAAGAAGAAGAAGAAATGAAGCTTGTGAGCAATGTCGTTTTTTGAAATTCGATGACAATTTTTTTCCCATACATTTCATTGGCACCCTAGTGTTTACCTCTGCGTCTCCACAAAAACCACAGGAAGGTTAATCAGTTAGTCGGTAGGCATCGTTGGATCTGGATTCACTTTGATAAGGGATGCGACCGTATCATTTTTTTGTCACACAATGATTTTAACTATGATTCGGCTGCACAAAGCAGAACAAACCAACTACCTGCAAACCGAGCATGGACACGATCAAACGCATATCAATTGATTTATTCCTCGACCGCACAAAGTGCAACGATACCAAATCGATCGACGTATCTATGAGCCGAGCATGGACACTACTCACCATGTATACCCGGTCACAAATGCAAACTATGGACGATCGCTTGTTGAACCTCCGAATGGTTCTTTCTGTACGGGTGGATATTCGGGTGGACTGTATGTATTTCCCTTTCTTGGGGTTACCGATGGTAAACGGTTTGGTGAGTTTTCATTCGATCGAATGGGATTTGAAAAACTCGTATTTTTATTGCACAACACAACACATTACAGTTTATTCTACAACACTTGTATTACATTATTACCACACATTACTTACACTTTGTTTACATATTACACCACATTTACTGCATTTATTAACTTAACATTATGACAAAATTATCGGTCCCTGACCGGCTATCGTAATGGTTATTTCGTTTCTTCTTTTCTAATATCGTATCTTATTAGTTGTGCAATGCACGACCGTCTTCTACCAAGGACCCCATACGCCTGTCACTGGTGAACAAAGCTCGTTTACTCTGCATCTAAGCTTAGAACCAGTGTTAGGGCGCAATCGTTAATGCGAACATTTTTATATTCGGCAAGTTACTGCAAATAAATTCTTTTTCGAGTCCCTATAATCAAGCAGGTATCTCAAGCATACCAAATCGTTATATTGCTGCATGATTGAGTGTTTAATTTTGATAAAATATCGAAAACAAAAGTGTGCATAAAAATTGCCTCGCCATAACAAAAAGGTGGCAGAGAATTAACACTGTTGTTTACATTTTAGAATTAAATCCAGATGTCGCACATGTCGGGGTAGGGTGTCAGTGCTCCGCCTTCTCCCCCTGCCTTCTACACTATTTTTAGCTCGCTTGTCGTTGTTTCGGTTGAGGGGATGGCGGATGGAAAAATGTTAGCGTTGTACAACTAAACATCGCATTTAGGACGATCAAACCGGCGTGCAGCATTGTGTACTTACTTGCTCGACCCTAGCAGGAGAAATTACCTCAATAATATCTCATTCTGTTATTGATACCATACCCGAGTAGACGAAAATAGCTCAATAATATCAAATGTTGATTAGATAGCATAATGATATATGGACATGATTGATATAAGAGATGAGAGATCAATACATATTTTCCACCAAAATATCATGAGGAGAACAAATTATGCTATTAGTAAGAAGGGATTAATATCATGTGCCATTAGTTTGATCTTATCCATAACATATCTTCATTTTTAAATGATATTTCGATGCATTTTTCTGATATGGCTGCCTGATCTTTTATCTTTTATACCAATCATGTTTTGTTATTCTGTTCAAGGCTTCTGCCCGGGTACTCTGTTATGAACTAGCCTTGCATAAATACCAAATAATAATACCAAAAATTCACATACAAAATACTTTAGGCATAGCATGCTTATGTATTTCGAATATCAAACGAATACTAATTTGTGATGCGTTTGGTTTTGAAATACCTAAGCAAATTTTCATATTTTTTTTGGTATTATTGTTTGCAGTGGCGTCGAGAGTGGTGGGACAAGTAGGACATGTCCTACGCATGAAACTACCTGGGTAGGACAGTCGATGCATTGTCCTACCCATGATTATGGTAAGAACATACCATATGGATAACTAAAAGAACTAATGCTATCAATACTGTTTCAATTTCGAGATCTAAAAAAATATTATTAAAACGTTTAAAAGTGAATCAGAGGTTTGAAAGCTTATCAGAGGTTAAACTGACAATCTTGGAAGGTTCCGGGATTTTAAAGGAAAAATTTATTACGAGAGGTTTCTTAGAGTCTATGCGGAATGCGGAAGAAGACTTGAAGTTTCTAATAGTTTCTGCTCGTCCATAAAATTGTTGAAAATTTTCTGTTAGTACGTAAATGTTTCTGTTAGTTCAGGGAGGCTCAGATTTTTTTTTTCAATTTTATGATAATTGACAGACTGAATTAATAAAAAGTTGAGTATCTGAACTAGGATATAGCTTAGTTTAACTAAGCTAAGACTAACTGTACTTGCCAATGGTTGCTTCTCCGTGACTACTCAAAACTGGTGTAAATTGCGCTACGATCCAGTTGAATAAATGTTGATAATTACTACTTACCGCTCCAGTCTGTTGGGAAAGGAGAGGAATATTAGTGTGTAGTTGTTGATACTGGTAGAGACCAAGAAAACCTCTGCATCCCCACAATTCCACGGAAAGGAAATTTCGTGAACTCGGTAAGGTAGATGAACATAAGCATAGATCAATGATTTACTTAGAAAAGTGATGTAGTCTATGCCGCATTATGTAATGTAGTCTTTGCCAGACTTCCTGCAGAAGCGGTAATCACTAGACTGCCGTGCTCGTATCCAAAAGTTGAGAAACTAAACAAGGATATGAGAGAACAATTGCAGAAATATGAAGCAGTTCATGATGATGATAGTACACTCGGATGTCTGGTAGCAAGCGTATAAGAAAAAGGACTCTGAAAGCTTCTTAGAGTTTATTGGAATCTGTTGTAGGAATCACAAATATAACGTGTGAATAAAATCTTAAAAGTTAGAAAGAAAAAAGGCTGGAATTCGGAGTAACATTATTCTTGAGATTTCTGAACACCCATAAATAGTACTAAACACCCTTAAAAAATCTTGGACGATCTTAAGCTTTACTGATGGATCGTAGCGATGTTTTAAATGATTTCTAATTGCTTCAATTCCTAGAAGTTAGTGAAATTGTAAGTACTTTATAAATGTTTGAAGACATGCTTTTTGGAAATGTTCTATAAACACTAAAGATTGACTTAATAGTTATAGGGAGTTTATAACTTATTTGAGGATGTCCGCTGAAAGTCCATATAAGTATTCTATAGCTTCGAAAATCCAGTTTTTGTCCTACCTACTTCTGAGAACGTGCAAGGCTAGTTTTTACCAATTTCTGTTATAAAGGTCGTCGCTCCTGCTCGGGGAGCAGCACATGTCAGGAAAAAATGGTTGCAGCATCTTTATAGTGAGTCACAAACAGACTGAGACAATAAAACGAGATACAATTTTGACGGGAAAGCTCAATTATCGATTGATATGCTTGCTGTTATATACTGTCATCTCCAAATCCCTGTTTTTCAAATCGAGGATCCAGAAATACCGACTGCGCTACCAGCTCGTTCATTTCAAGGCCAGGAAATGCTAAGGAGTATGTAAGAGAATGGGAGAATATATGCTGGCTCCTGAACAATCAAACAGCAAATCAAGACAAAATTTTCAAAACGACTTATCTGCTTTTGTAAACAAAGATTCAAACGACGATGACGAGTTGACAAATGACGAGTCTGATAGCTCTCCCACGCAAACTAACACCGTCAATAGGTAGCGGAATCCTTCACCTACCTATTGGTGGTGTTGGTTTGCGTGGGAGAGCTATCAGATTCGTCAAATCGTAGTTTGAATCTTTGTTTACATCTGAATCTTTGTTTACAAAAGCAGATAAGTCGTTTTGAAAATTTTGTCTTGAAATGTTAAAATTAGGCGGCTGATTGAGTGACACAGTGTTTGTTATTTGAGCCGCGATTCATTTGAGAGCTGCGGCTCAAATTTAGAGAGCCGTGGCTTGAACGCTTTTTTTTACGATCCGGTTCAAACGAACTGCTCATGAACGTTCGCCCATCTCTATCGAATGAAAATTCGTATAGGCAGTCAAAAGCCGGACAAAAACTTTATCTGCGATTTCTCAAGAATAGGTTACCAGAATAAGTTTCTATAGAAATGTTGACCGAGTTTAGTCTAAGTACACCCGATTCTTTTTTTACACGGGGGATGCGTTCCGTGTAAAAAAGTTCTCAGTTCAAAATTTGAAAATCCGTGTAAAAAGTTTTATGATTTCTCGACAAATCATGCAAAATGGAGCAACTTTGCAAAAATTTTGTATGGGATTTTTTTTGTATTGTATTGCATTTTGGGTATTTTTTGTGACCTCGCCTCAGGGATGCTTATGCTTATGCCGTGAAAACGTATGATACTTCTAAGTGATGTAAGAATATAAATCGACTCATTTTGTAGGTTTTGGGAAACTATCTTGTGATTCTTTACAAGGATATCATACATACTTTTGATAATAAGCGAATTCCGATGAGTCAGAGTTCAATGCAATAGAAAAAGCTTCCAATTGTATGCCAAGAACTACATTCTTTCTTTATCTGGACATAATATCTTCATCCCTCTTAATAAGATCTGATTACGAAAAAAGCCATTCCATTAAATTGCTTCCTACCTTGTTATAAAATCAGCAACGATTTGCCAATGATTTCCTCTCTCTACGACTTTTTGTTTTGTCTCCTGCCTGGTGCCCAAAAAAACAACCCTTCCTTCGTTCCACTGCCAAAGACGTCTTTACCGGGATCACTCGAAGCGGTTGGTTTAGAGCTTTATTAATTTTCAGCACCGACCCTTTCGTCGGGTTCCGCTACAACAAATGCCCTTCGGTACACGTATAATCCTTTTTTTCCACCACTTTTTCCTCGATACACAATCCCAAAAGCACAGAACAGAGCGCTTTCGTTGGAATCCGGTTTCCGGCACTTTCTTTCCGTCCTGACTTTCTGCACCAAATTAGACAGACCGACGAAAGCAATGGCGCATCACGTTCTCAGAAACGGCGCCACGTGCAATCAGTACCGGCGTTAGACTTCGACTTCTTCTTTCACACAGCTTCCGTGCCGTATCCGTACATCGGTGAGAATGATTATTTCGGGACACTTCTCGCCACCGCCGGCCGTTCCCCGCCAGTTCGGGACACCGCTTTAGTTTGCTATAGTGCAGCCCGACAACATCCATCGGCTGCCATTATTGCTGGATGCTTTCGGAACCGACGAACGGAGAGGCAGTTTTCCAAGTCGCTTGCCTTTGCCGTCATGTCGGACCAACCGGGCGACATCACGCCAATGAAGAGAACGATAATGCTCACTTGACGCTCATGAAACAGATATTAACACTTGGAGCTAGTTTTCAGAACAAGCAACAGCAGAAATACGAAACTGGAAGGAAACTTATCTACTCCAATACCGAACAATGTCACTGAGTACGTTGTGGATACAATTTAATCGTGGATTTCCTGGAATAGAAAAAAGAACAAAATGATAGCGTTAGTAAAAGTCTTCAAGCCAATAAAGTAAATACACTACAAAGCTTAATGTTCTCGTACTATTTTCGTATTTTTCAACAAATTCATAATAAACATATAGTTGTAGATCAGATTAATTTTATGACAGACAACATAAAATCAAATTAGAGAACTCGAACTCGTCCAACAATACTGGCTTGGGGATGCCTGCAATAATTCCGTGGGCATCAACGACCCGGGAATTGTTGTGGTTTTCCATGGGAAGTCCTTGAGGTTAAGTGATGTCTGTTTGTGTATATGTATGTGAAAAAAATCCGATTTACTCGCAACAAGTTGCATTCAACGGGGAATAGGGACCCATTGTTTTCTATTGAAAATTATCCAGAACGGACTGTTAACTCAATAGTAATTGTCAAAATACTATTTTCTTATAATGCATGAATAAGACACTGTTGCCTCTAAGTAGATTAATTGTGGGTTTTCCTCCCAATTTCCCAACGTGGCCCATTGTGCATTGGATTTAAGGGCAATTTAACTTTTTCCTGTCAAGGAGTTGCAACCGATATGGAAAACATACAGATCTATTTGATTATTTTATTCCAATTTCAGAGACTCTTAACTTTTATTACTGCCCCAATCGACAACATCCTCCTCAACATTGTCAAACAAAGAAAGTTTTCTTTAAACGAATGTTTCCATTGTCGCCACCGCAACGCCGCCGTTGGTTGGAACTCATTTTCCTTTCTATTTAGCTTTCCTTTGTTCCATGACGAGTCACTGTTATTGCTTTCCATATTTCGCCATGATCACCCACGTTACTGCTCTGCTGTCGGCCAGAATAATGAAACCAAGGCTCGACAGTGACATGGATACTAATATTTTATTTGGGGTCTCGTCGTAAGTGCTATATCCTGTCTATGGAAACGGCAATGAAGAAAATCGTTTTTGGCACATGGGTATTTGAGTGATGGTGCTTCGACTGCGAAGCTTTCCATCAGCAGCAGCGTCCGTCGTCGACTACGGTACACGCTGCCAGTTATCCGCAAGGGATTTGGCGGCAAACGCACCGGAAAAGGAAATGACTCTTGAAATTGAATCTCATGTGAATGGATTCGTTACGAACAAAGGATTATTTCATCATTGTTTTGATATGTGTATTGATAAAGATGAGTATTTCCGACACTATTCCGCATCTTCTACTGATAGAATGGTCTATTATCGGCTCCCTGAATTAAATTTCAAGGATTCGGGCATTGTTCATTGATTAAATTGATTCATCACCGTGGAAAGATTTCGTTCCAATTGATCAAAATAAATACTGCTATTTTATGGCTGAATATATCGAACGGATCGTTATCGAGAGCCATTTGTATCGGATTATTGATTAACATTCTGTTCACACAGTCTACACAGTCGTCCGATTTTCGTGGTTTACACAAAGGATGATTCACCCAACAGCTGACGGGATCTTACCCCACCATAGATGGTATGCAGCACTTTTCTTTCAAGGAGCGTAGTGTGCTCCACAAGTATTGTCCAGTGTTCGTAGAGGACACGTTTTTTCCACAATTCTGTATAAGAACCCATCTACAAAAAGGGCAATAAGCTGGTAAGTACTCTGAGAATGGTCAATTTGCAGTCTAGGGAGTTAGGGACAAGGGGCTGGTTTGGAGTAGGTAAGACAATAAATTCCTCGGCACGTCCTTTTCACCCTACAGCTCGAAGGAGTAGCATGCAAGTTAAGCCAAAGCCAAATTAATATTAAAGAGTGAGAAGGGCTAGTTACGCTAATACAATGAATAAAGCCACAAGAGACCTTTTCTAAGAGTCAGGTACGTTAATGTGCCGAGAAACTTCCCATAAAACTCTACCCTAAGACCCATCCACTATTGTAACAGGATTCATTAGATCGTTTTAGTCACGCTTTGACTTAACCTCAACGGTGATAAAGCCTAACATCATCGTTCGCCCTATGCGTTCCTGCTAGAGCACAGTTCCGACAGTTGTACGCTGCCCACGTGCGAATCGACGCAGCAACATCCTCGAACGGAGGAACCAATCTAGTCCCAACGTCCACAAACATGGAGATTCCGTGCCGATACCGTGGCAACCTCGCCACACATGCGCCGATCCATCGCTTCCAGCTTTGCCGGTCAGCCAACGATGGAATCCCTGTCGAATTTCGGATGAAATCCGTGTCGGGTTCCGGATGGAGTCCCTGTCGGGTTCCGGATGGAGTCCCTGTCGGATTGCGGAGGGATTCCTTGTCGGATTCCGGATGCAATCCCTGTCGGATTCCGGATGGAATCCCTATCGGATTCCGGAAGGAATCCCTATCGGATTCCGGATGGAATCCCTGTCGGATTCCGGATGGAATCCCTGTCGGGTTCCGGATGGAGTTCCAGTCAGATTCCGGATGGATTCCCTGTCGGATTCCGGATGGAATCCCTGTCGGATTCCGGATGGAATCCATGTCGGATTCCGAATGGAATCCATGTCGGATTCCGAATGGAATCTATGTCGGATTCCGGATGGAATCTCTGTCGGATTCCGGATGGAATCCCAGTAGGATTACGGATGGAATCCCTGTCGGATTCCGGATAGAATCCCTGTCGGATTCCGGATGGAATCCCTGTCGGATTCCGGATGGAATCCCTGTCGGATTCCGCATGGAATCTGTTCAGTCCGTAACCCAGCGAACTGAAGAAACAAGCCACGCCTCCTTGCGCAACCATCGTCATCGTCTGCGCTCAACGCAGAACAGTTTTTGAATAAAACCATGGTGCCACCTAGCACCATGGATCAGTTTCGCAACGACCGTGTCGAACCGACACCGGCCGCAGCAGGCTGAAGAAATGTGTATTTTTCAACAAGAAGAAGAAGAGTAAATAATGTTCTAGAAAAGTCTCGTGTGTGTGTTTTGGATTCTTGCCAGGAGCTCCCTCGGTCCGCCAGCTGCAGCTAAAGAGTTAATTTTCGGCCCTTATCAGGGCCAAGGAGAGTTAATGGTAATTTTCGAGGCAATTGTTTGGCATTCGTCGCTGGTCCGCCGGTCGCTGCATTAAGGCAGTTCCCATCCCGCTGGTTCCAATGGGGAACCAGCACTCGTCGGCGGATACGCTGCATGAAGGCAGCTATGGATTCGCGCTCCACCCCGGAGCACCCAACAGCAATTACAGTCCACTGCAATATGACGCTACAGAATCCCTGTCGTATTCCGGATGGAATCCCTGTCGGATTCCGGATGGAATCCCTGTCGGATTCCGCATGGAATCCCTGTCGGATTTCGGATGGAATCCCTGTCGGATTCCGGATGGAATCCCTGTCGGATTCCGGATGGAATCCCTGTCGGATTCCGGATGGAATCCCTGTCTGATTACTTATAGAATAACTGCCAGATTCCCTGTCGGATTCCAAATGGAATCCCTGTCGGATTCCGGATGGAATCCCTGTCGGATTCCGGATGGAATCCCTGTCGGATTTCGGATGGAATCCCTGTCGGATTCCGGATGGAATCCCTGTCGAATTCCGGATGGAATCCCTGTCTGATAACAAATAGAATAACTGCCAGATACCTTGTCGGATTCCAAATGGAATCCCTGTCGGATTCTGGATGGAATCCCTGTCGGATTCCGGATGGAATCCCTGTCGGGTTCCGGATGAAATCCCTGTCGGATTCCGGATGGAATCCCTGTCGGATTCCGGATGGAATCCCTGTCGGATTCTGAATGGAATGCATGTCGGATTCCGAATGGAATCCCTGTCGGATTCCGGATGGAATCTCTATCGGATTCCGGATGGAATCCCTGTCGGATTCCGGATGGAATCCCTGTCGGATTCCGGATGGAATTCCTGCCGGATTCCGGATGGAATCCATGTCGGATTCTGAATGGAATCCATGTCGGATTCCGAATGGAATCCATGTCGGATTCCGGATGGAATCCCAGTAGGATTACGGATGGAATCCATGTCGGATTCCGAATGGAATCCATGTCGGATTCCGGATGAAATTCTTGTCGGATTCTGGATGGAATCCCTGTCGGATTCCACATGGAATCCATGTCGGATTCCGGATGGAATCTCTGTCGGATTCCGGATGGAATCCTTGTCGGATGCCGGATGGAATCCTTGTCGGATGCCGGATGGAATCCTTGTCGGAATCCCTGTCGGATTCCACATGGAATCCCTGTCGGATTCCGCATGGAATCCCTGTCGGATTCCGCATGGAATCCCTGTCGGATTCCGCATGGAATCCCTGTCGGATTCCGGATGGAATCCCTGTCGGATTCCGGATGGAATCCTTGTCGGATTCCGAATGGAATCCCTGTCGGATTCCGGATGGAATCCCTGTCTGATTACATATAGAATAACTGCCAGATTCCCTATCGGATTCCAAATGGAATCCCTGTCGGATTCTAGATGAAATCCTTGTCGGATTCTGGATGGAATCCCTGTCGGATTCCGGATGAAATCCCTGTCGGGTTCCGGATGAAATCCCTGTCGGATTCCGGATGGAATCCCTGTCGGATTCCGGATGGAATCCCTATCGGATTCCGGATGGAATCCCTGCCGGATTCCGGATGGAATCCATGTCGGATTCTGAATGGAATGCATGTCGGATTCCGGATGGAATCCCTGTCGGATTCCGGATGGAATCCTTGTCAGACTCCTGATGGAATCTCTGTCGGATTCCGGATGGAATCCCTGTCTGATAACAAATAGAATAACTGCCAGATACCTTGTCGGATTCCAAATGGAATCCCTGTCGGATTCTGGATGGAATCCCTGTCGGATTCCGGATGGAATCCCTGTCACATTCCGGATGGTATCCCTGTCGGATTCTGGATGGAATCCTGTCGAACTCCGAATGGAATCCCTGTCGGATTCTGGATGGAATCCCTGTCGGATTCCGGATGGAATCCCTGTCACATTCCGGATGGTATCCCTGTCGGATTCTGGATGGAATCCATGTCGGATTCCTTATGGAATTCCAATCGAATTCCGGATAGAATTCCTGTCGGATTCCGGATGGAATCCCTGTCGGATTCCGGATGGAATCCCTGTCGGATTCCGGATGGAATCCCTGTCGGATTCCGGATGGAATCCCTGTCGGATTCCGGATGGAACCCTGTCGGATTCCGAATGGAAACCATGTCGGATTCCGAACGGATTCCATGTCGGTTTCCGAATGGAATCCATGTCAGATTCCGGATGGAATCTCTGACGGATTCCGGATGGAATCCCTGTCGGATTCCGGATGGAATCCCTGTCGGATTCCGGATGGAATCCCTGTCGGATTCCGGATGGAATCCCTGTCGGATTCCGGATGGAATCCATGTCGGATTCCGAATGGAATCCATGTCGGATTCCGAATGGAATCTATGTCGGATTCCGGATGGAATCTCTGTCGGATTCCGGATGGAATCCCAGTAGGATTCCGGATGGAATCCCTGTCGGATTCCGGATGAAATTCTTGTCGGATTCCGGATGGAATCCCTGTCGGATTCTGGATGGAATCCCTGTCGGATTCCGGATGGAATCCCTGTCGCATTTCGGATGGAATCCCTGTCGGATTCCGGATGGAATACATGTCGGATTCCTTATGGAATTCCTATCGTATGCCGGATGCAATCCCTGTCGAATTCCGGATGGAATCCATGTCGGATTCCTTATGGAATTCCTATCGGATTCCGGATGGAATTCCTATCGGATTCCGGATGGAATTCCTATCGGATTCCGGATGGAATCCCTGTCGGATTCCGCATGGAATCCCTTTCGGATTCCGGTTGGAATCCCTGCCGGATTCCGGATGGAATCCCTGTCGGATTCCGGACGGAATCCCTGCCGGATTCCGGATGGAATCCATGTCGGATTCTGAATGGAATGCATGTCGGATTCCGAATGGAATCCATGTCGGATTCCGCATGGAATCTCTATCGGATTCTGGATAGATTTCCTGTCGGATTCTGATTGGAATCCCTGTTGGGTTCCGGATGGAATCCCTGTTGGATTGCGGATGGAATCTCTGTCGGATTCCGGATGGAATCCCAGTAGAATTACGGATGGAATCCTGTCGGATTCCGGATGAAATCCCTGTCGGATTCCGGATGGAGCCCCTGTCGAAATCCCGATGGAATCCCTGTCGGATTCTGGATGGAATCTCTGTCGGATTCCAGATGGAATACCAGTAGGATTACGGATGGAATCCCTGTCGGATTCCGGGTGTAATTCTTGTCGGATTCCGGATGGAATCCCTGTCGGATTCTGGATGGAATTCCTGTCGGATTCCGCATGGAATCCCTGTCGGATTCCGCATGGAATCCCTGTCGGATTCCGCATGGAATCCCTGTCGGATTCCGCATGGAATCCCTGTCGGATTCCGCATGGAATCCCTGTCGGATTCCGCATGGAATCCCTGTCGGATTCCGCATGGAATCCCTGTCGGATTCCGCATGGAATCCCTGTCGGATTCCGCATGGAATCCCTGTCGGATTCCGCATGGAATCCCTGTCGGATTCCGCATGGAATCCCTGTCGGATTCCGGATGGAATCCCTGTCGGATTCCGGATGGAATCCCTGCCGGATTCCGGATGGAATCCATGTCGGATTCTGAATGGAATCCCTGTCGGATTCCGGATGGAATCCCCGTCGGATTCTGGATGGAATCTCTATCGGATTCCGGATGGAATCCCTGTCGGATTCCGGATGGAATCCCTGTCGGATTCCGGATGGAATCCCTGTCGGATTCCGGATGGAATCCCTGTCGGATTCCGGATGGAATCCATGTCGGATTCCGAATGGAATCCATGTCGGATTCCGAATGGAATCCATGTCGGATTCCGGATGGAATCTCTGTCGGATTCCGGATGGAATCCCAGTAGGATTACGGATGGAATCCATGTCGGATTCCGGATGAAATTCTTGTCGGATTCTTGATGGAATCCTGTCGGATTCCGGATGGAATCCCTGTCGCATTCCGGATGGAATCCCTGTCGAATTCCGGATGGAATCCATGTCGGATTCCTTATGGAATTCCTATCGGATGCCGGATGCAATCCCGTCGAATTCCGGATGGAATCCATGTCGGATTCCTTATGGAATTCCAATCGGATTCCGGATGGAATTCCAATCGAATTCCGGATGGAATTCCAATCGAATTCCGGATGGAATCCCATTCGGATTCCGGATGGAATCCCATTCGAATTCCGGATGGAATCCCATTCGGATTCCGCATGGATTCCTTCGGATTCCGGATGGATTCCCATTTGGATTCCGGATGGAATCCATGTCGGATTCCGAATGGAATCCATGTCGGATTCCGAATGGAATCCATGTCGGATTCCGGATGGAATCTATGTCGGATTCCGGATGGAATCCCTGTCGGATTCCGGATGGAATCCCTGTCGGATTCCGGATGGAATCCCTGTCGGATCCCGGATAGAATCTCTGTCGGATTCCGAATGGAATCCATGTCGGATTCCGAATGGAATCTATGTCGGATTCCGGATGGAATCTCTGTCGGATTCCGGATGGAATCCCAGTAGGATTACGGATGGAATCCCTGTCGGATTCCGGATGAAATTCTTGTCGGATTCCGGATGGAATCCCTGTCGGATTCCGCATGGAATCCATGTCGGATTCTGGATGGAATCTCTGTCGGATTCCGGATGGAATACCAGTAGGATTACGGATGGAATCCCTGTCGGATTCCGGGTGGAATTCTTGTCGGATTCCGGATAAAATCCCTGTCGGATTCCGCATGGAATCCCTGTCGGATTCCGCATGGAATCCCTATCGGATTCCGCATGGAATCCCTGTCGGATTCCGCATTGAATCCCTGTCGGATTCCGCATGGAATCCCTGTCGGATTGCGCATGGAATCCCTGTCGGATTCCGCATGGAATTCCTGTCGGATTCCGCATGGAATCCCTGTCGGATTCCGCATGGAATCCCTGTCGGATTCCGCATGGAATCCCTGTCGGATTCCGCATGGAATCCCTGTCGGATTCCCCATGGAATCCCTGTCGGATTCCCCATGGAATCCCTGTCGGATTCAGGATGGAATCCCTGTCGCATTCCGGATGGAATCCCTGTCGCATTCCGAATGGAATCCCTGTCGGATTCCGGATGGAATCCCTGTCTGATTACTTATAGAATAACTGCCAGATTCCCTGTCGGATTCCAAATGGAATCCCTGTCGGATTCCGGATGGAACCTTGTCGGATTCTGGATGGAATCCCTGTCGGATTCCGGATGAAATCCCTGTCGGGTTCCGGATGAAATCCCTGTCGGATTCCGGATGGAATCCCTGCCGGATTCCGGATGGAATCCATGTCGGATTCTGAATGGAATGCATGTCGGATTCCGGATGGAATCCCTGTCGGCTTCCAGATGGAATCCCTGTCGGATTCCGAATGGAATCCCTGTCGGATTCCGGATGGAATAACTGCCAGATTCCCTATCGGTTTCCAAATGGAATCCCTGTTGGATTCTGGATGGAATCCCTGTTGGATCCTGGATGGAATCCCTATCGGATTCCGGAAGAAATCCCTGTCGGATTCCGGATGAAATCCCTGTCGAATTGCGGATGAAATCCCTGTCGGACTCCGGATGGAATCCTGTCGGATTCTGGATGGAATCCTGTCGGATTCCGGATGGAATCCTGTCATTCCGGATGGAATCCCTGTCGGATTCCGGATGGAATCCATGTCGGATTCCTTATGGAATTCCTATCGGATGCCGGATGCAATCCCGTCGCATTCCGGATGGAATCCCTGTCGAATTCCGGATGGAATCCATGTCGGATTCCTTATGGAATTCCTACCGGATTCCAGATAGAATCCTTGTCGGATTCCAGATGGAATCCCTGCCGGATTCCGGATGGAATCTCTGCCGGATTCCAGATGGAATCCCTGCCGGATTCCTGAT
Source organism: Armigeres subalbatus (assembly GCF_024139115.2). Lineage (NCBI taxonomy): Eukaryota > Metazoa > Arthropoda > Insecta > Diptera > Culicidae > Armigeres > Armigeres subalbatus. The sequence goes on along the minus strand of NC_085139.1, from coordinate 250,110,730 downwards.
GGAATCTCTGCCGGATACCGGATGGAATACCTGCCAGATTTCGGATGGAATCCTTGCTGCATTCCGGATGGAATCATTTCCGGATTCCAGATGGATTCCCGAACGGATTCTAGATGGAATCCTTACCGGATTCCGGATGAAATCCTTGCCGGATTCCAGATGGAATTTCTGCCGGACTCCGGATGGAATCCTGTCGGATTCCGGATGGAATCCTGTCGGATTCCGGATGGAATCCTGTCGGATTCCGGATGGAATCCTGTCGGATTCCGGATGGAATCCTGTCGGATTCCGGATGGAATCCTGTCGGATTCCGGATGGAATCCTGTCGGATTCCGGATGGAATCCTGTCGGATTCCGGATGGAATCCTGTCGGATTCCGGATGGAATCCTGTCGGATTCCGGATGGAATCCTGTCGGATGCCGGATGGAATCGTGTCGGATTCCGGATGGATTCTTGTCGGATGCCGGATGGAAGTCTGTAGGATTCCGGATGGAATCCTGGCGGATTCCGGATCGTTTCCTGTCTGATTCCGGATGGAATCCTGTCGGATTCCGGATGGAATCCCTGTCGGATTCCGGATGGAATCCCTGTCGGATTCCGGATGGAATCCCTGTCGGATGCCGGATGAAATCCCTGTCGGATTCCGTATGGAATCCCAGTCGGATTCCGGATGGAAACTCAGTCCGATTCCGGATGGAATCCCTGTCGAATTCCGGATGGAGTCCCTGTCAGATTCCGGATGGAATCCCTGTCGGATTCCGGAAGGAATCCGCATCGGATTCCGGATAAAATCCTCATCGGATTCCGGAAGGAATTCTTTTCGGATTCCGGATGGAATCCCTTTCGGATTCCGGATGGAATGCCTGTCGGATTCCGGATGAAATCCCTGTCGGATTCCGGATGGAATCCCTGTCGGATTCCGGATGGAATCCCAGTCGGATTCCGGATGGAATCCCTGTTTGATTTTTGGATTGAATCCCTGTCGGATTCCGGATAAAATCCCTGTCGGATTCCAGATGGAATCCCTGTCGGATTCCGGATAAAATCCCAGTCGGATTATGGATGGAATCCCAGTCGAATTCCGGATGGAATCCCTGTCGGATTCCGGATGGAATCCCAGTCGGATTCCGGATGGAATCCCAGTCGGATTCCGGATGGAATCCCAGTCGGATTCTGGATGGAATCTCTGTCGGATTCCGGATGGAATCCCTGTCGGATTCCGGATGAAATCCCTGTCGGACTCCGGATGAAATCCCTGTCGGATTCCGGATGGAATCCTGTCGGATTCCGGATGGAATCCTGTCGGATTCCGGATGGAATCCCTGTCGGATTCTGAATGGAATGCATGTCGGATTCCGAATGGAATCCATGTCGGATTCCGGATGGAATCTCTATCGGATTCCGGATGGAATCCCTTTCGATTCCGGATGGAATCCTGTCGGATTCCGGATGGAATTCCTGCCGGATTCCGGATGGAATCCATGTCGGATTCTGAATGGAATCCATGTCGGATTCCGAATGGAATCCATGTCGGATTCCGGATGGAATCTCTGTCGGATTCCGGATGGAATCCCAGTAGAATTACGGATGGAATCCCTGTCGGATTCCGGATGAAATTCTTGTCGGATTCCGGATGGAATCCCTGTCGGATTCCGCATGGAATCCATATCGGATTCTGGATGGAATCTCTGTCGGATTCCGGATGGAATACCAGTAGGATTACGGATGGAATCCCTGTCGGATTCCGGATGGAATTCTTGTCGGATTCCGGATGGAATCCCTGTCGGATTCCGCATGGAATCCCTGTCGGATTCCGCATGGAATCCCTGTCGGATTCCGCATGGAATCCCTGTCGGATTCCGCATGGAATCCCTGTCGGATTCCGGATGGAATCCCTGTCGGATTCCGGATGGAATCCTTGTCGGATTCCGAATGGAATCCCTGTCGGATTCCGGATGGAATCCCTGTCTGATTACATATAGAATAACTGCCAGATTCCCTATCGGATTCCAAATGGAATCCCTGTCGGATTCTAGATGAAATCCTTGTCGGATTCTGGATGGAATCCCTGTCGGATTCCGGATGAAATCCCTGTCGGATTCCGGATGAAATCCCTGTCGGATTCCGGATGGAATCCCTGTCGGATTCCGGATGGAATCCCTGTCGGATTCCGGATGGAATCCCTGCCGGATTCCGGATGGAATCCATGTCGGATTCTGAATGGAATGCATGTCGGATTCCGGATGGAATTCCTGTCGGATTCCGGATGGAATCCTTGTCGGATTCCGATTGGAATCCCTGTCGGATTCCGGATGGAATCCCTGTCTGATTACATATAGAATAACTGCCAGATTCCCTATCGGATTCCAAATGGAATCCCTGTCGGATTCTGGATGGAATCCCTGTCGGATTCCGGATGAAATCCCTGTCGGGTTCCGGATGAAATCCCTGTCGGATTCCGGATGGAATCCCTGTCGAACTCCGGATGGAATCCCTGTCGGATTCTGGATGGAATCCCAGTCGGATTCCGGATGGAATCCCTGTCGCATTCCGGATGGAATCCCTGTCGGATTCTAGATGAAATCCATGTCGGATTCCTTATGGAATTCCTATCGGATGCCGGATGCAATCCCTGTCGGATTCCGGATGAAATCCTTTTCGGATTCCTGATGGATTCCTTGTCGGATTCCTTATGGAATCTCTATCGGATTCCTGATGGGATTACTGTCGGATCCCGGATGGATGGAATCCCTGTCGGATTCTGAATGGAATCCCTATCGGAATCCAGATCCAGGAATAACTGTCGGATTCCAGATGGAATCCGTGCCGGATGGAATCCGTCGGACTCCGGATGAAATCCCTGTCGGATTCCGGATGGAATTCCTGTCGGATTCCGAATGGAATCCCTGTCGGATTCCGGATGGAATCTCTGTCGGATTCCGGATGGAATCCCTGTCGGATTCCGGATGGAATCCCTGTCGGATTCCGGATGGAATCCCTGTCGGATTCCGGATGGAATTCCTGCCGGATTCCGGATGGAATCCATGTCGGATTCCGAATGGAATCCATGTCGGATTCCGAATGGAATCCATGTCGGATTCCGGATGGAATCTCTGTCGGATTCCGGATGGAATCCCAGTAGAATTACGGATGGAATCCCTGTCGGATTCCGGATGAAATTCTTGTCGGATTCTTGATGGAATCCCTGTCGGATTCCGGATGGAATCCCTGTCGTATTCCGGATGGAATCCCTGTCGTATTCCGGATGGAATCCATGTCGGATTCCTTATGGAATTCCTATCGGATGCCGGATGCAATCCCCGTCGAATTCCGGATGGAATCCATGTCGGATTCCTTATGGAATTCCTATCGGATTCCGGATGGAATTCCTATCGGATTCCGGATGGAATTCCTGTCGGATTCCGGATGGAATCCCTTTCGGATTCCGCATGGAATCCCTATCGGATTCCGGATGGAATCCCTGCCGGATTCCGGATGGAATCCCTGTCGGATTCCGGATGGAATCCCTTTCGGATTCCGGATGGAATCCATGTCGGATTCTGAATGGAATGCATGTCGGATTCCGAATGGAATCCATGTCGGATTCCGAATGGAATCCATGTCGGATTCCGGATGGAATCTCTGTCGGATTCCGGATGGAATCCCAGTAGAATTACGGATGGAATCCCTGTCGGATTCCGGATGAAATTCTTGTCGGATTCCGGATGGAATCCCTGTCGGATTCCGCATGGAATCCATGTCGGATTCTGGATGGAATCTCTGTCGGATTCCGGATGGAATACCAGTAGGATTACGGATGGAATCCCTGTCGGATTCCGGATGGAATTCTTGTCGGATTCCGGATGGAATCCCTGTCGGATTCCGCATGGAATCCCTGTCGGATTCCGCATGGAATCCCTGTCGGATTCCGCATGGAATCCCTGTCGGATTCCGCATGGAATCCCTGTCGGATTCCGCATGGAATCCCTGTCGGATTCCGGATGGAATCCCTGTCGGATTCCGCATGGAATCCCTGTCGGATTCCGCATGGAATCCCTGTCGGATTCCGCATGGAATCCCTGTCGGATTCCGCATGGAATCCCTGTCGGATTCCGCATGGAATCCCTGTCGGATTCCGCATGGAATCCCTGTCGGATTCCGCATGGAATCCCTGTCGGATTCCGCATGGAATCCCTGTCGGATTCCGCATGGAATCCCTGTCGGATTCCGGATGGAATCCCTGTCGCATTCCGGATGAAATCCCTGTCGGATTCCGAATGGAACCCCTGTCGGATTCCGGATGGAATCCCTGTCTGATTACATATAGAATAACTGCCAGATTCCCTATCGGATTCCGGATGGAATCCCTGTCGGATTCCGGATGGAATCCCTGTCGAATTTCGGATGGAATCCCTGTCGGATTCCGGATGGAATCCCTGTCGGATTCCGGATGAAATCCCTGTCGGATTCCGGATGGAATCCCTGTCGGATTCCGGATGGAATCCCTGTCGGATTCCGGATGGAATCCCTGTCGGATTCCGGATGGAATCCCTGTCGGATTCCGGATGGAATGCATGTCGGATTCCGGATGGAATCCCTGTCGGATTCCGCATGGAATCCCTGTCGGATTCCGGATGGAATCCTTGTCGGATTCCGAATGGAATCCCTGTCTGATTACATATAGAATAACTGCCAGATTCCCTATCGGATTCCAAATGGAATCCCTGTCGGATTCTTGATGGAATCCCTGTCGGATTCCGGATGAAATCCCTGTCGGGTTCCGGATGAAATCCCTGTCGGATTCCGGATGGAGTCCCTGTCGAAATCCCGATGGAATCCCTGTCGGATTCTGGATGGAATCCCTGTCGGATTCCGGATGGAATCCCTGTCGGATTCCGGATGGAATCCCTGTCGGATTCCGGATGGAATCCCTGTCGGATTCCTTATGGAATTCCTATCGGATGCCGGATGCAATCCCTGTCGCATTCCGGATGGAATCCCTGTCGAATTCCGGATGGAATCCATGTCGGATTCCTTATGGAATTCCTATCGGATTCCGGATGGAATCCCTGTCGGATTCCGGATGGAATCCCTGCCGGATTCCGGATGGAATCCCTGCCGGATTCCGGATGGAATCCCTGCCGGATTCCGGATGGAATCCCTGCCGGATTCCGGATGGAATCCCTGCCGGATTCCGGATGGAATCCCTGCCGGATTCCGGATGGAATCCCTGTCGGATTCCGGATGGAATCCCTGTCGGATTCCGGATGGAATCCCTGTCGGATTCCGGATGGAATCCCTGTCGGATTCCGGATGGAATCCCTGTCGGATTCCGGATGGAATCCCTGTCGGATTCCGGATGGAATCCCTGTCGGATTCCGGATGGAATCCCTGTCGGATTCCGGATGGAATCCCTGTCGGATTCCGGATGGAATCCCTGTCGGATTCCGGATGGAATCCCTGTCGGATTCCGGATGGAATCCCTGTCGGATTCCGGATGGAATCCCTGTCGGATTCCGGATGGAATCCCTGTCGGATTCCGGATGGAATCCCTGTCGGATTCCGGATGGAATCCCTGTCGGATTCCGGATGGAATCCCTGTCGGATTCCGGATGGAATCCCTGTCGGATTCCGGATGGAATCCCTGTCGGATTCCGGATGGAATCCCTGTCGGATTCCGGATGGAATCCCTGTCGGATTCCGGATGGAATCCCTGTCGGATTCCGGATGGAAACCCTATCGAATTCCGGATGGAATCCTTTTTGAATTCCGGATGGAGTCCCTGTCAGATTCCGGATGGAATCCCTGTCGGATTCCGGAAGGAATCCGCATCGGATTCCGGATAAAATCCTCATCGGATTCCGGAAGGAACCCTTATCGGATTCCGGATGGAATCCCTATCGGATTCCGGATGGAATCCCTGTCGGATTCCGGATGGAATCCCTGTCGGATTCCGGATGGAATCCCTGTCGGATTCCGGATGGAATCCCAGTCGGATTCCGGATGGAATCCCTGTCGGATTTTTGTATTGAATCCCTGTCGGATTCCGGATAAAATTCCTGTCGGATTCCAGATGGAATCCCTGTCGGATTCCGGATGGAATCCCTATCGGATTCCGGATGGAATCCCTGTCGAATTCCGGATGGAATCCCAGTCGGATTCCGGATGGAATCCCAGTCGGATTCCGGATGGAATCCCAGTCGGATTCCGGATGGAATCCCAGTCGGATTCCGGATGGAATCCCAGTCGGATTCCGGATGGAATCCCAGTCGGATTCCGGATGGAATCCCAGTCGGATTCCGGATGGAATCCCAGTCGGATTCCGGATGGAATCCCAGTCGGATTCCGGATGGAATCCCTGTCGGATTCCGGATGGAATCCCTGTCGGATTCCAGATGGAATTCCTATCGGATGCCGGATGCAATCCCCGTCGCATTCCGGATGGAATCCCTGTCGAATTCCGGATGGAATCCATGTCGGATTCCTTATGGAATTCCTATCGGATTCCGGATGGAATTCCTATCGGATTCCGGATGGAATCCCTGTCGGATTCCGGATGGAATCCCTGTCGGATTCCGGATGGAATCCCTGCCGGATTCCGGATGGAATCCCTGTCGGATTCCGGATGGAATACCTGTCGGATTCCGGATGGAATCCCTGTCGGATTCCGGATGGAATCCCTGTCGGATTCCGGATGGAATCCCTGTCGGATTCCGGATGGAATCCCTGTCGGATTCCGGATGGAATCCCTGTCGGATTCCGGATGGAATCCCTGTCGGATGCCGGATGAAATCCCTGTCGGATTCCGTATGGAATCCCAGTCGGATTCCGGATGGAAACTCAGTCCGATTCCGGATGAAATCCCTGTCGAATTCCGGATGGAGTCCCTGTCAGATTCCGGATGGAATCCCTGTCCGATTCCAGATGGAATCCCTATCGGATTCCGGATGGAATCCCTATCGGATTCCGGATGGAATCCCTATCGGATTCCGGATGGAATCCCTGTCGGAATCCGGATAGAATCCCTGTCGGATTCCTGATAGAATCCCTGTCGGATTACAGATAGAATCACTGACGGATTCCGGATGGATGGCTGTCGGATTGCGGATGGAATCCCTGTCGGATTTTAGATAGAATCCCTGTCGGATTCCGGATGGAATCCCTGTCGGATTCCGGATGGAATCCCTGTCAGATTCCGGATGGAATCCCAGTCGGATTCCGGATGGAATCTCAGTCGGATTCCGGATGGAATCCCTGTCGGATTCCGGATGGAATCCCAGTCGGATTCCGGATGGAATCCCAGTCGGATTCCGGATGGAATCCCAGTCGGATTCCGGATGGAATCCCAGTCGGATTCCGGATGGAATCCCAGTCGGATTCCGGATGGAATCCCAGTCGGATTCCGGATGGAATCCCAGTCGGATTCCGGATGGAATCCCAGTCGGATTCCGGATGGAATCCCAGTCGGATTCCGGATGGAATCTCAGTCGGATTCCGGATGGAATCTCAGTCGGATTCCGGATGGAATCCCAGTCGGATTCCGGATGGAATCCCAGTCGGATTCCGGATGGAATCCCAGTCGGATTCCGGATGGAATCTCAGTCGGATTTCAGATGGAATCCCAGTCGGATTCCCAGATCCCGGATGGAATCCCAGTCGGATTCCGGATGGAATCCCTGTCGGATTTTTGTATTGAATCCCTGTCGGATTCCGGATAAAATTCCTGTCGGATTCCAGATGGAATCCCTGTCGGATTCCGGATGGAATCCCAGTAGGATTATGGATGGAATCCCTGTCGGAATCCGGATAGAATCCCTGTCGGATTCCTGATAGAATTACTGCCGGATTCCGGATGGAATCTCATTCGGATTCCGGACTGAATACCATTCGGATTCCGGACAGAATTTCCATGGTTAGCGAAGTGCAGCCATGGACCGAGCTGAATGAAAATTAAATTGAATTTTGAATCCAATTTCAAAAACTCAGTTCAAGTAAATATAATTTAGAAATTGCTTATTATTGGTTTAAGTACACGGCTTATATACGGAATAATTCTGACGAGAAAATGTCTGCATATGATTATGAAGGTAGCAAAACCACAATTGTTTCAAGAAATGCACAAACTAAGCATTGGAATATGTAGCTCTTATGTTAAATTTAAATAGACATAATTTTCGTTTACGAAATATACAAGTTTTTGAGGAATCCTGGAGACATAGCCTTTTCAAGATCTACGCCCGTTTCGTCGCTATGTCAATGCTTCTTGGATTTGCTGCCTCACCTATTAAGATGCTCAGCCACAAGCTTCCATACCTTCGTACATACTTTTAGTCTTGTGCCTAGACAGTTGATTGCATTGCATTTCTTTCCATAGCATTTAATCAGAAAGATTAGTATTGTTCAATTATACAAGCTTTAACTTTAAATTCCCAAACGACTTAGATGTGCGTGAAGCGGCGGTATGCATGGAAACCGGTTAAGAGTAAGAATAACATGACGAATTGTTTATTCTCGGTTTCATGCGATTAAAAAGTCTAACTCAATGTTTGTATGCTTTACTGGCCACAACCAAAGGTTGAACACGCATTTTCACACTTGATGTAACGATTATAGCGGTAGCAGGGGATTTGTTATAAGAAAAAGAGACCGAAGGATGTAATCCAACATATAATGGCTTTTTGATGAAAAAAAAAACGTTGGGATACTTCTCTTAATTGATTCAAGGCACTTTGTGTAAGGTTACATACAACTATCGGAAAATTCAAACCCTAAATTTTGACTGTATTATCTCTTCAACCGATAAACGAGCTGGAAGAAAAAGTAATCATTCAAGTTAAAGGTCCAATATTTTCTACGGTTAAACCTTCCAAATACCGGCACCAATCGCATTCACGATGACAGCAGATAGCACCAGACAGACCAGCTTAGTATGTAGTGGCGAGCTTAACTCGCCCCAAAACGATGGCATGCTGACTATGCACGGCAGCAGCCACTAAATGGGTTCGCCCGATCGTTCACTCGTTGCATTCCTTGACAGTCAGTGGGACTCTCCATCCACCGTCACCACATCGCAACGGACGGTCATCCCGTCCGTCGTCGCTGGGACCGACTCCATGGTGTCTGGGCGGGTGAAACAGCTGTGGCACCATAGTCAGGAGCAACCATCATCACCGCCGTCGTAATCCACCCACGAATCGCTTTTTCGTTACGTTTTCTGTTGACTGCAGCATTTTATTTACAAAGTACAAAACGTTGTTGTTGTCGCCGTCGTCGTCGTCGTCGTTGGGAGAGAAACGCAGCCTAGCCTCGTTTGCTCGGTCGTAGCTCGCTGATTGCCACCACGTCGAAGTTCTGCGCTACCGAGTGCTGCAAATAAAGGACGAGTGCGGGAGTGTTGCTCCGTTCCGGGACTTCCCCATAGTTGGAAGAAGGATACAGAAACGAATTATAAATGAGGCAAAACAAGTCCTTATTCTTCCGCGTCGTGTGTTATTTCTCGCCCGTTTTTCTTCAGCTCGTTCTGTTGTTCCGCTGGCAAGGACACTCGACGACGAATGCAGGCAAGGTGAGACCCGGTTCGGTAAGGCCGGTCGGCCGGGGGTTTTGCTTTATTTGATTGTTCCGCAATTTCTCGTCTCGTTCGTTTGCTCGTCGTTGTCGTTCCCACTTGGTTTATGGCAGCGAAGGCACGCGGCAACGTTCGAGAGTACGACGTGGAAGCGAGGCGCAAAATTGCGCTAATGAAATGTAATTCAATATGCGCCAAATGGGATGTTCAAGGACGCTCGCTGGAAGGAGCCGAGCCTGCGAGAAATTGAAACTAGGTTGCAAAGCGAACGTTTCTCCAAAGGGTATTATTATAACGAGTTGGAAGTAAGGCTAGATGTTTCCAGCCTGGAAAGTCGCAAGAGAACTTGTGGCAAAATAAATTATCGGTCACGACTTTAGTTTCGTTTATGGTAGGTAATCAATTTGGAGATTTGAACGTTCGAAATTCGTGTACTCTGCGTGAGATGTTTGCTTCATACATTCAATTTTCTTTCCCCACTTTAACACGATAGATGACGTTATCTGAATAGGCTATTAAATTTGGGTATACAACATTGTCGGGAAGTGTTTCTCCAAAACATGGGTGGATGGAGGAGCATGGTACTTTATGGGATAGCGGTTAGTATCTATGTATCTCCATTCTCCAATCGTTTTCTTCGTATGACATTTTTTGTAGCTGTATTGGGCATATTTTTTATCTTTATTTATAAGTGATTCAGAAATAAAGTTCAACACTAATTGGCCCTTAAAAGCTAAATGTTAAATTGCTCCATTGGCAAGCTAAATGGAGGAAACGATTGTTGCTCACTTCTATTAAAATTCTATAGCGATTTGTTAACATGTTCTGCGGTTTTTCATTCATAATGGACTAGACAGCTTTGGAGATCTAGATCTCAGTTGCTCATAAACCAAAGTTGCTGAAACTATTACCAGAATTTAGAAATATCATAAATTTGTCCAAGTTTCGACCATATTTAAGGGTAAAAAAATATTTAATTAAAATCAAAATGAATTACTTGATTAAAAACTTATTTTCAAATATTTTGGAAACTACAGCCATTTGAACAAGAATACAAACAGCAAGCTTTTTGATTTGCTAAAATATGCAATATTGTTAAAAATGTCTTTAGTCTACCACCCATAAAATTCGTGATAAAATTAATATGGTCGAAACTTAGATACAGCAAAACTAGAGAAGACGTACCTGAAGTCTGGTCAAATTATAGTAAAATCAGTTCAAATAAGTAAAATGAATCCAAATTATTACGATTTTCATTTACACGATTTTTTTTAAACTAACAGGATTGACATTCCAATTATTTTTCTCAAAATTACTAATTTTTCATAAAATATCTAGCTGACAGCCTGACGAGCTGTCAGTGTTAGATACCTGGCTTAGGAATGTTATGTTTCATTGGTACAGCTGATTTAGCTCCCCGAATTTCAGCCCAGACCAATTAAACTCCAGATTACTGGTCTGACCTACGGCAGACCCAATCTGTGTCAAAAGGTCGAAGGATAATAGACTTAGGCTTATAAACATACAAGCATTGAAAAAGCAAAATTGCAACGTTTCATTTGTTAACGATATAGTTTCTCAACGTGTTGATTCAACTGAAATTTTATTTAAAATAAATTTTTACATACCTTCTTGCCTTCTTCGACATAGAACATGTTTGACGGAATAAAATAAATTGAAATAAAAGGTAGAAGGGACAAAAGGCCGATATGACAAACGGTCGAAAGAACAAAAGGTCGAAAGCACGAAAGGTCAAAGATCAAAAGGTCGAAGGATAAAAGGTCGAAAGGACAAAAGGTCAAAGAGATAACAGGTCGACAGGAAAAAGTAGAATGGACAGAAGTTGGAAGTTTAATTCTATTAATCATAGGCTTTTCGTACGAGTTATGCCTTATATTTTGAACAAACGTTATTCTTTAGAATTTGATTAACCCTCTGACACCCAAATTTCTGTATATGCTCATAATAATAATTTTGCTTTCTAAAACCGAGCTGAACACATATGAGGCAAAAAAAATAATAAAATCACGATATCATCAATTTCACCTTTTTAGAATTTTGTGTTTCCAGTCTACAATTAATTTTTAACCAGATTTGAACAATTGATCTTTATATTAATCAAAAACTTTTTGAAATCTGAATAATTTAAAATAAAAAAAGAATATAAAAGTACCCCGTCTAAACGTAATCTTGGGCGTTAGAGTGTTACTAGTTGGCCTTATTATTGCCGCGCATCTTACTGCTAAGCTAAGGAAGGGGAGTGTTCTGAATATTTTTACCCCGTAACGAACCGACAGGGTACCCGGGTTTTCACGTTCTTATTATGACCACAACTTCGTCAGTTTTCAACCGATTTGGACGATTCCGTGTGCTATGGATTTAGAAATTCGTCCGCTCCGTGTCACATAGAACCGTCTCGGATGACATGGTTACTGGAATTCCTGATTTGCTAGACCATGTCTCAAAAATAGATTTCCGTGGGGCTGAAAGTGGGCACAAACTCATTTAAAAGAGAACCTGGCATCAAAATTTTTGGAACATGTTCGGAAACATGTTTTCCAAGAAGGTGGATCGATGCTGTGTCATTAGGTTGAACGAACATTAGGTCGAATAGCAAGTAAGGAGTGAATAGTGAGAAGTGAGCAGCGAGAAGTGAAAAGTGAAATGAAAGAAATGAGAAGACAGATGTGAAAAGTGATAATGAGAAGTTAGAGTAAGAAGTGAGAAGTGAGATGCGAGAAGTGAGAAGAGAGAAAAGAGAAGAGAGAAGTGAGAAGAGAGAAGTGAGAAGAGAGAAGTGAGAAGAGAGAAGTGAGAAGAGAGAAGTGAGAAGAGAGAAGTGAGAAGAGAGAAGTGAGAAGAAAGAAGTGAGAAGAGAGAAGTGAGAAGAGATAAGTGAGAAGAGAGAAGTGAGAAGAAAGGAGTGAGAAATGAGAAGTGAGAAGGGAGAAGAAGAAAGAAGCTGGAAGAAAAAGAATAGAAGATAAGAGAAGAAGAAAGAAGTGAGAAAGAGCAATCTGAGCAATGCAGCAAATAATAAAGTGTGAATTTATTGCATGCACAGAATGCTAAGAACAGTGGGTGCGGAACGTCGAATTTGAAACTATTCAGGAGCAAGTTGGCGACCGTTATCGATCGTAGAAAACTGGATAAGTATCAACATTTTTGAAATTGATCCGGAAACATGTCATAAGCTAATGAACCTTCAAGTGATTAAAGTCGGGCTGGTAGATTTTACCTCTCTTACTCGATATCTTCAACCATCGGGCTAGTAAGTACAGAGTGCTGCGCGTCGTTCCGATCGTCCAAAGCGCGTTGCTTCACAGTTTGGTTATGCCACCGGGTAATAATGCTGTGTTTTGTTTTTTTCTCTAGTCGATGGACAGCATAGGTAATTGATTAATGCTTGGAGGCAGGCTTGTAAAATGTCATCTGCATGTCATTTGACTAATTTGTTCATAACTTTCTTTAGAAGCAAAATTTATTGCATAATTTTAGATGTACTCATAACGCTTGAGTAGGGCTATATTTTTGCCCAAGGGTACATTGCTCTAAATATAACATCTTAGGCTTGAGAGTTAAAACTCTCCAAAATGTCACGTGTCATTTGACATAATGTCATTTGAATGACATTTTGCCTCCCACGCCCCAGATTACATATTTACAGCAATGTCTTGTTAAACAAAGTTGTAGGCACATTTAAGCGCTATAAGTTCGTCATACATCATGAATTGATAGCTACCTTCTGGAAAAAGTTCTGGAAAAATTATACAAACGAATGCAAATGACATTTTACAACACTGCTTGGAGGATCGTGTGTTGTGCTGCGCCTCGTTTCGATCGTCCAAAACGCGATCCTCAACGATTTCCATATGTCACCGGGCATGCTTGGTGAGGAGTTTTCATGCTCGGTTCATCGATACTTCGAACGCTCTGGTTTCGTTGTGATTTGTGCGGTCGAGAAGTAAATCAATTAAATCGCGTTTGATCGTGTTCCTGCTCGGTGTGCAGGTAGTTAGTTTGTTCTGCTTTGTGCGGCCGAATCATAGTTAAAATTGTGTTAAAAAATGACATGATCGCATCGCTTATCAGAGTGAATCCAGATCCAACGATGCCTACCGACTAACTGATAATCCTTCCTGTGGTTTTTGTGGAGACGCAGAGGTAAACACGGTCTTCGAATAGCAAAAATCACCTACTAATATTCCTTCCCTCTTCCTAACTGACTACAAGGACGTGGCCGGCGCCGTTATTGATCATTTGAATATTTGAGTCACTGAAACTTGCACACTGAGAATGCTTGAACAATCCCAGTCTATCATTCAGTTGAGCAGTTCAGTTTTTTCAGCACTTCCACAGTTATTAACTGTGAAGTTTCTAAACCAAGTTACCATTTCTACATTCGTATATCATGAGGCTAACACGATGATACTTTTATGCCAAGGGAAGTCGAGACAATTTCCAATCGAATCGAATCGAATGGGAATCGAACCCAGCCACCCTCAGCATGGTCTTGCTTTGTAGCCGCGCGTCTTACCGCACGGCTAAGGAGGGTCCTCACATTTCCAATGATTTTGGTATCGTCACTATAATCATCTCCTTCAAGTAAAGAATGTGAGAATTCAGTGTTGGTAGTAGAATCAAACCTCAATCATCGAGCCTTCATGCATGAACCAACTTGATTTTCTCGGATTGAATCGCATCGCTTCGTTCACTCTCCGAAAAATGATTTCGCACTAAATCATTTTGTTAACATATGGATTTTAGTCATTGCTCTAAACGAAAAAAAATAAATTCAATGCAACGTAACGAACACGTAAAAATCATGCAATGATACGATTCTCTGGACCATGATCCTGATGGGATTTGACGCATGATTTGAATCGCCGATGGAGTGTGAGAACTTTGGAGCGATCATTATTCTGAACGCCGCATACAAAAAGATATCCCATGTCATCTTCCGTCAACTGGGGGCAGCAGGGACTATGTCCAAGGGCTTGACGATCCCTCCCTAGGCCATCTGCCTGTCTAGGATGTGGTGGGGTTTGACAGTAGGCCCTGTTAAACCTCTATAAAAAGTTGCATGTATCCGCAAGTAGGCTCCGCCAAAGCGACCGTGTGCCGCTCAAAGCGCACAAGCCCAAGTCCTGGTGTCAGGTGGGACGCTAAACAGCCCTGACACGATGGCCCTCCGACGAGACAGGAGGTTTGCGCGGGCCCAATAAGCCGTCTTTAAAAACAACCATTACGAACGACATAGAAGATAATAACGACTCGATATAATCGGCAACGACCTAGGCGACGAATAAAGGATCACGATTGGAAGCTTGGAACATGGAACTGCAAGTCGCTGGGCTTCGCAGGTTGCGACAGGATAATCTACGATGAATTACATCCCCACATCTTCGAAGTGGTAGCGCTGCAGGAAATCTGCTGGACAGGACAGAAAGTGTGGAAAAGCGGGCATCGAGCGGCAACCTTCTACCAAAGCTGTGGCACCACCAACGAGCTGGGAACCGGCTTCATAGTGCTAGGAAAAATGCGCCAACGTGATTGAGTGTGATTGAGTGGCAACCAATTAATGCAAGGATGAGCAAGCTGAGGATAAAAGGCTGAACACAGCCGACGAACAGTCTTCAAAGATGGAAAATCTCTTTATGTATGTCCCCGTACATAAGACCCTTCCTGCGTCTTGCGCGGATCGAACCGTGCGGAGCGCGTGCGGAACAACTTCTCAGTTTTATTCAGCTTTAGGATCAAGATCTCACCAAAAGCTTTTCGTTGCATTTCCGCCGGATTTTCTCCTGTTGGCAGCGACGGTTTTTCCTTCTTGTTCCTTTCAGAGAGCTCTGTAAAAATAGAGGTTCCAGGAAACCATAGGCACCAGGAATTCAGAAGTTCCAGTGTATGACTGTGCGAGAAAAAACCAAAAGGATAAAATGTCTAATGAACAATTTAAAAAATCTACAATGCAATCCACCTTTTAGAAACAAAATGTTGAGTAATATGTTAGGAATATGCTCCAAAATGCTCGGAAGCCTTCCTTCAAGAGGCTCGGAGGACTTTTTTAAGAGGCTCGTTTGTTTCATTTCAAGAGGCTCGAAAGCTTCTCTTTAAGAGGCTTGGAATTCTTCTTTCAGGAAGCCTCCCTTCAAAGGGCTCGGAAGCCAGTATCCCCCCGCTTATCCGGACACATTATGCTGCCAGTTTTCAAATTTGTGCTGAGATTTGTTTCGATTCATTTATATGAATTTGACAGTCGCATCAACGAGAGAAACCTCGATAGTCCGGCCATACATTTGTCGGATCAGCGGGGGTATACTGTAGTCATAAAAGTCCTGTAGGAAGCTTGATGTAAAAATTTAATTTGAAATGAAAAATTTAACGGAATAATAAAAATACCAGCCTACTTAATGTTATCCAACATAAGTTTTCAGGTCCGTTTTTCATATATCTTATCTACGCTTATTTTCATTTAAAGCAAAAAAATGAGGGAGTACCTCAGATAATGCAAACATTTTAAGTGGTACCTCTCAAGAAAAAGGTTGAGAACCGCCTAAGCCATATGGTTATCAAGATATAGGCATCAGCACCAGACACTTTTTAGTACTTGAAAAATCAATGCATTATTCAACTGCCAATATCTTCGGCTACAGTAGCTTTTTTCCAACTATTCAAAAAGTTTCTGAAAGCTTGTTTCATGGACTTCCGAAGATCGGGTAAATTATGGGAAAATAGGAAGTACAGTGAACTCTCCCTTACTCGATATTGAAGGGACCATCGAGTTAGAGAGGTATCGAGCTGGAGAAAACATTTATATTTTTTCCAAAAGTTTCCATAACGTGTAGAAATATGGTTTAGGGTCATTTGGTCGAGCGCTGTTTGGCCGAATAGTTAAAATTCGTTTGCTCATTAAGTGAAAAGAGAATTGAGATGTTCGAAGTGAATAGTGAAAAGAGAGAAGTGAGAAATGAGATGTTTGGAGTGAATACAGAGTAGTGAGAAGTGAGAAATGAGATGTTTTAAGTTAGTACAGAGTAGTGAGAAGTGAGTAGTGAGAATGAGAAATGAGAAGTGACAAGTTAATGGTGATAAGTGAGATGTGTTAGTTGTGAAGTGAGTAGTGAGGAAAACAGAAGCAAGAGATGAGAAGTGAGAGATGATTATTGTGATGTAAAAAGCGAGATGTTCAGAAGCGAGAAGTGAGTTATGAGATATAAGACAGAAGAAAAAAGACAAAATAAGATAGAAGAAAAAAGAAAAAAGAATGGAAGAGTAAGAATAAGAAAGAAAGAAAAATAAAAGAAGAAGAATGAAGAAAAGTAAGAGATGAAGAAGAAAGGCCGAAAAATGAAGTAAAAAGAAGGAAGAGAATAACAATGATGAAGGAAGAAAGGGAGAGCAAAAATAAGGATGAAAAAAATTACAAGAAAAAAGAAGGAAGAAAAACATAAGGAAGAAGAAAAAAGGAGAAGGAAGTTGGAAGGAATAAATATTAGGCTAAAAATTTTCAATTTTCACCTCACTTTTCTCTTCTCATTTCCCACTTCAATCTTCTCACTGTTCATTTCTCATTTCTCACTACTCACTTCGCACTTCTTGCTTCTCACTTCTCACTATTCACTTCACACTTCACTCCTCACAATTCACTCTTCACTTCTCACTTCGAATTTCTCATTTAATACTTCTCACTGCTCGCTTCGTACTTCTCACTTTTTACCTTTCACCAGTCACTTTTTACTTCTCACTTTTCATTTCTAACTCATCACTTCTCAAATTTTTCACTTTTGGCTTCTCCCCTCTCGCTTCTCAATTCTGACTTCTCACTTAAAAATTCTTACTTCTCACTTTTCACTCCATACCCCTACCGTAGGCTTCGTGGTAGGCCGTGTACACGATAGCTTATGCAGCTATATGATACTCCATTAGGCGCAGGCTCACCAAGAGGATGTAAGTCAAGTATCAAGTAAATAAATATGAAAAAAAATAATGGACTCTTGAGGATTACGTAAATCTTCTGGGCTTTATTTGAAATTGTTTCATTTTCATAAAATGTAGAATTTTGATAATAATTTAAAAACAATATGTACGTTACACCACAGTCGACCGATCGAACACATTCGAATCCACCACCCATTCGCAACATCAGCAGAACCCTATCGAGGCCGATAGCAACAAGTGAAGAAACCCAGCGGGCCGATAAATCGATGACGCGCAGGATATCGGCAACCACGCGGACAAAGGTTGCATCAGCATCGAACCACCTACCGAAGATTGGCCATTCAGCGGAAATAGTCTATAAGAATAAGTGCAGTGCAATTGAGTCTTCAGTCTTAAGTGTGAATTTAAAGTGGAATCTATTGTAATTAATTATCTAAAGGAAATAAATGTATTTTTTTTCAACACTCTGACCTAACAGAGCATTATTTGTACATACAAAAAACAGAAATGTCTGTACCTAGGGAAATTTTTTTTTTCCTTTGTTTATTTGATAGGCACTCTGTGTTACTTAACCGCTACTGTGGTATTCTGCAACCAGAATCCACACAGAATCTATTTTTAGATTTTTCCATTATTCATTGCTGTTGTCGTTGCTGGTCCATCTCGTCGTGAGTCCATTGTGTTCATTTTGTCCATGTCGTGTATCCAATGATCGTTGCATTGTCCGGTTGCCATTTATCCGGGTAACTTTGGAGGAATGCCTCCGAGAAGAACAAGTTGTCAGTCGTCATCAGGCAGCCGTGACGGTGAGGCGTGCATCCCAATACGCCACCGCATAGGCTGCGCATCCGGCGACTGACGAGGGTTTTGGTGGAGGGGCTGGGAATCGAACCCATGACCATTCGCTTGAAAGGCGAACGTGTAGCCAACTACGCTACGGGACCCCCCCTGTACCTAGGGAAATCTTTTGAAAAATATTGGCATGTACCTAGATGAAAAAAATTAATAACATTTCGGAATGTTTATCTGAGTGAATCGTAAACTGTGATTGCGAAGGTAAATCGCGTGAAGAGTTTGTACTTAGTGTTTGGTGAAGCATGAATAATAGGCAACTCATTGAAGTATTTAGAGCTCACGAGGGACGTCAGGTATATCGTGTTGGGAAAGCTTTGGAAAATATCTGCCAAAGCTTCGCTGTGAATAAAAAAAAAAAAGAGTCAACTCCGACATACAAAATTGAAAAATCTGCATTTGAAATTTGAAAAAAAAAATGGCAGGCCGCATCCAGGCTCAAAACTTACTTTGACTCATATAATGAGGGAATGACTTGACACAGAATTTGAATTAGAAGAATTTTATCATGCTGAGCCCGAGCCAAAGATATTAAAGGAAGCGTACCTGAAAAGAAAACAACTTGTACAGAAAAGCCTTTATGATAGCTTTGGAGAGAGGGTCGTGTGGTGTTAGATGTGAGGATAATTTACATGACGTTTTCATTCGTGCTATGAACTCGTCGGATCCTTTGATAAGCTCTCTCAACTAAGGTAACCGACTTCAAAATAAATCTAATCTGGAATATCCAGAAGATGTTCAATGTCTTCTAGTGACTGAAAGTTCCTGAAGTTCAACAGATTCGAGTACAGAGTGTCACAAGCGTAGAGCCGACCCTGAGGCTTGTTGAAGGGGGTCTCACCAGTGCTGGGAGTAACACGTCCCTGGCCCCCAGTAAGTTACAATAAGTAAAGTGCAGATGAGGTTGCAAAAAAACAAAAAAATCCTTTACGTAATAAGTGTACTGCACAATAGATGCCAGGGGTAAAAAGTCTATGATTACTATCCAAAGGGGGTTTTCTCCCCAACAGCGCAGACTGAGATTGAGCCCAGGCATACTCGTATGAGATGAGAAGCAGACATATTTACAACTCAACCATTAGAACGCCGACATTTTCAAACTATTTGAAACTATTATTTCATAGCTTCAGTATGAGATTTCTTCTTCTCTAGGACTAAAAAATTACCAGCCCATTCCGGGACTCCTCTTGAATCCAGTCACAGTCAGCACGATCTGCTTTGTAGCAATTCGTATTTCCACTGAGATATGGATGGTTCTTAGTCTTAGTTTCTTAATAAGCTTAATTAGTCAGAAAAAATGTGTCATAAAAAGACACCTAGTAATATTTTTTTTAGTTCTTGGAACTTCGTTTCCAAAGTGGCGGGCAGCAGGGACTATGTCCAAGGGCTTGACGATCCCTCCCCAGGCCACCTACGAGTTGTGGGGCTTGCCTAGGATGTGGTGGGGTTGGACAATGGGCCCTGTTAAACCTCTATAAAAAGCTGCATGTATCCGCAAGTAGGCCCCACCAAAGCGACCGTGTGCCGCTCAAGCGCAAGTCCTGGTGTTAGGTGAGACGCCAAACAGCCCTGACACGACGGCCCTCCGACAAGATAAGAGGTGTGCACAGGCCCAACAAGCCGTCAGAAAAACCAATAATTACGAACAATACAAGAGATAATGCGACTCGATATAATCGGCAATGACCTAGGTGACGAATAAAGGATCACGATTGGAAGCTTGGAACATGGAATTTCAAGTCGCTAGGTTTTGCAGGTTGCGACAGGATGATCTACGATGAATTACATCCCCGCAACTTCGACGTCGTGGCGCTGCAGGAGATTTACTGAACAGGACAGAAAGTGTGGAAAAGCGGGCATCGAGCGGCAACCTTCTAGTAAAGCTGTGGCACCACCAACAAGCTGGGAACCGGCTGCATAGTGCTGGGTAAGATGCGCCAACGAGTGATTGGGTGGCAGCCAATCAACGCAAGGATGTACAAGCTGATGATAAAAGGTCGTTTTTCAACTATAGCATCATCAACGTGCACTGCCCACACGAAGGGAGACCTGACGACGAGAAAGAAGCGTTCTACGCACAGCTGGAGCAGACATACGATGGATGCCCACTGCGGGACGTCAAAATCGTCATCGGTGACATGAACGCACAGGTAGGAAGAGAGGAAATGTACGGACCGGATAGTCTGCACACTGTATCGAATGACAACGGCCAACGATGCATAAACTTCGCGGCCTCCCGCGGAATGATAGTCCGAAGCACCTTCTTTCCCCGCAAAAATATCCACAAGGCCACATGGAGATTACCTAACCAAGAAACGGAAAACCAAATCGACCACGTTCTAATCGACGGCAAATTCTTTATCACGAACGTACGTACTTACCGCAGTGCGAATATTGAATCCGACCACTACCTCGTTGCAGTATATCTGCGCTCAAAACTCTCGACGGTGTACAACACGCGTCGAAGTCGGACGCCGCGGCTTAACATTGGGCGGCTACAAGACGGTAGACTAGCCCAAGAATACGCGCGGCCGCTGGAAGTGGCACTGCCAACGGAAGAGCAGCTAGGCGCAGCGTCTCTTGAAGATGGCTGGAGAGATATTCGATCCGCCATTGGTAGCACCGCAACCGTTGCACTTGGCACGGTGCCCCCGGATCAGACGCGCGGAACAGACAAAACTCGATTTTCCGGAGGAAAAGCGCCAGCAGAAAGATCGAGACCGTGAAGAGACGGAGCAACTGTACCGCGCTAATATCACACGAAAGTTCTATGAGAAGGTAAACCGTTCACGTAAGGGCCACGTGCCACAGCCTGATATGTGTAAGGACATAAACGGGAGCCTTCTTACGAACGAGCGTGAGGTGATCCAAAGGTGGCGGCAGCACTACGAAGAACACCTGAATGGCGATGTGGCAGACGAAGATGGTATGGTGATGGACCTGGGAGAACGCGCAGGACATAATTTTACCGGCTCCGGATCTCCAGGAAATCCAGGAGGAGATCGGCTATTTAAACACGGTGATGAGGCACTGGCCAGAGCGCTGCACTGGGTCATTACCAAGATATGATCAAAGCGACGATGGATCGGGTGATGTGCGTAGTTCGGGTTTCAGTGGCATTCTCGAGTCCCTTCGAAACGCGCAGAGGGTTACGCCAAGATGATGGACTTTCGTGTCTGCTATTCAACATCGCTTTGGAAGAGTAGGGATTAACACGAGTGGTACAATTTTCTATAAGTCAGTCCAGCTATTTGGCTCCACCGACGACATAGATATTATGGCACGTAATTCTGAGAAGATGAAGGAAGCCTACATCAGACTGAAGAGGGAAGCTAAGCAGATCAGACTAGTCATCAACACGTCGAAGACGAAGTACATGATAGGAAGAGGTTCAAGAGAAGATAATGTGAGCCACCCACTGCGAGTTTGCATCGGTGGTGACGAAATCGAGGTGGTAGAAGAATTTGTGTACTTGGGCTCACTGGTG
Source organism: Armigeres subalbatus (assembly GCF_024139115.2). Lineage (NCBI taxonomy): Eukaryota > Metazoa > Arthropoda > Insecta > Diptera > Culicidae > Armigeres > Armigeres subalbatus. The sequence goes on along the minus strand of NC_085139.1, from coordinate 250,088,881 downwards.
ACTGCCGAAAATGATACCAGCAGAGAAATTCGGAGACGCATAGTGGCTGGAAATCGTACGTACTTTGGACTTTGCAAGACGCTCTTATCGAATAGAGTTCGCCGCCGTACCAAACCAAACTTGTAGATTGTCACAAACGCTCATTAGACCGGTAATCCTCTACGGACACGAGACCTGGACGATGCTCGTGGAGGACCAACGCGAGATTGGAGTTTTCGAAAGAAAAGTGCTGCGTACTATCTATGGTGGGGTGCAGATGGCGGACAGTACGTGGAGGAGGCGAATGAACCACGAGTTGCATCAGCTGTTGGGAGAACCATCCATCGTTCACACCGCGAAAATCGGACAGGCAACTTTCTGTTTCAAATTTGGTATTTTTTACACTTAATTTTTTTTAAGAAATCAAGAATCCAGGAGACATAAGAAGTCCCGCACGACGGTTTTTTGACTAATTCATAATTTTTACTTCGTAATTGGCAAGAGCTAGTTCTCCTCAGTGAAGTAGACAAACTTACGTAGAGCTTTGTCATTTACTTACACTTCATACTAAACAAGTAGAGCGCAGGTAAGGCTGCAAAAAAATATACTCTTGTGTCCCGAGGTAAACAACCCTTCAGGGAAGTTCGAGGAGTTTTGGGAGATCGTGATGTTGTCTATATGCAGGCTATTTACGGTTTTCTTTGTTCTTCTGACATCAAAATCTAATATTTTGTTATTTTTTTTCTCTTTTTTCGAAGTTTTTTTTAAGTCTCTGCCTTTCTGTTCCGTAGAGCTTCGTAGCTCTGGTCATCTGGAAGATTCTCCCAGTCGAACCATTCCTCGAGCACGACGACACGCCACATCGTCCCTGACGCCAAATGCCCGGATGAGAAGCTGAAATTTCCTGATCCCAAATCCTAAGCCCCGTTCATCCTTAAACATTGTAAACTAACCTCGAGTCACCACGAGTACGCTGGCTTCTATCCCTCTCTTACTAACCATGGCTCCGTTAAGTGTTATACACGCCTGAGCCTACCAAATAAACGAACTTGGAAAAAAAGGATGCAAAAAAATGAAAAATTCTTTACGTAATAAGTGTACTGCACAATAGATGCCAGGGTTAAAAAGTCTATGATTCTGATCCATTTCTATCCAACAAAGGCATGATCTAACGTTTTTCTTCCCAATAGCACAGACTGAGATTGAGCCCAGGCATACTCGTATGAGGCACGGCAAATGCTGGGTAAAGCGTACCATTGGTACTTCGCGTACCTGAAGGAATAAAATAGACCCCATCTCGCGGTCCTTAGCCTCTTACCCAGCAACTCCTATCCCTACCTCCCCGCGGTGCTGGCCGGGATACGAGCAACCTTAGGGAAGATCGGGTAACCAACCCCGGTGGGAACTATGGTCGTATGCTGACAGGGAAGGGGGGGAGTTTGCTCCTCTCCGGAGGTGCAAATCTTACTGAGCGTCTGTTCTCCATGTCAGGATCGGCTCACAACAGCGTCTGTTCTCCATATTAGGGGCGACTGATCATCGTCCGAGTGCCAGCGAGGGACTCTAAGTGAAACTGTGCACCATGGTCCACCGGAAATAAGGAGGAATGGTCCTCCGGAAATTTAGGGGGTTTGGTGTCAGGCCCTGCAAGCCAGTCAAAAAAAACTCACGCAACGAACAATCAACAAGAGAGTACGGACCGGAACCATCGGCGAAGACCACTGCGACGAAAAGGGACTAGCGATTGGAAACTCGGTTCGTGGAACTGCAAATCTCTCAACTTCATCGGGAGCACACGCATACTCGCCGATGTGCTCAAGGACCGTGGATTCGGCATCGTAGCGCTGCAGGAGGTTTGTTGGAAGGGATCAATGGTGCGAACGTTTAGAGGTAATCATACCATCTACCAGAGCTGCGGCAACACACACGAGCTGGGAACAGCTTTCATAGTGATGGGCGATATGCAAAGGCGCGTGATCGGGTGGTGGCCGATCAATGAAAGAATTTGCAGGTTGAGGATCAAAGGCCGGTTCTTCAACTTCAGCATAATCAACGTCCATAGCCCACACTCCGGAAGCGCTGATGATGATAAGGACGCATTCTACGCGCAGCTGAAACGTGAGTACGACAGCTGCCCAAGCCACGACGTCAAAATCATCATAGGAGATTTGAACGCTCAGGTTGGCCAAGAGGAGGAATTTAGACCGACTATTGGGAAGTTCAGCGCTCACCGGCTGACGGACGAAAACGGCCTACGACTAATTGATTTCGCCGCCTCCAAGAATATGGCCATTTGCAGCACCTACTTCCAACACAGCCTCCCGTATCGGTACACCTGGAGATCACCACTGCAGACAGAATCACAAATCGACCACGTTCTGATTGATGGACGGCACTTCTCCGACATTATCGACGTCAGGACATATCGTGGCGCTGACATCGACTCTGACCACTATCTGGTGATGGTTAAACTGCGCAAAAAACTATCCGTCATCAACAATGTTCGGTATCGACGACCGCCGCGGTACGACCTAGAGCGACTGAAGCGACTGTCGCCACTGCATACGCGCAGCATCTCAAGACAGCGTTGCCGGAAGAGGGTGAGCTCGATGGGGCCCCTCGGGTGTGTGGGACGAAGTCGACGGAACGATTGGTTCGACAAAGAGTGCAGACAAATTCTGGAGGAGCGCGGGCGGTCGCGCTGCAGCAAGGTACCCGGCAGAACGTGGAACGTTATAGACGGAAACGGAGACAGCAGACTCGCCTTTTTCAGGAGAAGAAACGCCGCCTGGAAGAAGCGGAGTGCGAGGAGATGGAACAGCTGTGCCGTTCTCAAGATACACGCAAGTTCTATCAGAAGCTCAACGCATCCCGCAAAGGCTTCGTGCCGCGAGCCGAAATGTGCCGGGATAAGGATGGGAGCATCTTGACGGACGAACGTGTGGTGATCGAAAGGTGGAAGCAGCACTACGAGGAACATCTGAATGGCGCTGAGAGTACAGGCAGTGAAAGTCAAAACAGCGGAGGAGTCTGTTCAGCGGACGATGGAAGCCAACCAGCCCCCACCTTGAGGGAAGTTAAGGATGCCATTCAACAACCAAAGACCAATAAAGCAGCTAGTAAGGATGGTATCGGAGCTGAGCTCATCAAGAAGGGCCCGGAAAAGCTGGCCGCTTGCCTGCCCAAACTGATAGTCAGAATCTGGGAAACCGAACAGCTACCGGAGGAGTGGAAGGAAGGGTTATATGCCCCATCTACAAGAAAGGCGACAAACTGGAGTGTGAGAACTTTCGAGCGACCACCATCCTTAATGGCGCCTACAAAGTGATATCCCAGATCATCTTCCGTCGTCTGTCACCATTAGTGAATGAGTTCGTGGGAAGTTATCAAGCCGGCTTCGTTGACGGCCGCTCGACAACGTACCAGATCTTTACTGTACGACAAATCGAAAATGCCGTGAATATCAGGTCCCAACGCATCATCTGTTCGTTGATTTCAAGGCGGCATACGACAGTATAGACCGCGTTGAGCTATGGAAAATTATGGACGAGAACAGCTTCCCTGGGAAGCTTACCAGACTGATCAAAGCAACGGTGGATGGTGTGCAAAACTGTGTGAAGATTTCGGGCGAACACTCCAGTTCGTTCGAATCGCGCCGGGGACTAAGACAAGGTGAAGGACTTTCGTGCCTGTTGTTCAACATTGCGCTAGAAGGTGTCATGCGGAGAGCCGGGTGTAACAGCCGGGGTACGATTTTCAACAGATCCAGTCAATTTATTTGTTTCGCGGATGACATGGACATTGTCGGCCGAACATTTGCAAAGGTGGCAGAACTGTACACCCGCCTGAAACGTGAAGCAACAAAAGTTGGACTGGTGGTGAATGCGTCAAAGACAAAGTACATGCTTGTGGGCGGAACCGAGCGCGACAGGGCCCGCCTGGGAAGCAATGTTACGATAGACGGGGATACTTTCGAGGTGGTCGAGGAATTCGTCTACCTCGGATTCTTGCTAACGGCTGACAACAACGTTAGTCGTGAAATACGAAGGCGCATCATCTGTGGAAGTCGGGCCTACTACAACCTCCAGAAGAAACTGCGGTCGAAAAAGATTCGCCTCCGCACCAAATGTGTCATGTACAAGACGCTAATAAGACCGGTTGTCCTCTACGGACATGAAACATGGACAATGCTCGAGGAGGACTTTAAAGCACTCGGAGTATTCGAGAGACGGGTACTTAGGACCATCTTTGGCGGTGTGCAAGAAGACGGTGTGTGGCGGCGAAGAATGAACCATGAGCTCGCCCAACTCTACGGCGAACCCAGTATCCAGAAGGTAGCTAAAGCCGGAAGGGTACGATGGGCAGGACATGTTACAAAAATGCCGGACAGCAACCCTGCAAAGATGGTGTTCGCTTCCGATCCGGCAGGTACGAGACGCCGTGGAGCGCAGCGAGCGAGATGGGCAGACCAGATGCAAAACGACTTGGCGAGCGTGGGCGTATCCGAGGATGGAGAGATGTGGCCTCGAACCGTGCATTGTGGCGTCAAATTATTGATTCAGTGTTATCTGTTTAGATGTTAACTAAATAAATGAATGAATATCTTGAATCTTACACGTTGAATTGAAATTCTTTTGTCAAGGAAAGTTAAGAAAACCTCCTTACCCAGATCGGGAATTGAACCGAGCCGATTTCACCGTGGTCTTGCAGCGAAAGACTATCACTTTCAGGAACTATTGATGCAAAATCGACTGTAAGTTTGATATTTAAGCTAACGGCTACAAAGTCTTTATTGATAGAAACAGGGATTGTGTCTTTCTCAGTGTGTAATTATTTGTATCGTTTCATGTCTAAGGTTTCGTTTAAACTGTCTAAACTGGTTTATGTTGGTACATTATTACGGAACACTACAAATCGTGATATCAAAATACTGGGCAGTGGCGCTATTCCAAGAACTTTTTTTTTTTAATTTCAAACATTTTTATTTTTCATCGAAAACCAAGATCTAAATTTTAAGTGTATCGTCGGTAATACCATCGACAGACATATGATTTCCGCACAATGATTTTCGTATCACGCTGTGCGCGTACAGTGACAAGATGACATACATCTTTTCTTTCCACCGTTGTATCTATTTGACAGCTTGTTTTGAAATTGATTCTACCGCTTTCCAGAACTATAATTTTCATCAAAATGTATATAAATCACATTATTACAATCAATTATTACACAATATTTACCCATATTTTTTTTTTTTAATAGTGAATTCGCGACAGCAGTTCATCCATCGATATGAAAACGTCATAGTTTTCCAATCCTTCGTATAGGTATTTTAGCAGAAATATGCGAGTTTTTGCAGATATTCCGCAGGGCAATTAGGGTAAAGTGCCCAATAGTGGAACCCCAACCAATAGTGGTCCCTCCAGGCATTTTTGCATTATTACAGCACAATGTGAACATTTTGCCATGAAATTCCATCGGGAGAACCTACCTTTCAGTCCTATGATGTGATTACATGCATTGCAAATGCTATGGAAAGTAAAATTAGATGATTCTATTCTATAAAAAATAAACACAAAAGTGTCCATTATAGGTGAATTTTTGGGGGTACATAATAGGGAAGAAGAACGTCCCGAAACGGAACATAAAAATCAAATGAAGTGTCGACTATACGGAAGCAAATTCCTATTATGGACCCCCAGGGGATCTACTAAAGGGCGACTTCAGTCAGATTTTAAAATGTTAATTTCAACGAAAAACGTCGTGTATTTGAGTGTTTTATGTATGTATCGTGAAGAGGAGATGCAGAACTTGGCATTAGAGCAAAATTTCGCTACTATGGGGACCACTATTGGGCATTTTACCCTATTTCTGCGGACGTTTATCACTCTATTTTATGATTTGGGGTGACTTCAGTGCAAACGGCACTGATCGTTTAATTCATTTGGGCATTTTGACAGATAAATCCAGAGCCATTCAATTGGGTCATAGATCCTGTAGCAGGTTTATTCGGACAAGGAACTCCGGCTTTTCAAACACTTATTTATTCCGCGCTGACTACCGTTTATTTCTGCACTCCACTTTTACCTCCACGAGATCCTCCTCTCCTCTCCTCCATCCCTCTTGAAACACTACAGATCAAATTTTGAATTTGTCCAAAACAACGGTACAAAAAAATTTCCCATCTAAAAAAGTAGATGCTGACTAATGGCAAATCAAAGATCCCGCATCCTTCCCGAACCCCAGACCTCATTCCAATTAAAACCCATTGGATCCTTGCTCAAAATGTTCGAAATCACTCGATACAGAGCTCAAACCATTGAATATCATGCAAAAGTGACGGTAGATCTTCCCGGAAACAACCCACACACTTAAATCATTTCACAAATTTCGGTGAATTTTGCTTCAATTCACCGAAATCTCAACAGCAGATTTGTTCGGTAATTATTTCACAAAATTTTCGGCGATTTTTTCTTTGTTCAACTGTCAAAACCACAAAAAAGCTGTAAAATTATTCACCGAACAGTTCTGCTGTTGAGATTTCGGTGAAATTTCACAGAAATCTGCGATTTATTTTAAGTGTGCAAGAACTGGCAAAATCAAATAGGAAGATCGTAGTTATAGCAAATAATGGTCTTGCGAATCATTATTTTGCCAATGTTGTGAAAAATATCATCCGGAATTGCAGAAAAACGAATTTTACTCAGTCAGCTTGCAAATGTTTGTTTTTATTTCATATGTCAAACGGCGTATTTGACATTTCAAAACAACAAATTATGTTCTGTTTCGTACAATACAACGGTCGAAGGGCAGGGTACGGAAATCATCGTGCTATCGTGATACCAGCGTGATTCTGGGTGACAGACATATGATTTTATGCTGTACAGTGATATTGGTATCATATATGTGTCACAAGTATAACGCAATGATTTTTTTGAAATATGAGTTTTTAGTTCAATTTTCATAAAAAAAACAGGGGGTACCTCAAGCAATGCAACGTTCTGAAGGGGTACCTCTCATGAAAAAGGTTGAGAACCGCTGATATGAAGCATATAAAGGCAGATTTTGTGTTCGACATTGTTAATCATCAACCATCCGGCATCAATAACAAAACAGCAGTGCATTTGTATAATTATAATTCTCTAAAAAATTAAAACGTTTTCTATAGTAGATGTACTGTCATTATTTTTTAAATCATCAACTATGAGAAGTTATAAACACTAAAGCAGAATCCACCTACGGCGTGTTGATACTTGATACCTAATCGTGGATTGACCTGGATTTTCATTCCTCTCTTTAAGTATTATCATGTATTTATTACGAACAAAACTGATATCGACCACACAACAATGCATGTGCCTCATCGTGTACCAATTCCTTATCTCCGTCACTTGTCGCACGTGAACGAAGTAGATCGTCGTTGGTGTTGTAATAATATCAAACATCGTGGAATTTTCATGGGACATTCGCGTAGGCAACCTAATGAATTCCTTGATCCTAAGCACTAACCATGATTCTCCCTTCTCGCAGCAAAAGCATTTTCCCGTCATTCTTCCACCCACGCATCGGAAAACCTGAGAACCGGAGAACCATTGTTGATAATTTTCATTCAGCTTTTCCTCCAGCCAGCGGAGCCTTTACGATGCTAAATTCTCTCGCTCTCACTTCCAGGACAAAACTATGTGGCAGCAATAACGATAACACCACGAATAACAGCAAATAAATACACAACAGGAAAATACAATTTCGTGAGAAATCGAACTTACTTATCGGAGTCTGTTGAACCAATTACCGATGGGGAAGTCGAACAATAACTACTCGGCTTTTCGATTCAGCAGGTTTAATAAACTTTTCCTTCTTGCAAAAACTTTCCCGCAATGGACTTCCGTTTATCACTTTTGAAGCTAGCAACGTACCTTGTAACTACAATATTCTTGGCGAACTAGCGCAAATATACACAACCACACGCTACTCGTTTGTATCGATTCTCTCGAGTTTTTGATCCATTTTGCACGGGCCTAGTCCTATTCACAACACGAAACACTGAACCAGCTGTGACCTTCGTATATGTACTATGTTGGTCTCATCATCCCACCGAACCAGACTCGCTGGAAGCTTGCCTGCATTCGAAATCTATTTCTGTGGCACCGAATGTCAACGGAGGTGGCAGACTACCTGGCGACGACGACCCGGACGCTCCCAACAACACTCGAGTTATTATTTTTCCCCCGGATGAAAATTCCCGATCTGTTACACCAACTCGGTGGAAACTCTTTTCAACTCCAAAATAGGCCCCTCACCAACCAAGGCAGGAAGAGGAAGCTGCGTTGCTGCGACCCGATTCCCACACCACCAGCCGCTTGAACGCCCCGGCAGATGAACGCGATTCCAACGCACGGACCGACTGACCAACCGAAAGGGACTTCTTCGTAGCGCTTCTTATCGTCGCAACGACCCGTGAGAGACTGAAATGAAGCTGGGCCGAGTCGGAGCCAACAGAAGACAGGATAGTCGGGATTCGGAATCGGATTCGAAAGCGTGCCAATCAGTTTGCTCTCGTTCACGTTGTTGGTTCACGCGAACATCTCCGCGCGCGTGATTTCGCGTGAGCGCGACCTACCTAATGAGAGCGAGAGGAGCGCGCTTCGAGTGCACCCACCGGGCGAAGACAACGCGGAAACGTGGTCAGGTTGATGCGCAGACTGCGGGACGTCCGCCGCCGGCTGACGACCAAACGAAGAACGACGATGACTATGATGATAGAAGGAATGTTTACGATTCGCTCAGCATCAGCATCGTTCGCATCGGCCGGGGCTAGAAATGTTTTTGTTTTGCTGCTGGGCAAGGACGGAGCTCTATTTCGTCGTGCCCGGTAGCCAGACCGGAAGTTTTAGAAGAAGACACGGATTGAATGAATGGTCGTCGGTCGCGTGCTGATTGTAAATTCGAGATTAGAAGTTGATAATGAGAGGTGTATTAGCACTGTGATTCGGTTTCATTGATAAGGTGTGTGATGTATACAGATGAGACTACGTACTACATTGTTCTCGTAATAAAAGCATTGTTGTAGAATTTGATAAAGGGGTCTGTCAGAATCTCAAGCAAATGTAGTTACAATTGCTGTCTCGTGAATAGTTGAGAAATATGCAGAGCCCATCACCCAAGAACGTGTGTCTTTATTCCAGCTGGTAAAATGTCATTAGAAAAATCATCTTCGTTAAAAGTAATACTTCGATTTGTTAGGAACGCACTTGTTGAAAAGAGAAATTTCCAAAAAAAAACCAATCGACTGAACCACATGCCTTGTATCCGTTGAGATCCTTTTTCGAGAGGCTCAGAATCCTCCTTTCAAGAGGCTCGGAAGCCTCCTTTGAAGAGGCTCGGAAGCCTCCTTTGAAGAGGCTCGGAAGCCTCCTTTCAAGAGGCTCGGAAGCCTCCTTTCAAGAGGCTCGGAAGCCTCCTTCAAGAGGCTCGGAAGCCTCCTTTCAAGAGGCTCGGAAGCCTCCTTTCAAGTGGCTTAAAACCCTCCTTCCAAGAGGCTGGAAGCCTCCTTTCAAGCGGCTCGGAAGCCATATTTTAAGAGACTCGGAAGCCTCCTTTCAAGAGGCTCGGAAGCCTCCTTTCAAGAGGCTCAGAAGCCTCCTTTCGAGAGGCTCGAAACCTCCTTCGAGAGGCCTCGAAGCCTCCTTTCGAGAGGCTCTGGAAGCCTCCTTTCAAGTGGCCTGGAAGCCTCCTTTCAAGAGACTCAGAAGCCTCCTTTCAAGAGACTCAAGCCTCCTTCAAGAGGCCTGGAAGCATCCTTTCAAGAGGCTCAGAAGCCTCTTTCAAGAGGCTCAGGAAGCCTCCTTTCAAGAGGCTCGAGCCTCCTTTCAAGAGGCCTCAGAAGCCTCCTTTCAAGAGGCTCAGGAAGCCTCCTTTCAAGAGGCTCGGAAGCCTCCTTTCAAGAGGCTCAAAGCCTCCTTTCAAGAGGCCCGGAAGCCTCCTTCAAGAGGCTCAAGCCTCCTTCAAGAGGCCCGGAAGCCTCCTTTCAAGAGGCTCAGAGCCTCCTTCAAGAGGCCCAGCCTCCTTCAAGAGGCCCGGAAGCCTCCTTCAAGAGGCCCGGAAGCCTCCTTCAAGAGGCCCAAGCCTCCTTTCAAGAGGCCTGGAAGCCTCCTTCAAGAGGCCTGGAAGCCTCCTTCAAGAGGCCCAGCCTCCTTCAAGAGGCCTGGAAGCCTCCTCCTTCAAGAGGCCTGGAAGCCTCCTTTCAAGAGGCCCAAGCCTCCTTCAAGAGGCCCAGCCTCCTTCAAGAGGCCCCAGCCTCCTTCAAGAGGCCCGGAAGCCTCCTTTCAAGAGGCCCTGAAGCCTCCTTTCAAGAGGCCCAGAAGCCTCCTTCAAGAGGCTCAGCCTCCTTTCAAGAGGCTCAGAAGCCTCCTTCAAGAGGCCTCCAGCCTCCTTTCAAGAGGCCTCAGCCTCCTTTCAAGAGGCCTGGAAGCCTCCTTTCGAGAGGCTCGGAAGCCTCCTTTCAAGAAGCTCGGAAGCCGCCTCTCAAGAGGCTCGGAAGCCTCGTTTCAAGAGGCCTCATAAGCCTCCTTTCAAGAGGCCTCATAAGCCTCCTTTCAAGAGGCCTCATAAGCCTCCTTTCAAGAGGCCTCATAAGCCTCCTTTCAAGAGGCCTCGGAAGCCTCCTCTCAAGAGGCCTCGGAAGCCTCCTCTCAAGAGGCTCGGAAGCCTCCTCGGAATCCGCAAGAGATTCCTCCGAATCCGTAGGGATTCCTCCGAATCCGTAGGGATTCCTCCGAATCCGGGAATCCGAGATTCCTCCGAATCCGTAGGGATTCCTCCGGGAATCCGTAGGATTCCTCCGGGAATCCGACCTCCGAATCCGTAGGGATTCCTCCGGGAATCCGTAGGGATTCCTCCGGGAATCCGTAGGGATTCCTCCCGGAATCCGTAGGATTCCTCCGAAATCCGTAGGATTCCTCCGAAATCCGTAGGATTCCTCCGGAAATCCGTAGGGACCTCCGAACTGAGGATCCGAATCCGTAGGGGATTCCTCCGGGAATCCGTAGGGATTCCTCCGAATCCGTAGGGATTCCTCCGAATCCGTAGGGACCTCCGGGAATCCGTAGGGATCCGAACTAGGGATTCCTCCGGGAATCCGTAGGATCCTCCGAATCCGTAGGACCTCCGAATCCGTAGGGGATTCCTCCGGGAATCCGTAGGGGATTCCTCCGGGAATCCGTAGGGGATCCTCCGAATCCGTAGGGACCTCCGAATCCGTAGGGATCTCCGAATCCGTAGGGATTCCTCCGAATCCGTAGGGATCTCCGAATCCGTAGGATCCTCCGAATCCGTAGGGGATTCCTCCGAATCCGTGTGAGGATTCCTCCGAATCCGTAGGATTCCTCCGGATCCTCCGAATCCGTAGGGATTCCTCCGGGAATCCGTAGGGATTCCTCCGAATCCGTAGGACCTCCGAATCCGTAGGATTCCTCCGAATCCGTAGGGGATTCCTCCGGGAATCCGTAGGGATCCTCCGAATCCGTAGGGATTCCTCCGAATCCGTAGGGATTCCTCCGGGAATCCGTAGGGATCTCCGGGAATCCGTAGGGATTCCTCCGAATCCGTAGGATCCTCCGAATCCGTAGGGGATTCCTCCGAATCCGTAGGGATTCCTCCGAATCCGTAGGGATTCCTCCGAATCCGTAGGGATTCCTCCGGGAATCCGTAGCAGACCTCCGAATCCGTAGGACCTCCGGGAATCCGTAGGACTCCGAATCCGTAGGGATTCCTCCGAATCCGTAGGGATTCCTCCGGGAATCCGTAGGGATTCCTCCGGGAATCCGTAGGGACCTCCGAATCCGTAGGATTCCTCCGGGAATCCGTAGGGATTCCTCCGAATCCGTAGGGACCTCCGAATCCGTAGGACCTCCGGGAATCCGTAGGGGATTCCTCCGGGAATCCGTAGGGGATTCCTCCGGGAATCCGTAGGGGATTCCTCCGGGAATCCGTAGGGGATTCCTCCGGGAATCCGTAGGGGATTCCTCCGGGAATCCGTAGGGGATTCCTCCGGGAATCCGTAGGGGATTCCTCCGGGAATCCGTAGGGGATTCCTCCGGGAATCCGTAGGGGATTCCTCCGGGAATCCGTAGGGTTCCTCCGGGAATCCGTAGGGATTCCTCCGGGAATCCGTAGGACCTCCGAATCCGTAGGGATTCCTCCGGGAATCCGTAGGGATTCCTCCGAATCCGTAGGGGATTCCTCCGAATCCGTAGGACCTCCGGGAATCCGTAGGGATCCTCCGAATCCGGGATTCCTCCGAATCCGTAGGATTCCTCCGAATCCGTAGGTCCTCCGGGAATCCGTAGGGGATTCCTCCGGGAATCCGTAGGGGATTCCTCCGGGAATCCGTAGGGGATTCCTCCGGGAATCCGTAGGGGATTCCTCCGGGAATCCGTAGGGGATTCCTCCGGGAATCCGTAGGGGATTCCTCCGGGAATCCGTAGGATTCCTCCGAATCCGTAGGATTCCTCCGAATCCGTAGGGATTCCTCCGAATCCGTAGGATCCTCCGGGAATCCGTAGATTCCTCCGGGAATCCGTAGGGATCCTCCGAATCCGTAGATTCCTCCGAATCCGTAGGGGACCTCCGAATCCGTAGTTCCTCCGGGAATCCGTAGGGGATTCCTCCGAATCCGTAGGGATTCCTCCGAATCCGTAGGGATTCCTCCGGGAATCCGTAGGGATTCCTCCGAATCCGTAGGGATTCCTCCGAATCCGTAGGGGACCTCCGAATCCGTAGATTCCTCCGAATCCGTAGGATTCCTCCGGGAATCCGTAGGGATTCCTCCGAATCCGTAGGGATTCCTCCGAATCCGTAGGATTCCTCCGAATCCGTAGGGATTCCTCCGGGAATCCGTAGGATTCCTCCGGGAATCCGTAGGGGATTCCTCCGGGAATCCGTAGGGGATTCCTCCGGGAATCCGTAGGGGATTCCTCCGGGAATCCGTAGGGGATTCCTCCGGGAATCCGTAGGGGATTCCTCCGGGAATCCGTAGGGGATTCCTCCGGGAATCCGTAGGGATTCCTCCGAATCCGTAGGATTCCTCCGGGAATCCGTAGGATTCCTCCGAATCCGTAGGGATTCCTCCGAATCCGTAGGGACCTCCGAATCCGTAGGGATTCCTCCGAATCCGTAGGGATTCCTCCGAATCCGTAGGACCTCCGGGAATCCGTAGGATTCCTCCGAATCCGTAGGGGATTCCTCCGAATCCGTAGTTCCTCCGAATCCGTAGGATTCCTCCGAATCCGTAGGGATTCCTCCGAATCCGTAGGGGATTCCTCCGGGAATCCGTAGATTCCTCCGAATCCGTAGGGATTCCTCCGGGAATCCGTAGGGATTCCTCCGAATCCGTAGGGATTCCTCCGAATCCGTAGGGGATTCCTCCGAATCCGTAGAGTTCCTCCGAATCCGTAGGGGATTCCTCCGAATCCGTGATCTCCGAATCCGTAGGGATTCCTCCGAATCCGTACCGAATCCGTAGGGGATTCCTCCGAATCCGTAGGGATCCTCCGAATCCGTAGGGGATTCCTCCGGGAATCCGTAGGGGATTCCTCCGGGAATCCGTAGGGGATTCCTCCGGGAATCCGTAGGGGATTCCTCCGAATCCGTAGTTCCTCCGGGAATCCGTAGGATTCCTCCGAAATCCGTAGGGATTCCTCCGAATCCGTAGGATTCCTCCGAATCCGTAGGGACCTCCGAATCCGTAGGATTCCTCCGAATCCGTAGGGATTCCTCCGAATCCGTAGGGATTCCTCCGAATCCGTAGGGATTCCTCCGAATCCGTAGGGATTCCTCCGGGAATCCGTAGGGGATTCCTCCGAATCCGTAGGGATTCCTCCGGGAATCCGTAGGATTCCTCCGAATCCGTAGGGATTCCTCCGAATCCGTAGGGATTCCTCCGGGAATCCAGGGGATTCCTCCGAATCCGAAGGATTCCTCCGAATCCGAAGGGATTCCTCCGAATCCGAAGGGATCTCCGGGAATCGAAGGATTCCTCCGGGAATCCGAAGGACCTCCGAACTCGAAGGATTCCTCCGGGAATCCGAAGGACCTCCGAACTGAAGGATTCCTCCGAATCCGAAGGATTCCTCCAGAATCCGTAGGATTCCTCCGAATCCGTAGGGATTCCTCCGAATCCGTAGGGATTCCTCCGAATCCGTAGGATTCCTCTGGGAATCCGTAGGATTCCTCCGGAATCCGTAGGATTCCTCCGAATCCGAAGGATTCCTCCGAATCCGAAGGATTCCTCCGGGAATCCGAAGGATTCCTCCGAACTGGAAGGACCTCCGGGAACTGAAGGATTCCTCCGAATCCGAAGGATTCCTCCAATCCGAAGGACCTCCGGGAATCCGTAGGGGATTCCTCCGAATCCGAAGGATTCCTCCGAACTGGAAGGATTCCTCCGAATCCGAAGGATTCCTCCGAACTGGAAGGATCTCCGAATCCGAAGGATTCCTCCGGGAATCCGAAGGATTCCTCCGGGAATCCGAAGGGATTCCTCCGGGAATCCGAAGGACTCTCCGAAATCCGAAGGATTCCTCCGAACTGGAAGGATTCCTCCGAATCCGAAGGGATTCCTCCGAATCCGAAGGATTCCTCCGAACTGAAGGATTCCTCCGGGAATCCGAAGGACCTCCGAATCCGAAGGATTCCTCCGGGAATCCGAAGGATTCCTCCGGGAATCCGAAGGAGATTCCTCCGGGAATCCGAAGGATTCCTCCGGGAATCCGAAGGAGATTCCTCCGGGAATCCGAAGGGATTCCTCCGAATCCGAAGGATTCCTCCGGAACTGAAGGGATTCCTCCGGGAATCGAAGGATTCCTCCGGGAACCCGAAGGATTCCTCCGAACCTGAAGGGATTCCTCCGGGAATCCGAAGGGGATTCCTCCGGGAATCCGAAGGGGATTCCTCCGGGAATCCGTAGGGGATTCCTCCGGGAATCCGTAGGGGATTCCTCCGGGAATCCGTAGGGGATTCCTCCGGGAATCCGTAGGGGATTCCTCCGGGAATCCGTAGGGGATTCCTCCGGGAATCCGTAGGGGATTCCTCCGGGAATCCGTAGGGGATTCCTCCGGGAATCCGTAGGGGATTCCTCCGGGAATCCGTAGGGGATTCCTCCGGGAATCCGTAGGGGATTCCTCCGGGAATCCGTAGGGGATTCCTGCCGGGAATCCGTAGGGGATTTTTTGGGGTTTAAGTAAGTTACCATTAGCGTATGATCATATATTACCACCACAGCGTGTCAATTGGTGAGCAGCAAGCCACGACTCGGCCTCTTCTCATCCGATGTCAGTGACGTGCACACGCACCGCCGGAGAGCTGCTATCATCGCATTTCGCTGCAGCCATTTGGAGCCACACATTTTGGCGATCCTGCCAGGTTGTTTTTTTTGTATCCTGACGCTGATTTCAAAAGGAATCACAACCATTTCAACAAAGCGCGTCTGGAAGACCGCTGGAAAATGGATTGTGGTTTGAAAAATCACAAAGCGTGTCGGGATGACCGCTGGAAAATGGATTGTGGTTTGGAAAATCACAAAGCGTGTCGGGATGACCGCTGGAAAATGGATTGTGGTTTGGAAAATCACAAAGCGCGTCTGGGAGACCACTGGAAAATGGATTGTGGCTTGGAAAACCGTAAAGCGCGCCTGAGAGACTGCCGAAAAAAAGGGTTGACAATCTAGAAAATCCCAGGGTGAGTCCGGGAAGTATAGATTTTGGTTAACATAAATTTATACAATTGACAGTGTACATAAGACCACAAGTTTAGCTTATTCTAACGAAATCTGAGAGATATGCAGAACTGTCATATGCGATAAAAAGATGTTTGGAAAGCAAAATAGATCACATATCTTGAAGTTTATTTTGGGATTTACTGACTTAGTAGTCATAGCAGAATTGGGTTGTTTAGGGGTATATATGTTTTTACAATTTTTCAGAATTTTTGGAGCCCCGGAACTATTTTTAATTTACATTTAAAATGTATATGGGACTAAAAATTTGTTCTTATGCTGCATGGGCCAAATGTCATTCTATGAATGATAGTGTCATTCTGTCGATTGAAATGGCTTATTTTTTGCTGTATAAAAATGTAAATAAATGGTTTACAAACAAAATAAAATTATGTTGCAGATCAGAAAAGCATGCTCTATATGTTAAACTGTAAAAAACTAGATATTTTTCGGAGCTAAACAACCCAATTGCCCGTTGAATCAGATATCCGAAATTCACGAAGTTAAAAAAAACAGCTTTCACAAAGCTATTAGTTTGGAGTTGTTGGATAATAGTACTAGTTACCAAAAATCTAAAATTGAGGTATCGCTATCTTTTTTGAATAAATATCATTTTCTAGGTGGTTGTTCGGAAGTTTAACATCGACATGTTGGAGGTCAGCTTGATGATGTTACTATACACGAGGCTGATAGTTGGACTAAATGGGCAGAATAAGTTATTAAGATTATTGCTGCGATCTAAAACGTGTTTTGAGAGATCAATATCATAACAACCAGATACCAACGTTGTTCTGCAATTTAAAATCGTGGTTAAGTCAAGTTTATTTTGGAGTTCAGTTTTCAAATGAAACATGTTCAACGTTCAACTTCGTATTACGAAAATGACTTTAAAAAACACTCGTCCTATGCTAAAGGATTTTTTTTGTTCCTTTTTTGTGAGAGAAGAAGGGGAATGTGGGGTTTGAGTATGTTACCATTAGCGTGTGATCATATATTACCACCTCAGCATGTCAATTGGTGAGCAGCATGCCATGACTCGGCCTCTTCTCATCCGATGTCAGTGACGTGCACACGCACCGACGGAGAGCTGCTGTCATCGCATTTCGCTGCAGTCATTTGGAGCCACACAGATTCCTCCGGGAATCCGTAGGGGATTCCTCCGGGAATCCGTAGGGGATTCC
The DNA here is from genome assembly GCF_024139115.2 of Armigeres subalbatus. NCBI lineage: Eukaryota > Metazoa > Arthropoda > Insecta > Diptera > Culicidae > Armigeres > Armigeres subalbatus. Next base: position 250,071,949 of record NC_085139.1, on the reverse strand, counting down.
TCCGGGAATCCGTAGGGGATTCCTCCGGGAATCCGTAGGGGATTCCTCCGGGAATCCGTAGGGGATTCCATCGGTAATTCTTCTGTTAATCACGCAGCACTTCAGAATTGGAAACGACTGATATTGATTCCTAGAACCCGATGCCCTCAACAATTGGAACTTTTTCAAAGGTATTTATCATGGAGTATACTGCCTTTGGTCGCATCTCTGATTTTTGGTTTTCCAATATATATGGGACAAATATGCGATTGTGGGTAGTATAGCCCCCGAATCAGTACATTATCGTAATAGCTTGCAAAAAACATGTCTCATGGTATCCTACATTGAGATTGAGTGTATACATAGATGATGAGTGAGAGATTTTTTCATTTCACCTTGAATTCAATCCCTGAGTTTTGAACACAAATAGCATGAGAATTGTATCCTTTATATCTGTCAACAATCACCCACTTCGGGTATGCAGAAATTAACCATTAGGGTTATGTAGCAATAGATTACGTACTGTAAACATTTGTTATGCTATCGACCAATCAATTCATTGAATCTATTAATTATACATTATGTGTACTTAATACAGCAGCGTTAATCCTTCAGCGTGTTCATTCGGCACCTAAAATTCAAACCTTGTTTCGTAATTCTTTGCCGTCGCATGCCAGATTAAGCCAACATTCTTTCACATCATCCGCATGTGCCTCTCTCATGAGATCTCCCGTTCCGATAAAGTGAAAACTCCTGTAACGAACCCCCATTTCCGGTGTTGATGCTTGCTTCTTTATGGCAGTGGATACACTGTGTGCAAACTGGGCACTTCTTCCTCTCTCGTTTTTTTTACACGTAGAGCTGAAGCATGGAAGTCAACCTCGTGTTCCGAACCATTTCCTCTCGCTGATGGTGCGGCACTCGTTACGAACATTGTTTGTAACTCGGTACGGCGGCACGATGATGTGCTCTCATTCCGGGTAATGAATTCCCCCCGGCACCCCTCTGGTTTGTTGAGTTTGAGTGCTCTCGAATTGACAATGGAACGGAATATGGTTCCATCATATCGGTCGGTGTGGAGATGATATCCGCTTCGTAGTCCTTATGTGTTACATATTGCATAGTTCGACTGTTCCCGGCCGTTCGTAATCTCAATGTAATGGCAACAAAGTCTACCCACGATCCATCCCATGTTTTTTTACTGCTTTCGGTATTAATGTTTTCATTTTTGCACGAGCCGCCCACACATGGGACTGCATATGTTTTTTGTTTTGATTTTCTGTGCCAGGTGGAATATCATTTTCGTGTCAAGCTGGTTAACGTTGGTAAAGAAACAAAATATGAGCCCCGTTCAAGCATCCTAAATACTGAACAGTAGCTTAAGATTGATTTAGTACCAACAAACATCATTGTATAACATAACTAAATTATTGAACATTTATAATTTTAATTTAATGGGAAATTCGTCTGAATTTTCAATGGCAACTCAGCCCCTATGCAATTGTACAAATTTCTGATTTTATTGTAAGTGCCATTTCTGTTTCTAAATTTTGTCATAATCCAAATCCGCTGAAGCTAAAAAACAATTTGGAGACTCCAGAAACAAAATGAAATAAAGTGTTTTTTTTTGCTTTTTTATTCAAATCGTTTCTTTATGCTTGGGACGGCGGTGTTGGTCTTTCATGAAATTTTTTGGACCATATATTGATGAGATGTTATCATATGATACAAATGTTTTCTGAATGATTATTTTCGTTACAATTCAAGTAAAATATTCATTATCGAGATGTAGCACAAATATAGTGAACAATGCTTTGATATTCAGCAATGTGTGGTTCTCTCAACTTTTCCTCAAGCAAATAATATTTACAAACAACCATGCGTCCACCGCATGATGATTTGAAATGTCTTGAAAAGTAAAGAAAGTAATCACGTTGAAATTATTGATTTATACAATATTGATTAACACGACCTTCACATTCAATCTCATATTACCATGCTAGGCCATCTCGTAAGGATGATAGAAGTTGATAACGCAATCATCTGGGTCCTTATATCCCTATCGTTCTGTTCCTTCCGCTTATAAACTAAAACAGTAACCTGTGGGAGTGCTCTAGTCTAGAACAAACGGATAACCGGCGAGTGACACTCGAGGAAGGATACAATAATTGTGATGCTTACGTTTCTGAGCCGCACAGGATGGGTTTGTCCGTGAGCTACACGTGGTGCGTTGAAAGACATCCACGACGACGACGATGGCAACCGTTACGCAAAGCAATTCCATATCGCCCTGGGAGTCTAATTGAACTGGGTGATTAACTCTGGGTCTGTTATCTTTTCTGGTCATCTCATTGCTTGGGGATGTTGTCGGTGCACCACTACGTAAATGATGCAGCTTTTGTCTAGATGCAATCCGGAAAGAGTGAGTGCATTGCATCCACCGGTTACTATCACGGGGGTGTCGTTTGGTCCGACTGCTTGAGGACTTTAAACAATTCCCATAATTTTGCTACGATGCGTTTTCAATTTTTCGAATATTTTAGATATACTTAATGTTAGCATTTATCATCATAGCAACGAAAAGTAGAAAGACAATGTACTAGCATCAACAACAGTTCATGATTCACGATTTGTTCACTCTCAATGCTCGGGTTATAGCATTCGGAATAAGCGAGTAGGCGGATAATTACAAAACTATAGCACCATAATCTGCTTTCCGGTTAAGCTTTTAGCGTGAGAGATGATGCGGGACGAGTGCTTATGGGAGTCTGATTAGGCAGGAAATCCGGACCGTATCAGGTGAAACAGAGGCTTTGAGTCCCCGTCATAATATCTATTTAACAGAAAATCCATACATTGGTTCTCTGCTTCAAAGTATCTCGTTTGATTGGAATGATTCATTTGACTACATACAGCTATAAATAATGACATGGTATTCGAATGAAAATTTATCAATTATTGTGCGAATTCGGTATCAAAGAATATATTTCTACGCATGTGTTTAATACCTTAACTATATCCGACAATACAATTATTGATTGCTTTATAATTTAAAAATAACATAGTTACATGATAAGGTGAACCCACGTGAACCGTTCACGTTAGGATCGCATGCCATATCCTGACATGTGTAAGGATATAAGGTAACCAAAGGCAGCAAGGACTATTGTCGTTTTCGGTTTTAAACCTGGGTCAGGTCCGACCCCGACTCTGAATAACCGAACGAAAAACGAATCGGGATCGAGTTATTATGATGGTATTAGTGAGAACTCAATCCGTATCATCTGTTTTGTTTTCAATTCGCATTTTTATCAGCTGGCAGAAACAGACATATTTTATCCATTGAATTTTGTTATTAGTGTTATTTTTTTCTTGTTTTATGAATTATGGGGGAAATCAGACGTTTCTTCTGTTAATTGTGTTAATTGTTTAATGACTAAAATGACTATTATTTCATCAATAAATTAATGTGATTAGGAGCTTGTGATGAATGACGACGGCAATGTGGATTGCCGTGAAAGAATTTATGCCAATCCGTGTTTCGCGATAAACAGTTATGCTGATTCTATATGGCTTTTTGGGTAACAGTGGCTGTGTTACAGTAAATTTGAATTATCAATTATGTCATTGAAATGGAACAGAATAAGAAAATATGGAAACACTTTGTAAAAAATCCAATACAACATTTATTGAGATTTGGGGCCTTTTGTTTTAAAACAAAGAATCAAATCGTACAAGAGTTGAACAGCATTATTTTTTGCTATTTTTCTCCAAGAAGGGGGGTCCTTTTGGGATAAATTGCGATTTCGTCAAAACTGCAAAAACCAAATATACAAGAGAGGCAAATAATTTTTCACTACATAATCTAAACAGGAGATTCAACATAATCAATATCAATGGGATAAAATGTCTTTGTCGGTTTTTTAACGAATTACAACTAAAAACCTTTCTTCCACTAAAAAATTATGCTCAATTCGTATAAAAACTGTTCCTAAATAAACATTTGAATTTATTTATAAATAACCATTTATAAATAAATACAATAAATTTGTTGATGGCAATATAGTTGCCAAAGTCTTATAAATGGTTAATGCCAGGGTTAATACATTATGTTTATATTCTACAAATCCGTAACCTTGAACAAATTATGCACAGACTGCAATAATGAATAAAATAATGGTATGAACATTTTGATATAAATAACTTCATAGCGGCAGATACTCTGGTACGCTATTTTCCCATTGATAGAGCAATTATACCTAAAGCATATGTTCGAATACACAACGTAATAGTGAACAAATAGCAGCTACATTCTCGTCACTGCATTTTATGAATCACATTTTCAACCAAATTTTCAACCCTCATTTTGTGGAGCTATCATCTGAGATAATCAGCGAAAAATATGTCGATATCTGAATCCGATTCACCATCAGAGCAACTTGAAGGCAGCACAAAATTAAAATAATCCATTTTTGCGTGGAAGAGCAACAAAATTGATAAATTTAACAAATGAAACAAACAAAATCAAATACCCATCCATGTCTTTAACGTTTTCAATTTCTTTTAGCGTAAACATAAACACCAGTTTTACAGTTTGTGTTCGAATGTATTGGTGAACCTAGGTTCGATCTCGATAAATCGGCAGAGCGAACTTCATTCATTTTGGGTCGGATCTGGTGCGGATCGCGATCCAACCTGAACGAATAACCGAACGTTTTGACAGCTGTTAGAGCGGATCCGGTGCAGAACTAGGTTCGACCCAGCAATAACCGAAAACGACATATGTCGTCGTGGATGGACGAAACCGGTTGGCTCTCCCATACTAAAATCCAAGATGACTGAATCGTGAATTTGGCAGATTGGAACATCTAGTGGTGTATTCATCTTGCTCGTAACCATGGGTCTATGGACTTGTCTCAAAAGTGGTACATGCTCTTTGTGCTCCTTGAAATCAAATGTGATCACTACATATGTTCTGCGCTATCGAAGAAATCTCTCGGATAAGTTCTCATACAAGAAATACATACAAGAAATCCCTGTAGAAAGCCTATAGGGTCTACACGTGTAACCGAAGGTCTGTCAATTTGTTTCAAAAGTGCTGGTACATGTCCTTGGAAAATAATACGTTCACAACATATGTACTGCGAAACCTCTTTTTGCGCCCAAAACGGGGGAGCGTAAATGCAATCAGAGCGTAAAAAGAGGGAGCGTTATTTTGAATTGAGGGCGTAAAAAGAGGGAGTGCTATTTGGAATTTGGAACGTAAAACAAAATTTGCCCTCTTTTAATCAAACCTAAACCTTAACTTACTTTTAGTCTTAAGATGTGTTTTTTACCAATTTCGGTATTAGGGTCATCAAAATTGTTTTCGTTATAATGGTCGTCCAATTTTTTGAGTGCTGAGGCCGTAAGATGTACTTGGTATGCCGAGAAATCAAGAAATCATAAGGGGTGCAGATCCTTGATGACGCATAGTAAGACGTTCATTATCGTTTTCAAGTATTTAAAGTTTTTTGAGACCCTCCTGGAGCTTGGAGCTTTTTTACTACCAACTATCAAGCTCATTCGTCCCATTGCATTGGACACAGCGTGAGCGTATTTCAAGGCGACATCTGGCTTTACAACACTCTAGCGCAGAGTCAATTATATATCATTTTTCCTATTTTTTTTGCTGCTTCTGTTTTTCGCCTTTTTGCTGCGTCCACATATGCTTTATCGACGTGATCGATGAAGTCCATGACGCTGTTACAGAGGTGCGCGGTGGTTCAATTCAAGTCCATTGTCGAGTCCGTTTTTCATTGCTGTGGAGGTCTGGTTGCCATTATTCGTGTGTTGAAAAGAGGGTCATTGTCAGTCGCTGTCCGATGATTGTGATCACAAGCGTTCCCCAAAGCGTCGTTATTCACGCTGCACCTTTCAGCGACTTGACGAAAGGTAGTTGGGGAGCTGGGAATCGAACCCATGACCATCCGCTTATAAGGCGAATGTGTAGCCAACTAGGCCACGGGACCCCCCAACCTATGTGTTTTGTGATACATAGAATAGAGCGCCTTCATTGCATATGTTGATGATCATCCAAGAAAACCCTGGAAAAGGCTTTCAGGTCTACACGCGTAACCAGAGATCGTTTCAAAAGTGGTACTTGCCCTTTGTGGCACGAAAAATAGAATATGTCCATTGCATAGGTTCATGGTCATCAAAAAAAAACCTAGAAAAGGCCTTAAGATCCACACGCGTAACAAGAGATCTTTCGGATTGTTTGAAAAGGGGTAAATGCCCTTTGTGGTACATGGAATAGAACGCCTTCATTGCATTTGTTCATGACCATCCAATAAAATCCTGGAAAATGCCTTAAAATCTACACGCGTGATCAGAGATCTTTTAGTTTCAAAAGTGATACATGCTCTTTTTGGTACATAGAATAGAATACGTCCATTGCATATGTTTATGGTCTTCCAAGAAAATGCTAGAATAGGCCTCAGGATTTTCACAAGTAACCAGATACCTTTCGGATTGTTTCAAAAGTGGCATATGCCCTTTAGACCGCTTTCATTGCATATGTTCATTGTTATCCAAGAAAACCCTTGAACAATCCTCAAGAACTTCCCGAGTAACCAGAGTCCTTTCGGCCTAATTCAATAGTTATACCCCAAGTAACCAACAATTCTTTCAAGAGTACGTTTTGCGCTTAATCAGCTTCACTGAGCTGCTTAAGCGAAAAACGCACTCTTAAAGGAACTTTTGGTTATTTGGGACATGTCCTTTATGGTACGTAGAATAGAATGCACCCATTTCAAATGTTCATGGTCATCCAAGAAAACCCTGAATTAAGGCATTAGGATCTACACCAGAGATATATCAGTCTGTTTTAAATTTGGTACTTGTAAAATACGTTCATGGCATATGCTAATGATCATCCTAGAAATTTATGGAGTAAGACTTCTAGGCTTACACGAATAGGTATCAGGTATCAGAACCTCGGCTCCATCGCCTTCACAGCCTTTTTCATCACACACCTGACGGAAAAGGAAATGAACAAAAAGGAAAGGAATGTGGATGGGAGAACAAAGGGAATATTTGGAAATGGGCCCTTGAAGAGGGCATACAACGCATAAGCGTACAAGAGCTTATAGCTCCTTATTACAACGGGTTATGAACAACAAAATACTCAGGTTCACTAAGTAAGTGTTTACCAAATATTTGGAAGCGCAATTGTGCATAGACTGGGTAGTTACATATTAGATGATAAGAAGTTCCATAATCGGATTCACAACTATCACAAACAGATGATTCAACGCGTTGAATATTTGCCATGTGATAGTTCAGTCGGCAGTGACCTGTCAAGGCCTTGACTAAGACACTGCAATTCTGTTTAGACAGATTAGCTAAATAGCTTGCTACTACCGGAGATGGTTCCCGGATGTACAATTTTGTTTGATGACATGAATCCAGACTACTCCAATGCCATTTGTGCTGAGTGACAGCCCAAGAGTTGATCAAAAGCTTCACCCAACACTTGGATATTGGAATAGCTGACTCAGGACCAATAAAGTCATGCGATGCTCCATTACGAGCTAACTCATCAGCCAATTCGTTTCCAGCTATGGAAGAATGGCCAGGTACCCATATAAGGTGTAAAGTATTAACTGAATTCAGTTCCTCAATTTGAGTTCGACATGCGATTACTAACTTCGACCTTGAGTTGGCCGAAGCGAGAGCTTTAATAGCTGCTTGGCTATCTGAACAGAAGTATATTACTTTGCCCATAATGCGTTGCTGCAGTGCGGATTGCACACATGATGGCAAATATTTCCGCTTGAAAGACAGTGCAGTGTGTACCCAGTGAGTGTGACTGTTCCAATCTCAGCTCACGCGAATAGACGCCTGCACCTGCTCTACCTTCGAGGAGGGAGCCGTCAGTGTAACAAACAATGCTGTCCGACATACTTCTCTCCAAATAGCCAGATGTCCACTCATCCCGCGAGGGGAATTGTGTCAAAAATGTCCTATAAGGAAAACTACTAACTTGTGTGAGATCACTTGGAGCAAGGAAAATTTTGTCCCAATTAACCATAAGCGGTAACAACGAAGTGTGTGTAGAACTGCGGTTTACAGGATTCTCTTCCATAAAACCGAGTACCCATAATCGGTAAGTACAAGAAAATGCTTCTTGTTTGAGATGTATGTGTAGTGGGGCCACGTCGAAGAGAACTTCGAGAGCAGCCGTGGGAGTTGAAGAGAACGCACCAGTCATTGCCATTAGGCACATCCTTTGAAGATGGCTTAATTTAGACTGAACTGTCCTCACTTCCCCCTTTTGCCACCACACAAGACATCCATAAGCCAAAATTGGTCGTACAACTGTTATGTGAATCCATTTGATATGTTTGGGTTTAAGACTCCAAGTTTTACCAAAGGTTCTTCGGCATTGGCCGAAAGCCATACACGCCTTTTTGATTCTGAGCTCAATGTTAGGAGTCCAGGAAAACTTTGAATTTCTAATTTTACCCACATACTTCACTTGATCAGTTACATTGATTTCAGAACCAAAAAGATGAAATGGACGAATACCATTACGGTTACGTTTTTCCGTGAAAAGAACAATAGATGTTTTATTCGGATTGACCGAAAGGCCACATTGGCGACACCAACTTTCAACTACCTGAAGAGCATTTTGCATCAGGTCGAATAAGGTAGTAATGCACAAACCCACTATCAATGTTAGATAGTCGTCGGCAAATCCATAGGTAGGAAAACCGCCATTATTGAGTTGCAATAGCGTATCTGGAACGAGATTCCACAAAAGTGGAGATAATACTCCCCCTTGAGGGCATCCGCAGACACTTAATTTCCTAATCGCTGCTTGACGTAATGTCGGTTTTTAAGCATCTGGTGAATCCATTTGGTAATGATATAAGGTAGCCCATGACAACATGCGACTTCCAATATTGCATCGAAAGACACGTTGTCGAAAGCACCTTCAATATCTAAGAAAGCACCCAAGCACAATTGCTTTTGAGCGAATGCTTTCTCGATATCGTACACAACCTTGTGTAGAAGAGTCACGGTGGACTTTCCAGATTGGTAAGCATGTTGATTAACATGAAGAGGCATGTTTGCCAAACAGTCATCACGAATGTGATGATCGATAATACGTTCTAAGCATTTCAGATGAAATGAGGTCAGACTGATGGGTCTAAAACTCTTTGCTTCTTCATACGAAGCACGTCCTCCTTTTGGGATAAACTTTACATCCCGCCAGGATATGAAAGAATCCGTCCCTGCTGAATGGCGTCTGTTCCAACTCCTTCTGCACTGCTTCCTTAGCTTAGCCAAATCGGAATTCCACCAAGGGGATCCTCTAGAGGTTTTTACAGAACGTATGGGGCAAGCTTCTTCGAAAGCTTCCACGATGTGCAACGTTGTAGTATCAACTGCATCATCCAAGTCGGTAGAAGTTTCTATAGAAGGTAGATATCCATGAAATTTGGTAGAGAGCAACTCTGTGTAAAGATCCCAGTTTGTTGAACGGGGATTTCTAAAACGCAAGGTCTGCGAAGTAACATTCAAATGATCAAAGTAGATGTAGCGATGGTCAGATATCGATTCCTCATCTGACACATGCCAATTCGTCAACTCGTGACTGATTCTATTGGAGCAAAGGGTTATGTCTAACACCTCTTTTCTATTAGATACTATAAAGGTTGGGCGATTGCCTATGTTAAGTAAACTGAGTTCGGTACTACTTAAGTATTCCATCAAGCTGGAGCCTCTCAGATTGAGCTACCCCAGATGATGTGATGAGCATTAGCATCACTGCCGACAATTAGCGGAAGGCCTTTTGAAGTGCAATATATGGCAACTCGTTTGAAAGCATCCGCCGAGGATGGTTCATCATGCGATAAATAAACCGAACAATAGGCATATTTCCTGACAGGGGAGGGGGTATGGAGTAATACTTCTAGGCTTACACGAATAGCTTGAGGGTCTTTAATTTCAACATGGTACATGATCTTTGCGATATTAACCCGTTTTTTCCCTTACGTTCTCGGCGTGAAGTTGTATCATTCCAATTCTTCGATAACTGCCTCCATTACGGAGATTGATCCGAAGACCTTGACTGTATGAAGTTCGTAGACTACCTGGAGCCCACGACAACAACAATAACTACTTGGAATACAAACATATACCAAGAAGGAGTCACAAAACTTGTTTATTCTTCGATATCTGCCTCCATTACTGAGATTGATCCGAAGACCTTGACTCTATGGAGTTCGTAGATTACCTAGAAACAATGATAACAACAAGAACTACTTGGAATGCAAACATGTTTAAGAAGAGGTCACTCAACTTGTTTAATCTTCAATAACTGCTTTCATTACTGAGATTGATCCAGTGACCTTGAACCTATGGAGTTCGTAGGCTACTTGAAAGCCACGACAACTACAAGAACTTGTTGGAATACAAACGTATACCAAGAAGGGGTAACACAACTTGTTTATTCTTCAATAACTGCTTTCATTACTAAGGTTACTTAGGTTGATCCACAGACCTTGACTCTATGGAGTTCGTAGACTACCTGGAGCCTGAGACAATAACAAGAAATACTTGAAATGCAAACATGTTTAAGAAGAGGTAACACAACTTGTTTTTTCTTCAATATCTGCTTTCATTACTAAGGTTTATCCTATGGAGTTTGTAACTACCGGTGACGTCCACACGTCTAGGCAGTGGACGTCCACACGTCCCCAAACTAGCTCACTAAGGGTCTTAATTCTCAGGGCCGGCTAAAGGCCTGCTTGAGGGACACAACGACTAGGAAGAAGATGAGGCGTGGACAAAACTTCAAAATCGACACAATTGCATGCTGAGGAAAGCGAGAAATTAATTAAAGATCGAGATACATTTCACTTATTTATTTGACTGAATGTTTTTCTTTTTGTTTTGATTTAGTGGTTAGTTTAGTGTTAGTTCCGTTGCGGCCGTTTGTTGTTGGTCATACCTTCGTAATTATAACTCTCCGTGCGAGATGTTAGGTGGCGGTGGGTTACAGTTGAAAACCTAATAAAGAAAAAAAAAAAGTTACCGGCGAACACAGCCGGGATGGGTCTTCGGATGAAACGGGGTTTACGGATATCTGAGGGATTCGTTTTTGGGGTGCCGGACTCGGGTGAGGTTCAAAGTTGCGCTCCATGTCGGCCGGTGGGCGGCCAGAGTCGGCGTCGTTAAGGAAAACATGCCCTGTTGGTTCATCAGCCACGAGTTGGCCGGCAGTTTGATGTTTGAATGGCTTGGTTGAACCCGTCGTCAGAATACAGCTCGTCGCCGAATGTAAGCATGGGTAGAAAATCGGATCACTTGGTGGCATTGTGCCTCTCGAAAGCTAATAACAGGACCAGATACGCTTCACTAGATGCCATAACCGGAGAAATTGCTGAAGGTGGCTGCCACGCGGAGATCGAAATACTCGCGGACGCAATCCCGTGGAGTCTTGAATGCGAGAATCCCTCTCTTTCTGGTGTCAGCCTTCGTTTCCGCACGTGGATAGTGTAGCTGTGAAGTCCGAGCTTAGAGCAGTTTTACGGTTGCTTCGAATTTCAGCTCCAGCGGCAATTCCGATGTAGCGAACAAAGCCCTTTTTGTTCGCTCGACCAGGATCACTTTTTTTTCAAAATCTTTTCGTCCGCACTCCAGAACGGCCTAGCAAGAACTCCCTCTTCTCGGCCTTCCCATTCCCCTCCCTGTTTCCTCGTCCTCCTCCCATCTCTCGTTTGCTTCCGCTCGGATCTCCGGATGACATCTATGATACTCGCTCTTCCGCTCGCAGGGGTGTGGTTAGCGCGTCGCGTTAGTATATACACTGCTAAGACGAAATACACACATAGAGTGTAACTTACCTGTGTATTCCGCCTTATGGGTACTTCATGCGGAGTCTCACAACATTAGGTTAATTTTAGGCAACTGTGTCGATAATTATTGTTATCCTATTCGGTAACAAGTTCGTAGGCTACTTGAAAGCCACGACAACTACAAGAACTACTTGGAATACAAACGTATACCAAGAAGGGGTCACGCAACTAGTTTATTCTTCAATAACTGTCTCCATTACTGAGGTTGATCCACAGACCTTGACTATATGGAGTTCGTAGACTACCTGGAATCAAAGACAACTACAAGAACTATTATGTCTGAAACTCGATTATGCATATGTACAACATGTGATAGATTTAGTTCGGAAAAGGTATTGGAGGGTAACCGAGGTATTGTAATTAATTTCCACTCCGGGTGGCTTAATACCCGGCATATAGGCAATTAACTTTGAATGTACTGAACACGAACTACTTGAATGAGATTTATTAGATGACCTGGAACATATACTGTGAAAGCATTATATGCTAAGCACCATAAAGAGCATGCACCGTTTTTGAAATTGCACGATAGACTTTTGGTTACGTTAGCAGACCTTAAGATCTTATTCCTGGGATTTTTTGGATGACTGAGGCCTTACTGGGCTGCGAAATGGTGAGTTGACATCCGGGAAGGGGCGCCTAACATAGCTCTGGTCCTCACAAGTTCCAATACTCACGCTTCCACGGGTCCTCCGATGACAATTGACCGCCAGCTAAGGGTTGTGTACTTAGCTGGTAGTGCAGCCTGGGCACTGTTGTCCTTCTGACATCAGCTAGAGTGAGAGGGTGCGTACTGTGGGGTCTGCCTAGGATGTGGTGGGGTTCGACAGTGGGCTCTGTTGAACTTCTATAAAAAGTTGAACTCAAATAAAAAACAAATTTGACCCGACTGATCGAGCGTCTGTCCACCAAGGAGGTGCGGCTCCAACAGCGTCTGTTCTGGCATCCAGCGGCTGAGTATGAAATGCTATTCCCCGGAAGCTATACCTAAGATGGCAGCCCCATCCCGGTGGATAGGGAACCTTGGGCCAACAACCTACTGTTCCCGAAACATCAATTTGTTCGAGAATCCGATAATGAAAGAATACGGACTGATTTTACGGCGACGACTCTTAGCGCGAAACAACGGACACGAATAGGAACATGGAACGTTTTAACCCTAGCCCAGCAGGGTAAATTGGCACAACTTGCCAATGAGGCACGCCGCATGAAGCTTGAGATCCTGGGACTGAGTGAAGTCCGTTGGCCAAACTTTGGAGAACACAGAACGCCGTCGGGACAAGTTCTGCTATACTCTGGTTTACGAGGTGAACACGCTCCCCGGCATCGCGGAGTTGGCTTCCTACTAAGCGCTCAGGCACACTCTGCGCTTATGAAGTGGGAACCTATAAGTGAAAGGATAATCGTTGCCAGATTTAGAACACGGGTCCGAAACCTTACTATAATCCAATGTTATGCGCCAATCGATGCTGTCGATCAGCAAGACAAAGAGAACTTCTACAGTCAACTCAATGCCATCGTAGATAGAATTCCGAAGGGTGATATATGAAGATCTGTTTGGGCGACTTCAATGCGAAGATCGGATCCGACAACCCGCATTATGGGGCGCCATGGTCTCGGAGAAATGAGCGAGAACGAAGAGCTGTTCGCAGAATTTTGAGGTAATAACGACATGGTGATCGGGGGATCGCTCTTCCCTCATCGACCGGTTCACAAGGTCACGTGGGACTACGGCTTTACAGCTTTACAGAAAATCAAATCGACCACATCTGCATCAGCCGAAAATGGAAACGGAGCCTTCTTGATGTACGGAATAAACGTAGTGCCGATATCGCGTCTGATCATCACCTCCTCATCGGCGAAATACGCCTGCGCATTGCGCGGATTCGTCGGCAGGAGGAAAGAGTTGGACGACGATTCAACACACGCCGACTGGAAGATGCCACGGTGAAACGGTCCTTCGTTGAAGAACTGGAGACGCGTGCTGCAGATATTCCGGAAGGTGGCAGCGTGGAAGACCAATGGACCGCCATCAAGAATGCCTTCATCGCCACCAGCGAGAACAATCTGGGTGAACTACGCAGCCAGAGAAAACAATGGATCACCGATGAGACCTGGAGGAAGATAGAGGAGCGAAGAGAAGCCAAAGCCGCGATAGAGCGATCGAAAACCAGAGGAGCCAAAGTCTTAGCCCGTCAACGATACACGGCTCTTGAGAAGGAAGTAAAACGCTCATGTCGACGGGACAAGCGAGCGTGGGCAGACTCTCTGGCCGACGAAGGAGAGAGAGCCGCCGCAACCGGGGACATTCGCCTCCTCTACGATATCTCACGACGCTTAAGCGGGGCGAAGATAAATGCAACGATGCCTGTGAAAGACGCGAATGATCAGTTATTGACCGACCCAACTGACCAGCTGAAACGCTGGTTCGAGCACTTCGAACAACTTTTTCAAGTGCCAACCAGGCCATCACCACCTCGGCATGATCTGCCTAGGATCCGACGTATAACACGTGTCAATACCGAAGCTCCATCACTGCTAGAGATTCAAACAGCAATCCAAAGCATGAAATCGAATAAAGCCCCAGGGGTCGACCGCATATCAGCCGAGATGCTCAAAGCTGACCCCATGACATCCGCTCAACTACTGCATCGTTTATTTCGTAATATCTGGGACACCGCAACTTTCCCGGTCGACTGGATGCAAGGTATCTTAGTGAAGGTGCCCAAAAGGGTGACCTGACTATATGCGATAACTGGCGAGGCATTATGTTGCTGTGTACCGTTCTCAAAGTTCTGTGCAAAATTATCCTAGCCCGGATTCAGGAGAAGATCGATGCGACTCTCCGGCGGCAGCAAGCCGGATTCTGTGCCGGAAAATCCTGTGTGGACCATATTGTCACGCTCCTCATAATTTTGGAGCAGGTCAACGAATTCCAAGAGTCCCTTTACTTGGTATTCATTGACTACGAAAAAGCTTTCGACCGTCTCAATCACGAGAATATGTGGGGCGCCCTGAGACGCAAGGGGTTCCTGAGAAAATCATCGGCCTCATCGAAGCACAGTACGAGGCCTTTTCGTGTAGAGTGCTGCACAATGGGGTCCTGTCCGACCCTATCCGGGTCGTAGCTGGTGTGAGGCAAGGATGTATTCTATCACCGTTACTGTTCCTCATCGTAATCGATGAGATTCTGGTAGATGCGATTGACCGTGAACCAAACCGCGGGCTGTTATGGCAGCCTATAACCATGGAGCACCTAAACGACTTCGAATTGGCGGATGACGTTGCACTACTCGCGCAACGGCGCTCTGATATGCAGAGTAAGCTCAACGACCTTGCCGATCGCTCCTCCTCGGCAGGTTTAGTCATCAACGTCAACAAAACCAAATCGTTGGATGTAAACACGGTGACTCCTTCCAGTTTCACAGTAGCCGGGCAACCAGTGGAGAATGTTGAAAGCTTCCAATATCTTGGTAGCCAAATGGCGTCAGACGGCGGTACCAAGATCGACATAGGCGCACGGATCAAGAAAGCAAGGGCTGCCTTTGCGAGTTTAAGAAATATCTGGAAAAACAGGCAGATAAGTGAACGCACCAAAATACGAATTTTCAACTCTAACGTGAAATCTGTGCTGTTATACGCTAGCGAAACATGGTGTGTATCAGTGGAGAACACTCAACGGCTGCAGGTGTTCATTAACAGATGCCTGCGGTATATAATTCGGGCCTGGTGGCCTCACAACTGGATCTCAAACAACGAGCTCCATCGTCGTTGTCACCAGAGGCCGATAACAACAAAAATTCGGGATCGGAAGTGGGGCTGGGTCGGCCACACTCTACGTAGGGGCGGAAACGAAATCTGTAAGCAAGCATTAGACTGGAACCCAGCGGGACATCGCAGCAGAGGCAGACCCAGAGGCTCATGGCGGAGAAGCCTCAATAAAGAAATAAAAGAAGTCGACCGAAATCTAACCTGGCAACAGGTTAAAGCGATAGCCGGGCATCGCTCAGGATGGAGATCTTTCAAGTCGGCCCTTTGCACCACCGGGGGTGTACAGGATCCATAAGTAAGTAAGTAAGTGAGGCCTTACTCCAGCGGTTTTTGGAGACCCTGAACATATACTATGAACACCGACTATTTTAAGAAGCGCAATGAGCATGTAAAAAAATTGAAACTGATTGATAGTCCTTTGGTTACGCGTCACGGTGCCCCCAGACGCGAATATTATCGCACTTTCATGAACCTCCGTGGTTTTCTCACGAAAAGAAAGCTTAGAGAACCAGGAAAAGGATACGGGGTGTTTTAAAATCTTTCATCGGTAAAATTTTGAATACGCCCTATTTTAAAATTGTATGGTTTTTCCCATTTACATACATGTTAGCTGCAAAATATAATGATTTCCTTTTCAATAAATCAAGTATTGTTGAAATACCAGAAGCAAAACGAAATCTTCCAAATAAATGAATGTTCTTCAACATTGATAAGAAAATTATTTTGAGCTTTTTAGTGGAATGTTTTCACCTGTCATAAGACGAGTTTATACAATCCCATTGAATTCCACCACTTAATTGTATCTTGACAGATACGTATTTCGACCTCAACAGTAAGGCCGTCTTCAGTGTCTCGTACTTGACTCGACTTTTGTCCTATGTTTATCCGAAGTCGAGTCAAGTACGAGACACTGAAGACGGCCTTACTGTTGAGGTCGAAATACGTATCTGTCAAGATACAATTCAGTGGTGGAATTCAATGGGATTGTATAAACTCGTCTTATGACAGGTTCTTCAACATTGTTTGCTATCTCTTTCCCTCTGCTGGAAAATTTACCCATTTTGGGAGAGTAAGGATCTACTTATTTAAGTGAGTGAAACTAGCCATGTTCTAAAAATCAAGTAATTTGGATGGAATAACTTGCTAAGCTTACCGTGTAAAGATTGCATAGGCATTGAGTCTTTTGCTACACAGAGCTACCCGAAAGTAAGTTGTCTTCAGTCAAAACCGTACTTTGGGCCAATAACCCAAACCAAAAAAAAATTACCGAAAGCTAAGTTTAATTTACACAAAGTGAACTTTGATACACACAAAATTGAGAATATTAAATATACTCAAAATTTGGGTTGTTGGGCCGAACTACCCCGGTGAGGTGCTTGCATCTTGCTCTTGTTTTATCAACAATCATGAGAAAGAAAGTGAAAATACCAGAATTTTGAGTATATTTTGTCGCGATATTCTCATCAGTAAATATTTTGAACTCAAGTTCTGTGTTGATTTTTCTGTCCGTTCTTTTGTAACCAGTGATTTGTTTTTATTATAATCATTCAATTTCACATCTCTGTGCCTAGACAATTACTGATGCATTAGGAAAGCGAATATTCTATGCTTGTTTTAATTTATTATGTTTACATGTAACACTTTTCTTACAATACCTATTATCCAATAAAATTCGTTGAATTTATTTATCACGATAGTGAATTGGCATTTGCACACATCTTTTATTAAGATTTCATTTCCAAGCACACGCCAACTAAGTTGCGGCGCTTTTCGTGATCGATGTTCATGACTATTGAGAACATATCACTTTACTGAATATTATAAGATGTCTTGACGTATGGCTAAATAATTGAAAACATTGGATTGTCTAATCTGGAGAATAAAATGTGCAATTGAGAGCGAAAACTTACGCGCACAGCACTGTTGTTCCATTGGATTCATAGTTCGACCAATCTTAATGTATGACAGACCTACGTGGGCTGGACTCATTACATGAATATCGAAGAACATTAATTTATTTGGAAGATTTCGTATCGCTACTGGCATTTCAACAATATTTGATTTAATTACTATTGAAAAGGGAAAAATCGTTCAATTTTAAAATAGTGCGTATTCAAAATTTCACCGATGAAAGATTTTAAAACACCCCGTATCCTTTTCCTGGTGCTCTAAGCTTTCTTTTCGTGAGAAAACCACGGAGGTTCATGAAAGTGCGATAATATTCGCGTCTGGGGGCACCGTGCGCGTGTAGACTCTTAAGCCTTACTTCAAAGATTTTTTGTATAACCATGGACAAAAGCTGTAAACCTTGAAAATGAGCAAAAAGTACATGGGTTTCTGTTTCCAAAACTGTCAAAATTATGTAAATCGGTTGAAAATTGTTAAAGTTATGAAAATATCAATTAATGGGAACACGGGTACCCTGTCGGCCATCCACGTGATAAAAAAAATCAGATGCCCCTCCTCACTGTATCAACGTGATTTTCTCACAGATGCTACATTTTATGGAGTTCTTAGATGTCACCGAGTTTCAGCTTTCAGTTATAAAAAGACATTGAAATATCACCACTTGAAGTTGAAAAAGGAACACGGGTACTCTGTCGGCCGCGCAAGGGTTAAAATTCATTTATTTTCAATTTTTTTTGTCGTGCATATTATCATCTGTTACATTTCAAGTGATTGGCCACTCGGCCCTTCAACTTTAGTCCAGTTTTTAATTTTAATTGATGTAATTTTAATTTATAAAAGTTTTCTAATTGCAAGATAGCCTTAAAGAGGCATCGGTGAATTTTTAAATTTTGATAATTTAACTACTATTTACACATATTTACAATAAAAATTTGATAACCTAGATTGGAACAAGCGCCCTAATCACAGCTAAAATGTCCGAAAATAAGCAACGAACCCTAAACCGATTTTTACATGATAGAGAACTGATTCGGGAGGCTATACCCCATGATAAATTTCTTTTAGAAAGCTCCAAATGTGGGGAGCACTGGCTCTGATGATGCATTTCAACTTGTTCTATACAGCTGTGCAGTAACCAACACGAAATGAGCGAAAACAAAGCGAGAATCACCATTTTTCTGTGGGGGCTGCCTATCCGATTCTGTTTTTTCGCACTTGTATACAAGTTTCGGGGCCCTCCTTAGCCGTGCGGTAAGACGCGCGGCTGCAAAGCAAGACCATGCTGAGTGTGGCAGGGTTCGATTCCCGGTGCTAGTCTAGGCAATTTTCGGATTGGAAATTGTCTCGACTTCCCTGGGCATAAAAGTATCATCGTGTTAGCCTCATGATATACGAATGCAAAAATGGTAATCTGGCCTAGAAACCTCGCAGTTAATAACTGTGGAAGTGCTTAATGAACACTAAGCTGCGAGGCGGCCCTGTCCCAATGTGGGGATGTAATGCCAATAAGAAGAAGAAGAATACAAGTTTGATAAATTTGTTATCATGGTTTGTTATGATTCGAACAGTTTTTGCCTCTCTTTTATCGTTGTTCGTTATCTATTGACAGCATTGACAGCGATTTCTGCAAACCCTGGTAAGGACATACACGAGAACCAAAGGCAGCAGGGACTAGGTCTAAGGGATTGAACATCCCTCCCCTTAGTCATGAGCTTCGTTAAACCTCTACAAAAAGCTGCATGTATCAGCAAGCAGGTCCAATCAAAGTTACCGTGTGCCGCTCAAAGCACACTAGCCCAGCCCGCCAACGGTAAAGTTAACTGACGCAAGCAAAAATCGATATGGATACAATGGATCACAGGCTGACAGTTGTGTCAATCCACTTGAAATAGCGGGTGGGCTCCGTCCCGTAAAATCATGGCAAGTCTTGGGGTATGCCGTTCCAATCCAGCGCGTTTGGCTTACCCAACTAGATGAGAATAGATACAGTTGATTCCTTCGTGGCTTATGCCTCTGTGTATTATGTCTGGATTTGACCCAACAAATATGAATTAAAGCTAAAGCCACCAACAACGCAACGGAGGAAATAGTGCTGAACTTAATCGAGAAGTAAATACAGGTAAACTTCGATATAACGTACATATCGATTTCAAGTTTGTACGTTATATCGAATTGTACGTTATATAGAAACATGAGTAATCATCCTTATTTTACACTACATAAATGTTGTACTATCATGTACTTTATAGGCTTTATGGGCGTTGCTAAGAAAAATGACCCGAGGAATTGTATTCGTCATTTTATTTCTATATAAAGTACAGGAAATAAGAGGCTGAGAGGCACTGGAAACATATAGCTTGCTTTTCGTTGCACCGTTTGTTTGATTTATTGAGTATCCGCGATCTTTAGTGGATTTACACTAGGGCACGATGGGGCACGTGACTCGCTAAATTGAATATTTTCATAAATATTTAATTATATACGTCAATATTATTCTGAAAAAAAAGCTGATATCACGGTAATTTATATCAATTTTATTCGAAATTCCGATGGAATTTCTAGAGAAGTTCCTGAATAAAAGTCTGGAGAATTTTATGATTTTCACATCGGAAATTCCTTTGATAGGGGAAAATACCTATTCTTGGCAGTCTAAGACATTCGCCAAATTGAATGATAAAAATAATGAATAATTACACTAAAACACAGGTATAGTTCAACTGGTATACATTCGTATGCTCTTCCTTTGATGATTGGTGTTCACTTAATATAATATCTTTTACCACAAACTTAGTAAATTTAATATAAAGTAACAGGTCAAAGTTTCTTCTATTGGCATAGCAATTTCTATTATCAGCAATGATTTTGCTCCCTTCAGCAACTAGACATGGAAGCAGAAAACTAGTAATGTATTGGTGCCAGATGCTGGTTGTTTATATCCTCTAGTAGTAAAATTCATTCATAATAATCGGCCGCACGCTCATATCGCTTCACTCAATTTTGGAAGAAATTTTATTAATTATCAAACCTGGCTTAAAACAAAACATGAATTTTAGCTTTGGCATCAATTTTATAGGCAAAAACATTTAAACACATTGTAAAACAAATTTTACCCCTTATGCGGCCAACAAAAAACAGACGTGAATGGCAGATAGGGAGCCCGTGTACCAAGATATTGACAATTTCATAACTTTTACCATTTTTAACCTATTTGAATAATGTTGGCCATTTTGGAGAAGGGAACTTACATACTTTTCGTCCGCTGCCAAGATTTACATCTTTTGTCTTTTGTAATGCCTTAGAGTCTTCACGCGTAAGCAAAAGTCTATCAACCAGTTTCAAATATACAACTTGCTCTTTACGGTCCTTAGATTTGAAGGTCCTTACATGATATGTTTGTTTCACCAAAATATTGCGAGAACAGAGAAAACTTCTATTTTTGCGGAGCAAAGAAGAAGAAGAAGACTGAGTGTCGGAAACTTCAAATGACATGCACTGTGCGAAAAGTGTAGATATTCCTTGATATCAAGAATATTCGAAAAGTCTAAAATGCTTCAAAATCGCTCAAAAACGCTCCGGAATGCCTTTAAAGTACCATAAAATTTATTTAAAATATATAGCGGCATGTAACACTCGTTTGAAGTTACATATTTCCTTTGATTTCAATAATCAACATTCACACCGAAAAAATCAACCAACATTATTTTCCGTGCATCAAGTGATTTGACGTTTGCGGAACAACTTTCCGACGGTCGACCGTCGGACCCTTGTTCGAATCTTCTCGCAATAATCATGGGGGTTGTGTACAACGACGTAAACTATGTAAAACCAAATCTATACACATAAGATTGAGCTGGAGCCACCTCATTCGTACACTACGTTTCACAGTCGAATAATTGATAATACCCTAAAAGTAGGCAATTATTGAAATGCGCTATGTAGGAACGGGAATGGTTATGATTTTTTTGATGAGCTTAGAAAGTATTAAAGTTGCAAAAGGAAAACGGTTCTGTCAGCCACATAAGGCTTAAAATACTACGGTGTGGCTATCACTTTTGATATAATTCATGGTCTGAGTAAAATCTGAATAGAAGCATTTGTATTCTAACACTTTTTAAAATAAATGCCAACGCCGGATATTTTGTTCGTAGTTTTGCTAAAATCAAATCACATGGAATTGTGCGTGGTATTTTTCTTAGCGTGTGTTTGATATGCTCACAAACACATTCTCTCCCTCTATTCCAAAGTGTGCTGCTGTCAAAGAAAACGAACAGTCCCGATTTTATTTAGTGAAATATAGAGCAAATATTGCTTAAATTTGCTCTTTGTGGTGATAATCAAGTGGTGATAAAGTGTAAAAAGTAGTTTACGTGCTTAATTTGTCGTGTCATACGCAATAAAGAGAAGAAACAGGCGATCCAAAAAAGTAAGTAACAGTTTGCTATTCGTGCGCTGCTTTCTTTGGCAATGCAATAATGGCAAGGATTTCGTAGGTGCAAATTTGTTTCGGTGATTAACACATCAAATCTTGCTACTTTTACACAAACAACTTATTCAAATGAAAGCTTAGACTTGAAATTGTGTGATTGAATCAAAATTATGTTCATAAATAGTGTATGTTTGCTGGAAAACGCAAATATTTTTTAGGGTGCCAACAACTGTCGCACCCTGCCAATGCCGTATTCTACCCTATTTTTTTCAGAGATTCCTTTAGGAATTCTTCTCTTCAATTAAAACATACAAAATACCTGAATTCTATCCGATAATTTGTTGGATTTATTCTTCCAGAAATTTTAATACTTCCTTGAAGGAATTTTCAACAAAATGTTTGAAGGAATTTTTGATGGAATTTTCAACGAAAAAGTCAAAGATTTCCTAAAGGGATATGCCAAGAAATTCCAAACGGCATTTCCAAACTATTTCCCAAAGAATGCCTAAAAAATCAAAAGAATTCTCCGAAGCATTTTCCGCTGGTATTACCGAAAAACATTCCTGAGAAATGTTTAAAGAAATTCTGGAAATTCTGAATAAAATTCCAGAGGAATTTCCGAAGAAATTTCTGAAAGAGTTGCTGAAAAAACTGAGGAATATGCAAAGTAATTTCCTGCAGAAAGATCTGAAATATTTGCTGGAGAAAGTTCTAAACGAATTTCTGGAGGACTTTTTAGAAAATCCTGTTTTTTTTTTATTTTTATTAACGTCTTTTTTTAATTTAGAAATTAAGTTCGACGCTAACAGGAATTTCTGAAGAAATTTCCTAAGGTATTTGCGAAAGAATCTCCATAGGGATTTCCGGTGGAATTCCTGAAGGAACTCTTAAATGAATTCCTAAAAAGTAAATCTAAAGCAACTTCCGAAGAAATTCCTAAGCGAATTTTCAAAACCTTAAAAATTTTCCGAAGGAATTTGTAAAGGAATTCCAGAACGAATCTCCAAAGGATTTTTTGAAGGAATATCCGAAAGAATTACCAAAATATTTTCCGTAGATCTTTCTAAAGGAGTTTCGGAAGGTTTTATCGGATAATGTTTAAAAGGAATTCGTAAATATATTTCTAAATGATTGATTCGCAGAATTTCCTAAAGAATTCCAGGAAGAAGTTTTGAATTCCGAAGGAACTCATTAGGTAGATTCTGAAGTAATTCTTAAAATTCATTCTTTTCGAAGAAAATGATTTTTAGATTTATTTCCGAAGTTGTTTCCGGATGATTTTTCAAAGAAATCCCAGCTAGTTAACCTGTCTTTAGAGCCCCGGCCTTCCTCGCAGCACTGCACCACTCTTTCCTTCCTCGTCTTCCTTCCTTCCTTCTGTGGCTGTGTGGGCTTACCGGTGGTATCGCCGGGTGGCTTGGAGATCTTCCTCGCTTCTTGCTTCGTTACAACTCGACCAATAAGAAGGGCGATCGACTTTCAGCAGATTGGGATTGGGCCGGATTGGGCCGACTACGGAACCAGGGAATTACGGCGGTTCTTGCTGGGGTTTTCAACGTAAAGACCGTGGGGTTGTCCTCAACGCCTTCTCTTGTCCCAAGTATTTTCTCTCTACTCTTCAACATCCAACTTTGGTAACATTGTAACTTTGTAACATCCGTTCGCTTCAAAATATTTTGGAATAGTGACCGCATCCCAGGGTCATAACCTCCTTTGTCAAGTCAGTGACCTCGTCTCATAGTATCAACCCAATTACGCCCTCCCTCCTTAATGGCTACTTAACGAAGGTTCTTCTGGCCTTCTGGTGTTAGGTTGGAGGACTATGGTGAGTGGTTGGATGCGGTCTTATAGGGTGGTGGAGGCAAATCATGCCCTGCTCTACTGCAGTTGCTAAAGTACTGGGAAAACCTACGAGATGAGTTTTACCTGCCATTCACAAACAATTAACGCATTAGACTACATTGTCAAGAATTTCTCGGAAACACTCACCACTTTTATTCTAGAATTTTTTGAACAATTCCTGGGATGATTTCTAAAAGTGTTGCTCAAGGAGTTTCCGAAGGGGGTCCAGAGGTCTTAGGATTTTCTTGGAAGAAATTGAAGAAAGAATGCAATGTGAAAGTATTGACCTAATGTGTAAGGGAAATTCCGAAAGAATTCCTGGAAAAAATTTCGAAGGAATTACTGGATTAATTTCGGGAATATGTTTTGAAGTAATCCCTTCGGGAATTGCCGGACTTCCTGAAGGAATATCCGAAGGAATTCCTGTAGAAATCTAGGAACTTCTTCGCAAATTCTATTTCGAGTTCCTTCCTGAATACCTTTAGGAATTGCTTGAAAATATATTCAGGAAACTCCTTCGGAGATTCTTTTAAGAATTCTTTTAAAAATACCATTGGACATTCTTTAAAATATTCTTCCAGAAATTACTTTACAAATTAGTTTCGAAAATTTATTTAGTGACGAATTTCGCGCCAACTCGACCAGCGGTTGGCAGCACCATCTCAGAATCGAATGAAACTTGGTGAGCATGAAGATATGGTATTTCTAAGCCACTCTGCATACTTAGTTTTTCAAAAATTGTCAAGAGTAACATTTGATGAGGGCCTAATTTTTTTTCATGGATTTTTATAAATCGATGTTACTCTAAAATGACAAGACCTACAAAAAGTGTTGTATGGCCAACTGTCGTGAAATTCCCAGAAGTTTTTGGAAAAATATCTGAAAAATAAAATACTGATTTCTACACTGAAAAAAAAGAGTTTTAAAATTAAAATCGATATCACAAAAACCTCATCTCAGAAATCGATGAAATTTTTTCTGCAGATAGGTATTTTAATTATCTAACTTTTCTGGGAATAATGTTCCTGTGACATATTTAAGGAAAAAAAGTTTTTCTAACAAAAACTTTTTTCATGTCAATATTGAGTGAAAATTTATCAGCGTGTTTCATGCCTCCAGCGCCAATTATAGGTTCAGCAGCCTATCATCAACCAACGACACATTTTGGAAGTATAAAAATTTGTTTATGAAGCAATTTAGCATAATCTAACATTAATGTGGACCAACATTTGGAAAGGGCGTATATTTTCCTAGATTGCTTATATCAATGTTACACACAAATGACCAGATTTACAAAATTGTGATGTTTGATGGACTATTGTAAATTTGTCTGAACTATGAAGTCTGAAACATAAAAGAGCGTTTCGTTCACCGGGAAAATAAATTAATGAATGTAAAGATTAAAATTGGTTTAGCAAAAAAAATTGGAGGTCGATTTTTTTAATCAGATAAACATTTTGATTCCAAACGATGAAGCTCGGTAGGTAATTTCATTAAGGGGATTACCGGTAAACGCACTTTTAAAGAATAATAAATTTTCCGCATTTTTTAAATTTTTTCTTCAATTTTATTTGTTATTACACCTAATTCTTATTTCTACTTGAATACTCATTAATTTGTAAACTTAGTCGAACAATTCAAAGACTTTTGGGTCTTCATCTGAGTTGGAATATTCTTAACCAGGATTTTATTATGAGCGATTATTATAAAAGAATGAAGCTTTTGTGTGCCAATTATAGTTTTTGCTTTTTTGAAAAGTTCATCAAACTCTTGTTGAGTACCGTCGTCTGGAGTGACAATGGGTCCAATGGGGGTGAGAATGGGTCACTGTTTCAACTACTTAGAATGCTTGTAGAATGGATGTATCTGAGGACAAGAAGACAAAAATATAAGAGACCTTTTTGAACGATTTTGCTCTACGCCCTCCATGCTCGCGGTGAGAGAGACTTCTGATTAATAAAGTTAACGTTTTCTAATTAACCGTTTCTTTTAAAGTAAACTTCGAATGGATGTATTGTTGCCTGGGAATTATTCCAACCTTGAGCAGCATTTTGGATAATGAATGAATAATTTTCAGAGAAATCTAACTGTACAAGTGTATTGCTGTTTGCAAATAATGTCATAAGTTATAAGTTTATCAATTTTTTCAATAAAATACGATACAAAATCATCTACAGGCTTTATAACGGTTTCTAAATTACACCGTTCAGTGGTTAGCCTTTGCTGAAAAACAACATCCTCTTTTCCACTATTACAATTAAATATCACTTCAGTTTCGTTTCGGCAACATTGCCCGTTTTCAAAGTAATTATTTTTTTGTAATTGTTTTTAAGTTAATTCGATACAAAAAGTCAAATAAAACACAAACCCTTTTCAAATGTTGGTCCACAATTATGTTAGATTATGCTAATTTGCTTCCCAAACAAATTTTTATACGTCCAAAATGTGTCGTTGGTTGATGATAGGCTGCTGAACCTATAATTGGCACTGTAGGCATAAAACACGCTGATAAATTTTAACTCAATATGGACATGAAAAAAGTTTTTGTTAGAAAATCTTTTTTTCCTTAAATATGTCACAGGAACATTATTCCCAGAAAAGTTGGATAATTGAAATACCTATCTGCAAAATTTCATCGATTTCTGAGATGAGGTTTTTTTTGTAATATCGATTTTAATTTTTTTTAAACTAATTTTTTTCAGTGTAGAAATATTTTTCCTAAAAACTTCTGGGAATTTCATGACAGTCCGCCATACAACACTTTTTTGTAAGTATTGTCCTTTTAGAGTTACATCGACTTATAAAAAATCCATGAAAAAAAATTAGGCCCTCATCAAATGTTACTCTTGACAATTTTTGAAAAACTAAGTATGCAAGGTGGCTTAGAAATACCATATCTTTATGCCCACCAAGTTTCATTCGATTCTGAGATGGTGCTGCCAGCCCCATAGAAGGGTTGGCGCGAAATTCGTCTAGTTTCTTTTAATCCCTTCATGATTCATTCAATCAGATTTTTTTTAAGAATTAATTCGGAGATTCTTTTTAAAACTATTTTAGAATTTCCTACAGGAATTTCTCTACAAAATTCACCAGAAATTATTTTGGGAGTTGCTCCAGGAATATCTTCTAAGATTAATTTTAGAATAATCTGGTACGCATTTCAAGCCTGGATCTACAATACCATTACTTCACTCGACATTAGCTGACTTAGACCTGAAAACAACCCGTTATCAATTCTGACTTTGACTAATATGAACTAGACACGCCTAAAACCTCATTAACTCAATATGATCCAATACCTCGGGAGAATTCTGAGGATAGTGCAAAGTGGGGAAAACAGTAATTAAAGCCTCTAGCTGATAAAATTAGACTCCATACAATTATGCCATCCCTACATGAATGATCATAACGATTTAGTAAATTATTTTGTAATAACTACCAAAATTAAAATTATTTTTCAAAGTGTACGTTATAACGGGGAAAATGTACGCTATATCGAGTGACGTTATATCGAGTGTACGTTATATCGGGGGTACGTTATATCGAAGATTACCTGTATAACACTTTAATAAACATAAAAAAGCAACGGAGGAAAACTCTTTTGCTATGAGAGGTTTGAAATGGTCAACACAGGTTCAGATTACGGATAGACTGGACTGTGACAAAGCGGAGAAGAGCACACACATTGTTCCCTTCTCCTTCCATAGTAGCACAATGGCACTAGATTTTGTACTCGACGATAGAGTGGTAGAAAGGAGGACAGATAAGCGCGCCAGAGAACGCCTAAAGGCGTCGGGAAAGCGCAGGCAAGGAGAGCACAACGGTTGCAAACTAGGATGAAAAGCGTAAGAAGATGCTAAGGGCGACACAAGCCAGTCGGCCACCGGAGACGGTAAGCCGACCCGACCAAGAGAAACAGCTGACGGACGGTCCCTGGCAAACTGTAGTCAGGAAATCGAAGAAGGAGAAAGCATAGGCTGACCATACGTACCGTATTCAACAGGACAGTCCCGTTTTTTAGATCTTTCTGTGCTGTCCCGTCGTAATCTAAAAAATCCGCAATTTGTCTCGTTTTTTCATTGATTCTTCCAAAATCCAGAGCTACAAAATATTATTCAAACAAATTCAATATTTTAGCCAGGAATCTAAAATCAAATGCCTATATAGAAAATGTTTGTGGTATCTTTATTAAAGAAATTTGCATCACAAGGCTGGCTCATCTCTCAACAAAGAAAGTGGACGAAACCCATAAAAAATGTGATAGTCTTTCTGAATAATTCGGGACCAAATTGCGATTTGGGCGTAACTTATTTTGTAAACAAACATTGTTCTATTGATTGCGTAGATTGCAAGCGTTTTTCTCCAAAACTAATTCCCTTACCTGATAGAGGAAAGCCTATTCTATTGGATGCATACCGTGGTTTCCTTAGAAAATGCTTACTTTAGCAGGAATTCGCCTTCCAATGTTTGTCGCATTTATGTTCTGAATTTTTGCCTTTCTAGTATTTTTTTCTTCTTAAAGCTATTTTTTCTTAGCTTTTTAATGCCCAAAACCGGCCTTAGCAGGGTACTTTGGCTATTGTTTGTTTTTTCAATTATTCAGAATTGGAAAAGTTTTTTATATTGTTCAATAATAAAATCCTTAATGCATGTCTAAAAGAAGATTAAAATAAAATTCCAAAATTTCACTTTTTTTAATATTGAGAGATGCGTAGTTTTCTGTTCCTTCGTGTTTTGTCCTCGTCCATTTGAAGAGTGAAATATTTGTAGTTTAGTAGTTTTCCACAACAAACTTAATACAATAGAAGGTTAATGATTCATTCTAAAATATTTCTAATTTCTTACACGGAAAATGGAAATAAAGCCCATAAATTTTGAAATATCCACAGCTTTTTAATTTAATCACAAAGTTTTTACATGTCCCGTTTTTCAAGCGCGTTTGTCCCGTTTTTGCACCGAAATGATCTGGTCAGCCTAAGAAAGCAGCAACCACGCGCCAGACGAGAGCCATGGAGAAGGGAAAAGCGCTGCTTATAAAAACAGAGAATGAGCGCTACGCCGATGTACTCCAGGCGATGTAGTGTGCCAAGAAGCTGCCGGACCTCGGTAAAGAGCGGATGAGAGTGGGCGAGATAATCATTGTTCTAAGAAAGAACTCATGCGAGAGCGGTACCTCATATGAAGCGCTAGTCCATGAAGGCTTTGGTAAGGATGTAGAAGTGAGGGCTCCACACAGCGAGGCCACCCTCAAATGTAAGCAGCTGGACGAGCAACCTGTGTAGGCGGTGCGTCAAAGATGGTCATAAAGCTTATACGTATGACAAAACAGCATCATGGATCGTGCACATTATATGCAACCAAGATCCAGGCGAACAACCACACCATGTGTGAGTCTGCTTGCCCGTTGAATATAAATATGACATAGCCGTACAAGTAACAAGCTCAATCTAAACCATTATGCGGCCACCCAGCAGTTGCTGTGGCAAGCACGGACGTCGCTATCCTAGCAGACCCGTATCGCATCCCCGCGGATAACGGGAGCTGTATAGCAGACGGTTCCAGATCATCCGCTATTTGTACGACAGTGCAGAATACAAGAGCGGAGGTTGCGGATATGTCGAAGTCTAATGGAGTGTATTACTGCTACTACAGCTGCTATGACCCAGCAAGGTAGCTGATAGACCAATTCACTCAGATGCTCGATCGGCTGACATCAGCCCTGGTGGGTCGCAAGCCAGACTTGAATACGTGAGCGACAGAGTGGGGAGGCCGCTGTACTAACTGGAGAGGGCAAACACTGCTAGGGTCCTGGCCAAGCTGGGTGTCGTGCTGGGCAACGACAACTCCCAAGGTACCTTCATGTGAAACGGAGTGGAATCGATAATACACTTAACATCCAGTCTAAGTATAGCCGGTCAGCTGAAGTGGAGGGTTGACGATAGTTACTCTCACAATGATCATTTGGCTATCCGCTACAGGATACGCTGCGAAGCAAGGAAAGAATGCCGGAGAGCTACTCCCACAACCCGTGCTTTGAAGGTCGCCCATTTCGACAGTGGAACCTTCAGTGAAACGATAGACTACCACTCGAACCCGAGAAGAATACGATAAACAGGGCATGTGCAATAATGCTAAGCCCAACTCTGCAAAGATGCAGTTCGCTTCAAATCCGGTTGATAAAAGAAAGCATTGTGTACATCAAGCTTTGTTAGCAGACCTACGGTTTTGCAAGCATGGGGCAAATATGGAGGGATGTGGTTGTGAATGGATCATTAAGGCGTGACATTGTTGATTAAAGTTCTCTGTTCACATGCGTGGAGATACGTTCGGAATGCTTAGCTCAGGTAAACGCAGTATACTATTTTAATCATATTATTTATACTGTAAAATTGCCCTTACCCTAATCGCTTCGACTTCGATACCCTACGACAAAACCTGCGACGCGCGGATCAGCTCCGACTGCCGCGTCTGCCGCAGGAACTCGGACGGCCTTAGATTGTGCGAGTACTCCACCCCGGGCACGATCTCCTCTTCCTGCTTGGATGGTTTCGGTATCAGCACCGGGTGGATACTTTCCCGGGATTGCTGCCGGTCCGGTCTGATCCGCGGCAGGGACTTGGTGAGGTAATCCGCCGGCGGTAGTGGTGGTGGGGCAGGGGCGGCTTCACTTTTCTGCGTGACAAGCCGAGGTCGGGCGACGTAGCCGGGTTCGGATTTTACCGTTGCCGAGGGGTTGGCCGATCGACGGATCAGACTCGGTACCGGGGATTGACTGTCGGATGGCGTGCTGGAAGGTTGCCGGAGTGGGAGCGGTTTCGGTTGCGGTGTAGGGGCTTGCTGACTGCGGGCCTGGCTGTACTCTTCGTAATACTGGTGACGCGACAGGAGTGGCGGGTTATATCGGGATTGCTGGTTGTCGCTGATTCGCTCTTGAGGGTAGTCGTCTGGTTCTGGCATGTAGCGAGATTGCCGGTAGTCGGAATGTCTTTCGGGACGATAACTGTATTGCTGGGACTCTGACTCGCGTGGTTGGTATTGATAGTGTTGCTGTCTCGAATGTATGTAATTGCGTTCGTGTTGACGTTGGAGCTGCTCTTGTAGATATGGGTCTTCTTGTTCAATCACAGGGGATTGTGCGCGATTAACCATCATGGTTTGCCGGTTGTATCTGGGTTCAGAGAAATCGTTATATGGACTCTGTCGGTCAGTATTGTCATTACTTTGCTCATTGTACCGTGTGGCCAAATGACCATTTCTTGTGCTCAACTGATTTTCATCGGCATCCGGCTGTTCTGAGGTCACGCTCTCGGCAAACGTTCGGGTCGTTCCTGTATGTTGAGTTATTGGAACCATCATTCTTCTGAATGCGAAGTATGATGTCATTCTACTCATGTCAGACTTGATTTCGGCCAGTGATAGTTTGTAGGTATTGGGCATGTGCCAAAGAACGATAACTTGCAAAAGCACGCTGAGTACGATCATTGAAATAAAATGTGCCGCAATGACTTCTTTATGGTCATCGGCTATGATGGAAGCCGAGTCAAGCCCAAATAGCCTTTCATCAGTGACCGCAAAGTACTGCAACAATGCGATTCCTATCAACTCCAAAATTGATCCAATCGCCAGAAAAGACTCGTTGAAGTTCAAAGAGGACACTTCCAAAATATTGATCGCTGGTATGACCAGGGATGCTCCAATAAATATGTAAAACACCAAAAGTGATGCACCTACGTGTGTTGTCCCGGAATCCGTTGAATAGAAAGCTATTGCCAAAATTAGTCCAACTGTATGGAGGACGGATGCACCAACAAACACTATCTTGGGACTCAATACTATCATCGCAAGAATACCCAACAAAGATCCCGCCGTCATAAACCAAAAGGTAGAATAGCCATAACTGACGTCAAACATAACTGTATTATAAGCTATCGTGTACGACACGAATATCCAATAGAAAGCTATAAATCCTTGCAACTTAGTAAAGATCATGTAGAACATCCACAGATTGTGGAAATTCTTTCCAGTCGCGGCTCCGCCCATAATAATCTGCTCCGTCGATGAGTTCCACTGCTTCGAGCCTGTTCCATTCGCCTGCACCGGTTGAGTCGTGAAATTATTATACAGATTCCGTCCCTCGTTTCGTCCCATCAGCTTCCCACTTTCGTGGGCAATATCCGTGTCGAAGTCCAACGGTTTCTTGTAGTCGACGATTCCCTCCCGCTGTAACATTTCAATGATCGCTACCAACATGACCGTGAAAATGGCCACCGTCATCAAGCAAATCGAAAAGTTTGTGTGTATCGTTTCGTTCACCGTGGTTAAGCTGGGAAACCACACGGAACTATCGTTCAGGAAGATTGTCGAGGTGGCACCGATTCCCGCCAGGAACCAGAAGTAGCACGAGCCCATGTAGAGCGCACGCCAGCGTCCAGGGGCACGGATGTGGCAAAAACTGAGGCCCGGAATCAGCGTCAAACCGAGGCCACACGCCCCGAGGTAGATGGCGGGGATGGCGTCTGAAAATAATAGAACAAAATTACACATATTTAGCACATTATATGGATTTTCTAAAACTGTAAATTTTCTAAAGGAAAAGTAAAAAAAAATGTTATAAAAAAAATTAAAATATTCCCGAGCCGTTTTTTATACGAAGTATTCAACTATTCGTTTTACCAGGATAAACATAGTTACCTACTTAATCAATATTGAGATATGAAATACAGTCGCCTCTCCACATCACGATACTGAAGGGACCATCGAGATCAAGATCGAGGAATGGAAGGAAAATTGGAATATTTACTAGATCGAAAAACGAGCAATTGGTAATGTTTTCAACATAATCGAGAGTAGACGTAGATAAATGGAAAAACGCCAAAGTTGTTCCAATTTTGAAGCCGGACAAAAATCCAGCTGAGGCTTCTAGTTATCGCCCAATCAGTTTGCTTTCTTCAATAAGCAAACTGTTTGAAAAGATTATTTTAAATAGAATGATGGTTCATATTAATGACAATTCTATTTTTGCTGATGAGCAATTTGGTTTTCGCCATGGGCATTCAACCACTCATCAGTTATTAAGAGTTACGAACTTAATTCGGCTCAACAAATCTGAAGGATATTCGACTGGAGTTGCTCTTCTTGATATAGAGAAAGCATTTGACAGTGTTTGGCATGAAGGCTTGATTGTAAAATTGATGAATTTTAATTTTCCTCTGTACATCATTAAACTGATCCAAAATTATTTATCAGATCGTTTCAGTGCAGGTAAACTATCAGAATACTAAATCTGATAGATTACCGGTAAGGGCTGGTGTCCCCCAAGGCAGCATACTGGGGCCCATATTGTATAACATTTTTACTTCTGACTTACCTGATTTACCACCAGGGTGTCAAAAATCTTTGTTTGCAGATGACACGGGCCTTTCAGCCAAAGGGCGAAGCCTTCGTGTCATTTGTAGTAGATTTCAAAAAAGTTTGGATATTTTCTCCACTTACTTGCAAAAATGGAAAATTTCCCCGAATGCTTCCAAAACTCAGCTTATAATTTTCCCACATAAGCCGAGAGCTTCTTATTTGAAACCTTCTAGCAGACATATTGTCACTATGAATGGGTTCCAATTAATTGGTCTAGCGAAGCTAAATATTTAGGACTTCTGCTAGATCAAAAATTAACTTTTAAAAATCACATTGAAGGCCTTCAAGCCAAATGTAACAAATATATTAAGTGCCTATATCCACTTATAAACAGAAAATCAAAACTTTGTCTTAAGAACAAACTTTTGATTTACAAACAATTTTTAGACCTGCCATGTTGTATGCTGTGCCAATATGGACTAGTTGCTGCAATACCAGAAAGAAGGCACTCCAGAGGATTCAAAAGAAAATTTTGAAAATGATTCTGAAGTTGCCTCCGTGGTATAGTACCCATGAACTTCATAGAATTTCTAATATTGAGACATTGCAACAAATGTCCAACAAAATAATTTCAATTTTAGATTAAAAATCGATGCAATCTTCTATAGCAACGATTAACTCCTTGTACCCTTAGTATAAAATAGGTTAAGTTTAGTTTAAGTAGAAAACATTGTAATTCCTACATGGTTCAATTCAACCAGAGGAAAAAATTCTAACTGCTAGAGGCAATTGAAATGTATTAATAATAACTAAAAGCGTAACAAAGCAAATAAGGATGATAGTGTTAAGAAAACACGGAACACCTAGTCTAAGAGATGAATGCATGTATTAGATAATTAGCAAATAAAATTTCGTTGCTTCTTTTTGCTAACATGCGTGCTTACTGCTGAACAAAATTCACATCAATAAGAAACAAGTCGAGGAGCAGTAGCCCTACTAAAATAGAGGAGGTACTGCCAATACTTCAACGAAAAATTATTCAATGTTATGATTCCAAACACTACGTCAGATTTAATAAGTCTACGTCAAGTTTAATAATACAATTTCTCAGAAAATCCAAAACAAAGAATAAGATAAAGTTTATTTAAATATTCTATTGGAAATTATTCTTTTGTGAACTTTTTTAAAACATTTACAAGTAATACAGCGAAATTTTATAATCTAAAATGGATATTAACACTATTGCTGATTGTGCATCTTTAATTGCTAATGCCTTATGCAAACAAATGAAAGTAATTCTAGACCAACATTTGAATAGTGCGTAACATCCAAAATTTATTCCTTCTGATTCTTCTTCCACATATATAGCTTTATATGTAGACGAAGAATCAGAAGGAATAAATTTTGACTGTTACGCCCTTTTCAAATGTTGGTCTAGAATTATTTCAATCATTTTTTTTATTTTCATCAGTGTAGTTGATTTTGTTTGCTGGGGAATCAGAACTGTTATAGTATAACCATGTTTTAATGTACGTGTCGTTTAGTACCAAGCACAACTTAACATATGGTCAGTCATATGACATGACTCGTACCCATCCCGGGATCATGAAACCAATCACCTGGATGAGCAGACCAAATCTCTCTAATTTTATTCTTCTTCATCCACCACCGCTGCCCTCGCTGCCTCAGCCATCATCGGCCTCTAGCCGTGAACTCCGAGCGATACGATGGGCGATTGCATCCATCGCAACCGACACCACTGCATCCGACCATCATCAAGCACAGAATGACAAAAAAATGCGCCCACTTCTTTCATGCATATTCGCAGACCCACCGGCAGTTCTACCGCTGGTGACTGCATGCTGTCGCTGTGTAGGTAAACACAGCGAACGAACGAACGAAACGAAAAATGCGCGAGCAAAAAGCACGTCAGTACGCGCTGCTGTCACAAATTGTAATGACTCGCACACGGCAGACACTGCTTCTTTTATACACAAAGAAAATTTTCCTTTTTTCCATTCTGATGCCCGTCTTAGGAATGCACGGGATTGGTTACATATGAAATTTTTACTGGGTTTGACAAGAATTGGAATTTTCAATAGCTTATCGTTAATAATCTTAGGTTTCAATGAAATAGGCAAATTGCTGAAGAGTGTCCGAGTCGATTGATATATAAATCTTAAAAATCCATCGAAAGATAAAGGCGCTAGTTCTTCCCTTCCAGCGTAACGCTCTCGATTTCCAAAAATCAAAAATGACACCTAGTATAGTAAAGAAAGACGTAAGACGTAAGTCCTACGTCAAAAAGCTCGTTGCTAAAAAAAGGTCAGCAGAACAAATGTCATATATTGTTTATGATGTGTTTGTTATTGTTCAAAGATGGCCTAGAAGCTTAAAAATTTGAATATATCGACATAGAGAAACAGAAATTGAACAAAACATTACCAGAATATATCGAGATAGAGAGATGTCGAGACAGGGAAGATATCGAGCTATAGAAAACCAAAATGTATGCAGATTGAAGGGACCGAGAAAGCCATCAACATAAGGAGAGATATCGAGTTATAGAACATAGAGATCTAGCGAGACGACCTTTGGTTTCTCATGGCTAGGTGTTGAGTGGTGGAGCCAGGCTTACGCTCCTCGCGCATTTTTTACTGCAAAGCACTTTTTAGCATTATCTGCCATCTTAGACCAGCGTACTCCAGCTAGAGAAATTCTCTCTTGCTCTCTGGGATACCGAGCTTCCACTCATGGAGATAGTACAGCACTTCGGCTTTGTTTGAGACTAGTTTGAGCAATTATTAGTTCTGGGTTTTGATGTCCAACTGTTCAGAAGGTGAATTTTCCACCTGTTTGGACATATTGAAGTACCATGCGTCTCCATTAGACAGAACTCTCCTGTCTGAGAACGGGGCAGAACGTCTGGAATTCCATTATCCTTTCCACGCCTGCAACGTATCTCTAAAGGCTCTTAGGTCTAGACCTAAGCGATTTCATCGCCGCAACAGTGACAGCTAGTCGCCGTGATTCTATAATTGGGTCGATAGAATCGCCGTCGCCAAGCGATAGAATCGCGCCGCGTGTGTTTTGGGGAGCCTTAAATCGTAACCCTGTAATTGGATGGTCCATCTTCTCATTCTAATCAATCTAGAGGGCGTGAGTCAGTGCAGACGCATCCGTAAAATGAACCACTTCAATATTCGGTTGAAATTTCTCAATGGCAGTTGCTGAAGCTGCTTATGCTTTTTGAGCTGGCAAAAGCTTTTGTGAAAAAAGCCATAATTTTCTCATCTTCTCCATACTGCTGAATAAGTATAGCAGCAATGGCACTATCACTTAAATCTGATTGTATTGGAAGGGGAGGTTGAAATTGGGATTTTTTTCTTCTTTTTTCGCGATGAACCACTGCATCCATTTCATTAAACATTTGTTTAGTGCATGTCTTTCTGCTCCATTTCTATTGAGAAGTAATGAAGTAGTTGTTTTTTTTTATTCAGATATTATCTCAAGCTTAATGTAAGGCCTCTTTAGATTAAGATACCGCTATTTATACCCTTCGAGAAATGGCCTATACCAACTCTCAAAGGCGCGCCTCTCAATCAGTTTCGTCCCTCAATAAGTGGGATAATACTGATTTTGGCCATGCATCGGTACTGAAGTACAAACATATTTTTGCTTCTTCTTATGAGTTCTGAATTCGTTTTTGTACAGAGATCTGATTTCATTGCGGTTTGGCATTTCTGAATCTTACCTTTAGACAGATCTCTAATCAGTCAGAGGGTTCAGCAGATCCACCAAATTCGTATCCGGTTCTTTCCTAATTAATCAGCGCTCTGGAGCTTGAAGATTCATGTCGTCGGCTTCGAAATCAGCCTAAGATTGAGTTACTTTTTCATAATTAAATCCATTGACTCCATCCAAAAAGAGGAAAAGATGGGTCATCTAAAAGCAAATTATAATGATTAATTATTTTAGCAAATTATAGTGGTTCCATACTCTTCCGACCATCACTTATAAGTATTAACAAGAATAGTGTCGTGTCCTTAGGAAACGGCTGCAGCTCCGAAGCACTACTGCTTCCCACGAAGTAAATCACAACTGAATGCTCAGTTCGTTCAACTGTCACCACTCGCATCTAGTACTCATAACTATATGATAACGATCTTCCATTGAATCTGTCACATTGTCGATTCCACCTGTATGCAGACGACTGTCAATTATACATATCTAGGGTCTTTGGCACAATATCTGAAATGGTAAATCGAATGAACTCTGACATCCATTTATTTAGTCTACATCTAAACAGACAACACTGAATCAACAATTTGACGCCACAATGCACGGTTCGAGGCCGCATCTCTCCATCCTCGGATACGCCCCACGCTCGTCAAGTCGTTCTGCACCTGGTCTGCCCATCTCGCTCGCTGCGCTCCACGCCGTCTCGTACCTGCCGGATCGGAAGCGAACACCATCTTTGCAGGGTTGCTGTCCGGCATTCTTGCAACATGTCCTGCCCATCGTACCCTTCCGGCTTTAGCTACCTTCTGGATACTGGGTTGCCGTACAGCTGAGCGAGCTCATGGTTCATTCTTCGCCGCCACATACCGTCTTCTTGCACACCGCCAAAGATGGATCTAAGCACCCGTCTCTCGAATACTCCGAGTGCTTGCAAGTCCTCCTCGAGCATTGTGCATGTTGCATGTCCGTAGAGGACAATCGGTCTTATGAACGTAATCTTTTAATGCTTCATTGGAATACATTTTAGTACTGCTGTCATAGCGACACTTTTCAAATTTGTTTATTTTTCAAACAAAAACACAGTACGAATATTATTAAACTCGCTCAGAAGGAATCGTTGGTGAGAAAATTGTCGGCCACTAGGTCATTTAATTATATTTATATCACCGTTTTATCCATGCTCCCTCTTCACTTAATCTACAGCAGGTGCAATTAAATAGAAAACATTGAGGAGAAGTCAGCCAATCGCCGGTTCTATTGACCAAGGTGGACTATAAAACGATCGAGGTAAAGGCTACTGTACTGGTGGGGGGCATAAGGCGATGGAGGAAGTTGTTGGATTGGCTTGGAGGTTGGCGGTGCGACTTTGGCACAATGGTGGCTGCAGAGGTGAGGGTGTATCATTCTGATGTCGGACTGTGCTGGCCAGGGGCCGGGATAGCCCAATCAGGAAACAGGAAACGGTGATGATCTGACGTTTTTCAAGCGAATTTGCGACTCAGCTTCCGAGCTCGCACGGTGAAGGCCACCGATGGATGGTAGTCTGATGGAATTTCGCTAGGAGTTGCAGGGCAACAATCCTCGTGGCACAATGGTGGCCTGAACACAGAGGTACTAATCTGCTTTACGTCGTAGGTCTGCGACTAGGCGCGATGGCGACTGGTGACATAGTGCCCACGCGTCGGAAGGGCCTGGCCTGCTACCCGATTGGTGCAATGGCGGCGAGTGAAAACTGTGGCCAAACGTGGGGATGCGTGTAGATTAGCCAAGAAACCACAAGCCACTTACAAGCGATGAACAATGAACACATTTTTTAATATTATAAAACTATGTGACCAATATCCCAGGCAATTTTTTACATTTTTATAAAAGAGAAAAAAAAAACAATTTATAACTCGCTAGTAGAAAAATAAAATCTATAAAACCACCCCCCTATCGTCGTCAACTGGGCTCGATAACCGATAAAGTAAGGAAACACAGGTTACCAATTGATGAATCTGCCAGTTTATTTCGGAGTAATCCGTTAGTTTGGTTTGGTTAGCGGAATAATATATCCCGTAGTGACTCGAGGCAGTGAACTGGAGTGGGGGAGTGCCGTCAGTCTACGTCGACGTCCATCGAAGGTCACGTAACCAGTCATGTTAATTTTTGTAGAACACTTTCAAATTTCCTCGTTACATGATCGACACAGGAGTAAGTAACGTTCTAGCCATGTACAAGAACCGGCCACTCTTGGTACTTCTTCATTCAGTAAAAAGCTCTGGACGGTAATTGATTAAAGAGGCGGAAAACGGAAACCCTCACTTACGAAAAGCTTTAGAGCCGCTGAGTCAAATGAATAGCTCATGATTCATATTATAATTAATGTGTGTTCTATTTAGTGGGGATTCTGCCAACAATTTATAAAATCCTAAAACAGCTCATTTTAAAATGCAACGAACTTTTAGTTTGTAAATGACCATCATACGCTATCTGAAGTATACACACTTAACTCATTTCACAGTATTCGGTAAACTTTACCGAAATCTCAACAGCAGAACTGTTCGGTAAATAACTTTACAGATTTTTGTAATTTTTTCCATTGTTCAACTGTCAAAATCACCGAAAATCAGTAAAATTATTTACCGAACAGTTCAGTTGTTGAGATTTCGGTAAAATTTACCGAATTCGGCGATTTATTTTAAGGGTGTATCTCTGCCATTTTCCATATTAGATTCAGCTGAAATTTAAATGATTCTAATCCGGTTAGGTAATCTTGTTCCCATTCAACCATAAGACTGTCATCCAGATTTCATCTGCATATTGTTGAAGAATGTTAGCGAATAAGGTGGGTTCTGGGTTGATAAATTGATTTGGTGTGGATGGTGGAGGCATAGACCAATGCATAGACGGAATAAAGTAAACCTAAAAACCAAAATTACATTTTAGAAACTGCTCAAGCTGCAACATCAGCTAGAATCACTGGTCAAGCGACTGTGTCTTAATTACTCAGTTTCTGATTGCATCCTGTTTTGTATTAGTGTGCTTGAAATACGCAACGGAACGCAGCATTTTCTTGGGTTCCCGGGCGATGAAATTTAATGTTTCCATCTACCTGCGGTGCGCAGTTAAACAAAATTTAACTTCCGTTTTCTTCTGGTGGTAGTTCGACTGAACAACGGTAAATTCTTCTCACGGAAACGATTCACTGCGGAGGAAACCTGTGTCACAAACACACAAACATGGACACCTCTTTCTCCAATGTAAAAATACTTCTGAAATTTCTAATTTTCCAAAGGAAATGTTTCTTAATCTGAAAACAAATATAAAGTTTATAGGCTAGTTAGGAAAAATCCAAATTATCGTTTTCCGCAAACCAAAGGAAAATAATAAATAAACAGCCAGGGGTGATAACCTTGACAACAGTAGAATATTAGAACAGTTCAAATTTATGTAGAAGCGTTGCTTTGTTTTACAGGGTACCTTAATCTTAGAACATGGAACCACAAAATGAGTACTAATTTGTTCTGACCCCAACATCTTGATTATTATATCTATGGTACAAGTAACGCATCTAAATCTAAACCATTGGGCCAGGACGGACGACGCTATCCTAGCGGACCCGTACCGCAACGCCGCGGATAACGGGAGCTGTACAGCAGACGGTTCCAGATCAGCCGCTATTTTTACGACAGTGGAGCATACAAGAGCGGAGGTTGCGGATAAGGCGAAGTCTAATGGAGTGTACTACTGCT
The DNA here is from genome assembly GCF_024139115.2 of Armigeres subalbatus. Lineage (NCBI taxonomy): Eukaryota > Metazoa > Arthropoda > Insecta > Diptera > Culicidae > Armigeres > Armigeres subalbatus. Next base: position 250,031,288 of record NC_085139.1, on the reverse strand, counting down.
AGATAAATGATTGGTCAATTCACTCAGCTCGATCGGCTGACATCAGACCTGGTGGGCCGTAAGCTAGACTTGAATATGTAGGCGACAAAGTGGGGAGGCCCCTGCAGGTACTAACTGGAGAAGGCAAATACTGCTAGGGGTCCTACCCAAGCTGGATGTTGTGCTGAGCAACGACAACTCCCAAGGTACCCTCCTGTGAAACGGAGTGGAATCGATAACACACGTAACATTCTGCAGTCCAAGTATAGCCGGTCAGCTGAAGTGGAGGGTTGACGATAGTTACTCACAATGATCATTTGGCTATCCACTACAGGATACACTATCGGAAGCGAGAAGAATACGATAAACAGGCAGGGCCGGATTTAGCCGGAAGGGGGCCCCGGGGCCGACAGTTTGTGGGGGCCCCAAAATGTACAAAAAAGGTTAGTTTTGGTACATAAGAAATGTGGGGGCCGGGGCCACGGCCCCCCCGGACCCCCCCTACATCCGGCCCTGTAAACAGGGCATGTGCGAGAATGCTAAACTCAACTCTGCACAGATGGCGTTGCATTGGGTGTAGCAACCTTTGTGAGCAGACAAAGGGTTTTGCAAGCGTGGGGCGAATACGGATGGATGTGGTTGTGAATGGATCATTAAGGCGTGACATTGTTAATTAAAGTTCTCTGTTCACATGCGTGGAGATACGTTCGGAATGCTTAGCTCAGGTAAACGCAGTATACTATTTTAATCATATTATTTATACGTAAAATTGCCCTTACCCTAATCGCTTCGACTTCGATACCCTACGACAAAACCTGCGACGCGCGGATCAGCTCCGACTGCCGCGTCTGCCGCAGGAACTCGGACGGCCTTAGATTGTGCGAGTACTCCACCCCGGGCACGATCTCCTCTTCCTGCTTGGATGGTTTCGGTATCAGCACCGGGTGGATACTTTCCCGGGATTGCTGCCGGTCCGGTTTGATCCGCGGCAGGGACTTGGTGAGGTAATCCGCTGGCGGTAGTGGTGGTGGGGCAGGGGCGGCTTCACTTTTCTGCGTGACAAGCCGAGGTCGGGCGACGTAGCCGGGTTCGGATTTTACCGTGGCCGAGGGGTTGGCCGATCGACGGATCAGACTCGGTACCGGGGATTGACTGTCGGATGGCGTGCTGGAAGGTTGCCGGAGTGGGAGCGGTTTCGGTTGCGGTGTAGGGGCTTGCTGGCTGCGGGCCTGGCTGTACTCTTCGTAATACTGGTGACGGGACAGGAGTGGCGGGTTATATCGGGATTGCTGGTTGTCGCTGATTCGTTCTTGTGGATAGTCGTCTGGTTCGGGCATGTAGCGAGATTGCCGGTAGTCGGAATGTCTTTCGGGACGATAACTGTATTGCTGGGACTCTGACTCGCGTGGTTGGTATTGATAATGTTGCTGTCTCGAATGTAAGTAATTGCGTTCGTGTTGACGCTGGAGCTGCTCTTGTAGATATGGGTCTTCTTGTTCAATCACAGGGGATTGAGCGCGATTAACCATCATGGTTTGCCGGTTGTATCTGGGTTCAGAGAAATCGTTATATGGACTCTGCCTGTCAGTATTGTCATTACTTTGCTCATTGTACCGTGTGGCCAAATGACCATTTCTTGTGCTCAACTGATTTTCATCGTGATCCGGCTGTTCTGAGGTCACACTCTCGGCAAACGTTCGGGTCGTTCCTGTATGTTGAGTTATTGGAACCATCATTCTTCTGAATGCGAAGTATGATGTCATTCTACTCATGTCAGACTTGATTTCGGCCAGTGATAGTTTGTAGGTATTGGGCATGTGCCAAAGAACGATAACTTGCAGAAGCACGCTGAGTACGATCATTGAAATAAAATGTGCCGCAATGACTTCTTTATGGTCATCGGCTATGATGGAAGCCGAGTCAAGCCCAAATAGCCTTTCATCAGTGACCGCAAAGTACTGCAACAATGCGATTCCAATCAACTCCAAAATGGATCCGATAGCCAGAAAAGACTCGTTGAAGTTCAAAGAGGACACTTCCAAAATATTGATCGCTGGTATGACCAGCGATGCTCCAATAAATATGTAAAACACCAAAAGCGATGCACCTACGTGTGTTGTCCCGGAATCCGTTGAATAGAAAGCTATTGCCAAAATTAGTCCAACTGTATGGAGGACGGATGCACCAACAAACACTATCTTGGGACTCAATACTATCATCGCAAGAATACCCAACAAAGATCCCGCTGTCATAAACCAAAAGGTAGAATAGCCATAACTGACATCAAACATAACTGTATTATAAGCTATCGTGTACGACACGAATATCCAATAGAAAGCTATGAACCCCTGTAACTTAGTGAAGATCATGTAAAACATCCACAGATTGTGGAAATTCTTTCCAGTCGCGGCTCCGCCCATAATGATCTGCTCCGTCGAAGAGTTCCACTGCTTCGAACCTGTTCCATTCGCCTGCACCGGTTGAGTCGTGAAATTATTATACAGATTCCGTCCCTCGTTTCGTCCCATCAGCTTCCCACTTTCGTGGGCAATATCCGTGTCGAAGTCCAACGGTTTCTTGTAGTCGACGATGCCCTCCCGCTGTAACATCTCAATGATCGCTACCAACATGACCGTGAAAATGGCCACCGTCATCAAGCAAATCGAAAAGTTTGTGTGTATCGTTTCGTTCACCGTGGTTAAGCTGGGAAACCACACGGAACTATCGTTCAGGAAGATTGTCGAGGTGGCACCGATTCCCGCCAGGAACCAGAAGTAGCACGAGCCCATGTAGAGCGCACGCCAGCGTCCAGGGGCACGGATGTGGCAAAAACTGAGGCCCGGAATCAGCGTCAAACCGAGGCCACACGCCCCGAGGTAGATGGCGGGGATGGCGTCTGAAAATGATAGAACAAAATTATACAAATTTAGCACATCGTATAAATTTTCTGAAATTGTATTTTTTTTAATTGAAAGGTAAAAAAAATTATAAAAAATTAAAATATTCCCGAGCCGTTTTTTTTTTTTTATTATTTATAAGGAGTATTCAACTATTCGTTTTACCAGAATAAGCATAGATACCTACGTAATCAATATTGAGATGAAATACAGTCGGCTCTTAACATCACGATATTGAAGTAACAATCGAGATCAAGAGAGATCAAGGAATGGAAGGAAAATTGAAATATTCGAATCGAAAAAAGCTCGTTGCTAAAAAGAAGGTCAGAAAAACAAATGTCATATATTGTTTATGATGTGTTTGTTATTGGTCAAAGATGGCCTAGAAGCATAAAAATTTGAATATATCGACATAGAGAAACAGAAATTGAACAAAATATTACCAGAATACAGATTGAAGGCACCGAGAAAGCCATCGACATAAGGAGAGATATCGAGTTATAGAACATAGAGATGTAGAGAGTCGACCTTCAGCTCCTCATGGCTGGGTGTTGTGTGACGGAGCCAGGCTTACGCTCCTCGCGCATTTTTTACTGCAAAGTACTTTTTAGCATTATCTGCCATCTTAGACCCGCGTACCAGAGTGTAAAATAATCGAAAATTTTTGGTGACGTCTACCTCTCTTCACTTGTCAGTTCACTTCCAGACACATTCATAGTCGGCTCTGGACTGTCAATATTCGATTGAATATTAGTCATTGAATATTTATGTACGTTCTACAAATTGATAAATTATCTAAAATCTGAACAAGTTTTAAATGAGAAAAGTAGTTTATCACATAGAACTGAATCCGATTTTCGTCCACGAGGCACTTTCGACGGTAAACATCAATATAAACAATGCTAATTATGTTTTTTCTGCACATAGTAAGCACATTCAGTGACAGCCGAATGAATGAGTTGGTGGAGTATTCGTCTGACTATGTCATTCTATGTTTTGAATAATCATGCGATGTTTGTCAAAATTCGGACTGAAATTGCTTCATGAATATGAATATTTTATGCTCTGCCGCGTACTCCAGCTAGAGAAATTCTCTCTTGCTCCTCTTGCTCTCTGGGATACAGAGCTTCCACTTATGGAGATAGTACAGCACTTCGGATTTGTTTGAGACTAGTTTGAGCAATTATTAGTTCTGGGTTTTGATGTCCAACTGTTCAGAAGGTGAATTTTCCACCTGTTTGGATATATTGAAGTACCATGCGTCTCCATTAGACAGAACTTCTACAACCTCCTGTCTGAGAACGGGGCAGAACGTCTAGAATTCCATTATTCTTTCCACGCCTGCAACGTATCTCTAAAGGCTCCCCTAGACATGAGCGATTTCATCGCCGCGACTGTGACAGCTAGTCGCCGTGATTCTATAATTGGGTCGACAGAATCGCCGTCGCCATGCGATAGAATCGCGTCGCGTGTGTTTTGGGGAGCGTTAAATCGTAACCCTGTACTTGGATGGTCCATCTTCTCATTCTACTCAATCTAGAGGGCGTGAGTCAGTGCAGACGCATCCGTAATTCAATATTCGGTCGAAATTTCTCAATGGCAGTTGCTGAAGCTGCTTATGCTTTTTGAGCTGACAAAAGCTTTTGTGGAAAAAAGCAATAGGGGAAGGGGGGGCAATATGCCCTAGCTAAGCAAACACTGCTCTATTGTCTTATTTGTAACGCTATTCATGGGTATTTTTACATTATGCATCAGTTAAACAAGATAGCTAGTTGATGTCATTCAAAAATTGTCAAAAATCTCAATCATATTGATAATATTCACATTTCAAAAAAGTGGTGATATTTTGTTGCCGGAAAACTCATGAGGCAAAACGCCTTTCAGCTGGCAGCTCCTAGGGAACAAAGTACCACGCGTCGGCGAATCAGCATTCTAGTATGGATAGTCCGTGGAGACGCAAGTACTTTGTAGGTTATTACCACTAGGGCGTTTTGCCTCGCCAAAATGTTAGATGTTTCTTCAAAATGTGGAAATTTTCGGTTTTTCCGACCTTCCCATGCACTATTTTGAAACTTTCTTCGCCTATCCTACATAATTTTAGATCTAGTTTTGTTACGGACATATTAATGACGGTAAATATGAGGGAAACCACAAAAGGCGTTTTGCATCGGGGGGGCGTTTTGGGGCCTCTTCCCCTAATGTTATCATCTTCTCCATGCGCCGATGCACTTTGAACCGGTGGCGGCGTGAACGCATTTTTCAAGCGGCGCGATTGCTCTCGGCGCCGGCGGCGGCGCCTCGGACCGGCGCGATTGAAAATTATCATTTCGTCGAACAATAACTTTTTTGAATATTATTTGTATGCCTCATGCATTAATGGCAATACGCATAATTTATATTGTTCGCTGTTAAGAATACAATAAAAAAAATCACCTATGTTTCCTTTAAAAATTTCTTCAGGAATTTCTTTAGTATTCCATCCCATGATTTCTCCAGGATTTTTTCTTAAAATTTCTTCGTGAATTTCTTTAACAGCTCATCCGGGAGGGTTTGTAATTCCTAGTGAAAACACTATCAAAAATCTTGAATTACGCCTTCCTTAACCTGGTGACCACACAGCAAGGCCATGCAGAAGGTGACTGGATCCATATCTCGATAAGGTATAAGTTTATTTTGGTACTTCCCTATTCCTATGAGCATCATCGAGTTAGTGACACAGGAATGAAAAAATACAATGATATGGAAATGCTAATTCCAAACTTGGACGTACATGTTCATGATAGAATTAGAGGCGAAAGTATAGAATTGATAGTTCCGTTAGGATACGGCAGGCATGAAGAATGTTTTTATAGAAGTCGATTTGAAAGCGAGCGAAGGGCAATATTTGTGATGGCACATATCACACGACCTTCCTTCTGCCAAGCTCCCGTAGGAAGGGGGAGGGAAGAATATCAGTGTGGAAGACGAGACGCAATGAGAAAACAAAACTGTGCAATAAAAATCCTATTCGACTAAGTTTCTAGTGCGGATACTTTGAGAAGGATTAAGTTTTGCATATAAATAATTAGGAGATGACGAATGAATAATTCTAAACAAAGTGAGGCATGATCTCATTTTAAAAAAGTCATTGAAAGGGCAGCCAAGTAACTTGAATTGCAAATGGGAAACATGAGAGTATCTTGATAAGTTATAAATGTATCGTACGCAGCAATTTAAAGCAATTCTTAATCTATTGATAGCTAGAACTGATGCATTTAAAAGAAAAACGTCTCCATACAAAAAGTGTGGAAGTAACAGGGATTTAAACAGTTGTAATTTAACAACACTGGGTAGCATATATGTCGAAAGCCTCAAGAGCCTTAATCCTCTATAAATTTTGCTACACTGACTATTGATATGGCAGTCCCATTCAAGGTTATTTTGAACAACATAACCAAGGTTGGTCACTTTCTTTATGTACTCTAGTTGAACGTTGTCTAAATAAATATTTGGTAAGGCGTAATGCTGACCATTTCTTGAGATAAACATAACTTTAGTTTTAGAGGGATTAATCGATAAAAGATTTTTGAAAGCCCAATTAGAAATGTTCAACAAATCGGCATTAATCTTTTGGGACATCAATGATATAGGCATTCCCTCAATAGCAAAATATAATTGCACGTCGTCGGCAAACATATGAATTTTACAATGTTTCAAAACACCAGGTAAATCGTTAATGAAGCAAGAAAATAGCAGTGGCCCAAGTATAGACCCTTGAGGTACCCCTGATGAGATAGAAGTTGCCTTGGAGTATGAACCATCCGAAAATACTAACTGTGTTCGCTTCGAGAGATATGATTGCATTAAGTTTGCAGCTGATCTTGAGAATGAAAATTCCGTGGACAACTTATTTAAAAGTTTTGTGTGAGAAACCTTGTCGAATGCTTTTGCAAAATCGATTAATAAAAGGAAAGCTACACCTTTTCTATCAATTACGGAGTGAATGTCATGATGCACTTTAAGGAAAGCAGTGGCTGTACTATGACCGTGACGGAAACCCGACTGAAAACTGTGCAGAAGGTCAAAATTATCGATATGGTCACGTATTTGATCTTTAAGAATACGTTCAAAAACCTTGATAGCGCACATAAAATACTGATGGGTCGAAGATTTTCTAAAACAGATATTCCAGGTTTCTTTTTAATTGGGATTATCTTAGAACACTTCCATGAATCAGGAAATTTGGAGGTGCGTATGATCAAGTTGAAAATGTAACATATAATCGGGCAAACATAAGGAATTAATAACTTAATAAAACGAAGTGGTATGTTATCTAGTCCTACTGCATTAGATTTAATCGAATTGATGGCAATAATTACATCATTTTCTGAAATTTCTGTAAACCTGAAACCATTTTCATTTGAAGGTGCGATTCGAAACAGCTCTGTATCATTAGTAAAATTGGAACAAAAGTATTCATTGATTTCGTCATTACTGTAGTCATATTTTTCATTACGATTAACAGATGTATTAACATTTAAATTTTTTATTCTTTTCCATAGATCTTTATTTGAGTTAGAAGATGTTAGATTACCAGCCACATGGCTTCTTTTTGCGATGTTAATCAATGTGGTAACTCTGTTACGAAAACGTTTAAACTGACTACGATTTGAAGCAGACCTATTTGTTTTCCAAAGCTGATAAGCGATGTCACGCTCTATTATTGCATGTGCAATTTCTTGGCTGAACCAAGGGTTTTTCTTTGGCATCCGTGTACGAATCGGAACGAACTTATTGAACAAATCTAGTAATCTAGTAATTTCCGTTTCCAAAAATTTCAGATGCAGAAAGCACTTTACATTGCAAGAAACTTTTATAATAAATGCATACACCACCTCCACGACTGTACACGCGATCATTTCTCACAATGCTGTATCCTTGCATTTCTATTAGTGAATCAGGTATATTCTTTGTAAGCCAAGTTTCACTCAAGCAAATTAAATCGACTTTACTGTTTTTTAAGCACATTTTAAACTCATCAAATTTACTCATTTGGCGAGCGCATAGGCTTTGAATATTAATGTGGCAGACATTTAGATATGAGGAGTCCAATGCACAATTCATCACAATCCGAGGAATACAAACGTTTGCAGGAGCATCATCTGGATCATCAACGGACATCGAAAAATAGAAAAGGAAGCGATAAACAGCAGCAATGCATCATGGCACCCAACCCAGAGGAATCAACAAATAAATAGATTAATGAGAGAGCACTACTTTTACAATTTTTCAATAATTCATTCATCATTAATTCATTACTTAATATATAGTGAATCCACTTATGAGTGTTTTAGTAGCAGTACATGGGCAGCAACGCAACAGTCAACAACAACAGCAACAGCAGCAACATAGGTAGTCCCTCACCCTTATCCCAATAAAACTTTCAGGACGGAAGATAAGATGGAAATCTGAGGAATGGAATCATGGGAAAATTAGGAAGGAAAGTAGAATAGCTTAATGGATAGGTTTTGTTTAATTTAAAACTTTTAGGAGTGGAAGGATACACGGAATAATAGGATACGGTTCACTGGAAGAATGGGAAGGATAACATTAATTTAAGAGGAAAGGGTAAACGTCTCCAACTCGTCTAGCGATCGCACCATCACAGCTTCATCATCCGGCGTAGGTTTGATGAAAACACACCCATCCTTTGTAAATACTGCATGCAGCTTCCCTGATCGCCTCAAACTGATTGCTTTGCCTTTAATTCGACGAGCCTCGTCCGTCATATTCTCGTTGATGTAGATGCGCTTATCAACATTGAATCCGATATGAATCAGCGAAAGGTTGCGTACAGAAAGATACCGACGATCAACACAAAACAAAAAGGTCGCGTCGAGTACACTGATTCAAAAGTGTAATAATTTGAAAAACAAATAGTCCGAACTCACAACAAACAACTTTGTCGGCGTGTCGCCCACTGCGCAGGACGAGGCACGAGGCAGTTGTGGACCAAAGAAGGAACGATAGTCAACGGTGGAATTCCAGATCCAACATATCGCCGGGACTATCGACGATCCTCAAGCGACTGGTCCTCACGGTCCTCGAGCCTCTGGAACCGAACGCACGAGCAGTCACGGCCAAGGAAGCGCTCCAAGTATCTAACACCCGAGAAGATTTTAAAAGGATCCATTCTGGCACCAGACCCCTTGGCGGACACTGCGAATTTGTCAGACAAAAGAGCCTTCTCAGGAAGGCTCTTCTTTTACTACCTCTTTTGCAGCACAACCGCTCCATGCGGGATCCCGGATCGTGTGGTTTGTTGAAAGATTAGAGGTGCGAAGCGAGCCGTGCAAAGGACGACGACGATTGTGCTGAGGGACAACCGAGAGTCAGGTCCGAAGAATCTGAGGCGGTGCGCTAGGATCGCAGTCGATTAGTTCCCAGCAGTCACGGCGAGGCCAAACGGACTTTTCTTTCGGCAAAAAGGACGCTTCAGCATAAAAGGCACCCGCGGCTTACCGAGCCCTTTGATACAGACAGGGGTTCCCAAGTCACCCTCGGCGGACAGCAGGTCTGGCTGATGACAGGTATGCGGATGGACAGAGGAAACGACAGATGCAGCGGACGTGAGTGTTATGTTTAAGACGTAAAGAAGATGGAAAGAAAGAAGCATGCACAGTAAGGTGGCTCAAAAAACACTTTTTCAAATTTTTTGATGGGCCGCCCTCTTATTCAGTTCTATTTGATGCCCTTATGCTCTGGACAAAATTTCAGCCAAATCGGTCAACGTTTGGGCAGTGCTAAACTCGTTGGAAGTTTATATGAAAAAATGTATGCAGAAACATCCAAAAACAGTGATTTGCAGTTGGACGGCACAATTTACGATCAAAAACCATGATACTCATTCAGTTCTTGTAAAATAAAATACATAATGTTATGCTGAAAACCGCGAGAAGATTAGAGTTTATTACGCAAAGATATTAGAATTTTACTGGAGTGTTGTAGGGGTGAATTTGTTTCTTTTCAAAGGTAAAAGAAACGAAATTTGCTCAAACCCCACTGCAGAGAAATGCTAACAACTTAGCCGGGCAAACTCGAATCTTCTCGCGGTTTTCTGCGTAACATTCTGTATTAAATTCTCTAAGATCTGAATGAGTATCATAGTTCTTCATCGTAAGTTGTGTAGTCCAGCTGCAATTTACTGTTTTTGGATGTTTCTGCATACATTTTTCCATATAAACTTCCAACGAGTTTAGCGCTGGCCAAACGTTGACCGATTTGGCTGAAATTTTGTCCAGAGCATCAGGCCATCAAATAGAAGCGAATAAGAGGGCGGCCCATCACAAAAATTGAACAAAGTTTTTCTCATACTAATTTGAGCCACCCTAATGCACAGTGAGCAGGAAAGTAGGGACGCAGAAAGAAGCATGAAGGGTATGAAGCACAATAATAAAATGTTTGCACACTAAGTCTTGTTTTGAGGCGTTTGTAGTTGACTAGCCCGGCCGACTAATCCCCTTTGATCACGGAGAGGTCGTTTCACAACACTGGCGCCCAACAAAACGAACCATTTAGTTTGTGGTTTGTAGATTTTTGAGTTTTTGGAAATTTGTGTTGAGTTTGTGGCACAATTTCTGTTTAGTAACACGTTAAGAACCTACCACTTATTTTATTAGTTGGCTAATTTTAGACCTTAAGGATCATGGATCCAGCAAGCCTGACAGAGGAGGAAATAGGTTACGAATTGGCGTTGCGCCACGTAACTAATCTTGGTTCACTTCCTCGCAGGGCGAGAGCCGTCCGTTTGCGTGCTCTCATGCAGGAAGATGAAATTAAAAACACAATTTATGACACTTCTTCTCACGTTATGGAAGCTGTCGACAATATCAGTCAATGTCAATCGGAAGTAAGCAAAATAATTTCGGAGCTCGACGGAGCCTTCAAGCGCGGTGATCTTCCAGCAGTGCGTGTAATACGATCGCGTTTAATTCATTATCGCGATCGGTTAGCCATCGTAGATCCTCCGGCTAATCACAGTGAAACACATGCAACTTTGTCGCTACTGGTGCAGTTTTCGTTAGAGGACATAGACGACGCATTGGGAAGAACGAAGAAACAGGTGAGAACAAAAGTGAACAGTGATAGTGCGAAAAACACTGGTGCTGTTCCCAAAGGAACGATGCAGACTTCCACATCACCCGGAGCAAACTTTCGAGGATTCGACGAGAACGGAGATCCAAGGGAGCAGTCGAATGAAGAAAATCAAGATTTCGTCATCCAAACCGAGGAAGTTAGACAACAATCCAGATCGACGCCAACAATGACCGATCCGTTAGCAGCACTTCCAACGCAAAATAGTTCAAATCTCCAGGGCAGTGAACACGGAGCAGAATACCTAGAAGTTCAACGAGTCAATCGAGGAAGAGGTTACAGGAATGCGAGTCAACGTCCAACAGTGCAGAGTAGCAGGTATAGCCTACAGAAAGAATCCAGCATGCATGAACCAACATTCAGTAGCTTCGCTCCACCTCCGTATGAGTCGAGAACAGAAGCAGTCGAGCCAGACGTTAGGGAGGATTTACACTTCCAGGAGTACAATCAGCTGCACAATGAGTTGCTGCGCAACCTGAATCAGCGATGGCAAAACCGCGCTCCGTATCGAAACCAAGGTTGGCAAGATAATGTTCCGAGACCGCTCTTCGAGGAAAGGAGGACGCTGAAAGCCATTCACAACTGGCCGTTCCGCTACAAGGGTGAAAAGGATGGCTCATCGTTGAACACATTCCTGCAACGGGTAGAAACATTTGCCGCATCAGAAGAGATCGCAGATGATTTGCTGCTGAAAAGCGTCAAACATTTGCTGTTGGACGATGCTCTCAACTGGTACAGCAACATGTATGCTACAGGTGTATTCGGTTCCTGGGAGGATTTCAAACGCCTAATTAGACACGAGTTCCTACCAGCAAGCTACGCTTATATTTTGAGGGCAGAGGCATACCACCGCATGCAAGGCGAGGAAGAGCCGTTCAACAAATTCTACCAGGACATCTCGACCCTATTCCAATATGTTGATCCACCGATGAGCGATCTGGAGAAGCTGTTTATAATCAAGAAGAACATGAATTCAACGTATGCGCCCATCGCCGCTTCGCAGAACTCAATGCGATTGCTGGTGAAAGCATGCAAGGAACTGGATGAACTCCGGAAGCTGCAGCAATATCAGCGGCGGATCTCGCTGCCTTACGGTGCTTTGATAGAACCAGCTTTAGCCACTCCAAATCCATCACAGCGTCAAGCAAAACCACAGCATCCATTGCAACGTTTTGGAAGAGTTCATGCATTGGAAGCAGACAGCGCACAGAGCTACACAAGCGGTGAAGTACATGTGGAAAGCGACTGTCCAGTGCAAGAAGAGGAGAGAATAGACCAGCGTATGGAGGCGATACTACAGCAAGTGAACGCTCACAAACTACGATTTGACCGGCGTGAAGCAGTAGGTAGACAAGCAGGCTGTGCTGTTCTGCTACCGCTGTGGACAGAAGGGATTCTCGCTACGAAGTTGTCCGACATGCCGTCAACGTTCGGGAAACGCGATAGCGGGGAACCAATAACCGAGGGAGCAGAGTCCTCGCATCAAGTCAACGATCCCTCAACAATACCAGACACACTCGAGATCAGTTCACCCCGACCATGACAACCCCGACAATGACAATCGCCCTCACGCAGTAGTAGAAGTTCTCGGCAGGCAGGTTACAGGGTTACTCGATAGTGGCGCCAACTGCTCCATCCTAGGAGGCGATCACACGAGGTTAGCACAGGAGTTAGGACTACAGAAAACAGCACTTGAAGGAGGAATACGAACAGCCGACGGCACTGAGCACAGGATACAGTCCTACACTCGGCTAGCGGTAGCATACAACAACAAGAACGAAGTCGTCACCATGTTGCTACTCCCAACTTTGCCGACGTGCGTGATTTTCGGAATGAACTTCCGGAACACTTTCGGCATCAAGCCTATTTGTTGTACCATGACTCTGCAAGACAAGAAGGAAGAGAAGTCAAAACAGGAAGCGACAAAGGAGTTACGCACGGAAAAGCACACTCGACTCCAAGAAGCAATAAGTAAATTCCCGAAAGCAGAACCCGGAAAGCTGGGCAGAACGGATCGCTATACCCACCGCATCGACATAGGAGGACATAGGAGACGCAAAACCGCGGAAACAACGCTACTACCCGATGTCGAAGTACGTGCTGGATGAAGTGAACAAGGAGATCGACCGTATGCTGGAACTCGACGTGATTGAAGAGGCACTATTCTCGTCGTGGAATAATCCGTTAGTAGCCGTGAAAAAGAAAACGGGTCAATATCGAGTATGCCTAGACGCGCGTCACCTCAACTCGGTGATGGTAAACGAAGGGTATCCAATACCTCAGATATCTGCGATCATGAATAATCTCAGTGGTTGCACATACATCTCAGCGATCGACCTGAAAGATGCCTTCTGGCAGCTACCGCTGGAAGCCAGTTCTCGTCCAGTCACAGCGTTTACGGTGCCACAGAGAGGTCACTTCCAGTTTAAAGTCGTGCCGTTTGGTCTGTGCACGGCGAGCCAGGCTCTGGCGCGTCTCATGACCCACTTGTTCGCCGACTTAGAGCCCCATGTGTTTCATTACCTCGATGACATCATCATCTGTTCCCGTACTTTCGATGAACACATCAAGATGCTGGAGAAGGTCGCCCAACGGTTGAAGGATGCGGGACTGACTATCTCCGCTGAAAAATCGAAGTTTTGTTTGGAGGAGATGAAGTACCTGGGGTACGTGCTTAATCAGAGTGGATGGAACGTCGACCAGGAGTGCATAGTTCGGTTTCCAGTTCCACAGTGCAGGAAGGAGGTGCAACGGTTTCTGGGCATGTCGAACTGGTATCGCAGGTTCATAGCGAACTTCTCGAGAATCGCAGTTCCTCTCTCGGAGCTAACAAAGACAAAAGCGAAGTTTCGCTGGACAAGCGAAGCGGACGAAGCATATCTGAAGCTCAAATCAGCTCTCGTATCGGCACCAGTTTTAGCAATGCCCGATCACTGCAAGCCATTCGCCATCGCCTGTGACGCTAGCGACGTAGCGATAGGTGCTGTTTTGACCCAGGAAACTGACGGAGAAGAACATCCTATAGCATATTTCTCGCAAAAGCTATCATCCTCCGAGAGAAAATACTCAGTAACCGAGCGGGAGTGTCTCGCCGTTATCAGAGCGATTGAGAAGTTCAGAGCGTATGTGGAAGGAACAAGGTTTACGGTGCACTGCGATCACTCGGCGTTAAGCTACCTCAAGTCCATGAAGAACCCGACGGCGCTTATGAGTCGCTGGATACTAAGACTCAACGCATTCGACTTCAACATAAGATATCGGAAGGGAGTAATCAACACAGTTCCAGACGCGCTGTCGAGGATCGTGAATACACTGGTGTTTTCGGTGAATGGTTCGTTTGATCAGTGGTATCAGCAGTTGGTACAACGAGTGCAACAGGATTTCCGGATTTCCGCGTGGTGAACCAAGAACTCTACAAGAACTGCAGTTGCAAGAACCAAGAAGGAGCAGTAGAACACAAGTGGAAGAAAGTCGTGCCACTCAATCAGCGAGCAGAAGTAATAGTGAAGTTTTAACTATTTTAAGTTGATTCAAAATAATAGTGAAACACGGCGGAACACAACAAAACATTTTGAATTCGGTAGCTTAAAACCAAATCTTTCAGATGGTGGCTGTTTGGCTTGCCGCCTCTTGCCGCTTCTCATGGTGTGTTGATGTGAAAATAAAAATTTAAATATCCACTAATAATGACTAATATTCACGACAGGGATGCCAGATATACAGACATGTCTGTATTTATACAGACTTTTGATCTTGTATACAGACATCATGCAGATTACAGACATTATACAGACTTTTGATTGATGTTACAGACTTTTACAGACATTTGTTATCTTTGGAGGAAAACCAAAGCAGAAAAAATCATGAAAACCTGAGAATCTCCGATGATGATTCCAGTATAAATTAAAACCTAATGTTGCTTCTGAAAACATTACGTACACTCAGGAAAATCGACAAATACTTTATGGCAAAAATCATGTGTCGGCACATACTTAATTGCAAATAAATTCACACATGGATACTATGACCCACATGGATAGTATGTGTGAAGACTCATGCAATGCATATGGGCGCATGGAATATATGTGTCGTAACTATGGAATCCATTTCGCTACCCCCATTGCAAAAATCCATATGTGAACTCATGAATATAATGGGGAGTTTTTTGGGAGTGTAGGAAATCCTGAGAGAACAACACCAAAGAAAACCGACTCAATTTTCTGGAGGACTCCGGAATTTTTCGTTCGGAATTCTTGAAGTAAGCCTGGAATATGCCTAAATGTATATTCTTTGGAATTATTATACAAACTTCATGATTTTATAAGTAATTCGAAGGTGAACTTGGACACTTGAATGGAAGAACTTGATTTTACAAGCATTTGCTGACAAATGCTGTGTCCACGCCGATGTAGTCCCTTTAATTTTCCGGAGGTAAACGGAAGTAGTCCAGTTTTTCCCAGTTTCCTCAAATTATTTTATTTTCATGCAGGTTTTGACATCAGTAAACGGGACGGATGTCGTGAAATGTTGGCCCTGATGTCTGACTTCGGCAAGGAGATCCGCCTTGTTGCTGCCAGGCTTTCCGCAGAGCCCCAGGATCCAATGGAAGGTCGTGTTCGAGAGCATGTTCGCCAAGATGCTTTAGATCCTGTTGTGCTTAGGCTTATCACTCTGGAATGTGGAGATAGCGCTGGCAGAGTCTACAAATACAAGGATGTGTTCCCTGGACGGGTAGATGACGGCGCCGTGGCTGCTTCAGCCGAAAAAAATGCGCTACATATCTGGGAGGCGGTCCGAGATAGTGAAACCGGTCCCAGTGACCTCAATACCGACTCCACCCATCCGTAAACCTGTGTTCATAGTTGTGGAAATATATGTGGCTCAACCACCGACCTTCTAAGAGCCACGGAATTGTCACCTCTGCGGAAATTGCAAACTATTTATATTCGCCGCAGGCCATAGTGTGTATTCTCCAGCAGTGGCTGCGGTGAACGAGCCGGCTAGTGGCAGATGGCCACCAGCGCACGGTGGCAAAAATGCAGAATGCCAGCCTCGGCACATGTAGACTTGGTTGGTGTTGCGAGCAGGGTGGCCACTGAACCGAAAAAAACGGGAAAAGCGGGAAAAAGACGGGAAATTGAAGTCACCGGGAAAAAAAGCGGGAAAAACCGGGAATTCAGGACATGAATCGGGAAAAAAATAATTTTTGGCAACTTACATTCAAAATTCTTCAAAGTTTTTAATGAAGTTGATACCCTTTTGGGAAAGATTTACTCTTTAATATTCATGAGGTATAAAAAATAAGTATCTTTTTCCCAGATCCAATTTGTTACTAGATCATTTTGATTCTAATTTCTAGTAAGCGGCTTTTTGACTGACTTGTGATATTTTGTACGTAAAAGGAAACGGAAATTATTTTAAATCAATTCGTGTGTATATTTGTTGTAGGATATCCTCAGTTATGGGGTTGATAGATATCCTATTGTATATGACCTATACGATTTATGGTCAATTAAATCTGTTAAACAAAAACTTGCTCAAAAATATCAGTACTTTTTTGGCGCTTGGTGTGATTTGGTAGAACCTCGGCCATATGTCATAAATATTATAATATAAGGCATAAAAGCATAGAATCGTGTTAAATCTGTGTTCAAATTAGTTGTTTAAAAATTGTGTAATTTTTTAATAAAGTAACGCCAATTACTATAATGAGGTTATACAGTGATTTACTTACTTCATTGCTAAGTTTAAAACTGTTATTAATTTACGTTATAAGAAAGAACTGTGTCTTTCCTCATACATAATTTTGCGATAATTTAAAAAGTAACTGATGGAACTCATGAAGGTATTCTTTGAAATAGCCTGAATAAGATCAAACCGAGAGCTGAACATTAAAAAGATGTCGGCTATACTATAAGATACTATACGTTTTATTGCTTTCTGTAAACATTATGCTCTAAGAGGAAAGAACCATACTAGACTGGCATGCAATTTCCATTGGCAGAAACTAACGAGAGTTGTGCATGTAAGAAAAAAATACGAATGTTCTGCAACTAATAAAAGAATCAAATAATTGTAATTAGGTGCCAATGAAGAATTACAATACGATATTGATTAAATGCCGGTTAACACTAACTGCATGGCACAATCGCATAACACGTTGTTGGTAATTTAATGTATCTATTTCAAGGGTTCGTTACAAATTATTAATTGCTTCGATATAAAACTGACCTCCAGTTTGGTCAGAAAATAAAATATCTAGTAGTATAAAAACTCTTACCCTGATTTTTTTCAAGTTAAATTAAAACCGGGAAAATTTGACAAAAAATACCGGGAAAAGCGGGAAAAACCGGGAATTCGAAAATCGACTTTCAGTGGCCACCCTGTGCGAGTAACAATTCTGAGGTGGCTCGAACGTATGGATTGAAGGACCTCCTGTTGTTGTTTCGATGAGGATGAGACAAGGTCCGAACCACGTTGTCTCTGGTCCGACAATTTACTTTGAGTTCGCGGATGTGCGAAAGGAACGAGAGTCTCCGATCAATGGAGACTCCGAGAACTTCCAAAATCTTTTTGATGGAGCGGAATGAGGACGTGTCCTCGAATACATTTGCTGGTTGTCAGAGTCTACAAAGTTCCGGACAAAAGCAAGGAGGTTGCTGAAAAATCCCCATTCTTGCCACTGTTAGAAGTCCTAATGAATGCCTTGGAAATGTTCTAGATCCGCGTGCTTACCGTCGTTGTAGGCGTTGAGCAGTACATCTTCCAGATATGCGAAGTATGTGCCCGTGCCGTATTCCGGTCGGAACGCTTGTTTGCGAATGCCGAACCTATTATCAACTTCTAATTTACAGCCGCTGATTTACATTTACAGGATTGCAAACCTTTCCACGGATTTGAAGACATCTCTTGTCAGACAAATAGGCTGGTACATTGTGACATCTCGAGAGAAAATATTGTTTTTGTGGATGGGTACAACGAGGCTTTTCCGCCATTCATCCGGAAAGATTCGATCAGACCAAGCTTATGGAGCCAGAGCCAGATTTTGGCGGATGAAACACCAACCATATCGAAACCTGATGATTTTCCATTGCTCATTGAGAGGGCGAAGGCAGCTCTGAGGCGGAAAACGCAGAATTGAAATTGGCGTTTTGTGAATCCGGGGGGACTTGAAAGATGGAGAGTGGCCGCTAAACCTCAGCTGGATAATCGCTAACGGAAACTCAATGAATTACAATTATTTGTATTTATTATACATTACTAATTATTTCATGGAACGAAAAGTTATTTCGAATTTCAGATTATTGAAGCCTTGATATGCGATGATATCAAAAATGTATGGTTTTGAGTAATTTTCTATTTCCAGTATACCTCTGAAGCCCCATACAGACAAATACAGACATTTTACTGAAATTAACACAGACATTTAAAAATTGTATCTGGCTTCCCTGATTCACGACTGTGTATTGTACACAGCAGTAGAAATTTAAAAAAAAAATACGCGATGAATTTATTTGTTTTTGGGTTGAAATACAAATTTGAATGATTATGCTTTTCTGAAAAATATATCCCATAGACAAAAAAAATAATCCAATTTCTCCAACATTTCATACGTGTAAATAGTATACCGTTTGGTTTTTTGTTTGTTTTGCAAATGACTTCTACACTATGTGGTAGGTTCCCTAACTATTAAAAACAATATTTAGAGCTTCAATAAAACTGTTTGTTTTGAAGAAATATCGATTTTTAAAAGGGTGTGGCATCTCTCCCGGATTTACCCTATTGACGATAAACAGGTATTTGGATAATCGTTATCAAACGCAACTGATAATCTTCATTTATTGTCCTATTTCTACACATTCGAGGTCCAAACAGCCATCTCGATGTTAGTCATCCCACATAAACAAAAACCACATCGCCGTTATTCGTCATAAGAGAAGGTTTGATTGAACATTGTTCATGATAAGATAAGCACTCCGCATTTACTCCCAATGACACCTTGCATTCAAGTGGCCATTATTCATCGCAATCTAAATAACTTACCTTCAATTAGTAAAAACAGCAGTCCCGAAGTCAGGTATAGAACGGATGCGCCCAGCATCACGTATAGGTGCACGAACTGGCACTTCCGGTAGTTGAGTTTAAGGCCGTTGGTAATAGCCACCGAAATCAGCAGCGTGATGATGGCAACGATGAACGGCCAGTACATGGTTTCGCTGTAAATGCTGGTGAAGGCTACATGGCCGGGGACGGGCAACATCAGCAGATAGCCGAACGTGAGCCCGGCCGGAATGTAGCTCAAGCCGGCCGTCAGCAGCGAAAGGTGCTGCATGGTGCCGTCACGCGTCGTATTCACTAACGTAGAAGACTTCCTTTCCAATTAACTTTTCGCTGTATACTGTCGATCAAACGCACTTATCGGAAATCCCGTATCCCCGCGGCTACACCAACACTTTTCTTCGATACTTGAATCGATTTCGGGTTCTTCGTATCTTCATGCGCGACTCATATCATTGTTCTACCACTTGCGCGATAGCACTGACTGGTCAATAAGAAAACCGCTATAAATCAATATCTTCTATACAACAGCGAGGTACCAATCGGGCGCGCTTCTTATCGCGCGAAACGCTTGCCGAGCTGATAAAATCCCTCATCAGCGCAATTGATGGTCTGGCAATGATTTCGCTTGTGGGCCATCAGCTTTAGGATCATTAACGCAATCGTCGTTGACTTCGGCAACGAAAAGGTGAGCTAGGCGGTAAGGAATTTTTCAATTACGAAAGTGTGTGCGACCAGTAACATCAAGTATTTGGAATGAGGTTAATTAGACTATCAGCTTAATGAATGGCGAAATAGGATTTAAGTATGATTTAGATTCGGGCGTTGGCACGCAAAGCGGATGTTTAGTTTGTTATCGACTTGAGTTTAAAAATAAAAAGATGCCCGACTTGGAAGCTTTGTTTTGAATTTTCGTGGAAACCTTGACGTAAGACCAAGCCGACATCATTTCCAAGGAATGTTGACTCGGATAAGTTGATTCAAAAGTATACTCATATATGAGATTGCCAATGTCGTTCCTGTACGCGTGACTAACATCTAAGTTACTTCGACCTGGCAGCCAAAGTACCGGTACTACAAGTGTCAAACCGATGTTGGTGATGAAACCAAACATGTACTACAACATGATACATAAATTATACACGATTGAAGCTTGTTGAAGCATAATTTGGAAAAATAATTTAAATGACTCGATGTTCTATAGGGCACTGCACGGAACCATCTCTTTCTCTTTCGTTCCTCATAAATTTTGACGTTTGCTGGCCTTGTTGTTTTCTAATTCCTTTGCAGCGAGAAAGAGATAAAGCAGTCCGTGCAGTGCCCTATATCTCGATATCTCTCCCCAGCCAGAAAATTGGTCTGGGGGGCAGGGGGTGTTTCTGAACATTTTTTTTCTGCTAAAATTTCGTCTCTAAAAATTTCGTCTCTGAGGGGAGGGGGTTGTGCAGATATCATAGAAAGGGGATCAAGTCTCCCCAAATTGAGTTTAATAACAAATATCGTTCATGTATGCGCACAGCAATTCGAAAATTCCGCGTATTTTGAAGGAAAAATATTTAAAAAATCTGAGGGCACCTTTCTAACTTTATCAAAGCAAGTTCTTGGAGAGGAATCAATTTCCCCAGAATATTTTAAAAGTCGATTATTGACAGCACTCAAAAATTTAACTCGGTTTAACATTTTCTTCTATACAATTGTGGTTCTAGATTTATTTTTTCCATAATGCGCCTTTTCAATTACTAACAACAACAAAACCAAATCAGATTCAGATCACTTTTCATATTACTAATAATTATGTCACCCATACGATCATTTTTTTTTGCAGCATCTCCCTCCGACGCACGCTTTTGATTCTGCTACGGATGACAACTTTCTGCGGTCGTCAAGCGATTAATTTTAACTTTGAATAAAATTCGTCCAGGCTTAACATACCCTTGTATACAATGTTGGTCCTATGAAGAACCGATTTCCAAAAATGCACTAATTTGTTTCGACTGAACCCTTTCTTCTATAAAATTGAGGTTTATTCTCAATAATGCGCCTGCAACACAGAAATGATGCACAAGCGCGAACACGGGTCTTTTTATATCCAGAGATAATGACACGGTGGGCCAAAAAGCCCATAACTTATATTATTTTGATGTCCGTGTTGGGAATGCATGAACGAGATTGGTTGGCTTTGATATTTTCACTGGGTAGGACAAGAATTGAAATTTTCAATAGTTTATCGTAAATAATCAAAACTTTCAATGAAAACGTAAAATTGCTGGAGAGTCGATTGATATATAAATCTCCAAAATCCATTTTGTGACGGTCTCCAGTTTAAGATTCTGATTTGACACCCAGTACCTTCGGGTAAGACGTTGTTCAACGTAAAAAAAAACACACACACACACACACACACACACACACACACACACACACACACACACACACACACACACACACACACACACACACACACACACACACACACACACACACACACACACACACACACCCTCGACGCCGGGGAGTCAGGAGGATTCGAGGATCTGAGTCAGGAAGTTCGGTGCATGGCCGTCGAGGGATCGAGACTACGTCGCAGTGGAGCAGTGGATTAGTCAGCCAGTCGGCGAACTAGCCTAAGCTAGGGGCCGGAATTTTAGAAGAAGTGCATGAGCACAGCCCCCCCCGAAGTAGTCGCAGCATCCCGTGGTCCCGGGGGGATCGAGGCAAGGAGGATAAGGGACCCGGTTTATCCGGGAGGCACATTTTTAGCAGGTCGGGAGGAACCCATCCCTGTTCGCCTTCGAGCATAGTGTGGATGCTCGAGGTGTCTGTCGTGCAGATTTTTGATGGCCTTTAACCCTTGTAAAAAAAAAAAAAAAAAAAAAAAAAAAAACACACACACACACAGCCGCGAAATGGTGAGTTGACATCTGGGAAGGAGCGACCTACACAGCTCTGGTCCTCACAAGTTCCAATCTCACGCTTCCACGGGTCTTCCGCTGACAATCGACCGCCAGCTAAGGGTTTTGCACTTATCTAGTAGTGCAGCCTGGGCACTGTTGTCCTTCTGACATCAGCTAGAGTGAGGGGGTGCGACCAAGGGGACCATCGTCCCTAACCCCTAATCCCAAGACGTTAAGCGACCCGTGCCGAGGGGAAGCATGGCCAGGGGATGAAATAATGAGCTAGGCCTTGTGGGGTACAGTCGGGATTCGCTGGTTGGTATTTTAATACATGGGTCACTTTTTAGTTAGGCCTCCGCTGGTTAGGGCATGGCCCAACTAAACAGCAACCATACGTCAAAATTCAATGTAAACACTGAAAATGGGATTTGGCATCACTGGATGTTCAAGTCGAAATACACGTGTTCAAATGGCTGTCAGTTGGCCCAACTAAAACACCGAATTCGTTAGTTGGGCCGAGGTCGAAGGTCTCGAAGGCCGCAAATGCGATGGGCTTTCGGGCTTCGAGGTGGCTGGACGCCATCATCGACTTGGCGTCATCGAAGCATACTATCAGTAAGGACCTCAAGAGGAGCTTGCTGAAACTTCGAAAGTGGATGTTGGACGCCAAGCTGGAGAGGGCGGTCGGGGCGGCCAAGTGTAAACCCGTGAAATCCGTGGAGTCGAGGTCTACCCAGACTGAGGGCCAAGGATTCGCGGACTCGGGCAAGGTCGAATCGACCGAGGGCGTGCCAGCGAAGACGGTGGTGCCAAAGTATACCCAGACTGAGGCTCAAGTATTCGCGGGCACGTCGGGGGTGACTGCTCCAACGGAGCAGACACAAAAACGGGGGAGACAGTCTCCAGAGGCCGCTCCAAAACGCGGAGGGTTACTACCCCGGACAAGGGTAGTGGGGCTGGGAAGCTGGACCCCGGCCAGGTATCGGTTTTGGAGGTAGGACCTGACCTGGTCCGACCTGAAAAGGTCCGTTCACCCAGGAAAGACGGTGGTAAGGGCATACGGCAGGCTGAGAGCTCTCAGCCGCCCAGACCAGGGAAATAGAGGGGGATGACGCCTCCTGGACCCTGGTCAAGAACAAGAGGAAACCGAAGAGGTCGAGGGGCGAAAAGAAGGCCCAGGCGAATGAGGGTAGCAAGAATTCAAGGATATGCGCCAATTGTTCCAGGGGCGATGCCCTAGTCATCAAGACGGACGAGGCTATGTAAGTGCTCGGACGTCTTGAAGGCGATGAGGAGTGACGTCAAGCTCGGTGAACTCGGCGCCGACGTACGTCGAATAAGACGTACCCGGACGGGCGAGATGATCCTCGAGCTGAAGCGGGGCGTCTCGCAAAAGGGCTCCGCCTACAAGAATTTGGTGGAGGAAAACCTAGGCGAGACGGTCAAGGTGAGGGCACTCACGACGGAGGTGAATCTAAGGGTTGAAGAGCTGGACAAGATCACCGAAGTCGAAGAGCTCGTCACGGCACTGCTGCGAATGTGTGAAGTGGAGACGCCCACCGCAGCCGTTCGGCTACGGAAAGGTCCGGCAGGGACGCAGGTAGAATTGGTTCGGCTATCTGTAGCGGACGCCTCCAAGGTAGTCAAGTTAGGGAGCATCAAGGTGGGATGGTTGGTGCCCTGTGGGCATATACGAGCACCTCTAAGTTTGCTTCAAGTACCTGGAACCGGGGTACAAGCAATGGGATTGCAAAGGCCCTGACAGAAGCAAGCTCTGCCGACGCTGCGGATTGGAGGGGCATAAGGCATAATGCTGCACGAACCCTCCCAATTGTTTGATTTGTTCCAGCAAAGCTGTGAACACCAAGCACCCCATGGGGAG
The DNA here is from genome assembly GCF_024139115.2 of Armigeres subalbatus. Classification (NCBI taxonomy): domain Eukaryota; kingdom Metazoa; phylum Arthropoda; class Insecta; order Diptera; family Culicidae; genus Armigeres; species Armigeres subalbatus. The sequence goes on along the minus strand of NC_085139.1, from coordinate 250,007,445 downwards.
TTCGAAGTGCCCAGCGTTTAAGCGTGCTGCAAAATCACAGTGCAGGTAACGCAGCTGGCATGCTCGGCCTCGCCCGAGTGTTTGGTGTGCGCAGGTTTAGAGGAAACGGCGAAAAACGTATTGTTCGTGTGCTCACGTTTTCGCGCAATGCGTGACCACATGCTTGCCACATGTGGTCTGGACACTACCCCGGACAACCTAGTTCGGAGGATGTGTAAAGTTGAAGTTGGCTGGAACGCCGTTTTATCGGCTATCGCCCAAATCGTCTCGGAGCTACACAGAAGGTGGCGCGTGGACTCAAGGATGGCTAGTTCAGGCGCAAATAAGAGGTGGTCCAAGGGATCGGAGTCGGCTTCATGGGTCATACCGGTGGTCATGCTCTGTGGTCGAACTCGATCCTTTTATCGAACAAGTGGCCGCGCGAAGAACAACATGGTATCGTCGCTTTCGCGGCGTCGGTCAACCGGGCGGGTTCTGAGCCCGAGGACGGAAAGGGGTCCTCGTCAAGGCTGGGGCAGGCGTAGGCACCGCGTCGGCAAGTCCCTCTGTGTGCATCATTCTTGATACCAGTCGTGCAGAGGGAAGCAGGCGCGAAGTCGACCCTTTCCACCTTCCGAGGACATAGGGCGTGGTAAGGCCACCTGGAAAGCCGGCAATGCGCTGGCACAATACCACGGTGCTCTTCTTAAAAGGCGAGTCATGATGTTCGGTACTGCAAGGACACGCAGCTAACCTCGAGAGTGCGTTGTGCACTGGCCCCCCTTTGAAGCATTACTTTCTGGTTGTACCGAAGGGACTATGGGCTTGGCGGCAATGGAAACAGTTTAACGGGTCGGGGATGTAGTCCTGCCTCCCTCGTTTGCTGTTGGAGGTGGCCTCTAACCCCGCACTTCCTGGACAACCCAGGATGTCTGTCTGTCTGAGCAGATTCCCCCTCCATTGCTTAGGGAAAAAAAAACACACGCACGCACACACAGATTGGTTTTTATGGATAGGATTAGCCGAATATGGTCGAGCAATTCTGTTGGCTGAGTAAAAATGTTGGCATCTTCTTCAAATGGCAAGCAGGCTAAATGGTTCGACTTTTAACATGGAAACAAATTTTACAAACAACGAAGGAGCAGGCTAAGCGTCTAATGGCCATACCAACAGTATGGCCATTAGACTGTTGAAAACCAGACAAGCCAACAGGAGATAGGATCCGAGAATAAGGTATCTACACCAAAATCGGAGAGTAGTGCTACTCAGGAGGCGATACAACTTGGGAGGTCCAACCCGATGGAAGTGCGGAAGCAAGTCAGTGACCTGTATGACCTCGTAAAGGACAAGCAAAATATCCTCACTGAGATCAAGCTTCTAGTGACGAGCCTCAAAACCGTTAGTAAAATAGAACGCGCTCAAAAGAAGAGTGAAAAAGCACTGAAAGATGCAGCGGAGCATACAGCAGTCGAGGTACTACAGACTAAATACTCGCACGGAGAACCGAAGCAGGGACTCGCGAGGACTCCTCGTGTGAGGGTCAAGGAGGGGACGCCTTGATAGTCGAAGTGAGCGATATGATGACGTACGCAGCGATCTTTCGGAAGGTGTGACCCGGAGCTCAAGGACTTGGCTGAAAAAGTGGTGAGGACTAGGCATACCCAAAGGAGGGAGTTGTTGTTCGAGCTGGATCCCACGATCAAGAGCTCGGCCTTCCGGGATCTCGCTCCCACTTTTTTAGGTAGTGAAGGAAACGTAAAAGCTTTAACGCAGGAGACAGTGGTCGAGTGCAGAGATCTGGGGCCTCATTGCGCATCTCCTTTCGACAGCTCTTTCGTATGACAGTTTGCATTGTTTGCTCGTTTAGAGGCTGAAGAAAGCGTACGGTGATACACAAATAGCAGCAATACGACTACCGTATACCGCGCTACCAACAAAATGGTGTGTCCACGCAAGATGAAAGTCGGATAGATGGTGTGTCCATTGAGACTCACCCCTCGATTCACAGAACAGATGGAGCAATGGTTCAAATGCATGGCGTTTTGGGCACCAGACAAGGACAGAAAAAGTTACTTCAAAAGCTACAACAAAAATTTACAATAACGTTTTCAAAGGTAATAGATTGATTCCACAAGATATTTTGTGAATCTAAACAATTGGGATTACGATAGGCTCAAATAGCGTAGTCAATAAAGACACAGCACTCCAAACCTGTAGTGGACAGCAGTTCCATAAACCATATGACCCGGGGGTGGCCATAATAGGCATGCTAGCTACATAATATTAAAATGCTTGCTTTTGCAGTAAAAATGAATGTTTTAGCTAGTTTTATGTACGAAGCACGATGCTAATACCTGTAGCTTGTCATCTGGTGCAGCAGAACTACAGTTTGTCAAGAGGCTCGCTCTAGCGGAGCAACTGAAATAAATTTCAGTCGTTAAGGGGCCCATTACTAACACTCACTCCCTATCATTCTGCTTGTCAATCCGAAATAAAAACCTCCGTGGTTTGCAGATGTGCAAAAGTTCCCCTGATCCGAAAGAAAACAGTATATTGTCAAATTCCAAAAAGCTTGTTTTTTTTTTCAAAACCAGATGCCTTTTCTAACAAAACTTCAAATAACGAAGCTTTATACACTAAATTAATGATTTTGTGTGTGTTACTTCTACGTGAAGTTAAACGATTTACAATGATATGGAAATGCTAATAGGGACACGGCAGGTATTTCCGTCCATCGTCGTAGGGGCTAAAACCAACGAAAGCAACGTACATTTGCTAGAACTCCACTATAGCAGAACGTTTCTCCTAAGCTTACGATTTGGTACGTATGAGTTTTACAAAAAAAGCGTCTCTTTTATTGGTTTTCGAGACTATGACGAACAGACGAAAATACCTGCCGTGTCCCTATCATCTTCCAAACTTAGATGCACATGTTCATGATAGAATTAGAGGCGAAAGTATAGAATTGATAGTTCCGTTAGGATACGGCAGGCATGAAGAATGTTTTTATAGAAGTCGATTTGAAAGCGAGCGGAGGGCAATATTTGTGATGGCACATATCACACGACCTTCCTTCTGCCAAGCTCCCGTATGCAGGGGGAGGGAAGAATATCAGTGTGGAAGCTGATATATCTCCACTGGCAAAAGGAAGGTGGTTTGATTTGCTCATATGCCATCGCTCAATTCAGCTGTTATTGGTCGACGGTACAGCAGCAGTGCCTTTCTCTGCTTTGTTCTCTCCGAGGCAGCCAAGTTGGTTGCGACGAGACGGACGCAATGAGAAAACAGAACTATGCAATAAAAATCCTATTTGACTAAATGCTGATGTCATATTAGAAATTTGGAGACAGCACTCGTCGATAGAAAATCCTTCCGCACGCGATGGCATATGAGCAAGTCAAACCATTTTCCTTTTGCCAGTGGAGATATATCAGCTTCCACAGTTTTCTACAAAAATAAAAAAAAACACAATAATTCAAAAACATTTTACGAAAAAATAATAAAAAGCAATAAAAAATATGATTAGATTGGGTGAGTAGGTTCAGATGCACCATTCCTGATTTACGCTTGAAAGCGTTTACCCGAGCAGGAGAAATTGGCTCAATGATACCTAATGCTGTTATTGATACCATACTCTGTTATGAACTAGCCCTGGATAAGAGGTAAAATACCAGAGGAATAATACCAAAAACTAATATGCACAATACTTAAGCCATAACAAACTCAGTTATTAAATTGAATTTTAATACCAAATGCATAACCAATCATTATTCGTTTGGTATTGAAATACTTAAGCATGGTATGCCTCAAGTATTCTGCATATAATTTTTTGGTATCCAGCTTTTTACGCTGGTCATACTATAAACTTTGAATCACCCCTATCTGACGTCTCTTGTGTCCACTATAAATTTTATAATTCGATCAAAGTATGCGTTTGTTGGAGGAAAAAATATTGAATACATGAAAACGTCAGATAATTAAATGTTTTCGTAATCGATTTTGATTTTCAACTGGAGTCTCATATATTTTGAACCTCTTTCAGATAGGTCAAGAGCTGCCGATGGCCGTTGATGTCATGGAATGCAGTCATTCGGACTAGAATAGCCTTATTTGTACGATTTGTGTTTGTTTGTTCAGCAGTCTAGCAAGGTCTCGTTAGGGGTAATGTGAAATGAAAATGTTTGACTTCTTGGTAGACTGGAATGACCGGAATGACGAACCTCAGAGATATGGAGATATGCACAGGAGCTTCCTTCGAATGTAATCGGTTTGTGGCGGGATGTACAATATCTATCACACCACGATCTCTTGTCATACACATCATAAGACCACGTTCCATGTTGACCTCGATCAGAGGCCCAATGATCCTCATTATTTAGGTTTTTAATTGCCAAAATTATTGAACGTAGACTTTTATTAATTGTCACCAATAAGTTAACGTAAAGGGTACGATTTTTTTTGAAGAATATTATTTAACCGATTCAATACGGATTTTTTTTTCGTCTCGTTTCAACATAAATTTTGGACAAACTGCTTCAAAAACGGATGATATCCATGAAAAAGTTGAAATATGGGGTAAAATATTTTTTTTAGATCTTCTAGGGCTTCCAAACCTTCCTTGAGTTCAGGTCTTGATGATCTACATAAACAACAAAGCGTTTTACGGGGCCTGAATGCTATTTTGAAGTTGTAAATGGTACTTGAGACATAATTAAACTATTTTTATCAAATTTCAGTGTTACCAGAACATCAACGGTACTCCAAACTATTCTTGAGTTCAGATCTTGAAGGTCTACAAGATCCACAGAGTAATTCATAGGTTTCCGAGCTTGTGTTTTAGTTGGAGAAGCCCCATGGGACATTATTTATTTATTCATCACCGTCTTCGACACTACATCGTACAGACTGTACTTATCTTCTAATATAACCTACCTTATAACTAAACAATTCTGTTCATCCGGTTTTTAAAAACATTTTTGGAGATATTGAAATCGAAAACATCAGAAACAAAGTTGAATGACCGAATGCAGGAGTCTAGCGGATTATTGTAACCGTAATGCGTACGGTGATACGGAACGGCCAGTAAGTTAGAGTTCCGGAACCGCCTGTGGGGGACATTAAATGGTATCTGCCCAAGGATCTCAGAACAGTCGATGTTCCCTTCGATTACGTCGAAGATAAATAAGCGTTGCAGTTTTATTCGTCTGGTGGATAGCGGCTCCAAGCCTATCAAGCCTATTATAACACCAGTATATACAAAATACAACATTCCCAGAATAACTACGGTACTCCAAACAATTCTGGAATAGCTATGATACTCCAAACCATTCTTGAGTTCATATATTGAAGGTCTACAACACCGATGGAGTGATTCATACGGTCCTGAGCTTGTGTGTTAGTTGGAGCAACCCCTTGGGACATCATTACACCAGTATATACAAATCACAACATTCCCAGAGTTCCTGCGGTTCTCCAAATCATTCTTGAGTTCAGATATTGGAGATCTTCAAGACCAACAGAGTGATTCATAGGTTTCCGAGCTTGTGTGTTAGTTGGTTAAGCCCCATGGGACATTATTACATCAGTATATAAAAAAATCAACATTCTCAGAATATCTAAGGTACTCTAAACCATTCTTAAGTTAAGATCTTGAAGGTGTACAAGATCAACAGAGTAATTCAAAAGGTTCCCGAGCTTGTATGTTAGCTCGAATGTTAGATTCGAATCAACACGTTAAGTTCTGGTACATTGCTTAAAACATGCAGCACACTAGAGGTAAACTTTTTGGAAGCAGTGTATCAATGATTACGTTTCTCAATAATAATCTTCTTCATCGAAAAAAATACTCAGTAGACTGGTAACCATTCACAAAGTGCGTCCTTACTGGGACGGGGGAGTCTGAGCAGCATGACGAATAAAAAAAACTAGCGGTTCATTACAAGAAGTGTGACGAAGGGGAGAGGGGTGTTGAAAATGATAATTGTTTTGCTTGACGTACTTTATGGATCTTCCCTAGATATTCTTCGCCATACACGTTTTTTGGCGGTAAATTCATGCTATACCATCGTAGATCTTCTTGTTGATAGATTTGAATATTAAGAATTGAACTTATGGACAGTTTGGAGTGTCGTAGATGTTCAACAAAATCTATCATATATCTATAATGGTGCAACGAAATCCCGTGGAGCTATTCCAGCTCATAAACATAGTTGAGACATCGAAGATCGTCATGTTGATTGATTTGAATATTAAGATCTGAGCTCAAGGACAGTTTGGAGTGTCGTAGATGTTCAACGTATTCTGTATTGTGTTTGTAATGTTGTAATGACGTACCGTGGACAGTGTTGTAAAATGTCATTTGCATTCGTTTGTATAATTTTCCCAGAACTTTTTTCAGAAGGTAGCTATCAATTTATGTTGTATGACGAACTTATAGCGCTTAAATGGACCTACAACTTTGTCTAACAAAACTGCTGTAAATATGTAATCTGGGGCGTGGGAGGCAAAATGTCATTCAAATGACATTATGTCAAATGACACGTGACATTTTGGAGAGTTTTCACTCTCCAGCCTCAGATGTTATACTTAGAGCAATGTACCCTTGGACAAAAATATAGCCCTACTCAAGCGTTATGAGTACATTCAAAATTATGGAATAAATTTGGGTTCTAAGAAAGTTATGAACAAATTAGTCAAATGACATGCAGATGACATTTTACAAGCCTGACCGTGGAGCTATTCCAGCTCATAAAACTAGTGGGGACATCGAAGATCTTCATTGTTGATTGATTTGAATATTAAGATCTGAGCTCAAGGACATTTTGGAGTGTCGTAGATGTTCAACGAATTCTGTTTTGTGTTTGTAATGTTGTAATGACGTACCGTGGAGCTATTCCAACTCATAAAACTAGTGGGGACATCGAAGATCTTCATGTTGATTGATTTGAATATTAAGATCTGAGCTCAAAGACAGTTTGGAGTATCGTAAATATTGAAAAAGATCTGTTATACCACTGGACAGGCACAGAATTTTATCATAAAGCATTTCACTTTTAATTATTCAACCAGAATATGTTAAATTATGGTGTTGATTCCTAAGAACATCAAAATTACAACACAAGGATAGTTTGGATGCTCTAGATCATCCTAGTGCCCGTAACCTGACCTGTGCAATATTTTTCCTGGATGGAACAGTTAATTATAAACATTTTTGCTGAAGAAAGCAAGGCTCTATCTCTTAAAACTGATTTTTGACAGCTGATTTTCGTCTTGGGTCATATATGACCCATCCGTATTGAATCGGTTAAACCAAATTCAGAATAACTGAAGCACCGGCCTAGTGAAAGCTTTTTTTTCGTCTACGTGGAATGAAAGAGTGCTATTGGCGACTGCTTTTGAAGTGTAAACTTCATACATATTTAAAGAATAGTCAATTTGAATCATTCGACCATTTGAACCAAAAAATGCATGGGAAAGATAGTTTACTATACCGCTACTCACTAAATATTAGGCAAAACGACACCCTCTCACTAAAGTACACTAAGGTTTTTTTTTACGTCGCTCCATGTACCGCGTAAAAAAAAACCGCGTAAAAAAAAACCGCGTTATTTCAAAAAAACGACGTAAAAAAAACCGCGCTATTTTAAAAAAACGACGTAAAAAAAACCTATTGGGGGACTTAGAAAATTTTATATGTTGGTGCCTACTGGGGACTTAGAAGATTTTTTTATGCCGGTGCCTACTGGGGACTTAGAAAATTTTAAATTGGACGGGGCTTCTTCCTATTTGTTTGCTTGGTGTTGTTTGTAGGTCATAGTACGCGTAATATGGTACATGGTTTTTGTGATATGAAACCAAAAATGTGTTCCGATCTATGCTCAAGCTCATCCAAGAATCTCCTGAAATAAGGCCTTGAGATCTATGGAATAAGGCCTTGAGATCTATAAAGATCTGTCCTCTTGTTTCAAATATGGTACATGCTCTGTGTGACTCATAGAACAGATTGTGTTCAAAGCCTAAGTTCTTGGTCATCCAAAAAAAATTCCGAAACAAGGCCTTTAGATCTACACGCGTAACCAAAGATCTGTCCGCCTGTTTCAAATATGGTACATGCTCTATGCTCAAGCTCATCCAAGAATCTCCTGAAATAAGGCCTTGAGATCTATGGAATAAGGCCTTGAGATCTATAAAGATCTGTCCGCCTGTTTCAAATATGGTACATGCTCTGTGTGACTCATAGAACAGATTGTGTTCAAAGCCTAAGTTCTTGGTCATCCAAAAAAATTCCGAAACAAGGCCTTTAGATCTACACGCGTAACCAAAGATCTGTCCGCCTGTTTCAAATATGGTACATGCTCTACGTGACTCATAGAACAGATTGTGTTCAAAGCCTAAGTTATTGGTCATCCAAATAAATCCTGAAGCAAGGCCTTTAGATCTATACGCGTAACCAAAGATCCGTCCGCCTGTTTCAAATATGGTACATGCTCTACGTGACTCATAGAATAGATTGTATTCAGAGCATAAGTTCTGGGTCATCCAAAAAAATCCGAAGTAAGGTTTTTGGATCTATACGCGTAACCAAAGATTTGTCCGCCTGTTTCAAATATGGTACATGCTCTACGTGACTCATAGAATAGATTGTGTTCAAAGCATAAGCTCTGGGTCATCCAAAAACAATTCCGAAGTAAGGTTTTTGGATCTATACGCGTAACCAAAGATCCGTCCGCCGGTTGCAAATATGGTACATGCTCTGTGTGACTCATAGAACAGATTGTGTTCAAAGCCTAAGTTATTGGTCATCCAAAAAAATCCCGAAGTAAGGCCTTTAGATCTACACGCGTAACCAAAGATCTGTCCACTTGTTTCAAATATGGTACTTGCTCTGTGTGACTCATAGAATAGATTGTGTTCAAAGCCTTAGTTATTGGTCATCCAAAAAAATCCCGAAGTAAGGCCTTTAGATCTACACGCGTAACCAAAGATCAGTCCGCCTGTTTCAAATATGGTACATGCTCTGTGTGACTCATAGAATAGATTGTGTTCAAATCATAAGTTCTTGGTCATCCAAAAAAATTCCGAAACAAGGCCTTTAGATCTACACGCGTAACCAAAGATCTGTCCGCCTGTTTCAAATATGGTACATGCTCTACGTGACTCATAGAATAGATTGTGTTCAAAGTATAAGTTCATGGTCATCCACAAAAATTCCGAAGCAAGGCCTTTGGATCTATACGCGTAACCAAAGATCCATCCACCGGTTGCAAATATGGTACATGCTCTGTGTGACTCATAGAATAGATTGTGTTCAAAGCCTAAGTTATTGGTCATCCAAATAAATCCCGAAGCAAGGCCTTTAGATCTATACGCGTAACCAAAGATCCGTCCGCCTGTTTCAAATATGGTACATGCTCTACGTGACTCATAGAATGGATTGTATTCAGAGCATAAGTTCTGGGTAATCCAAAAAAAAATCCGAAGTAAGGTTTTAGATCTATACGCGTAACCAAAGATCCGTCCGCCGGTTGCAAATATGGAACATGCTCTGTGTGACTCATAGAACAGATTGTGTTCAAAGCCTAAGTTATTGGTCATCCAAAAAAAATCCCGAAGCAAGGCCTTTAGATCTACACGCGTAACCAAAGATTTGTCCGCCTGTTTCAAATATGATACATGCTCTGTGTGACTCATAGAATAGATTGTGTTCAAAGCCTTCCCGAGCAGCACAAGTCAGACAAAAATGGTTGCCGCAACTTGATTGTGACTGAGTCTGGTCACATATGAGTTGCAGCAACCTATATGGAACATGTGTGCTGCTAGGGTTAGTTATTGGTCATCCAAAAAAATTCCGAAGCAAGGCCTTTAGATCTACACGCGTAACCAAAGATCCGTCCGCCTGTTTCAAATATGGCACATGCTCTGTGTGACTCATAGAATAGATTGTGTTCAGAGCATAAGTTCTGGGTCATCCGAAAAAAATCCGAAGTAAGGCCTTTAGATCTATACGCGTAACCAAAGATCTATCAGCCTGTTTCAAATATGGTACATGCTCTGCGTGACTCATAGAATAGATTGAGTTCAAAGCATAAGTCCTTAACTTCCCTCAGGGTATGGGCAGAATTCCGTTGTGTAGGCTAAACGGTGATTATGCTTAAGCTGAAGAACCGGTCTTTGATCCTCAACCTGCACATTCTCTCATGAATCGGTCACCACCAGATCGCGCCTTTGAATATCGCCCATCACTATGGGGACAAGAAGGCGAGGTACACAGTCTATTATATGAACCACACAGATCATGTACCATATTTGAAAAAAGCCGATAGATCTTTGGTTACTCGTGTTGATGTAAAGGGCTTACTTTGGAACTTTTTTGGATGACCAAGAACTTATGCCCTCCTTAGCCGTGCGGTAAGACGCGCGGCTACAAAGCAAGACCATGCTGAGGGTGGCTGGGTTCGATTCCCGGTGCCGGTCTAAACAATTTTCGGATTGGAAATTGTCTCGACTTCCCTGGGCATAAAAGTATCATCGTGTTAGCCTCATGATATACGAATGCAAAAATGGTATCTTGGCTTAGAAATCTCGCAGTTGATAACTGTGGAAGTGCTTAATGAACACTAAGCTGCGAGGCGGCTCTGTCCCAGTGTGGGGATGTAATGCCAAAAAGAAGAAGAAGAAGAACTTATGCTTTGAACACAGTCTATTCTATGAACCACGAAGAGCATGCACCATATTTAGAACAGGCTGATCGATTTTTGGTTACGCATGTAGATCTAAAGGCTTTACTTCAAGGATCTCTTGAATGACCAAGAACTTATGCTTTGATTACAATCTATCCTATGAGTCACGCAGAGCATGTAGCATATTTGAAACAGGTGGTTAAATCTTTGGTTACACGTGTAGATCTAAAGGCCTTACTTCGGAAGTTTTTTGGATGAACAAGAACTTATGCTTTGAATACAATCTTTTCTATGAGTCACACAGAGCATGTACCGTATTTGAAACAGGCGGACAGATCTTTGGTTACGCGTGTAGATCTAAAGGCCTTGCTTCGCGATTTTTTTGGATGACCAATAACTTAGGCTTTGAACACAATCTATTCTAGGAGTCACACAGAGCATGTACCATATTTGAAACAGGCTAATAGATCTTTGGTTACGCGTATAGATCTAAAGGCCTTACTTCGGAATCTTTTTGGATGACCAATAACTTATGCTTTGAACACAATCTATTCTATGAGTCATGCAGAGCATGTACCATATTTGAAACATGCGTACAGATCTTTGGTTACGCGTGTAGATCTAAAGGCCTTGCTTCGGGATTTTTTTTGGATGACCAATAACTTGAGCTTTGAACACAATTTATTCTATGAGTTACACAGAGCATGTACCATATTTGAAACAGGCGGACGGATCTTTGGTTATGCGTGTAGATCTAAAGGCCTTGCTTCGGGATTTTTTTTTGATGATCAATAACTTATGCTTTGAACACAATCTATTCTATGAGTCACGCAGAGCATGTACCATATTTGAAACAGGCGGACAGATCTTTAATTACGCGTGTAGATCTAAAGGCCTTGCTTCGGGATTTTTTTGGATGAATACTAACTTAGGCTTTGAACACAATCTATTCTATGAACCACACAGAGCATGCACCATATTTGAAACAGGCGGATAGATCTTTGGTTACGCGTATAGATCTAAAGGCCTTACTTCGGAATTTTTTTGGATGACCAATAACTTATGCTTTGAACACAATCTATTCTATGAGTCACGCAGAGCATGTACCATATTTGAAACATGCGGACAGATCTTTGGTTACGCGTGTAGATCTAAAGGCCTTGCTTCGGGATTTTTTTGGATGATCAATAACTTATGCTTTGAACACAATCTATTCTATGAGTCACGCAGAGCTTGTACCATATTTGAAACAGGCGGACAGATCTTTGGTTACGCGTGTAGATCTAAAGGCCTTGCTTCGGGATTTTTTTGGATGACCAATAACTTAGGCTCTGAACACAATCTATTCTATGAACCACACAGAGCATGCACCATATTTGAAACAGGCGGACGGATCTTTGGTTACGCGTGTAGATCTAAAGGCCTTGCTTCAGGATTTTTTGGATGATCAATAACTTATGCTTTGAACACAATCTATCCTATGAACCACACAGAGCATGCACCATATTTGAAGCAGGCGGATAGATCTTTGGTTACGCGTGTAGATCTCAAAACCTTACTTCGGAAGTTTTCTGGATGACCAAGAACTTATGCTTTGAACACAATCTTTTCTATGAGTCACACAGAGCATGCACCGTATTTGAAACAGGCGGATAGATCTTTGGTTACGCGTGTAGATCTAAAGGCCTTGCTTTGGGATTTTTTTTGGATGATCAATAACTTAGGCTTTGAACACAATCTATTCTATGAACCACACAGAGCATGCACCATATTTGAAACAAGAGGACAGATCTTTATAGATCTTAAAGCCTTATTTCATAGATCTCAAGGCCTTATTTCAGGAGATTCTTGGAAGAGTTTGAGCACAGACAAACAGACGTAACACATTGAACATTCACTCATCAAATTCATCGTCGTATACACACTAACGACATCTGTAGTTTTCACTAAGTTGGGCAAATCACGCACCAGATGGCGTTAGTGAGCAAACGTCAAACTCGAGCAAATCCGATGCGCGCGCCACGAGTGATCAATTGACCAACTAATGATTATTTAAATTGACCGGTAAATCAGTGAACGATGAGAATTTCACGAGTGTTATGTCTGTTTGTCTGTGGTTTGAGCATAGATCGGAAGACATTCCTGGTTTCATATCACAAAAACCATGTACCATATCACGATCCATACTAGCTTACTATGACCTACAAACAACACCTAGCAAACAAATAGGAAGAAGCCCCGTCCGTTATAAGTCCCCAGTAGGCACCGGCATAAAAAATCTTCTGAGTCCCCAGTAGGCACCAACATATAAAATTTTCTAAGTCCCCAATAGGTTTTTTACGTCGTTTTTGAAATAACGCGGTTTTATTTTACGTCGTTTTTTGAAATAACGCGGTTTTTCACGTCGGTACCGCATAAAAATAACCGCGTAAAAAAACGCGCAAAAAACCGCGTAAAAAAACTTCAGTGTACCCATGTTTACGACCGTTGGCCAAGACTATTTGGTACGAAGTCAATTCCCGCCCTCGAAGTCAATTCTCCTGCCCTCGAAAAGCATTTGAACGGTGCCAACCATGTTCGCTATACAGGTCCACAGCATCTATCGATATCATCATCCCTGTGGTCGTCGATCGGTATCCTTATAGTCAAAAATCAAAACAATTGGCCACTGCTAACCAGAAGCCATTTCTCACCGTTTCCGTCCCTTAACAGGCTACATTTCGGCCGCCAAGAAACTTGTTTTCCGTTGAAGCTATCTTACCGTTCCACGATCACAGAGGTTTTTTTAATGTTGCGTACCGTCACTTATATTCAACGAATTTTCCTCACAGTTCAGCATTTGATACAAATATTTCTTTCTAAAGTTTTTATTTTCCAAATATCCTGAAGAGAAAGGAGCTCTTTCGTACCTATGCCAAAAGCTACCGGTGGTTTCATACCATCATTCAAGAGCTTATATGTGTCTGCATCTGGGGGCTCATGCGTGCTTGTTTCTTGAACTAAAATTCCCAGAATATTGCTTCCAAATCATCTAAAATAAATAATTGTTTATTACAAAGCAGTGAAATCAATTTACCGTGATTTGGAAACATTTATCGAAAATTTATGACAGGTAAAAAACCAAACAAATTTCAAATCAGGCTACTTTGATACTATTATGAAAACTGTACACAGTATCTGTCATAATCGCATCACCCCTTATTAAAATTATAGCTAGCGTAAAAAGCTGGATTAGTTTTTGGTATTTTACCTCTTATGCAAGGCTAAATCATACCAATTTCTGTTATCGAGGTCGTCGCTCCTGCTCGGGTATAAAGTTCATGGAAAATTTTATCAATTTTATTGCTTTCTGTATTTTTTATGGAAACTTAATTATTTGTGTGTATTATGAAAAAAAAATTATTGGAAATTTTGTATTTGTTTGTTGTTAATATTGATTTATTAAATGGAAATTTTGAATGAGAACAGCGACAATTGCTTATATCGTGCCGTTTTCCAAAGTAAGTAATAACAGTAATAACAGGCAAAATTAAATTTCAAAGCTATGACTTAATATCGTGCCCAAATGGCAATCTTGTACTCCACGATTTCAAAAACAATATTTGCTCTATAAGGCTTTTAAAAATATGTTGAGTTGGAATATATTGATGACAATATTTGGTAAACGTTGCACTCTATCACACTTTCGTCATTGAATCTTCACATCGCCACGATCTAATATTCGCATCACCACAACATTCAGTCCTGAGATACCAATATGAGTCAGCCCAACACTGATAATAGTCTCCTCGATGAAGTCTGCAGTGCGATTTAATCCAATAATGTACTTTGGCGCACTTTCACTAATGTAACCGATTAACCCACTTTGTATTCCTCAACACACAAAACGAAACTCGAGTAAAACTCTCAGAACCGGTGGGCCTCTTTCCTAGAGGCACCTTTCCATCGTCGTGGCTTCCGATTGACTGACGTGATACGTAACGACCGACCAAGGCATCGAATTCCTGACCGATCTGATTTTCCACTTTTTTTTTCTTTCCAAAGCTCGTAGGTGCCAATAACACAACACACGGAGTACACGGCGACGACGGCCTCACCCATAGTACAGCTCATATCTGCTCGTTCTCAAAGTTCGATCCGGTGATGTTCCTTATCGAAAACAACCTGCGTGAGCGATAGTCCCTTATCGTGTAACATCGGTGGAAAGAAAAAAAAAATACTCACTCGACAAGCTCACGTAGGATAAGGCTGAAATCGAACGCCATTCCCGTCCATTAGATGGAACACTTGTTCATGCATCACTCGGAACGTTCGCTTCCCACCGCCCGAAAATGGATCAATTTCCGATTGTCCCTGAAACGCAAAAACCGTATACGTTTAGAAGCTGTTGAAATGCATCGATAAAGCCGGTGACATGTGGGTTAAATGGTTTCCCTTTTCCGATAACGGACGTCGCACCGCACCGGCAGATGTTGAAAGGGTCTGAGTATTGATTTTCCATTTACTAATAACGAACACAATGTTAGCAATTGTTTCTGCCTAATTATCACGGATTAAATGGTATTTGGCTATCTCCACCTTTCGGGACTTGCATTGTCCTGGGTCAAGCACGCAGTCCCGTCGGTATTGTGTACAACAAGCGATTTTTTATTCGACTGGAGCAAGCCGCAAGCGGTTGAGTTTCTTGTTTTCATCATGACAAATGAAACATTGAACTGCAGAATTCTGAGAATTTTTCCATGACTGAAAAAAATTACTGCTGAGAATTTGAATACGAGTTCCGGAAATTCCTACAGGGAACACCTACTGTGATTTCTGGGAACCCTGCCAGAAATTTTGGAAATTCTGGAAATTTCTACCAAAATTCTAGGATTTCCTGCGAGAATTCAAAGAATTCATGCGAGATTTTGGAGAATTCGTGCCGACAATGCTGGTACTTCCTGACAAGGTTTCTAAGAACTTCTGCAGGGAGTGCAGAGAATTCCTATCGGTATCTTCGTGAACTCCTGTTAGGTTTCTGGAAATTTCAGCCAGGAAATCTCAGAAATTCTGCCAAAAATGTTGAAAATTCTGACTGACAATCCGTGCCGGGATTTCTGAGAGATCCTGCGGGAATTCTAAGAATTTCTGTAGGATCTGTGGTGATACTGCCAGTGACGTCCCTACGCCTGGGCAGTGGACGTCCGCACGCCCCTAACTAGCTCACCTCCTATTATGGGATTCTCAGGGTCGGCGACTGCTTGCTTCGGGTGAACACACTTACCTTACCCAACGAAACTGAGGTAGACAATACAAAAGATAGGCTGACCCACTGAAAGGGAAATCAAGGCGGTCATAAAAAGATTAAACGGTACAATACAAGAAATTAGGCTTAAACATATTTATTTATAAAGTAATCCATAGTCAGAAAAAAAAAGAATCGTTGCGGCCGTGCACGTGCATATTGAGAGAGAAGGAGAGGAACAAATTGGTTACTTGCCCAACGGTCTGCTTCACACATCTGATCCACAATCGCAACTTGAAGCACTCCGTCGTGGGCAGTCGGACTTCGGGTAGTCCCTCTGGATCATGGATGACGATCGGCTGTTCCGAGTTCCTTGGTGGTTCGTAACAGGGTGTTCTGCTCTTGATTTGCGGGGGGATGTTGGTTTTCGGAGCTTGTTGAACCTTGGTCGACGTCTCAGCGCCCGCAGACGGGGTGGTGACTCATAGGATGTTGAGCGGCGGCAAGCGGGGCATGCCCTCGGACCTCACCGTCGCCCTCACCGCCAAAACGTTCGTCACCGTACCCTCGTGGCGTGTGATTCAGCGATAGCGTTACTCACTGACCACCGGTACTGAGCTCGCCGACCTTCCCAATGACGGCTTTTAGAGAATGGTGGCTGATGACATCCGCTCCACTACGGTTCCTGGCCGGCGTTTGGAAATTCCGTCTTCTTCGCCAACTGGCAATCTCCACCGAAGGGACACTACCACGCTTTTCTTCCCGGCTTTGTCGAGTTCCGCCTTCTTCGCCAACTGGCCAATCCCGACGAATGGAAACTCTCACGCGGTAGTGCCCGGCTTTCTCGAGGACCGTCCCTTTCAACAACCGGTTTTCTCTTCACCGGAACACTCTCCCGGTTCGCCGAGGATTCTGGCAATCACACTCCTTCCAAACTTGTTAGCTTCCAAACTTGTGAACCACTTCTCTTTTCTTTTTTAATATCATTCGGATCGAACACCGTAACCGTCGAGGATCAGACAATTTCTGCCTTTTTTCGTTTTCCTCCAAGTCAGCTCTCCCGTTTTCTTCATTCCTCAATCTTTCCTTCTTCTCTTCTCTCTCTTTTTTCTCCTCCTTACCTCCCTTATTACCGGAACTGTCACTGAAGGTAAGGTTGCCACTCTCGTAGATATATATCTAGGATAGGATGTGCCAAGTAGTCAGTAAAAATCGTACCGATTTGCTGTCACAATCGTACCGGTGGCTGATTGGTTGAAAATGACAATCGATTACTTCGATTGGTGGCGGCGCGTTTTTCGTAGGGCAGCATGTTGTTAGTTTGGCCGTGTTGCAGGTTTGTAAAATTGATATTAAGCAAAATACGTAAATGTTTGTGTTCCAGTTTTTTGGTAAAAAATAAATTTATATTGAACTGCAAACGCCATATAAATTATTCCCAAGGGTTGTAATGGTTTAAAACTGTTGATTTTAAGCATTATGATTCACCTTTCTGTCATTTTCGATCTCAAAGTCATATTTTCATTAGCAAAAACTTTTCTTTGTTAGTCTTTTGCTTCTCTTACATAAATAATGGATGGAACGGAAAGAAAAACATCAAGTTTTGATATATGATATTCGGAAGATTTTGTACCAAATTATTTTGGCTGCACCGGCGACTACCTCGTCAGAGCAACCGACTAAAAAACAACAAGGCAGTCTCAATTGAGTTGTCACATCCTATCCTAGATATATATAGGTTACAATTTGTTTTTAAGATGTGAGACGTACTCATTCCTATCGCGGACGTAGCAAGGGATATTACACGGAGAATTTTAAATTTAATTACATCGTTACAAAGCTCCTATCCATCAAAGCTAACTATCTATTGCCACTTGACTTCCATAACGTGGGTTTAATTAAATTGGTTCCGATTGGTCGGTAACAGTGGGAAGCAGTATTATTAGGATATTAGGGACGGAACCCTTTGAACATGGCTGAATCCCGGATCCTAGGAATCGTTTAATTCAAACTATGTGTATATAGAAACAGGCTCACACAATCATAATCTTCGAAAATCGGTCATAATAAGACTAACTCATACGATAGGTATTTAGAATTGCAACATATCTGTAATAGACCCACAATAAACAGATTGGACAATGAATTGAATGACGGAGGTTTTTATTGCTAACTTTACTCTCCAACAAAGAAAATGAAACCATTCCGTTCATCAATGTGTCGATGTGTTGGTCGAGCAATAATGGTGGCTGATAAACTCAGGCACTGTTGATATCACTTCATTTCGATAATGGCTTCGTATGGACGGACCACTTGAAATGGTTTATGGGTTCAAATCAATACGTTCAATGAAAGCGCGGGTGGATGATTTTTCGCCAATATCAAGTACTGTGGACACAATCTCAGAACGGATGGAGTGAGTGGTGCACTTACGCTCAACGGAATTGTAACATAAGGCACAACCTGTCCGTGATACGGAAGTGTCAGGTTTTATGTACCTTCGTTGAAATCAATATCCATTGATGCATACTTAAAAGATTCACTTCGCCAATGCACGTGCTGTGAGCTGATAAATGGACATGGTAGCCACTGACATGTTCACAAGGTTGTCGATCGCGATAAACGGCGGTAATGGATGTGTGTAAAGTAAATGATGTGTTATTATTCAACTTTGATAACGAAGTTTATTTTAATACTAATTGCTCATATATTATCTTAAAAAGTGGTGTCCCAAAACTCACAGAGTCAGCGTCCAAGCGCCGGCATGATGGATCTTTATCGCACAAATGTCAACCGTCACATTCGCTTGTTGCCAATTGGACTTTGGCAATCTTTACAAAAAGCAAATTTATATTGCTAAATAAAGCTCTGATGTATCTATTGCATTACTCAAAGCGCACCAGCCCAACGTAAATCTCAGATGAAGCTCTAAACAGACCGATGATTCACCGGTTAGACAGGAAATTGAAATGAGTCGCCATTGAAACATATGTTTTGCAATTCCACATTAATAGGTCAGGTACCATTTATTTACAGGTGGTATTCGAAAATGGCCTACTCTTTCATAGCTAAGCAATGAGTTTTATAGCATTATAGCACTCAAATGAGTTGCATAAAATCCATAAGAATTATCTGGGGGCTATAATGGACAACCTACAACGAAACGACTTATTTAAGGTTCCAGCGGGGTGATCTTCTGGCAGGGGGGCAGAAGGGATTATGTCTAATGGTTTTACGACGCCTCCCCACGGCATCTGCGAGTTAGGACAGGGTTGCCCAACGTACGGTCCGCGGGCCGGATGCGGCCCTTGGCTCCATTTTTTGTGACCCGCGGCGTGCAAGAAAAACCACTCCATAACCGGCCCGAAAGCTTTTCTATCTGGCTCGAGAAGCTCCTTTCCAGGACGGAGAACTTGTTAGGGAATGCATATCGACTGTTATTGATAGTTTATATTATTATATTAGTTTATATATTAGTTTGTGCACACCTAAATTATTTTGCCGACTTCAGCAAAATTTTCGCCGAGATTCCAACAACCGAGATCTCGGTAATATTTTTTCCCGAAAAAGTTATTCTTTTACCGGAATTTCGTCATAGCTTTCCCTAAATTCGACAAAGTTGACATGACTCGGTAAAGTTAACCGAAACCCCGAAACCGAGATTCGTCGAAATCATTGCCGAGATGTTGAATTCTCGGCAATCGTAAAATTTCTAATTTTAAGTGTGTGCTCTAAAGAAAAAGCCTCATTCAGTAGTATTAGTTTGTCGTAAGGCATGGCGAAGAGTTAGAGTTCTCACAGGAGACTTGAAAACTACGTTTCGTGAAAAATCCACCTGCTGAATCTACCGTCAAATTGCTACATGGCTCATATACCGAACACTCGCTTTGAAATGGCCATTTTGGCTTTATTCGTGTAATTCTTTCCATAAGATCTTGAATCCTTTTATAATCTTGATCATCAGAACTGATAACCGATGGAATTTTTAGTTCTAGGGTGCCAAAACATCAGTGTTCGGAGTATGAGTTGAGCCAGAACGGTACTTGCTCACAATCGATGAAAATACTGAATGTAAAAACAAGGCATATGTAGCTGTCTTCATAAGGGGAATTGATGATCATCTTCAAATTACAGAGGAATTAGCAGATTTGACCTCAATGAATGAAACGACTTCCACAGGTATAAACCTGAGGAAAGCTGTTAAGACCTGTATGAAGGAGCATAAACTCTTCTTCGAAAACTGATGGCCTAATAACTGATGGAGCTCCAGCAATGATGTGAAAGAACACGGGCGTTGCGAGACTTGAAAATCAAAGCAATTCTCGCACTTAGACTCATAGGGACGTAACTGCATTGCTCAATTTCTTTTCGTCGATGCTTTATTTTTCTTAATGTGGCGAATTGCGATAGATTTCCTATCTATGTAATCTATGATCTGAGGATTTAAATCAAATTACGAACATGACTCATATTCCGAACACTCGCTTTTAAATTGTCGTTTTGGCTTTATTCGTGATATTTTCTCTATACAAGCTTGAAATATTTTGTAAATTTGATCCTCAGTAAGAAAAACCGATGAAAGGCTCCGAGCCTCTTGAAAGGAGGCTTCCGAGCCTCTTGAAAGGAGGCTTCCGAGCCTCTTGAAAGAAGGCTGCCGAGCCTCTTGAAAGGAGGCTTCCGAGCCTCTTGAAAGGACGCTTCCGAGCCTCTTGAAAGAAGGCTTCCGAGCCTCTTGAAAGGAGGCTTCCGAGCCTCTTGAAAGGAGGCTTCCGAGCCTCTTGAAAGGAGGCTTCCGAGCCTCTTGAAAGGAGGCTTCCCGGGCACTTGAAAGGAGGCTTCCAGCCTCTTGAAAGGAGGCTTCTGAGCCTCTTGAAAGGAGGCCTGAGCCTCTTGAAAGGAGGCTTCCTGAGCCTCTTGAAAAGGGACTCTGAGCCTCTTGAAAGGAGGCTTCCGAGGCCTCTTGAAAGGAGGCTTCCAGCCTCTTGAAAGAAGGCTTCCAGGCCTCTTGAAAGGAGGCTTCTGAGCCTCTTGAAAGGAGGCTTCCAGCCTCTTGAAAGGAGGCTCTGAGCCTCTTGAAAGGAGGCTTCCTGAGCCTCTTGAAAGGAGGCTTCCAGGCCTCTTGAAAGGAGGCTTCCGAGCCTCTTAAAAGGAGGCTCTGAGCTCTAGAAAGGAGGCTTCTGAGCCTCTTGAAAGGAGGCTTCGAGCCTCTTGAAAGGAGGCTTCTGAGCCTCTTGAAAGGAGGCTTCCAGCCTCTTGAAAGGAGGCTTCCAGGCCTCTTGAAAGGAGGCTTCCAGCCTCTTGAAAGGAGGCTTCTGAGCCTCTTGAAAGGAGGCTTCTGAGCCTCTTGAAAGGAGGCTTCCTGAGCCTCTTGAAAGGAGGCTTCTGAGCCTCTTGAAAGGAGGCTTCCAGGCCTCTTGAAAGGAGGCTTGAGCCTCTTGAAAGGAGGCTTCTGAGCCTCTTGAAAGGAGGCTTCTGAGGCCTCTTGAAAGGAGGCTTCCAGGCCTCTTGAAAGGAGGCTTGAGCCTCTTGAAAGGAGGCTTCCGAGCCTCTTGAAAGGAGGCTTCCTGAGCTTCTTGAAAGGAGGCTTCCGAGCCTCTTGAAAGGAGGCTCTGAGCCTCTTGAAAGGAGGCTTCTGAGCCTCTTGAAAGGAGGCTTCTGAGCCTCTTGAAAGGAGGCTTCCGAGCCTCTTGAAGGAGGCTGAGCCTCTTGAAAGGAGGCTGCTGAGCCTCTTGAAAGGAGGCTTCCTGAGCCTCTTGAAAGGAGGCTTGAGCCTCTTGAAAGGAGGCTTCCAGGCCTCTTGAAAGGAGGCTTCCGAGCCTCTTGAAAGGAGGCTCTGAGCCTCTTGAAAGGAGGCTTGAGCCTCTTGAAAGGAGGCCTGAGCCTCTTGAAAGGAGGCTTCCTGAGCCTCTTGAAAGGAGGCTTCCAGGCCTCTTGAAAGGAGGCTTCCTGAACCTCTTGAAAGGAGGCTTCCAGGCCTCTTGAAAGGAGGCTTCCTGAGCCTCTTGAAAGGAGGCTTGAGCCTCTTGAAAGGAGGCTTCCTGAGCCTCTTGAAAGGAGGCTTCTGAGCCTCTTGAAAGGAGGCTTCCAAGCCTCTTGAAAGGAGGCCTGAGCCTCTTGAAAGGAGGCTTCCGAGCCTCTTGAAAGGAGGCTCTGAGCCTCTTGAAAGGAGGCTTCTGAGCCTCTTGAAAGGAGGCTTCTGAGCCTCTTGAAAGGAGGCTTCCTGAGCCTCTTGAAAGGAGGCTTCTGAGCCTCTTGAAAGGAGGCTTCTGAGCCTCTTGAAGGAGGCTTCCAGGCCTCTTGAAAGGAGGCTTCGAGCCTCTTGAAAGGAGGCTTTCCAGGCCTCTTGAAAGGAGGCTTGAGGCCTCTTGAAAGGAGGCTTTGAGCCTCTTGAAAGGAGGCTTCCAGGCCTCTTGAAAGGAGGCTTCTGAGCCTCTTGAAAGGAGGCTTCCGAGCCTCTTGAAAGGAGGCTTCTGAGCCTCTTGAAAGGAGGCTTCTGAGCCTCTTGAAAGGAGGCTTCCGAGCCTCTTGAAAGGAGGCTTCTGAGCCTCTTGAAAGGAGGCTTCCGAGCCTCTTGAAAGGGAGGCCTGAGCCTCTTGAAAGGAGGCTCTGAGCCTCTTGAAAGGAGGCTCTGAGCCTCTTGAAGGAGGCTTCTGAGCCTCTTGAAAGGAGGCTTCTGAGCCTCTTGAAAGGAGGCTTCTGAGCCTCTTGAAAGGAGGCTTGAGCTCTTGAAAGGAGGCTTGAGCCTCTTGAAAGGAGGCTTGAGCCTCTTGAAAGGAGGCTTCTGAGCCTCTTGAAAGGAGGCTTCCTGAGCTCTCTGAAAGGAGGCTCTGAGCCTCTTGAAAGGAGGCTTCCTGAGCCTCTTGAAAGGAGGCTTCCGAGCCTCTTGAAAGGAGGCTTGAGCCTCTTGAAAGGAGGCTTCTGAGCCTCTTGAAAGGAGGCTTCCGAGCCTCTTGAAAGGAGGCTTCTGAGCCTCTTGAAAGGAGGCTTCCAGGCCTCTTGAAAGGAGGCTTGAGCCTCTTGAAAGGAGGCTTCCAGGCCTCTTGAAAGGAGGCTTGAGCCTCTTGAAAGGAGGCTTCCGAGCCTCTTGAAAGGAGGCTTCCGAGCCTCTTGAAAGGAGGCTTCCTGAGCCTCTTGAAAGGAGGCTTGAGCCTCTTGAAAGGAGGCTCTGAGCCTCTTGAAAGGAGGCTTCTGAGCCTCTTGAAAGGAGGCTTCTGAGCCCCTTGAAAGGAGGCTTGAGCCCCTTGAAAGGAGGCTTCTGAGCCTCTTGAAAGGAGGCTTGAGCCTCTTGAAAGGAGGCTTCCTGAGCCTCTTGAAAGGAGGCTTCTGAGCCTCTTGAAAGGAGGCTTGAGCCTCTTGAAAGGAGGCTCTGAGCCTCTTGAAAGGAGGCTTCCAGGCCTCTTGAAAGGAGGCTTGAGCCTCTTGAAAGGAGGCTTGAGCCTCTTGAAAGGAGGCTTCCAGGCCTCTTGAAAGGAGGCTTCCGAGCCTCTTGAAAGGAGGCTTCCGAGCCTCTTGAAAGGAGGCTTGAGCCTCTTGAAAGGAGGCTTCCAGGCCTCTTGAAAGGAGGCTTGAGCCTCTTGAAAGGAGGCTTCTGAGCCTCTTGAAAGGAGGCTTCTGAGCCTCTTGAAAGGAGGCTTCCGAGCCTCTTGAAAGGAGGCTTCTGAGCCTCTTGAAAGGAGGCTTGAGCCTCTTGAAAGGAGGCTTCTGAGCCTCTTGAAAGGAGGCTTCTGAGCCTCTTGAAAGGAGGCTTGAGCCTCTTGAAAGGAGGCTTTGAGCCTCTTGAAAGGAGGCTTCCGAGCCTCTTGAAAGGAGGCTTCTGAGCCTCTTGAAAGGAGGCTCTGAGCCTCTTGAAAGGAGGCTTCCGAGCCTCTTGAAAGGAGGCTCTGAGCCTCTTGAAAGGAGGCTTCTGAGCCTCTTGAAAGGAGGCTGAGGCCTCTTGAAGGAGGCTTCCGAGCCTCTTGAAAGGAGGCTTCCAGCCTCTTGAAAGGAGGCTTCTGAGCCTCTTGAAAGGAGGCTGAGCCTCTTGAAAGGAGGCTTCCTGAGCTCTTGAAAGGAGGCTTCCTGAGCTCTTGAAAGGAGGCTTCTGAGCCTCTTGAAAGGAGGCTTCTGAGCCTCTTGAAAGGAGGCTTCTGAGCTCTTGAAAGGAGGCTTCTGAGCCTCTTGAAAGGAGGCTCTGAGCCTCTTGAAAGGAGGCTTCTGAGCCTCTTGAAAGGAGGCTTCCGAGCCTCTTGAAAGGAGGCTTCTGAGCCTCTTGAAAGGAGGCTGAGCTCTTGAAAGGAGGCTTCCGAGCCTCTTGAAGGAGGCTTCTGAGCTCTTTGAAAGGAGGCTTCTGAGCCTCTTGAAAGGAGGCTTCTGAGCCTCTTGAAAGGAGGCTTCCTGAGCTCTTGAAAGGAGGCTTCCTGAGCCTCTTGAAAGGAGGCTTCTGAGCTCTTGAAAGGAGGCTTCCGAGCCTCTTGAAAGGAGGCTTCCGAGCCTCTTGAAAGGAGGCTTCCGAGCCTCTTGAAAGGAGGCTGCCGAGCCTCTTGAAAGGAGGCTGCCGAGCCTCTTGAAAGGAGGCTGCCGAGCCTCTTGAAAGGAAGCTTCCGAGCCTCTTGAAAGGAGGCTGCCGAGCCTCTTGAAAGGAGGCTTCCGAGCCTCTTGAAAGGAGGCTTCCGAGCCTCTTGGAAGGAGCCATCCGAGCCTCTTGAAAGGAGGCTTCCGAGCCTCTTGGAAGGAGGCTTCCGAGCCTCTTAAAAGGAGGTTGCCGAGCCTCTTGGAAGGAGGCTCCCGAGCCTCTTGAAAGAAGATAAAAACACATTTTTTTTATTTCCAGTCTTTTTCGAATATATTTAACATAGAATCAAAATTTACTGCTATCGTCGAAATTTATTGAATAAAATGTAAGTATTGTAGTGGTGGTTGATCATTTTCATGGTGGCATTATATGTGATAACTACTTTGTAAAAACTAAATATTTTGTTTTTTGAAACACAAACTTGGAGCCGTATTTTTTATGAAAGAATGAGTCAACCGTACTTCAATATATGTTATAGCGGAAGATTAATATGAATTTCTGCGCAGTGAGTCAAGATGAGCAAAAAATATCAAAAGATAGATTTGAGAAATACAAAATCGGCTGAAGCTTTCAAGAAAATTCACTGTTAGTGCTTAACAATTGTAGCTCCTGGCTACATTTCTTAATTCATGTAAACCCAAAACGTAGTTAATACAAGTTCACATACTGGAACCAATACCAAAAGGTTGAAAATGCAAACGTGTCCTCTACCATTGGTTTGGTACAAGGATTTTTGAATTTATTTTCAATATTTGTCCATCCTGATGTGCAATATTGAATAAAAGCCTTCCGCTGTAACATATTTCAAATATTAGTATGGTTGAAAGATTCTTTTACAAAATAGTTGACCCTGATGTTGTATTATCTGAAATCAATTTATTTACGTTCCGGGAATTACCTGCCTTTTCCTATTTTTTTATTTTTTTTTTTCGTTTTTGCTCATCTTGACTCACTGTGCAGAGATTTATATTAATCTTCCGCTATAACATGTATTGAAGTATGGTTGACTCAATCTTTCATAAAAAATGTGGCTCTAAGTTTGTGTTTCAAAAAACAAAATATTTAGTTTTTACAAAGTAGTTATCACATATAATACCACCATGAAAATGACCAACCACTACTACAATACTTACATTTTAATCAATAAATTTCGACGATAGCAGTAAATTTTGATTCTATGTTAAATATTTTCGAAAAAGACTGGAAATTTACAAAAAAAATCGGTGTTTTTTATCTTTAAGCCGTTGTATCTCAGCAACGGCTGCACTTAGAAAAAAAATTGACGTGCGCCTTTTCCATTGAAAATTTAACGTACTTTCATAAAATCGAATTGATAAAAACGTAAAAATAATATTTCAAGCATTTTTGAAAAAACCAACTTATTTAAAGAAATTATAACATTTTTGTCTATCATTTCTCCATCATGACGCATAGTGCAAAATAATACTTATCTGCTACAACATATCAAAAAATAAAAAAATATTGAAAAATTCGTTTTTGAAAAAATCGATTTTTAAGTTTTATTTTCAATGTTTGAATTTTTTTTCACGGTGTATATTTTTTTCACATAGCTCCATTGATTACCTAAAACTTTGCCAAAGACACCAGAATGATCGGACAAGCCGGTTTTCAAGTTATATTTTTTTGAAAGTGTTCAAGGTGTTTTTGCTTAGGCCCGTGTAAAAAGTTTCACCAGAGTTAAAATGGCAAACCAATGATGCAGATAATGTTTTTTGGCCATAAAGGATGTATATTCAAAATTTCAGAGTAATAAAAAAATAAAAAATTGAAATAGTTCAGTGCGAGTTGGCTCTTGTTTCGGACAGTAGAACGATCGCGCGATTTGCCGAAATTTTGTGTTTTGCATTGCGCGGCCGGTAATAAAGTTAATTAGTTCAGTGCGTGTTGGCTCTTGTTTCGGACGGCAGAACGATCGCGCGATTTGCCGATATTTTGTGTTTTGTTTTGTTTTTCCTTAGGACGGTTCGTAAGTAAATTGATGAATATATTTTATTATTTTTTCAGCATATACTGTTATTGACAAACGCTCTATATTGTCGAATAGAGCTCCCTATTATTCACCTTTCCCACTAACACAAATTTTCCTTCCCGAGACATCTATGAAGGTAGTATGGGTTCCCTGCATCTTCACTAGTAGATGTTGAACTAACATTCCTTCCCTTCCTTCCGTGATTGTAAGGACGTGGCCAGGTATACAACTGCTACTGTATAGGAAAAGGTACTAATCCGAGTTCTAATGGGGGCAGCAGGGACTATGTCCAAGGGCTTGACGATCCCTCCCCAGGCCATCTGCGAGTTGTGGGGCTTGCCTAGGATGTGGTGGGGTTTGACAGTGGGCCCTGTTAAACCTCTATAAAATGCTGCATGTATCCGCAAGTAGGCCCCACCAAAGCGACCGTGTGCCGCTCAAAGCGCACAAGCCCAAGTCCTGGTGTTAGGTGGGACGCTAAACAGCCCTGACACGACGGCCCTCCGACGAGACAGGAGGTTTGCGCAGGCCCAATAAGCCGCCTAGAAAACCAATCATTACGAACAATATAAGAGATAATGCGACTCGATATAATCGGCAAAGACCTAGCCCGAGTAGCACACTTGTCACATATCAGTCACTGTGACTCATATGCGACCGAATCTAGTCACATTGGAGTTGCTGCAACCAAATCGATCTGAACTGTGCTACTAGGGAGGCGACGAATACAGGATCACGATTGGAAGCTTGGAACATGGAATTGCAAGTCGCTAGGTTTCGCAGGTTGCGACAGGATGATCTACGATGAATTACATCCCCGCAACTTCGACGTCGTGGCGCTGCAGGAGATTTGCTGGACAGGACAGAAAGTGTGGAAAAGCGGGCATCGAGCGGCTACCTTCTACCAAAGCTGTGGCACCACCAACGAGCTGGGAACCGGCTTCATAGTGCTGGGTAAGATGCGCCAACGCGTGATTGGGTGGCAGCCAATCAACGCAAGGATGTGCAAGCTGAGGATTAAAGGCCGTTTCTTCAACTATAGCATCATCAACGTGCACTGCCCACACGAAGGGAGACCCGACGACGACAAAGAAGCGTTCTACGCACAGCTGGAGCAGACATACGATGGATGCCCACTGCGGGACGTCAAAATCGTCATCGGTGACATGAACGCACAGGTAGGAAGGGAGGAAATATATAGACCGGTCATCGGACCGGATAGTCTGCACACCGTATCGAATGACAACGGCCAACGATGCATAAACTTTGCAGCCTCCCGCGGAATGGTAGTCCGAAGCACCTTCTTTCCCCGCAAAAATATCCACAAGGCCACATGGAGATCACCTAACCAAGAAACGGAAAACCAAATCGACCACGTTCCAATCGACGGTAAATTCTTCTCCGACATCACGAACGTCCGCACTTACCGCAGTGCGAATATTGAATCCGACCACTACCTCGTTGCAGTATGCCTGCGCTCAAAACTCTCGACGGTGTACAACACGCGTCGAAGTCGGACGCCGCGGCTTAACATTGGGCGGCTACAAGATGGTAGACTAGCCCAAGAATACGCGCAGCAGCTGGAAGTGGCACTTCCTACGGAAGAGCAGCTAGGCGCAGCGTCTCTTGAAGATGGCTGGAGAGATATTCGATCCGCCATTGGTAGCACCGCAACCGCTGCACTTGGCACGGTGCACCCGGATCAGAGAAACGACTGGTATGACGGCGAATGTGAGCAGTTAGTGGAAGAGAAGAATGCAGCATGAGAGATTGCTGCAACACCGCACGAGTGCGAACGAGGCACGATATAAACAGGCGCGGAACAGGCAAAACTCGATTTTCCGGAGGAAATAGCGCCAGCAGGAAGATCGAGACCGTGAAGAAACGGAGCAACTGTACCGCGCTAATAACACACGAAAGTTCTATGAGAAGTTAAACCGTTCACGTAAGGGCCACGTGCCACAGCCTGATATGTGTAAGGACATAAACGGGAACCTTCTTACGAACGAGCGTGAGGTGATCCAAAGGTGGCGGCAGCACTACGAAGAACACCTGAATGGCGATGTGGCAGACGAAGATGGCGGTATGGTGATGGACCTGGGAGAACGCGCGCAGGACATAATTCTACCGGCTCCGGATCTCCAGGAAATCCAGGAGGAGATTGGCCGGCTGAAGAACAACAAAGCCCCTGGGGTTGACCAACTACCAGGAGAGCTATTTAAACACGGTGGTGAGGCACTGGCTAGAGCGCTGCACTGGGTCATTACCAAGATTTGGAAGGAGGAAGTTTTGCAGCAGGAGTGGATGGAAGGTGTCGTGCGATAAGCTGGATTGTAGCAACTACCGCGCAATCACATTGCTGAATGCCGCCTACAAGGTACTCTCCCAAATGTTATGCCGTCGACTAGCACCAATTGCAAGGGAGTCCGGGGGGCAGTACCAGGCGGGTTTTATGGGCGAACGCTCCACCACGGACTAGGTGTTCGCCATTCGCCAAGTACTGCAGAAATGCCGCGAATACAACGTGCCCACACATCATCTATTCATCGACTTCAAAGCCGCATATGATACAATCGATCGGAACCAGCTATGGCAGCTAATGCACGAACACGGTTTTCCGGATAAACTGACACGGTTGATCAAAGCGACGATGGATCGGGTGATGTGCGTAGTTCGAGTTTCAGGGGCATTCTCGAGTCCCTTCGAAACGCGCAGAGGGTTACGGCAAGGTGATGGTCTTTCGTGTCTGCTATTCAACATCGCTTTGGAAGGTAATACGAAGAGCAGGGATTAACACGAGTGGTACAATTTTCAATAAGTCCGTCCAGCTATTTGGCTTCGCCGACGACATAGATATTATGGCACGTAACTTTGAGAAGATGGAGGAAGCCTACATCAGACTGAAGAGGGAAGCTAAGTGGATTGGACTAGTCATCAACACGTCGAAGACGAAGTACATGATAGGAAGAGGTTCAAGAGAAGACAATGTGAGCCACCCACCGCGAGTTTGCATCGGTGGTGACGAAATCGAGGTGGTAGAAGAATTTGTGTACTTGGGCTCACTGGTGACTGCCGAAAATGACACCAGCAGAGAAATTCGGAGACGCTCCGATCGAATAGAGTTCGCCGCCGTACCAAACTGACAATCTACAAAACGCTCATTAGACCGGTAGTCCTCTACGGACACGAGACCTGGACGATGCTCGTGGAGGACCAACGCGCACTTGGAGTTTTCGAAAGGAAAGTGCTGCGTACCATCTATGGTGGGGTGCAGATGGCGGACGGTACGTGGAGGAGGCGAATGAACCACGAATTGCATCAGCTGTTGGGAGAACCATCCATCGTTCACACCGCGAAAATCGGAAGACTGCGGTGGGCCGGGCACGTAGCCAGAATGTCGGGCAGTAACCCGGTGAAAATGGTTCTCGACAACGATCCGACGGGCACAAGAAGGCGAGGTGCGCAGCGGGCAAGGTGGATCGATCAGGTGGAAGATGACTTGCGGACCCTCCGTAGACTGCGTGGTTGGCGACGTGTAGCCATGGACCGAGCCGAATGGAGAAGACTCTTATATACCGCACAGGCCACTTCGGCCTTAGTCTGAATAAATAAATAATAACTAATCCCAAGTACCAATTTGCGACAATATACAGTAGATTGCTCAATTGAGCATTGTATAGCCACCCACGATTTGTACAATCACATATGCTATGCTAATAAAAAAATAAAAAATTGAAATCTTGAAAAAATCGTGATTTCACAGAGAATTGCTTATAATTTTTGATCTCATAGTCCGAACTAGATAATTTCCAATAGAAAACAATTCTACAGGATTCTGCGTTGAATGGCACTCTGTTGTCGGTGCCTGAAAAATCGGCAAGGCTATTTGCGCGAATACACACAAACATCACCTAAATTCGTCGAACTGAGTCGATTGGTATATAACTATGGGTCTCCGGACCTTCTATAAAAAGTTTGGTTTCGTATGTACGAATGGTAGCGAATATATAGCCTTTACTCGTACTTAGTGTACGAGAAAGGCAAAAAAACTATTGAACTCAGTAACACAAAATGATATAAATTTGTTGTTCTGTCCTGCTTGGGACGTGTTTCACAATGGATGTGGTAATAATGTTCACGAAATCATGAAATGGGGAATGCATTCGGTTCCAACCTTCCGTGTATCAGCTTCCAGTTGCTTACAGATGATGAAAGGACAGCCAAGACCTTCCAGGAGCATGGGGGCCATCTGGGACGCCATAATAATTAACCGTTGACAGGCCATTGTCCATTACCGGTGCCAGTTGAAAAGGGTAAATTTAATAAACGTGACTAGCTTCTGGTCGGCACCTTGCTCGTATAGCTATGGTCATCGACCATGTGCGACACCGGATCCGACGGAGCCCCGTTATTCAGCCATTGTCATCCCTGGTGGTTGTGCTGATAGCGAGGGCCAACTGCACAAGCGATTCAAGTTAGGCAAAACTTGAGGGAAACGGCACAGAAGGTATGTATCCCATTTCACGTGGTCGCGCATTGTTGTTTTTGCGGCTAACATCCTTGAATGTTGCTGCTCTGCCGCAGCTATGAAGTCAAATCTAAACCGAGTCGGAATTTGTTTTCGCCACTCCCAGCCAGGATGCTACACAACGATGAATGGATCGTCGAGCCAGCGAAGTTTACCGCCTGCCGCCTCCTCACGGTAGGCATCCTTATTAGCAATTGCACTTGAATATTGCTGTAGGTTTGCGCTTCTCTCTAATATAGTGAACCGCTGCCTCTTTACTATCGATGCTATGCTCAATGCGGCTCAATGAGTGGAACCTGGTCAGTAGTGGCAATTCACTTTTCCATTGATCAACAAATCGTTGAGCGAATTGATGATGATGGCCTTGAGGATGGTAGGATGGCAGACTCAATTTATTGTTTGTTCAGGTTGTTGTGGTTGGTCATACATACACAATACACCTACAATAGGAAGAGTAGGAACAACCTGACGGACAACGTTCAAAGTCTCGGATAATAGATTAGGGTAATTATTTACTAGAGGTAGAATGTGTCTGAACAGGAAGCGATAAGATAAAGGACGGACTTGTCGCTCCACGGGAATTCGATTATTATGGCGTATTAATCTACGACCATCATATGATTGTGATGCTGAAGAATATTTCACTGCGATATAGGATAATACCTCTTACCTCCATACTATATTTTGTTAATTATGATGATTAATTAATGATGTAACATAGAATGCTTATAATAAACTTGAAAAATGGTTGAAAACGTGTTAAAATATGAAAGTTTCTTGCAAGCACAAATACGTCAATAACTTTACATAACCAGATGTTGTCAACAATTAAAATAAGTGTGCATTATTTATATGCTGGTATTGTTTAAAATTTAGGCGTCTGCAAGAATTGATTAAAACTGGTTTATAGTTCACTTTTTAACATCAACTTCCACCCGAAAGTCAGTTCTATGTTGAGGCAGATGAAAAACAGACAAAAAACCAATTCAACATAGCTTCATCCTGATTTGGATTCTCACCTGTAGAAACGGCAGACCAAACATACGAACCATCTAGTCAATCATCATCGGTTCATCGAATTTGGCCGCGTCGATTCGAGTGGCAAAGGTGTGCAGTGGGAAGCAATTTAGTTGAAATTGGATTTTGCTATTTTCATTTATTCGAATCCGCCCGGTGTCCGAAAGTCGAAAGCAACTTCCTCCATTCGGAACCATGTGATCGGTGTCGCATACTGCACTTTGACTTTGGGTGCGGCTCATGAACTATATATAGCTTTGGCAGTCGTCTATTAGTAGTGGAACCTCAATTGTGTCGAACCACCGAACCAAAATCGATCAACCTCCCACCGCATGATGTTCGCGGACCCAAGCCGACACGAAATGGGCGAAAATAATCACCCCAATTTGATCGCATTCATCAAATTAGCAACCCATCACGGTCGTGCTTCGTCGTGGCCACCTCGTGACATGTCCTCCCGCCCACCAACGCATCGCCGGGTGGTGGTCCAGAGAAATTACCAAAATGAATCATGTTGGAAGCCAATCGTACAAAAAAAAACTGTCAACGTTCAGCTCTCTCTTTGGCCAAGCCTCACGGGCCCCCCCTTCTCCAAGTGCTTAGAATCGTCGTTCTATATTATGTTGAGTCGTGATGGTGGAGCAGGGTTTTTTTTTTCAATGCCTCATGCCAATCCGTCATTCTGATGCGGCGTGTTATCACCGAAAACGTGCATCAACTTTTAGACCTACACCATGTCCACAGTTATCTTATATGAATGTTTAAATAATCAATGAAGAAGGAAAAAAATGCCATTATAAATACACCCAACCTTCTTTTTGTGGCACTTTTTATACGACACTTCGTTTTACATACCTCTTTTTACGGCATGTGACGTAAACAGAATTTTAAGCATTATTGTCATCCAAAAATTAACCTATTAGAAAAAACTTAAAAAAAAATAACCTGTATGAAACTTAAATAATTAAGTAACTGTTTTGTATCTTCACTACTTGCCTTCAACAATGTTCAATTCCAGGTTATCCAAGAATTCCCTGGAGTCTACACGCGTAACCAAGACCTTAAGATCTTCACACATAACCAAAGGGTTGATGTCTCTTTTAAAAACTGGTTCATGCCGTATTTGGTCCATGAAACCAAATATGCCTTCAATAACTGTTACGTTTCAGGTCATACGAAAAATCCCTGGAATATAGGCCTTGAGGTTTACACGTGTAATCAAAGGATTGGTATCTTTTTTTGATGGCTCATGCTCTATTTGATGCAGAAAACCAAATTGGATACGCTTTCAATAACTGTTCCTTTCCAGCTCATCCAAAAATTTCCTGGATTATTCACCTTGAGATCTACACGCGTAATCAAAGGGTTGATATCTGTTTTAGTGATTCATGCTCTATTCGATCCAAGAAACAAAATTATATTCACCTTCAATAACTGTTCCGTTTCAGGTCATCCAAGATTCCCTGATGTATAGGACTTGAGGTCTACACGTGCAACCAAAGGGTTATTCTCTATATTTGAAAACGGTCCATGCCCTTTTCAATCCATAGAAACAAATTGGATATGCCTTCAATAACTGTTCCGTGCTAGGTCATCCAAGAATTGCCTGCAGCATAGGCCGACCACCACCCGACTTGGACGTTAATTTACAATGCTATGAAAACTCATATGTGAATATGTATGGGGGGGTATGAGGAGAAAAAAAATTGTCAAATTCTACGGGGCATCCCCCAGGATTGTGCCGAATATACCATTTGGCCGAACAGATCATTAGGCCGAAAGTTATTTAGCCAAAAGGATCAATTGGCCGAAAGTATAATTTGGCCGAAAGGGTCATTAGGCCAAAAGGGTCATTAGAACGAAAGGGTCATTTGGACGAAAGGGTCATTTGGCCGAAAGAGTCGTTTGACCGAAAGGGTCATTTGGCCGAATAGAACATTTTACCGAATAGGTCATTTTAAAAGTGAGAAATTAGGAGTGAGAAGAGAGACGTCTCTATTCTCATTCTTCATTTCTCACTTCTCACTGTAAAAAGTGAGAAGCGCGAAGTGGGTAGTGAGACGTTTTACTATTCACTTCGCTCTTCTTACTTTCTACAGTGAGAAGAGAAAAATGAAGAAAGACAAGTGAGACGTCTCACTACCCACTTCGCACTACTCACTTTTTACAGTGAGAAGTGAGAAATAAGGATGTCTCACTACCCACTAGGTCTCACTCCTCATTTCTCACTTTTCGCCGTAAAAAGTGAGAAGCTCGAAGCGAGTAGTGAGACGTCTCACTTGTCTTTCTTCATTTTTCTTTTCTCACTGTAGAAAGTAAGAAGAGCAAAGTGAATAGTGAGACGTCTAACTACTCACTTCGCGCTTCTAATGTTTTACAGTGGAAGTGAGAAATGAGGAGTGAGAAGTGAGACGTCTCACTTCCTTCCGTCTCACTGTCCTTCTGACATCAGCTAGAGTGAGAGGGTGCGTCCTGTGGGGTCTGCCTAGGGTGTGGTGGGGTTCGACAGTGGGCTCTGTTGAACTTCTATAAAAATCTGCATGTGTCCCCAAACAGGCCCTATCAAAGCGACCGTGTGCCGCCCAAAGCGCACTAGCCTAGTCCTGGTGTTGGGTGGGACTTTAAAACTACTAAACTAAATTTGACCCGACTGATCGAGCGTCACCAAGGAGGCGCGGCTCCAACAGCGTCTGTTCTGGCATCCAGCGACTGAGTATGAAAGCTATTCCCCGGAAGCTATACCTAAGATAGGGAACCTTGGGCCAACAACCTACTGTTCCCGAAACATCAATTTGTTCGA
The DNA here is from genome assembly GCF_024139115.2 of Armigeres subalbatus. Lineage (NCBI taxonomy): Eukaryota > Metazoa > Arthropoda > Insecta > Diptera > Culicidae > Armigeres > Armigeres subalbatus. Next base: position 249,972,677 of record NC_085139.1, on the reverse strand, counting down.
GAATCCGATAATGAAAGAATACGGACTGATTTTACGGCGATGACTCTTAGTGCAAAACAACGGACACGAATAGGAACATGGAACGTTTTAACCCTAGCCCAGCAGGGCAAATTGGCACAACTTGCCAATGAGGCAAGCCGCATGAAGCTTGAGATTCTGGGACTGAGTAAAGTCCGTTACTCAAACTTTGGAGAACACAGAACGCCGTCGGGACAAGTTCTGCTATACTCTGGTTTACGAGGTGAACATGCTCCCCGGCATCGCGGAGTTGGCTTCCTACTAAGCGCTCTGGCACACTCTGCGCTTATGAAGTGGGAACCTATAAGTGAAAGGATAATCGCTGCCAGATTTAGAACACGGCACTGCGGCGGAAAGCCAGACAAAGTTCCCGAGTCTATAAGGTTCAGACAGACAGAAATTCATTTTTATGTATATAGAAGAAGAAGAAGATAATATTTACATTACATATACAATACACCAAGTCTTGTTGAAGTTCATTCCGTAAAGTGTCTCCCGAACAAATATGTATGGGAAAATGAAATTTGGCTAAACTTTTTTGGGAAAGATTCGAAAAGATCTGGTATTATGTATTAAAATCTATTTTTTGTCTACTTTCCGGTGGTTAGTGTGGTGAATTGCGCATAGCTGCGCCAAAGCGGGAAATTGACTGGTGCAATGTTAGAATGAGGACGCTGTCTTTGTTCTAGATCCTAGGGCCTGGGCTTGCGGAAGCCCTTGGATAACATAAAGTATGTCGGATAACCATTTTAACCTCAAATTGAACTCAACGTTTCAAAATTACTCTGTGGTGAAGTTTTGAACGCAATCTCAGGTTTAGTCCGGAATTTGTATGAGGGCCCGCCAGGAAGATCGGATCTGAGCAACTTGAACCATGAGCGCATTATGGGACGCCATGGTCTCGGAAAAATGAGCGAAAACGGAGAGCTGATCGCAGAATGTTGTGGTAATAACGACATGGTGATCGGGGGATCGCTCCTCCCTCATCGACCGGTTCACAAGGTCACGTGAGTTTCCCGTGACGGCTTTACAGAAAATCAAATCGACCACATCTGCATCAGCCGAAAATGGAAACGGAGTTTTCTTGATGTACGGAATAAACGTAGTGCCGATATCGCGTCTGATCATCACCTCCTCATCGGCGAAATACGCCTTGCATTGCACGGATTTGTCGGCAAAAGGAGAGAGTTGGACAACGGTTCAACACACGCTGACTAGAAGATGCCAAGGTGAAACGGTCCTTCGTTGAAGAACTAGAGACGCGTGCTGCAGATATTCCGAAAGGTGGCAGCGTGGAAGACCAATGGACCGCCGGCGAGAACAATCAGGACGAACTGCGCACCCAGAGAAAACAATACTGTGCTCTTGAGAAGGAAGTAAAACTCTCATATCGACGGGACAAGCGAGCGTGGGCAGACTCTCTGGCCGACGAAGGAGAGAGAGCCGCAGCAACCGGGGAAATTCGCCTCCTCTGCGATATCTCACGACGCTTAAGCGGGGCGAAGATGAATGCAACGATGCTTGTGAAAGGCGCGAATGATCAGTTATTGACCGTCCCAATCGACCAGCTGAAACGCTGGTTCGAGCACTTCTAACAACCTCGGCATGATCTGCCTAGGATCCGACGTATAGCGCGCTTCAATACCGAAGCTCCATCACTGCAAATCAATCAATAAAGATTCAACAGCCATCCAAAGCGTGAAATCGAATAAAGCTTCAGGGGTCGATCGCATTTCAGCCGAGATGCTCAAAACTGACTCCATGACATCCGCTCAACTACTGCATCGTTTATTTCGTAATATCTGGGACACCGCAACTTTCCCGGTCGACTGGATGCAAGGCATCTTAGCAAAGGTGCCCAAAAAGGGTGACCTCACTGTATGAGATAACTGGCGAGGCATTATGTTGCTTTCTACCGTCCTCAAAGTTCTATGCAAAGTTATCCTAGCCCAGATTCAGGAGAAGGTCGATGCGACTCTCCGGCGGCAGCAGGCCGGATGCCGTGCCGGAAGATCCTGTGTGGACCATATTGTCACGCTCCGCATCATTTTGGAGCAGGTCAACGAATTCCAAGAATCCCTTTACTTGGTATTCATTGACTACGAAAAAGCTTTCGACCGTCTCAATCACGAGAATATGTGGGGCGCCCTAAGACGCAAGGGGGTTCCTGAGAAAATCATCGGCCTCATCGAGGCACAGTACGAGGCCTTTTCGTGTATAGTGCTGAACAATGGGGTCCTGTCCGACCCTATTCGGGTCGTAGCTGGTGTGAGGCAAGGATGTATTCTATCACCGTTACTGTTCCTCATCGTAATCGACGAGATTCTGGTAGGTGCGATTGACCGTGAACCAAACCGCGGGCTGTAATGGCAGCCTATGACTATGGAGCACCTAAACGACTTCGAATTGGCTGATGACGTTGCACTTCTCGCTCCACGGCGCACTGGTATGCAAAGTAAGCTCAACGACCTTGCCGAGCGTTTCTCTTCGGCAGGCTTAGTCATCAACGTCAACAAAACCAAATCGTTGGATGTAAACACGGTGACCCCTTCCAGTTTTACAGTAGCCGGGCAACCAGTGGAGAATGTTGAAAGCTTCCAATACCTTGGTAGCCAAATGGCGTCAGACGGCGGCACCAAGATCGACACAGGTGCACGGATCAAGAAAGCAAGGGCTGCCTTTGTGAGTTTAAGAACTGTTTAGATTCTGGACAGTGTCACCAAGACCTGTACTCTAATTCTTAGATTTTTTGGATAGCGTTGAATGGCAAATAAATCTTTCGTTGCGTGTATTGACCCTGTAGTTACGCGTAGGGCTGTAGTCCAATTCTTGGAATTCTTGGATAGCCTGGAATTCAATTCATCACACTTAATTTTTTTCGCCGAGGCCGGCAAAATAAATTGCCGAGAATCCAACAGCTGATATCTCGGTAAAAATCTCGGTGAAAGTTCGAATTACCGATTGGTCGTAAAATGTTCGACACTACCCAGCTGTCAAAATTTACCGTGCAGTTCGGTAGTGCGTTGCCGATCAATTCGGTAAAAGGATTTGCCGAAATTCCGTGAATAATTATTCTTATTTATTTTCAGATGAATCAAAACAAAAATAAAAAGCGTTTATCAATACGGAAGTAGATTTTATTTTTGATCGTTTTTGTGTGAAAATGATATATGGAAATGCTAAATGAAACCTGATTTGCCTACCAAAGTGAACAGGTTTTCTATTCTCTCTGGCAGCCATTGCATGTTATTGTTCCACGATTCCATATAAAACAGGATCCGAGACAGGACCAGTCAGTAGGTTCCTGTTCATTCCAACGATGTTTAACGTTTTTATTTGTAACCTCCTTCGTATCTCTGTTATTTTTTGTTTGAATTAGAGCTGGAGCTGAAATGAATACAGACATGACTTTCATTATTGTACTTCCAGTTGAAAACCGAAGTGAGCTCTCGCGACAATCGAGTTTTCTCCCGTTTCCTTTTGTCGCAACTACGTCGCGACTAGTGCGCATCATGGCGCACGGCGGTGGTTTAGATGCGCACTAGTCGCGATGCAGTTGCGACATCAAGAAATTAGAAAAAACTCAATCGTCGCTAGAGCTCACTTCGGCTTTCAACTGGAAACACAATATTTCCAATGTTAAAATCGACGTAAAATGTTGTGTGAATTTTCAACAGATTATAGTGTCCTGACCGTACAAGAAATTGAAATCAGAATGAATACTTACAAATGAAAACTCTATTTTTCCATTGCCCTTGCTTCTTCACGTTTTTTTACAGAGCACGCTAGAGCTTAAATCTTTGACAGATGGGTTTGCCGAAACTCAGTCAAACTTAGAACTACCGATGACGATGGCAAACTTGACTGCCGAGTTTCAGTAACTTATGTAGACGTCATATTTATTGACGAGATATCAGTAAAAATAAGGTTTTACGACCATGTTCGTCAATTTATTTTACCGAGATGAAAATAGTCTTTTAAGTGTATATCCAATGTGATTCAAACTATCACTAAGAGCATGTTGTATTTCTTAATGGAGCAAGTAAACAAGGATGTTATCGATCATTTAGTAGTTTATCAATAACTCATTCCAGAGGCTAAATTTCAAAATGTGTTGTATGGTGGACTTCTAGTGCAAAGCTTTATCTACAACTCTGCCTAACAGTTCGTTGTTCGAATTTCACTAATAACGGAGCAATAGCGCTAGTACCAGTAACTTAGACTAAATGATTACATATTTTGTTATCATTTAGTATAAGTATAGCAACTAGCACCGTAACTCCTTTAATAGTGGAATTTGAATATCCACCTATTAAGGAGAGTTGTAGAAAAACCTTCGCACTGAAAGTTCACCATATAATATATTTTGAACTTAGGCCTCTGGAATGAGTTATTGCCAAACTACTAAATAATCGAAAACAGATTACTAAATGATCGATAACATCCTTGCAAGTAAATCTTCCTTTACGCGTTCTAACCTTAAGGCCTGAACTCCAATGCTTGGATTTTTTGGATGGCCTGGAATGGAACACATGTTGAAGGCATGTCCAATTTGATTGAAGATTGGCTTGTTTATTGATGTTTGGACCGCTGGGAGCATGTACCATATCAAAAATACCCATAGATGTTAGTTTATGCGTTGAGGCCTAAAAGTCTAAACTCCAGTGAACTCTTGGAAGACCAAGAACATGTGATAATAACATATCCAATTTGGGTGTTTTGATTGCTATGGTTTTGTATCGCTTTTAATATTGTCCAAAAATCAATAGAGAAAATAGTAATTTAAGCAAAAAATATTTTTACGTCCCCCGACGTAAAAAGAGGACCGATTTCGAAGCTTCATTGTGCGGACTTTGAAAGGAAGCAATCGTAATAGATCTCGGAATATTCTAAAAACTGAATTGTGTCTGCAAAACTAAAATATCTTAGATGTTTGGAACATCCTTCCTGACAACAAAACAACAGGTCTCTATAATCAGCAAGCTTGAGCCGAAGACCAGATTGGAAAGGTACGCTAACAGTTTACCAACACCGTTTGCGAAAAAGTAGTTCGTGAATTAAGTATTTGTATTTCAGCAATCGAGTTACATTCATTAGTGTATTTTACATAAATAAATATCCATTAACTAACTATATATTTATCTCACGAAACTGAAAATTACGCAATTTCTTTGGATTCTTTCCACACACTCATAATGTCTATGATTAGTGGCAAATCTAGCACAAGAGAGTTGACGCCTATGTTAATGGTATGACTGTTGACTAACAACCGTGTGGCGAGGATGGCTGATAATAAATTGGAAGGCATAAAATAAATCGATTCGATTAGAACATAGCGCACAATCCAGATAAGATAGTTATTTCGGACTTGCCGTGTTTAGGTGTACGTTACACACGCTCAAATATATTTGAACTAGCTGACCTGGCGATTTTTTTTTCTTCTGCTTCATTGACATTACATCCCCCACTGGGACATCATAACATGTTCCCTCGTAATCAGAAGACGAAAACGAACATAAATTAGGCAAAAATTAAGGGACTCTATTGTTGAGTGATGCGTGGTCGTACAAATTCCAACTTTGTTTTATAAAGAAATAGATAGATAGATAGATAACGTTGATACCGATGCATTCTCAAATCTACTGTAATGCGCACTATGGAGCGATTAGGAGAGCTGGTGTGCAAAGAAGCGGTACCATTATTACAAGATTGAATATTTTCCTGGCTTTGCAGAGGATATCAATTTTATCGAGATTGATCGTCGTGTCGTGGAAAAGGCTTTTGTGCCTTTCAAGAGGATGGCAGAGAGGATTGGACTCACGATCAATAGCAGCAAAAACGGTTGCTGGCAACAATAGAGTAGAGTGGGGCAAGAGTACGCACTTAGTTTTCAATCGATCATGTGGCCCTTATGAAGCAAGCTTCTGCATATCAAATCAGTGTCGATGATTCATATACTCTTCCTTTATGTTACCCAGTGGAAAAAATATTGAAATTATTGAGATTCATTTTAGTAGAACCCTTATTGTAAGACAAGTGAAAAACGCACTCTTACCCCACCGGTGGGGTAAGAGTGCGCATCGAGTGGGGTAAGAGTACGCATTTATCCAATCATGTGCTTTAAGTATATATTAACACAAATAAGAGTTAATAACATTTAATTGATGTTTAATGAGCATATATTAGGGAATGTTTAAAGATTACGTAACTCTTAAAGGGGGGGGGGTCCTAAAAATGTGCACTTTCATACGAAAAACCTTTGTTTTTTATATATACAAAAAACTACAGAGGTAAAAATATATATCAGGTTTCGCGTGGCGTATACAAAGGCATTTTCCTTAAAGAAAGTTTACCAATCACGTAACGTAAAATTTAGCTATTTCATCACCCCTCCCCTCCTATCTTACACTATTTGTATGAATCCTCTAAAAATTATATGGATCGTCACACATCTCACAACCCCTCCCAGCTAAACGTTGCGTAATTTATGAATGTTTCTTTTGATTAAATGAAACAATCATTTAGATGAAATTGTGTTTTCGTACTATGTTTGGGTGTACAACAAGTCCTAATACAATTTCATTATTTCGCTTCAGTGCTTTGTTCGCTAAGTCCTTTCTAACACCGAATTACTTCAACTTATCCTAAAAACTTGTGATGATTTCGAATTCAGTCCCTTTTTTCTTAGTTGTGGATCTTTACGCTTTGGAAGAAGTCTTATTTCGGCCGGAGATACGGGTTTGACATCATAACTTGAAGATTCATATGCGTACTCTTGCCCCACTGGTTCCTGCGTACTTTTACCCCACAGTCCCAAAAATTCAAGTAATGGTTTTGACTTCTTGGAAAACCAACCGAATTGGTGTTCTGTGCCATAAAGTACTCTATACAATAGGTTATCGAAATGGTATAATGCTCACCTGATTGAACGTATATATGGTAATGAAATACTAGTTGCGAAAACACAATTATTTTTAGCAAAATGACCAAAAAATTATCTAACTCCATATCTCCCTTGTTGTTTATTCAAATCGTTCACAATTACACATGATAATAGTTGACCAGAATACCTGTCAAACTGATGCAGGGCTGCTAGTTCATCTTTTTTTATTACTTAAAAAAATCGAAAACGTACTCTTACCCCACGCGCACTCTTGCCCCACTCTACTCTATTCGACAAAATCCGAAAAAAAAGTTTGAATTCGCGATGCTCTTGTGTTGCATTTATAGTTCTCGACCTCTAAAATCGACTGGTTACTGGCGTTTGTTGTTTGATTGGGAAAATTTCGAGATTATTTGGTCACAAACTAGGAAAGGGATCGAGAACATTCGAGCGATCACCATCCTACACCGCCTACAAAGTGATATCCCAGATTATCTTCCGTCGTCTGTCACCATTAGTGAATGAGTTCGTGGGAAGTTATCAAGCCGGCTTCGTTGACGGCCGCTCGACAACGGACCAGATCTTTACTGTACGGCAAATCCTTCAAAAATGCCGTGAATACCAGGTCCTAACGCATCATCTGTTCGTTGATTTCAAGGCGGCATACGACAGTATAGACCGCGTAGAGCTATGGAAAATTATGGACGAGAACAGCTTCCCTGGGAAGCTTACCAGACTGATCAAAGCAACGGTGGATGGTGTGCAAAACTGTGTGAAGATTTCGGGCGAACACTCCAGTTCGTTCGAATCGCGCCGGGGACTAAGACAAGGTGATGGACTTTCGTGCCTGTTGTTCAACATTGCGTTAGAAGATGTCATGCGGAGAGCCGGGCGTAACAGCCGGGGTACGATTTTCAACAGATCCAGTCAATTTATTTGCTTCGCGGATGACATGGACATTGTCGGCCGAACATTTGCAAAGGTGGCAGAACTGTACACCCGCCTGAAACGTGAAGCAACAAAGGTTGGACTGATGGTGAATGCCTCAAAGACAAAGTATATGCTTGTGGGCGGAACAGAGCGCGACAGGGCCCGCCTGGGACGCAGTAGACGATAGACGGGTATACCTTCGAGGTGGCCGAGAAATTCGTCTACCTTGGATCCTTGCTAACGGCTGATAATGTTAGTCATGAAATACGAAGGCGCATAATCTGTGGAAGTCGAGCCTACTACGGGTTCCAGAAGAAACTGCAATCAAGAAAGATTCGCCACCGCACCAAATGCGTTATGTACAAGACACTGATAAGACCGGTAGTCCTCTACGGACACGAAGCATGGACAATGCTCGAGGAGGACTTGCAAACACTCGGAGTATTCGAGAGACGGGTGCTTAGGACCATCTTTGGCGGTGTGCAAGAAGACGGTGTGTAGCGGCGAAGAATGAACCATGAGCTCGCCCAGCTCTACGGCGAACCCAGTATCCAGAAGGTAGCAAAAGCCGGAAGGGTACGATGGGCGGGGGGTGTTGAAAAAATGCCGAACAGCAACCCTGAAAAGGGTCTGTTCAAATATTACGTAACGCAATAGGGGGGGGGGGGGATTGTTTGATTTTTGTTACGCAAAATATAGGGGGTGGGAGTCCTTCGAAATATTGTTACGCGTTACAAATTATTTGCATAGAGAAAAAATATTTTAAAAATTAAAAGATATTCATTATGTTTTAAAAAGCACGAAATATGCAATAGATAATAATGTATGGCACCGTCCTTCAAATTTTATTAAAATAAAGACTTTTTTTTAAAATTTTGTTACACACTTAATCGACAATTTTCTTCTCGGTAAAACATATTGACGAGCATGATCGTTAAAGTTAATTTTAGCTGATATCTCGTTAAAAGATGTGACGTTTACACAAGTTACTGAAACTCGGCAATCAAGTTTGCAACAATAATCGGTGATTTGAAATTTACCCGAGTTTCGGCAAACTCGTTTGTCAAACGTTTAACCTCGCAATTGAAAAGGAAAACACGCGGAAACTAAAAAAAATGGAAAAATCATTATCTTTATTTTTTCTCGGTGAGTATTTATTCTGATTTCATTTTTTTGCTTATACTAAACTTGTTTAATTCAATTTTACGTTGACTTGAAGATAATTGAACATGTATTTAAATTTCTATACGTAATTAATTTCAGCGGATTCGCTATGAAGTATACAAATGGAGCTACATATTCATTTTCACACCACGTTACAGACGCAGTAATGTCGACGGAAATCGCATTCCCCGAGGCCAATCTATATATATATATATATATATATATATATATTTTAAATCATATATGAGAAAAGATAAATATAAGAAATCGAAGAACATTGGATGGCGGCCGGAGTGTAAAGATCGTATCGACAGTTTGGTGTTACCACGAACTCCATAAGTTTTTCTTTAGTATGTCTAATGTCTAATTATCTAATGTACAATTGCAAATAAATCACTTAAATATATTCTAAATTCATGTTGATTGGCAATCTCATTTTTATTTTGAATTAACTGAAAACAAATAAAACCAATAATCATTTACTGAATCTCGGCAAAGCACTTTACCGATTATTCCGGCAATGTACTACCGAACGGTACGGTAAATTTTGACAGCTGAGTGGTATCTCACATTTTACGACCATTCGGCATTTTGAACTTTTACCGAGATTTTTACCGAAATCTCAGCTGTTGGATTCTCGGCAATTTATTTTGCCGGCCTCGGTGAATAAAATTAAGTGTGACGCGTTACGCATAGGGGTGGGGGTGGTTCTGAAATTTGTTACGGATTGTTACGAGGGGGTGGGGGGTTCTTAAAAACAACGTTTTTGCGTTACGTAATTTTTGAACAGGCCCAAAGATATGGTGTTCGCTTCCGATCCGGCAGGTATGAGACGACGTGGAGCGCAGCGAGCGAGATGGGCAGACCAGGTGCAAAACGACTTGGCGAGCGTGGGGCGTATTCGAGGATGGAGAGATGCGGCCTCGAACCGTGTATTATGGCGTCAAATTGTTGATTCAGTGTTATCTGTTTAGATGTAGACTAAATAAATGAAATTCAGCTCGGTCCATTTTCACCGGATTACTTCCGGTTTTCGCGGTGTGAACGATGGTTGGTTCTCCCAACAGCTGATGCAACTCGTGGTTCATTCGCCTTCTCCACGTACCGTCCGCCATCTGCACCCCACCATAGATGGTACGCAACACTTTAATTTCGAAAACTCCCAGTACGCGTTGGTCCTCCACGAGCATCGTCCAGGTCTCGTGTCCGTAGAGAAATACCAGTCTTATAAGCGTTTTTTAGATAGTCAGTTTGGTACGGCGGCGAACTCTATTCGATCGGAGCGTCTTGCGGAGTCCAAAGTACGTACGATTTCCAGCCACTATGCGTCTCCGAATTTCTCTGTTGGTATCGTATTGGCGGTCATCAGTGAGCCCAAGTACACGAATTCTTCAACCACCTCGATTTCGTCACCACCGATAGAAACTCGTGGTGGGTGGCTTACATTAACCTCTCTTGAGCCTCTTACTATCATGTACTTCGTCTTCGACGTGTTGATGACTAGTACAATCAGTTTAGCTTCGCTTTTCAGTCTGATGTAGGCTTCCTCCATCCTCTCAAAGTTACGAGCCATGATATCAATGTCGTCGGTGAAGCCAAATAACTGGACGGATTTCGTGAAAATCGTACCACTCGTGTCAATCGCTGCCCTTCGTATTACTCCCGCGAAAGCGATGTTGAATAGCAGACACGAAAGACCATCACCTTGCCGTAATCCTCTGCGCGTTTTGAAGGGACTCGAGAATGCCCCTGAAACTCGAACTACGCACATCACCCGATCCATCGTCGCCTTGATCAACCGTATCAGTTTATCCGGAAATCCGTTTTCGTGCATTAGCTGCCATAGCTGGTCCCGATCGATTGTATCATATGCGGCTTTGAAGTCGATAAATAGATGATGTGTGGGCACGTTGCATTCGCGGCATTTCTACAATACCTGACGTATGGCAAACACCTGGTCTGTGGTAGAGCGTACCCCCCTTAAATCCCGCCTGTTACTGCCCCACGAACTCTCTTGCAATTGGTGTTACATAGTCGGTGGCATAAAATTTGGGAGTGTACCTTGAAGGTGGCGTTCAGCAATGTGATTGCGCGGTAGTTGCTACAATCCAGCTTATCGCCCTTTTTGTAGATGGGACACACGACACCTTCCATCAACTCCTGCGGCAGAGCCTCATCCTCCCAAACCTTGGTAATCACCCAGTGCAGCGCTCTAGCCAGTGCCTCACCACCGTGTTTAAACAGCTCTCCTGGTAGTTGGTCAACTTCAGGGGCTTTGTTGTTTTTCAGCCGGCCGATCTCCTCCTGCATTTCCTGGAGATTTGGAGCCGGAAGTCGCATGTCCTGCGCGCGTGCTCCTAGGTTTATTACCATACCGCCACCGTTGTCTGCCATTTCGCCATTCAGGTGCTCTTCGTAGTACTGCCGCCACCTTTGGATCACCTCACGCTCGTTTGTAAGAAGGTTCCCGTTTATGTCCTTACACATATCGGGCTGTGGCACGTGGCCCTTACGTGAACGGTTCAACTTCTCTTAGAACTTTCGTGCGTTATTAGCGCGGTACAGTTCCTCCGTCTCTTCACGGTCTCGATCTTCCTGCAAACGCTTTTTCCTCCGAAAAGTCGAGTCTTGTCTGTTCCGCGCCCGTTTTTATCGTGCCTCGATCGCCCTCGTGCGGTGTTGCAGGAATCTCGCCCATGCTGCATTCTTCTCCTCAACTAACTGCTCACATTCGCCGTCATACCAGTCGTTTCTCTGATCCGGAGCCACCGTGCCTAGTGCAGCGGTTGCGGTGCTTCCAATGGCGGATCAAATATCTCTCCAGCCATCTTCAAGAGATGCTGCAATTCCCAAGGAATTTCCAAATAAGGCTATCTGATGTTTAATCATCTTTCTCTTGCACGCGCACCGAAGGGATATATCCAGGATTTGTTTTCAAAAACTAATCCTATCCCGTCTGTGCGCGTACAAGAGAAAGATGATAAACGTCAGATAGCCTTATAGTTTACCGCGAAAAATTCGAAGAGTTTTCCGATGGAATTCAGAAGCGTTTCTCCAGGAACACTTGAAGAGCTGTCAGAGGAATATGTACAGAGTTTTTTGAGAAAATTCCGAATAGTGTCCCGAGAAATTCCGAAGAGTTTTCAAAGGAATATTTGGAGCGATTACCCGGGGAAACATCGAAACATTTTAGAGCTCCCGAGAAAATTTCGAACCGTTTACCGAGGAAATTTCCATTATTTTTTTTATTAGGAATGAGGAAGAGTTTCTCGAGAAAATTTCGAATTGTTTGCCGAGAAATTTCCGAATAGTGTTTTCCGAGGATTTTTTTAATTTTTCCGAAAAAAACGAACTGTTTCCGAGGAAATACCGAAGAATTATCCACGGAATATCTGAATAGTTGCCCGGGAAAATGCGGAAGTGTTTCCCGAAGAAATTATGTAGACTTTTCCGAGAAAAAAAAATGCTCGATTGGCCCAAAATGGCCGCTTTCGCTTATCTCTAATCCTATGATCCCTATAACGAACGCACAACGCTTCGCTCACACATAATCCGCCACCTGGGATTGTTGTTCACGCAAAATGTCAAAAGTTGTCAAACAGCGTGCGCAAAAGAAGAAAAAGCATCAAAGCAGAAAGATTTTTTGCATTCGCTTTTCGAAAACTCTGAAGAAATCGGCGGCAGCTGTATTCTTAAAAAATAGTCTTGGTTTTCTCGTGGTTTTTCATCCGAGCAAAGGTTCCTAATTGAATTTTCGATAACGCTGTGATAAATTTTGTGATAGTAAAAAGTGGAGTGTTCCGTAGTTGGTGGAGCATAGCAGAATATCGCCCCGAGCAATGTTCGCTGGCGGACGACGGCCATCAGCGACGAGAAGGATCAGAAATTGTCACTAAAAAAGCACACAAGAACTTTGAGTCGGATGCACCGGGTGCATTCGACATGAGTGCAACAACGGGATACTGTGCGAACCCGCCGGCAGTCTACAGGATGAGGGCAGATCGCAAGCTGGCCCTCTTCTACGTGTTTGTTTACATTTGCTGTCTGCAGATCATCACGACAAACACACGCACCTCAACCCTGTGGAAGCTCAACTCGGAACAGGGCAAGATTGTTAGCGTTCCGACCAACGGAGGTGGCGCAGGGGTTGGGAAGGTTTGTTATTTTGATTCAGTATTTCTATCATTGTGAAAAGGATCATATAGTTGATTGCTTACAACATAATTTTATATTTAAAAATGACAGAAATTTTGTATACATAATGCAGGGTTAGTTATGAATCACTTCATAGTGACTTCATTACTTTCCGAAAGCAGTTAGAAATTGGTAGGCTAAAGCTAACTGCTTTTTATTCATTTGTAGGATGAAATCGGATACAGTGAGGAGGATCGCGGCGATGTGTTGCACCCGGAGGAGCTGGATGATGATGAAGAGTCCACTTTTACCATCATAACTTCGACAGCGGCCAACTACCACCACAACACGTGGAATCGTGGCGAGGGGACGACAGAGGAACTGCTTCAACGTTTGGCAGACGAGTAAGCGCCAATTATGCTTCTTCATCTTTTGTTATCTCAAACATCTGTCGAGCAGATGCTATCAGCATACATTTAATAAATTTGTTTTTTCCAGACCTGCGGAAGCGTACCTAGCTGCGACAAAATCATCCATTAAAAATGGAACTAACAGCAATGGCAATGACAGTGATTCGACTCGTCCCTCAAGGCAAGCCCCAAACTTTGGTCAACGTTCTACCCCAGAATCGAACGTGCCTCTGGAGGATCTTCTAACATGCGGCAAACCGGTTAATTTTACCCACTACGATGACCTGGTGGGGGTGGCACAACGCTACGAACACAACCTTGCTCCGGAACCGGAAGTGGCGTATCTGTTCCTGAAGCGTAAATCCGGCGGACAATCGTTGGAACATTTCAACGTTGATGCCCTGGAGAGGCGCTTGCGGCGAGCCAAGAAGGAACAACCGCACACGATTCAGCTGTGGAACCAGATTGGGAACTTTTGGCGTATCAAGGGAGACGCGGGTCATGCGATCGAGTGCTTTCGCCGCGCGCTTTCCGTTTCGCCCACCAACGCGGACACGTTGCTCAACTTGGCGCGGGTACTGTTCAATCTGCAGTACCTGGACGACGCGATCAGCTTGACCAAGCGGTAGGTTTGTTTTCGGGGACTTATTCTAGCAGGGGGTTTCATGTTTTGTTTCTCCGTTTCATAGATCGCTGGAGGTACACCCGCCGGATCGCAGCGCCTGGAGGCAGTACTTTACGCTCGGGGAGATTTTCAAGGCGTATGGACAGCTGGCCGATTCGATACTGCATCTGAAGCAAGCGTTGGCACTGCATCCGCACTACGAACCGATCCGCCGGTTGATAGCGGAAACGGAGAAGATCGAATTCGCGTCCAACACAACACGGATGCAGTTCTACACCGGACTGATCATCGTGGTGCTGGTAAGCGCACGGCGTCATAATCCTGGAAGCGCAAATTCTAAACGTGATTATTTTCTTTTTTCAGTCCTTAGGGGTGCTGCTGATGGTTACGATTATGCTCAAGTCCAGGACCTTGAACCATGGTCATTGCGGAGGTTCGTCCATCAGCATTGCGAACCTGGCCAATGGTGGAGGCGACTGCGGCGGACGGGAGGACGGCGATAGCGACAACAACAATAATAACAACAACCCGAATGGTCGGTTGGGGCCCATCATCAACAGTTTCTCGTTGGCGGGCTTTCGGCCGGCCAAGCACTTCAACCGGGCGCAGGCGATGCGATCCCTGAGGAGTGTGGCCTTTCGCTCGTTCCGACCGTTTCGGTACCGCAAGTAGATCGGTGGCGCGTGAGTAACTCGTATTTCTTACAATATTTGATAACCGAAAAAGAGCACACTGCAAACGCGATGAAATACACACAAACAAAGCTATTACATAGACATTAGATTGGAGCGATAGGGCTCACTAACTACAACTATTTATTTACTATGATTGGAAGTAACAACACTCGTATCATAATCAAAGGACAAAACTGAAATGCAGACGGACGGGCAGCAGCAAACAGGCCGTGCTAGTTTAAGGAGAAACGAAACCAAGTCACAAAGAGGAAAACTCAGAATACTCCCTTTTAATTAGGTATGACTAGATTTTAAACGCACCGAAAACGAGAACGGCGGTCTTCTTAGGCAAGAGCAGACAAAACCATCCTAATACTATGTTCAGACTACGATGCGTTGGAAATCTTGCTATTAATCCGTAGTCTCGTAGTATAAGAAAGTACTTTACATTTCGCTTCGTTCAACGCAAGATTTTGTGTTTCATCGTCGACACCACCACAACCAAGAGAACTGAGTCCGATTTACTTATTTACCTTAACTTATAACACATATATTCTACATTAACAAACGGTTCGATAACGTTCTCTTGACTGTCATTTTATTAATTTGTTTCTCAATTAAATTCTGCATTCTGAGAAATGGTTTTCAGGAGAACGCGAAACCAGCTTCTTCTCAGCAGAAGTTCATGTTCCGACAGAGAATAGATTAGCGTAGGATTTCCGCACAGGAATCGTTTGATGTGAGTGTGCGTGCCATTGTCGTCGTTGTCGACACCCAGTACTACATTATAGGAGCGAAGGCACACACGGTCGGTGTAACGTTCGGAACCTCCCTTCCGCGACAAAACACCAGGAGTAGGAACTTGCATAGCCATCGGTGAAATTCGAAATTCAGCTTCCTTAATCCTAAATCCGTTTGCGTAAATTCAATGTGATAACCAAAAATGTTTTTTTTATAACTGCTAGAAAGCTACCTTGTACTGCTATTACCTTCTAGGGAAAAAGCGTAATAATGATTTGTTTTAAAAATCGTTTCCTATTATTATAAAACTTTTGTTCATTATTACTTTTAGTTCGCTTATTAGGCATATTAGAGTGAGAGCACAAATTGTTCCGTTCGCTTCCGAATTGAAATTCTCGAATTTAACTTCTAGTGATGCGCTTCGATTGACACGATCGAACATAGATTAGAGTCTAGAGCTGGAAATGTAAGTTCTGCAAACATTGAAATAAAAGTGAAATTGCAAACCTGAACAACAGTTTTGAAATATGTTCATTCTTATCACAATCCATGTTCCACCCTTACAGTTATTGAGACATCAAGAGTCAGATGATTTTTTTTTAATAATTAGAAATTATAAATGACCACGCACATTGTTTTCTCTACGAGCGCCATGCTCTCCACCACCAGTCTCATCTTTTTATTTTAGTTTTGCTGCGCAGCAAGCGTAGAGTAAAAAGATGACAATATCTTCTAGTTGCTTAAAAACGCGAAGTGTAACAACATTGGATTCCGAAAAGTTCGTCTTTAGGAAACATTCTGGTGATTACTATTTGTGAAATCCGCATTGTGCTCCTACTGTCGCCCATCATACACAACCTGCTTGCTTGGCAGTTTATAACCCGCCAGCCTGTCGAGCTTTCCGTTCGTAGATGGGTGGCTTAAAGCGCCACTCCTTAGGAGACCACCCAGCAGATTTAGGTTTGCCCGGCCTGAGACCCTCCAGGAGAAGGGGTTGTGTTTTCCCGAACTAGGGAAGGAAGCTATTGGGCTGCCTTAGAAAATAGGGACAGAGGTTCGATGCGAATTATGCCACCCAACGCTTCAAAATAACCTTCTAATAATTCTTCGGAACTAAAGTTTCGTGCCGTGTGTTTTCCTCATCGGTTAAGTCTGAAGATCCCTTGAACCAGAGTGTATGTAAATGAGAGTGGCGACATTGTCAGAATTGGAACAAAATTCATCTGTCATTCCCATAGAAAATCGTGTTCCAAACGAGCAGGAGACCTGTCAAATGCGGCACATGTCGCCACTCTTAATTACATACACTCTGCCTTGAACGAAAGCTTCCATTTCGAGAGTGATCGAAGTCGATTTCGGGTCGACTAACCCAGCAACATCTAAAACACGAAAATAACGAAACGAACCACATGAAGATCCTTAGCAAAATACTAATTTTCTTTCTGGTACCACAGAGAAACAGACATAACACATTTAATATTCACTCATCAAATTCATCGTCGTACAAACGCTAACGTCAGATGGCGTTAGTTGGCAAACGTCAAACTCGAGCAAATCCGGTGCGCGGGCCACTCGTGACCGATTGGCCAACTAGTGATTATTTAAATTAACCAGTAAATCAGTGAACGATGAGAGTTTCTTGAGTGTTATGTCTGTTTGTCTGTGCTGGTACTCTACCGCATACAGAAAAACATTTGGAAACTACTGATCACGTTTATTCTATCATCCCACAGAGGTGGCAACTATCGCCAAGCTTAAAACAGAAAGCTTTCATTCACAGCGGTTTTATTGGTAGATACCTTCTTACATTACTTCACTCGATCGATCTCTTTCGCTACATGCTCGCCTAGGTCTTTCCTCTCCCTTCTACGCTTGTTCGCTCTCTACGGGCGATCCCTATCGTGTGTGTTCTACAACAGGTTTACTCTACATCCCTCATGCGTTCCTAGCAAAGACTCACTGCTGCGGCTACGTATACAAATATTTACTACACGGCTACGGCTACACTTCCTGCATCACGATTTCGGTATCGGCGCTGCAGCTACCTATTTCAGCCACATGCTGCGGTGGCGGTGCTTAAGGGAGACGAGATTTAATGGGTGTACGGTACGCAGGTTTGGTCAATGGACTTCATTCATACACGGTCGGTTGATGGACCGACTATTGTTCGTGCCTTTCGGTCACATGCGCATGGACGACACAAAAACAATAAGCATTACGTGCTTATTACGTGCGGGTGTTTCGATGGGTGTGGGCGGGCCGGCGGCGTCACCGAAGCTGCTGAAGCACACTACTCCGGTCCTGTACGATTGCGGCTGCAATCAGACGATGCGATTTTGTGCATTCGATCGTCCCAGCTCGTCTTCGGTTGCTGTTGCTGGCTGACGACACGGTTTGTTGGTAGCGACCTGCCTGTCCAGGGTGCGGAATTAGTGAGTGCTACCCTCTTCCGGCCACGCGTGTCCCGGGTATCCTCCGAAATCGAAAGGTGGGGTCAAGAGCGATCTCTGACTTTGGGTGATGTGCCGGCAATGGCCTCCGCGGCCGCGAATCCTATTAAAGACAAGCTCAACACACGTGCTCCACCTTTTGCATTTAAAATCCACTCTCTTACCTCGTGTACAAAGAAACAACACACACTTGCCGCCTACTATTAAATCCGTTTTGTCTATACGGAACGATTAACTTGGAAAAGGGAAAGTTTAATTAGCAAATCTACTCAGGAATTTCACATGGTTTTAAGTACCTAATTAAACACACCACGACGCGACACACTGAACCGATCACTCTTGCCTCTTCCACAATTCGAAACGAAGTGGACGATCAAAGCCTAAGAATGTCCTCAGATACCGGCAAATTTCCAGACTTTCGGTTGCGAAATTGGACGAAGTCAAATTTCGCGAATGTTACATTGTTAGAAATGTACTCTGAAACATTAGATGGCCTGAGGACCTCTCTTTCTAGCGGCCGTTCAATTCCCAAATTAAACTCTCTTCCCAAGTTCGGAAGGAGTGGGCCAAGCCGAACGGGAAAGGTCATTGCATCCTGAATGGATACCTTTCCAGGTCGATGTCCGCTAATAGAAACTGCAGATTTGCATATGACCCTGCTCGACAAACATTTAACTGCTGGCGCGTGTAACTGAGTTGGGGACTCATTTACGCAATCGTATGCCAGTTGCAACTCTGTGAAGAATGTGATCTAGTGCGGTGGACAAAGTTTAAAGTTTGAATGAAAAACCCCGATCAATCCACCTAGCGTTGGTGGTGAATTTTTCGCGCATTAAAAAACATAAGAAAAACACATAAGAGAGGTCGAAATAGCACTTTAGGGGGATAGCACAGAGAAACAAACGTCTCACTTAGAACGAAATGTAATGAAAATCATCGTCACGAAAACATTGTCACCCAATGCTAAAATCACGGTGTGATCAAGCGGCAAACAGATGGCGGTAGTGTGCAAACGTCAAACACAAGCAAAATCGATGGAAGCGCCATCGGTGGCCGATTGACCACCTAAAAAAATTAAATCAATCGTTAAAAAGGTGAACGATGGAACATGTGTTGAGTGAGACGTCTGTTTACCTGTGGGGATAGATTTTACTTTTTCCATCAATTCACATGCATTTTCGGCCATTTGAATAGATTGCTGCAATCTTTGAAAAAAAAATTTTTTTTTCGTTTTTGAAAAAAAATTTCCCAAGGGGGGACCCTTGGCAGAAAAACAATGTGTTTACAATAACTTTGGAACGCAATGACCGATCGGGCCAATCTTCAATAGGAAACAACTAGACCGCAATCCGCGTCGACTGCAACTTGTTGCGAGCAAATCAAATAATGCTAAGTACCAAAAAGTGTGTCTCACATTTTTGTACGTACACACACACACACATACATACACACATACAGACATCGCCTCAATTCGTCGAGCTGAGTCGATTGGTATATAACACTATGGATCTCCGAGCCTTCTATCAAAAGTTCGGTTTTGGAGTGATCCTATAGCCTTTACGTATACTTTGTATACGAGAAAGGCAAAAACGAATGAACATGCAGACACGTGAAATAACGAAAACCAATAAATATTTACAGTGAAAGGAAACATTAAAAAAAAGCGTACTTGTTACAAGTTCAAACATGAAAGAGGACGATTCTTTGTCGCAAGTTTGCTCACTGGTTCGAGCTGGCAAAAGAGTACGGAGCCACTGGTGCTGGTTTCTCACAGTTGAAGAAACACCGAGAGACCCAGGGCTACTGTTTTTTTATTTGCACGGGGGAGTTTTCCGGGAGCAAGTTTGCTCACTGGTTCGATCCGGTAAATGTAACGGAGCCACTGGTGCCGGTTTCTCACAGTTGGAGAAAATGCGAGCGACCCAGGGCTACTAGTGTTTTGCACGTGGGAGAGTTCCGGGAGCATTTAAGTTTGCTCACTGGTTCGATCCGGTAAATTGTGATCAAAGTAACCAATATATCGTGAACAATAGTTGTAATTCCATCATAGCAAACTTTGTTCTTTGACATGTTATTCTTCCGATTCATTCTCAAACTGAACGTCAAATAAACCACACGTTCTTTGTTAAAGCGCTGCGTTCATTCAAAAAAGGTTATGGGCACCTTTACGCGAGATGCTGTATGTGGTTAGGGACGTTCCGATATATCGGAATATCGATATTTTTGTTTCGATATCCGATATTTTTGTATCGATATTTTGCTTTCAATATATCGGTCATATCGATATTTTTGCTTTCGATATCGATATATTGAATCAGAACAAAGCAACACAAAAAAATTTCGTTAAATTTTGTGAAAGAAAATACTTAGAAATGAATCCGAAATGCAGCATTTTTAATGGTTTAGAGGATTTTTCTCGGTAGCGTGGATAAGGCAATCCATAAGACAGCTGCGATCAGCTGACGATTTTTGTTTACCTTGAAATTTTGACAGATTCTGACCGGACTGACAGAACAATCCAAAGGAAATTGTTAAGCGCGGTTTACACCAAAAGTGAGTTCCGTTCAACTGCATACACAATTTGTTTTGATTTCGATTGTCAGTCCCATCGCTGAATGTCCTCATGGATAGCCTAATTGTGTGGTGTGCGCTACCGTCACAAATAGTTTTGGCAACTCGACACTCGGCGTGTTGTGCAACATCTGTCATGCCGCTGGTCCTTGAATCCTAATGCGAATAATTCAATTATATATTTGACGTGTTCCTATAGGAACTATCATATATGATAAATTAGATAAATTAACTTAAGGTCACTTCTGACAGAATCCAAGTTTCAAAGTGCTCGCGTTTTCGGGGGCACACCACTCGATACGGAAGCAACGCACAACTCTCATTTTTGTTTTTTTTTTTCACGCACGCAGCAAAGCTGAATCAACAAAAATGACAGTTGTCCGCCGCCTCCGTATCGAGTGGTGTGCCCCCGAAAACGCGAGCACTTTGAAACTTGGATTCTGTCAGGAGTGACCTTAATGCATTACTCTAGTACCATTTTGGCTTTATACTGGATTTATCACACCCTTGTAGAGTAAACTACGGTCTTCAAGAGCGTTATAAAACTTAAAATGTTACTAGGGTAGGAATGTATTTGTGGAAATGGAAATTTAGAAAAATTGGAAAACAAACGAAAATTTCCTTCAAAATAATGCCCCGTAGGAGTTGAAGAGAATTCCCAAGGGGTAAACCACTCGGCACACTTTCAAAATGGCTAATTGTGCCCAATTGTGCCGAAAGTGTGCCGAAACGTGCCGAGAAAAAAAAAGTTTGGCGGCACTGGTTTTCATAATGTTGGCATCACGGGGAGAAATAATGTAAATAAATAACAAAAACAGAGGAACTCCTTCGAAAAGCTTCGAACCTTTGAAAGGAATTATTAATCTTAGCTGTTAAATCATATATATATTTCGTATAAAACCGCATTCAGGTCAGTGAAATAACACACATGAAATATATTTAATTTTTCGCTACCCTTGGCCTCACACGCACCACAAACAACGGAAATTTGCAAGTGGATCATCGCGGCCATCGAAACCGGGTGGTTTTATCATCGGTTTCACCACAGAAGTTACCGGCATATAGTACTATTCCCATAAGTAAGTTCCATTGAATTAATCCGCCGTACAGTTTAATAACCAGTCCCCATTCATCAGAAGAACCCGGAATAAGCAGGCAATATGTTGCTGCCACTCCGTATGAATGCATTATACGGGACATTATATTTACCACCAAGCACATCCATCCTGTGGTGGCGCATTATCCTGTGCCAGTGTCTATTATTCCCCACGTCCAACCGGAATTCCATGCCTACTCTTTTCGGAGGTGTTCTGGAACGATCCATCGCCGAGTGAACCTTGTCGACTTATGCGGAACCGTTTGTCTAAATGCGCCAATAAGCATCAACAACCGAAACTAACACTTCTGATTATCGTTTCTGACCAAAAGCAACCATTTGAACACCTTCAGAAGGAAATATCAATGTGGCAGATAAGCGTAGGATCCGACGACAAAGAGGACCCGGTGAGGAACAATTGACGTAGTCGTTGTTTTTAACAGTAACAGCATAAAAATAAGAATGTGAAAATAAAACCACATAAAACTGCCTTTATAGAAAATGAAGTTAGGTCACAGACTAGGGTACTAGCACTAGGTGACCGTGGAAGGTGAAAGACAAATGCAAATCCTCCATGTATTAGGGCCGATGCCCACGTAGCGTTTTTTGAAGCTGCGTGCACGCCGCGTCTACGCAAGGTACCCAGCATCAAATGTAGTCGTGCACACGTTTACGTGTGCATTGCTCCATTTGCTGGGTACCTTGCGTGAACGCGGCGTGCACGCAGCGTAAAAAACCGCTACGTGTACATCGGCCCTTATACATCCTGTTCAAATTCCGACCTTTTTACTACCTTCATGTTAAATAATTGAAAATGAGATATGTGATCCCTGACATAAACATGCTTTTTATTTAGTAATAAAGCTATTCAATGTATTACATTGTGGGATGAACGATTGAATGACTTGATAAGACCATTGAATACATACCACTATAACTATTACCATTATTGTCGCCTCCATCAGAAACCGGATGAGTAAGAACGTAGCCTTGAAAAACCCAATGCAACTCCAATGTGGAATGCTTCCTGACGGGCAAACGTTTTAATAAGCATTAGGAAATTTGTTCTAAAGGGTCGATGCCCATGTAACGTTTTGTCATGCTGCGTGCACGCCGCGTCCACACAAGGTACCCAGCATCAATGTAGTCGTGCACACGTTTACGTGTACATTACTACATTTGATGCTGGGTATCTTGCGTGATCGCAGGGTGCACGCAGCTTGAAAAACGCTACGTGAACATCGACCCTTAGGGTAATTCACAAATTACATTTCCAGTTAGCCTTGCAAGCAAAGGCGTAGGATTGCAAATGCGGAGATGGCGAGTTCGATTATCGGTCCGGTCTAGAATATTTTCTGGTGGGAAACATTCTCGACTCCCTGGGCATAGTGTATCTTGCCACACAAGATACATACTCATGTAGTGGCGGGCATAGAAAAGATATCAATTAATAACTGAAAATCAGGCCAAGTTCCAGTGGGAATGTAAAGCCATAGAAGAAGAAGAAAATAACGCTTTAATGGGTCAAACACAATGGATACGTTTACGTGCGTTTTGCCAGTGTGTCTGCAGCTACATAGTTTTGAAACCTTGCATACAAATCAAATTTAACATGGGGGAGGGTAAGGATTACAAATGGTAAATTTTGGCGTTATGTAATTT
This sequence comes from Armigeres subalbatus, assembly GCF_024139115.2. Taxonomy (NCBI): domain Eukaryota; kingdom Metazoa; phylum Arthropoda; class Insecta; order Diptera; family Culicidae; genus Armigeres; species Armigeres subalbatus. The sequence goes on along the minus strand of NC_085139.1, from coordinate 249,949,319 downwards.
GTGAATGAAATGTTAGCGATGTTTTTCAGTTTAAGTGAAGGTTTAATTCTTCGAATATGTAATTGTAATTGTTGTTTATTAGGAAAACGGATCCTCTTTGTTTCGTATTCAACTACATGGTTAGATATTTAATAGGTATACACGGTGTAGAGTAGATTATTTACTTTGTTTCATGATGCCATCGGAACTGTTGAGAATCGCCTACTGACACACATCATCGTATCCTGTCGGTCGTCAATATTGGTTTCGCTTCCAGAGTAATCAGCCGCTGCATACTATGTATTTGATTAGCGCATTATTGTTATTTGGTACCGCCTTTATAATTATTAGCGCATGAAAAATTCTATTGGAAGACCAGGCCGCTGACGTAGCTTGTGATCGATTTGACATACTTTAGGACCAATCTATTGATGTAGTTTTCGTTCACTTTCTTGGAACGATTAAGGAATAATGGAATAAGGAACGAAGCCAATTTTGGTAAGCTGTCTGCTCCGCGATGCTGCTGCTCCTGGTCGCAGGGCGTTGCTTTCTTCGGGAAGTACAATGTCAGGTGACCGCTTACCCCAGGGTGTTCACTTATCCAGCAGCCGTGTACGGGCGCACTATTCTATTGTTTTGGCACACGTGTGTTTTCCGCAAAAACGAGCCCACTGCTAGTGCTCAGTCCAAAAGCTCCTGCCGACATCCCTCTCGACCGGAGATTCCCCAGCGAATAGCAGTTTGGCACATCGAGTTCTTCCTTGGAGAACAGTCTTCAGTCTGAGGTAAAATTGTTGGATTGCTCTTTGGGTCATTTATCAAATTCCGGCACTGTATGGTCAACATATTCACAACGTCTGCGAGCCAGCTTGTGAAGCGGTGTGTTGTGTTCGATGTTTGGTTTGTTCACGTCGGTGCCTGGCAGCAGAAGGAACAGCTCCTAAAAGTTTGTCAGGTTCCGCAAGCACATGTATGACATGGCCGTCTTTCTGCTTTGTTCTGTCGCCTTGGAAGACAGTAAAATGTCGTATTCCAGGATGTCCAAGATGTCCTATATAGGTACTAAAGTGGGTACTAGTTCACTTTACGGAATCACGTATGAACACCCTCAGCAGAGTGGTTTTGTGTTTGTTTATTTATGCCATTCTTGTTTCATTTCAAAAGCATGACATCCTTGCTTGACACTGACAACTTAACTGTCAAAACTAGAAAGGGTGCCCAAATGTGCCGAAAGTGTGCCGTACTGTGCCGCGGGCACATTGTGCCGAGTGGTTTACCCCTTGAGAATTCCCTTAAAATATTTCTACGGGGCTTCTGATGATAGTTTTGATTTTTGTTCTGATGGTACTTTTTGCGTTAATTTTAATGAATGCCTGTAAAAATCGAAGACAATTTCCTGCCGAAATTCAAGGGAGTTTCATGTGAAACAAAACGATAATTTCTCGTGAAAATTTAAGAGAATTTCCTTTTTAGTTTCTGAAAATTCTAAATTTCTGTTGGAAAAATTAAATCAACCTTAAAAAAAATTCCGTGGGAATTCGGAAAAGAGAATTTTTGGTTGTCAAGAATCAGAATAACCCGAGGAGAAATACAGAAAAAATGTCATTGGAATTTCAGCAAATTTCTCGATTGACTTCCTTGACCTAAGTAAAAGTCCTGTAACTGGTAGGCTATCGTAACAAATAAATATACTTATATATCAGTTAATTTTTTCGAGTAAACGGAAACTAGTGAGGCCAGTATCATTCCAAAAACGACGCTGCAACCGTTTAAAACTACGCCGCTGCCGATGGTTATTGGACAAACACACTCTAGAAGCCGATTAAGCAGGATTAAGTAATAGAAAAAAGGTCATTTCTAATAATTATTGTTAAGAGGTACTACGGTAATACGATTATAGTTGAATAACCAAATATATTCTAAAAAAAATCATTTTCAAAATATCATATGATTTTCCGATATATCGATATTTTCATTCCAATATATCGGTGATATCGATATTTTGATTCGATAATCGTATCGAATCAAATATCGATATTTTGAAGTATCGGAACGTCCCTATATGTGGTATCTCACAATATGATGGTGGTGCAGGATTTCAGCACTGGAGCTTCAGGCAGGAACTAATAACCGGGACACGACACTAGGATTTTTTCGTGTTGCGCTTGAAGTCTCCATCGGTGTGTAGAGTTCTAGGTATACAGTTGAAAAGACACTATATGGCTGTCAGTTTTCCGCATAATTTTCTTGCCGTGTGCAAAAACTGAAAACAAAAACAAAAGTTAAGTTTATTTTGATTCGATTTTTTTTATTGAATTCTTCTCGATCAGACGGACAGAGAATTTGAGGAAAACGGTTATTTTCTCGGGAGTGTATGTTTGTTCCGGTGCCACAAGCAGGCCAAAGAAAGCCATTTCCGTTATCGGGAAATCGCTGCCCGGAACTGTTGACTGCCTTCCGCATAAACCAGCGAACACCGTCGACTTAACGACGAAACGGTATGGTAATATTTTTTAATCTGCTGAGGAAGCCGTAGCCGACATTCCGGACGGTGCCAAGCTTAAAAATGAACCAACACGAATGAATCAACGAATGGTTGTGACTATTCAGATTCTCAGGGGAAAAAATAGATGCAGCATGAAACAGTGTACTCTAGGTAGGTATATATCCGCTTCGCTGCTAGTGATTTCTTTCCAGACGCTCCATGTGCAAACACAGGCGCTGCGTGATTTTGGCCGAAACAGTCCAGTACCTTTTGGACTCGTTTATATTCGATCTAAATTTTTCAAATTTTCCTTTATAGACCTTTTCATCGGTTGCGGTAGTCAGGTTCCACGCGCAACATAGGTATGCGTGTAGCGGTGCCGGTTCCGCAACCGGAGTCAAATTGTTGACCAGCTTTGAAGGTGAGGTTTTGCGAGGCTGGTAAAGACAGACCAATGACCAATGTTGTTTATTTTGTGTTAAGGTACACAGTTAACATGGAAAGTCATCAAAATCAACTGAACCGCGAATGCAGCCTGTTTATCAACGATGGGAAATACGTGATTATTGGAGCTGCATCATTCATCCCAGAAGATAATCATCCTCGGTTTTACGTTTTACAAGTTTTATAAAGCCCACTACAAGCTGTCCGTTGGAAAATTACACACTACATTATAGATTAGTACAATGGACGTATTTCCGACTCGAAGGACTTTAATGTCGACAAAATAATACTGTCACATAATCAGGGCGTTTAGCTTTACAACGACGCGTTAGCCATTCTGTCGATTCAACACCAAACGGTTCATATCTTTTCGATAGCTGGAGGTACATTCAAACTTGAACGAACGATAGGTAGGTTTTGTTATCCAGATAAAGGAATGCTGTATACAGTATGGTAACGTCCGGAGGTAGAACAACGGGGAACAATTCGAACTTGCGAGCGTTTCGTGATCCAACGATCAATAGTGTTAAGCATATTCAGCAGTCGATTGGTGAGGATAGATTTGCGTTGAGAAAATTCTATCGTCGCTTTGATGAGTATTGGAACCTCCGAATGTGGAAAATGTAATTACTGTATGTAGATGATAATCTGTTGATCAAATATTCTAGTGAGGACGTAGTTACGCTGAAGAACCAAATATTCACAACAGCCTGCTTGTGATTTACAACATCTGAAGGATACGATAATAGGAATTTACGGCAATCAATCACCGGAGCTTTTGTATCTGTATGAGAACTTCTGCGATAGTTTCAGGAATGCCAACCTGGCACATCAAGGCAATTTACCAGCTCGCTAGCGAACAACATCTACAGCAATCTGTTTCATCAGCGTTTTAAGCAAACGTTAATCGGGGCACGTGTCGGAAGAGTTCAAGTGGCCACCAAACGGATCCTGGCCGCCCTTGAACCCTGGCTTCGGCAATGGAGCAGACCGAAAGCGTGCACCCATTCGATTCTTCGGCTTGCTCAAGTTCAGAATCTACGCTGGAGTGCAAAATCAACTGCCGAGCTCTGGATCGAGACGGCTTGTGGCGTTCGCATTCCACCCCACGGAGCCGGCACGGATGATAAAGGTGAAGAGAGAATTTTATCGGTAGAGAGTTATTTGTTGGCTGATTGTATTTAGTATTAAAGATGATGATAAGAGCTTTTAAACTTAGCAATAATGAGAGACAAGAGTATAAAATCAAACTTTAGATAACTATGTTATGTATTGCGGCTTGAGAAGTCCATTTGATTTAGAACTATTCGTTTTGTAAGTTGACTGCAGTGTTTTCTATCTAAGGAACGAGATATGTTTGTGTCCACTACAAACAAAGTTTCTTATAGGAAGTTAGCCCTTTTCGAAAATACTTTACGCCATAACTATATACGGAGGAGCGAACTAGAATCCCATTTTATGTTTACCCTACTTTTCTTTGCATTTAGAAAGTACAATATTTCACTAAATTCTTATTTTGAGGTTGATTGAATGGTGTAAAATAATCGTGGGATTTGCTTCCATTTAGGTTTGTGGTTAGTTCTGGTATTGGATGTTTAAGGCTGGTTAGATGGCTTCGTATGCCCATTTATAAGAAAGGGAATAGACTAGAGTATGCTAATTACAGAGAAATCACTTGAGGAGTACAACTTACCATCTGTTCGTTGATTTCAAAGCACACAAGACAAGGAAGGAAAAAAAGCATGCGCAAGAATTCATATTCATTGTGGTGGTATGTAAGCTGGTTGCCGAAGTTCTATGTGGTTTCGACTACAAGATTAACACGTGAACACGACCAAGTGTCTGAAGTCGCTGAAGTACATATTAGGGTGGTTCAAAAAATCGATTTTGCTCCACAGCGCTCATCTGATTCTTCATCATGTTCTGAGTGTCCTCTGAAAATTTGAGCTCATTTTGATTAAAACTGATTTAGCACGACCCGTTTCAAGTTTGCATGCAAATTAGTATAAGGAAATTTATTTTTTCATTATACCGATAATGACGCTTCCCCATTAAGCGCAGGCTAAAAGAAAACCTGGCTAAAAGGAATACTCAAGAGCTTTCACCCAATGAAAACCAATCGCCCCAATAATTAGTAATCGACTTTAATATAGGTTGCGAATCTTTAGTCATGATCGTTAAACTTCTTTGAGGGCATCACTGAAAAGTGCAGTGCAACATAATAGCCTGAATTTGTGTGTGCTATCTTTCGCGCCACGAGCAGCAATGTTGCCTGTTGAAAAGTTTCGCAATTACCTCCAGAAAACTACGGTTTAGATTAAATTCGATTACTAATTATTGGAAGCATTTATTTATTAGGATGCAGTTTTCACTGGGTGAAAGCTCTTGAGTATTCCTTTTAGCCATATAGGTTTTCTTTTAACCTGCGCTTAATGGGGAAGCGTCATTATCACTATAATGAAAAAATAAATTTCCCCATGCTAATTTGCATGCAAACTTGAAACGGGTTGTGCTAAATCAGTTTTAATCGAAATGAGCTCAAAAATTCAGAGGACACTCAGAACATGATGAAGAATCAGATGAGCGCTGTGGAGCAAAATCGATTTTTTTAACCACCCTAGTACATATATTTATCATGATCTGCAGCTTGAAGAGAATTGCTCAATGAATTTGAAGCTTTCGCCAGAAAAGTTATTTGACGAAAATTAGCACTAACTACGTACGAGCCTATGAATTGGGGTATACCACCCAGAAACTGGGTACCAAAAACGATGTTGGGTAGAGTGCCATTGTACTGCGGATGATAGGCGATTCACCCTCCTGATACATTCATATAATGAATAGTGCTGTCCAACGCAGGTAGGGTGTGTTGATATTACCAGATTACCAGAAACTCTTTTTATTCAAGAGTTTCATTTGTTTTGGGTGACATACAAAATGGTTAAACACAGAAAAATATAGGTGTAGGTATTTTATTTTAATATCCACAGATTGTACATTTCTCAGGGCGAGTCTGCCACAGTGTTACGTTGCACAAACTCCAGTGTAGCATTATTCACGAAACCTAAAATTTTATATATTTTATTATAAGCAAGCTATTTAAAATTATGCAGTATCAGGACTGGTAGCGATGAATGCCGTACAAAATAGTGACTTTAGTGACCAATGATGACGAAAAAGTGACCAAATAGTGACTTTCAATTGCAGAAAAAGTGGCCAAATAGTAACTTTTATATGAAATTTTGAACCGGGTATTCAGTTTTTCGCGAGCGGCCAAGCATTCTGACCAATGTGGCATATCTTTGGTAGGACCATTTGTTTGAAAGATATAAATTAATGAAAATAATAGAGAAATTTTTAAAATTTAAGTGTTATTAAAGTATGGTTTATTAACAAATTTAAATGAAGTTTCTGAGATTTTGAGCTCGACGTGGCATGCCGAGGAAAATTTTGAAAATCTATTAAAACCATGGTCTTTTATTAGACATCCAGAAATTCTTATTTCTAAATGGTAGACTTTAGTATTAAAGTTGATTAAAAATGGGTGTCAAAACTAGAGGCCTGAATAAGAGAAACGCGGATAGGTATGTGCCGCCAATCGAACCGTAAAAAAACAGCAGCCAATCGAGCAGGAGACCTATCAAGCAGCCAAAATGTTGGCTCAAATACTGAAAACGGCTAAATTTGAGTTTATGCCATTTTTAAATAAACAAATTTTATCAAAATCATGAAGTTCGATGTGTCGCAAGCTGGGTTTTAGAGTCAATCAAAAAGTGACCACTTCCCTCGGGGCATCAGGTTCCCAGGGAACCCTCGAAAGTGGCCAATGTGCCCAGATGTTCTGCAAACGTCTTCTATTGTATTTGCGTTGCAAAATCATGGAGTTCGATGTGTCGCAAGCTGGGTTTCAGAACCACTTCAAAGTAACCACTTCCCTGAGGGCACCAGGTACCCAGGGAGCCTCCGGAAGTGGACAATGCGCTCAGAAGTTCTGCAAATGTTTTCAATTATATTTTAGTTGCAAAATCATGAAGTTTGATGTGTCGCAAGCTGGGTTTCAGAACCACTCAAAAAGTGACCACTTCCCTTGGGCATCAGGTTCCCAGGGAACCTCCGAAAGTGGCTAATGTGCACAGATGCTGTGCAAATGTTTTCAATTATATTTGTGTTGCAAAATCATGAAGTTTGATGTGTCGCAAGCTGGGTTTTAGAACAACTCAAAAAGTGACCACTTCCCTGGGGGAACCAAGTTCCCGGAGCATCTGTAACCGGATTTTGAAGGTCCAAACATGCAGTTTCCATTCCCACTTTTGCAAAATGATTACTAATAACGATTGCATCATTATTAAGAGCATTTACTACTAGTTATTTACGATTAAGAGGAAGTTGACCTATTTTTGACCCCATTTGACCCAGGGGACCCCCTCGATAAAACCGTACCCAAGGACCCAATCACCAAATCAATATATCTACACAAAAATATAGGGTTTAATGCATCTTTCCTCCAAGTCCAAAGCAAATCGGTCGAAAAACAAGAGAACGGTGGATTTTATAATCTGAAATCTTAGCCCGGGCCCAAACAGGTTAAGAAAACTAATACGCTAAACAACGCCGCCAATATTCATCTTTCAAAAGCCATGCCCTCCTTAGCCTAGCGGTAAGATGTGCGATAAAGCAAGACCATGCTGATTCCCAGTGCCGGTCTAGGCAATTTTCGGTATGGAAATTGTCTCGACTTCCCTGGGCATAACAGTATTTTCGTGTTAGCCAATAGAGGTAATAAACTATAGAGGACGCTTGTCGCTGTCGTCACTGGCGAAACATCTTTTGCTGGCGAGGATAGGGCACTAAATGTCAACAAAGGAAAAATCAGAACGTTTTGACAGATAGGTACCCATGTTTGGGTACGATAACAAAGGGAACCGCAGCGACAATCGTCCTCTATAGTTTATTACCTCTATTTGTTAGCCTCATGATATTGTACGTGGATTTCCCTATTGGACCCGACCGTTCGAAATAGTCGCTCCTTGAACGGTCGTTGGAATCGCCGTTTTCACCTTCACACTGGTTTTCATAGTAAAATCTGTCAAAACTGACAAGCCTGCCACGTGCTTTTTGCTGTTTCCCTCGGACTTCTCTTTCTTTTTCCGATGTTTTGACATCTGTTTTGATAGACAAGGAGCAAACAACAAGGTAATCTACCAAACATTTATTGAGTTTGGCAAACCTTGCTGTAGAAGGTAACGTTTGAAATAGGCAAGTGAACAGTCCTTCGAATCCATTGGTCAAGTAAATCCACAATATACGAATGCAGAATAGAAACTTAGCTGTAGAAATGCTGAATTAACACAAAGCAGCGAGGCGGCAATATCTCAGTAGGGAATGTAATACCAATAAGAAGAAGATAAGCGACGCAATAAAATGAAGCTTCCTTCTGATATCCATTGCATATAATCCAATTATGATATTTAAATAATGTTCTTTGCAAGATTATTGGTTTCTCGGTCTTTAAAGGAGAGGGTTTCAAAATGTGAAAATTTAGTCTACGTGATTTACGGAAAGGATTCTTTGAAATGCCGAAAGGATTCCCTTCGATATACCAAAGGATTTCCGAAAAAAATCCCTTCGGAATCTCGAAAGGATTACCTTCACATAGAAAGGAACGTTTGTTGAAGACATGTCACATTTAGTTCATGAATCACGATAAATATGTACCATGTTAGAAGGGCTTATAAATCTTTATTAAGGCATGCATGTTTTTATTTCTGGTATCGTCCACTTCGTACATGGTTTGGTTGCACGATTGCTGCATCAGATCCTTTAGATTGAAGCTTAACTCTCCCAGTGTGAAACAATGGACGACGGCAACGCTGCGAATAGAATCAAATGTAAGATAGTTTGTGGATTTGGTTATATGAGCTTTCAAAATCGGCAGTATAGATTTTTTAAATCATAAACACAATTGACAAATCCAAGTGATAAAAAGAAGAAGACATGCGATGGTGAGAAACAACAAAATCGTTCATTGCGAAGTATACGGCGGCGATTTTAAAATGTCCGTATAAAATTAAAAACCAATTCTAATTAAAAACTAATCAATGTAAAGTGCGAGAAAAATGGAAATCTATATTTTAGGTGCATTACACGAAAAAAAATCTTTTTTTGGAATAATGTGTTCTAAATCTAGCATTTCATTTTTCTCGCACTTTACATTCATTAGTTTTTAATTAGAATACCTTTAGAATTTTATACGGGCGTTTAAAAATCACCGCCGTATACTTCGCCATGAACGATTTTGTTGTTTCTCACCATCGCATGTCTTCTTCTTTTTATCTCTTGGATTCGTCAATCGAGATAATTTCAGAAGCAGCCCAGAACATTCTTAAAACATCAACCGAGGATGACTATGTTCGCACTAGGGCCTTGTAACATATTATTCGGCTATCTTGATGAGGTTTTTGTTTTGTCGACAATTTGAATAACATATGTTATTCAGGCCGTAGTGCGTAGTAGTATAAATCACTAAATTCAAACTACAAAAGTTATGACTTACCTTATTTGGTAGCTCATCTGTAGTAATTTCCAATCACTGCGGCTTAACCTTTTCCGCCGTTTAAATCCTCATCGGTGCATTCGTGCATTCGGTGCAATGCATGTAAGTCTTGATCGACTTCCCCATTCTCCTTGTTCCAGACTGATCCGTCTTTTTCGAGATTTAAATTATAAACATCAGCTAACAAATCATAATTGTCGTCCTCCTCATCATGCTTTGGCGTTTTCTCGGTTGGATCCATCCACAGTCTTGTCTAAATGCGGTTGTTAGACAATTCCAGCCTGCAGAGGGCCGGTAGCTTAGTAGGTCTAAGCCCGACGTTGATTAAAATGAGCGCTTCCAGCGCTTTGAAGCTGTTGGTATTGCCTTCGATACTGGTACAGCGGCGGTTGTCCTCACCCTGGATGATGATCTGGCAGTGTTCGTTTTTCCAGCGCTATTCACTTCTCAATTTTTTGTGTTACGTTTTCGAACTTCTTAATGCCTATAGCTTGCCCTGTTCACAGACGACTACGGCGACTAAAACCTTAATCCAGAATATAGTTACGACGACGAATATAGTTAAAACGAATTAATTAGATTATACGATGCACAGCAGATTGCTTCCGAGCGGAATCACAAAACATTAATTTCGCGTTTTGCTTTTCAGATTAAACGTAAATAAAACGTCTGTCAAAAAAAGTCTACACTTTCCGAAACACTTCAAAATAAATTTAACCATAATGTGAGTAAACTACACTAGCGCCTCTGGCGGTGCTGGTCTCGTCAGCTCTTCTGGGTTGCATGAATTTTTAATCGGTTCTTCGGAACAATCACGTCCCGGTTATTAGTTCCTGCTTCAGGGTCAAGATGTTTTTGGACTTCGTGGGCGTGTTGAATACTTACGTTAACGGAAGAAGCACCCGAAGAAGTAGCTGAGAAGACGAAGAAGAAGAAGAAGCAGATAAGAAGGCAAAGTCGTACATCGTCAACTTCCTGGCGAACGAATGTCTGGCGATTATCTGTGAGAAGAAAACAGCAAAGGAAATGTGGAAAGCTCTCGAGAACACTTTTGCGAAGCGATCTATAAGTACTCCAAACCTTATTAGAAAGCAATTGAATCGTTTGAAGCTTAGAGAAGGGGATTCGATGAGAGCATATATTAGTGTTTGAAGATCTGATTCGTCAACTGAAAACAGCGGGCGCGAAGATCGAAGAAGCTGATTTGATCATCTTATTGGCTCAGGTGAATTGAAATTGGCAGCATTCAGCGGAGAGAAGAGCCGAAAGCCATCCAAGTTTCAAGGCAGATGTCACAAATGTGGTAAGCGAGGCCCTTTCAAGAAAGATTGCCGACAGAAAAATGGTGAAGCGAATTCCGCTGATCAACGCAAGGCTGTTAGTTTCGTAGCAAGTCGCAAAAATGAGAAACCTCGAAGCGGAAAACTAGTATTCAAGTTAGACTCAGGTTCCAGCAATCACCTGGTGAATACTATGGAAGTTTTCACGAAGTGTCGTAAGCTAGATCAACACATCGAAATCCTGGTAGCAAAAGACGGAGAAACTTTGGTTTCGAAGATGGTGGGAACTAGATGTCAGTAAAGAAACTGGTGAAGGCCGGCGTTGTGGTAGTTTTCTCTGATTCTGTAGCAATTTTGAAGAAAGATAACGAAGTCATTGCTACTGCTAATTTGCGAGGTAATCTTTACGAAATCGAAGTGGACATCTCAATAATATCGGCACATTTGTGTCAAACTGAAACGAGCAATTTGTGGCATCGAAGACTTGGACACCTAAGTCAACAAGGAATGAAGGCAATTGTAAGTATAAAACATTGTAATTCCTACATGGTTCAATTCAACCAGAGGAAAAATTCTAACTGCCAGAGGCAATTGAAATGTATTAATAATAACTAAAAATATAACATAGCAAATAAGGATGATAGTGTTAAGAAAACACGGAACACCTAGTCTAAGAGATGAATTAGATAATTAGCAAATAAAATTAGTAAAAAAAAAAAAAAAAAGGCAATGTAAGCAACAAACTAGCGAAAGGTGCATATTTCAAAGTTGACAAACTGGCATTCTGTGATGCGTGTATATTGGGAAAGCAATGCCGTGAATCATTTAACGGAACGCGTCCAAGAACGACAAGACTGGGATTGTATAAACTCGTCTTATGACAGGTGAAAACATTCCACTAAAAAGCTCAAAATAATTTTCTTATCTAAGTATTTTGTCTCTTTCATTGATGACTACCCACTTCGCTATGGTATTCTGTATGAAGGAAAAGTCGGAAGTGTTTACTCGATTCCGTGAATACGAAGCAATGGTAACCGCGAAATTCAACTTGAAAATTTCGAAGATAACTATTGATCAAGGCCGTGAATATCTTTCTAACAACCAGAAGCAATTTTATTCGTAAAACGGTATTCAGATCGAGCCAACTGTTGCCTATTCTCCTCGGCAAAACGGAGTTGCGGAAAGGTTCAACCGAACAATTGTTGAAAAGGTGCGCACTATACTACCACATACTACTAGATTCGCATGTTCCAAAAACAATGTGGTCTGAAGCCGTATTAACTGCTGTTTATCTGGAGAATAGAAGCCCTACTGTTGCGCTATCGAAATACTTGTATAAGAATCTAACATTTTCGCATATGCCCAGTTCTTATACAGGTTTTGGTAGATTCTTATACATAATTGTTAGAAAATCTAACATCCGCCGGTTGGGTGTAGTTATCGTACCATATGAGCACTAGGAAGAAATCATCGTAGAGCCAAATATACCTTTAGAAGAGGAACACGACGTTGCTTGTGAAGCTCCAATTGCTGAATTTGAAGAACCACTTCATTTCATTTCATTTATTTAGTTAACATCTAAACAGATAACACTGAATCAACAATTTGACGCCACAATGCACGGTTCGAGGCCGCATCTCTCCATCCTCGGATACGCCCCACGCTCGCCAAGTCGTTCTGCACCTGGTCTGCCCATCTCGCTCGCTGCGCTCCACGCCGTCTCGTACCTGCCGGATCGGAAGCGAACACCATCTTTGCAGGGTTGCTGTCCGGCATTCTTGCAACATGTCCTGCCCATCGTACCCTTCCGGCTTTAGCTACCTTCTGGATACTGGGTTCGCCGTAGAGTTGGGCGAGCTCATGGTTCATTCTTCGCCGCCACACACCGTCTTCTTGCACACCGCCAAAGATGGTCCTAAGCACCCGTCTCTCGAATACTCCGAGTGCTTGCAAGTCCTCCTCGAGCATTGTCCATGTTTCATGTCCGTAGAGAACTACCGGTCTTATTAACGTCTTGTACATGACACATTTGGTGCGGTGGCGAATCGTTTTCGACCGCAGTTTCTTCTGGAGCCCGTAGTAGGCCCGACTTCCACAGATGATGCGCCTTCGTATTTCACGGCTAACGTTGTTGTCAGCCGTTAGCAAGGATCCGAGGTAGACGAATTCCTCGACCACCTCGAAGGTATCCCCGTCTATCGTAACACTGCTTCCCAGGCGGGCCCTGTCGCGCTCGGTTCCGCCCACAAGCATGTACTTTGTCTTTGACGCATTCACCACCAGTCCAACTTTTGTTGCTACACGTTTCAGGCGGGTGTACAGTTCTGCCACCTTTGCAAATGTTCGGCCGACAATGTCCATGTCATCCGCGAAGCAAATAAATTGACTGGATCTGTTGAAAATCGTACCCCGGCTGTTACACCCGGCTCTCCGCATGACACCTTCTAGCGCAATGTTGAACAACAGGCACGAAAGTCCATCACCTTGTCTTAGTCCCCGGCGCGATTCGAACGAACTGGAGTGTTCGCCCGAAATCTTCACACAGTTTTGCACACCATCCACCGTTGCTTTGATCAGTCTGGTAAGCTTCCCAGGGAAGCTGTTCTCGTCCATAATTGAAGAACCACTTATCGAGACCGAATCCCAGTTTGATGCACGTATTTCTGACGACGAGAATGATTCTGAGGCAGAATATACTGGGGCGCTCCCTTCGCAACAAGAACAACACGAGTATGTAGGACAACCGATGTTGAGGCGCAGCGAACTGGAGCGCAAGCTCCCCGGTAAGTTGTTAAATACCCGGTTTGCCGCTCTGCCATTGTGGAAGCCTTGAAATGTCTTCAATACTTCGTCCTCGGATTTTGTTCGTAGAAAATACACGAACATGCGGCGTGATCTGTCGTCCACAAATACGATGTAGTACCTGCTACCCCATAGGGATGGTACTTCCATCGGACCGCAAATATCCGAATGAACAATTTCCAGTAGCTCTTATGCACGGGAACCATTCTTCCCAAAGGGCAACCGACTTTGCTTTTCCTTTGCGCACACGCTGCAATCATTACTAAATTTATTAGTGTTAATTGTAATTCCACTCACCAGGCCACTTGATAGCTTTTTCAATCCCGCCGTACTGAGATGTCCCATTCGCCGATACCACACATCCAGGGAATCATTCGACGGACAGACCAATGCTTTATTGGATCCACTTTGGTCACGCTGTTCCAGCTTAAAAAGCTCGTTCTCATGGCACCCAGTTGCCACCACGCCACCGCTCGTGTTGATGACTTTGCAGCCATCGTTGTCAAACACCATCGTGTAGCCCTTACGATTTTATTGACAGATAGGAGATTCACCGACAGCTCTAGTATATATTGGACATCATTCACAGGTATTTCGATCCCAGATTTCTGACAGATAGGCTTGAGTACAGTTCTTCCTGTTGCTTCAATCCTCATAGAAACTTTGTTTGCGGTCACGACAGCACTGTTGGATGACTTTACGTTCTGCAATAGACCTTTGTTCCGGGTCATATGAGTTGTTGCTCCTGAATCGAAGTACCAGTCAGGTTCACTACCAGCTTCGAACGTCGTCAGGACTGTACAGAAAAGGCATCTCCTTTTTTAGACATTCTGCAATCCTTCGCAATGTGGTGGTGGCTGGCCCAATTATTACTTCCGGTCTTTTACTATACTTAGTATAGTAATAGTCAAGCATTCGTTCTACATAATACTAATATGGGGGTAAGCGTGGTCAATTGTTATAGAATTTAAAAAGAAAACGAATGCTAAGACCAAGTGCCACTGGATGACTCCAAACGGGCCAGTATAATGTGGGGTAGTCAGGGTTCAACTAAATTAGCTAATAGTATAACTTATTTTGCCACGCACCAATTTCAGTATAATTTGTTTCTACGAATCAAATTCCTAGAAGTTAGGTTTTCAGCATTACTTAGCGCAAGAGAGGGTTTAAACTCTGCGTTAAACTGCATTTTATTCACCGATTCGGGGCGTTATCATGAGTGATCAGTGATCACTCATGGAACACATTGTTTAACGCGAATGTCAGCCGGGTTCGATCAAAAGTGTAAGATTTAATGTAATTAGTTTAATTATTTTTATTTTTTAGGCATCAAACGTTAGGAGCATGTTTTTCAGCGTTGCTCAGCCCAGGAGAGGGTGTAAGCTCACAACGATATAGTGTAGGCCGTCCTCGATTGGGGTCCTGTGGGTCGCATGTAGTGGCTGTGCTCGGGGCAGTTAAGTGTTGAAAGCGGTTTCGGGGCAGTTAGGATTGAGTTTTAATATAAACAGATGTAGGATTGAACAAAGTTATAACCTTCAAGGTTCATATTGTGGAGACTATTGACAGCCAAAGCGTTGAGGATAAGCTTTTAGTTAGGAACTGAATTAATTTATCCGATTTGGAATCCTAGATTGAATAGTAGGTATATATGGACAATAATAGAAACTATATACAGTTATCGTTTTATTAAGTATTGAGGATATGTTTTTGGTTAAGTTGAGTATCAGATGGGCATGTGTGATATCCATTAATAAGACAGAATTATTAGAACTGTATTTTTGTCTTTGTATTAAGATTAATTACTTACTAATGTTTTGCGGGCCGGCGAGTGAAAGCGGCCCAATTCTTTTATCTACCTCTTTCCAGACGACCAGTGATGAAGAAAATCTTATAGTTCCGGTATCAGCAGTGGTATTCATATTCATAACAACCACCGTCAATACAGGAAGTCTGTGTTCACAACGTGATTACTTCAAGGACAATCCCAACATCTTCTGTGAATTGCAGATAAGTATTGCGTTTATATTATAATTGCACTGAGCTCGTTCTAATCTGATCGATGAATGAATTTACTTGTCACTAATCAATATCATTAGTAAATTTAAATATTCCCGTAGATTAGAAAAGCAAGTGCATATATTTCTATTTTATGGCAACATATCACAACGAAACGGACAATTCGGAGCCTTAAGTAAGATCTCGGTCCGGTTGCATCTAAGGAGATCTTAGTGCACTGCACACCGGACGTGTTGCCCAGTAGACGTATCGCTCAGCGGTATTTAAATACAACGCAGATAGGCTATGGTCAGAGGGTGCGTTGATATTACAAGATTACAAGATTACAAGATTCTGCGATCCTTCGCAATGTGCCCAAAGTTTTGACACTTTCTACATCTCGGTCCCAAAGTCCAAAGTCAATGCATTACAAGGTTCGATTCCAATGGACATATAAATATGTACTGGTAACTGTATAGAGTTACACACGAAATGTGACTTGGTCACCTCCATCAGTAGCTCAAGTTTAGTACTAAAGGTCTGTCTCATTTGGAGAATTAAACTTAAAAGTGACAATTCGAAAATTAAAAATTCACCCTGTTATAAGAATGTCTGGTGCTATCCAGCAATGTTAAATAGGACATCGATGGAAAATGATTCGATTATTGAAATGTCACTTTTAAGTTTAATTTCATTTTAATTATCCAATTGAGACAGACCCTAAGACGTAATAGGATATTACAGATGTGACATTATTTTGCACTTTATGTTCGTATTTCTCAAATATCTCGGAAACTAAACGTTGGATTCCGAAAATGGCAAAGGCATAGCTTTCGTTTAAAGATAAAATCATCATGCAAATCGGTTTACAGACGGCTGAGATCTTGGTATATATGACTTGGGTCTCCGAGTCTCGGATAAAAAGTCGGTTTTTCAAGTGATCTTAATACCCTTCTTGGGGTGTAAGAAGGGTAAAACAAACGAAAGAACCTTCAGTTGAATACTCACCATAAAAAAATCATAGACATATAAAAGAAGAAACTTATTGATTTTATGCTATGATACTTTCTGTTTTTGAGATATTACCGTGATTGATATCGTGTTCCTATATCTAAGGAAGAGTTCTCATGAATTTATAACCAAGATTATTTCTCATTTTCCTAACTTTTATTAATTTCAAGCAAACATTGTTAGCATACTAATGTTTATATTACGGGTTAGCAATATATTGTGTGTGTGGTGTGGATAACTAGTTGTGTGATGACATCACATTATCTTCTTCTTTCTTTCTTCGGCAAAGAAAGCTCTGCAGCATCACTCTTGTTCCATAATTTATGCAATTAGATCCCGTCGGTTATTGGAAAGCTGTATATGTGGGTTTCAAGGCTCTATTCGCGCGAGCAGCTCAGTTTTTGGGGATTGGTTTTCTCTAAACAGTATTGTGGATACCCAGCCGGAAAATGTCGTGCGCACAGTAAAACGATGTTCCCATGGGTTTCAGCACGAACACATGCGAGAACGGGTGCGGTGGATCGTCGTCACACTGGGAATGAAAGAAGAAAGGAATTAGAGGGAAGTCATAAACTTACTACATTTTTTGAAAGGCATAAAATGCAATGATCATGCAGGCAAAAAAAAATATAAAAGCCATTCAAATTATTGCTGTAGACTCACTCTTGTTATAGGTAGATGATTATACTTAAACCTCCAAGATCAAAATTATTTTTGTTTTGTCCAAAACAATTTCACATTTTGAATATTATTCCAGTTTTTAATCCATTAAAAAAATGAATCCAATTATTATTGCCGATTTTTCATCAAGTTTTTGAACTTTTGTTAGAGAAATATTTTAGAGTGTATCATTCACATTGTATTAGGTTAGCTGTGGTAAATAATAAAAAATACATTAAATCAAATATTAAAGTAATACATTGGGGTCGCTTTTTACGCGACTTTTTGTACGCGTATTTGGGGATTTACGCGACATTTTTCAGATTAATGTTAACCTGAAAAAAAAAACGCGCTTAAAAGGAGAGCTAAAGCAGCTGAAAAGCGCTGAAAGAAGCTGTGGAGCCTGCATAATTTGAGGCACAGCAAAGAACCCTTAAGCATCCGTAGCCTGTTATGAACTGGGTCAAGCTAAAGTTCAGCTCTCCATGAGGTCTGCTAATCCATGCCGACACACTCGGGACTAGGTGATGAGTCCACTTGCCCCTATTCGAGTTGTCCCACTCCCTCTGCCATTTGGAAGCCGTTTCTGCCCTAATACTCCGTTGGGCATTACCGGTGCCCCTGAAGGCGTATCACTCCTCGGCTTCCTTCGCCACCAGTTTGATAAGTATCATGCCCGCGAGTACACATGCCCCGGCAAGTCAGACATAAATTCGGGACCGCTTTGCGATTTGGGCGTAACTTATTTTGTAAACAAACATTGAATGGCGAATTCCTGCTCCAGGAGACATTTCCCGAGAAAGCCATGGTATGTATTCGACAGAGTAGGCTTTCCTCTATCAGATAGGGGAACTAGTTTTGGAGAAAATCGCTTGCATTCTACGGAATCCATGAAACAATGTTTGTTTACAAAATAAGTTACGCCCAAATCGCAAAGCGGTCCCGAATTATGTTATAATCTGGAACATATGCCATCTAAACTATTCTCAATGTTCTTACCATTATAACATCCCTTATCGAGTATTCACTGATGGGTTGAGAATTCAGACTTTAGTGTAAATACCACAGCTTTTCTCTGTCTTTGTTTCCTTTCGTATTACTTGTTCAACTGATTAAATGAAGCAGGAGGTCGATCCTTGTTCGCGCCTTTCTGATTTTATATTTAATCTTTGGATAATCGATATTGTCAAATTTATAACAGATCATGTTTAAATATGAATATTCACAATCGGATGAATTGGTCAATCAAATCAACGGGGAGTTGTTACGAAACATTTCAACCATATGCAAAAATGTAAACAAAATGTATTGTTAGTAACATTGCTCATAAACATTTACATAAATTGATGAAGAAAATCAAAGGCAAAGAAAATAATGAGATTGTTAATTCAGTAGTAGTGAAAGTACAAACTAACAAATTAATTAACACACGTTTAATCGATTTTACCTTTTCATTGTTTTGCATCAAGTAGGGTTGTATCGAAAAAATGAAACCAGCCAAGTTTATTTGAAATACTTATTGTTCTCGATATATATTACTCATATCAATAATAATCAATATAATTTATTACACTTTGCTCGTAAAGGTAATTTTGAAGTCGTGCTTACAAACAAAATCAAACGGAACCGGTTGCCGATCCAAGACGAAAAATATACATGATTTAAACGTCATGAAAAAACACAAAACGCAACATTCGTATTCTAAAAATTACAATAATGTTCAATTGTTATGATCTCTGCACAATTTACGCATCACCTTTTTGGAAAGCATGAGAAGGAAACATTAACAAAATTTACAAAAAATAAAATAACTTTAAAAGCTAGTTCAAGCTTAGTTATAAAATTCAAAGAGCGTATGCTTTTCTTTCTTCTGTTTTCTCCTATTTTGAACAACTAACAAAGTTCTGCAGATAACGTCAAGGAGCTCAAACTGAATATTCGGGCGAACGCTATTTTGTGAATGTTTACTCTGGAGCTACACTTTCTCTCTTAAACCTCCAGCACAACATTGGGAAAAAAATCAATTTGTTATACAACTTCATATAAGATTCACTGATTATTGTTGTGTTGGATCATTTGGAAATCGAAAGCTCAAGAGTTTGATCACAAAATAAGGTACGCCCCTTTCGCCTAATTATCTCTGGTCTAGATTTGAATTAACAATTGTTCATCATTTTATCAGATCATAGTTCAAGACTAAAAGCAGTAGGTTCCGGTTGGGCAAGTCACGCGAAGCAAACTATCCCCGTGATGCTGTACCGTTTCTCCTGTCTATTAGAACCGTAGGGGGAAAAAAGGGGAATAACAAATAGGCGTTTTCAATTTATTTTCGCTAGGCCACCGACACACGCTACGCCATGTCGTGCAACGCTAATCTGAAAACGTCGTGCTGGACAAAGAAGCTGGTTCCGATGGGCTTCAGGACGAACGTTTGCGTATAGGCGTGGGGCTGATCATCGTCAGTCTACGCGATTGACAGTAACAGTGACAAGAATCAAGGATACCGGCGTTCAGGCGGCAAGATGGCAAAGAAAGAACGAACGAAAAAACATTGAATCAGTTTCAATATTTCCTGATCGGTTGCATTACAGATGGTAGTTCTGATACGAAGCAAGAGGGACACTAATCGGTACTTACTTGCAATCTACCTAAAACGCTTATCAGGACACCTCCGTCGAACATGGGCTGAGAGTCGACCGCCGTTAGAATACGGTTGATCTTTTGGAAGGTAAGACCCTGTGAAGCAAAACATATTTTGAATAGCGAAAACAGTTCGAAAGTTTCTCTTATTTCACTCACCTGTAATTTTTCTGCAATTTTTACCGCACCTTGAATTTGCACTCCTTCAAAGGACATGAAGGATGAGTCGGCCTGGAATTGAACAATTAAAAATTATTAATTTTGGATGTTTCAGGAAAAGAATCTGATCACAATTTCGGGGTTGTATTCAGATCAGAATTTTGGCTTTGCAAGGTCAATAAATCATACAGTTGTGACCGAGTTATACGTCTTATTTTTCAGAATCAGTTTCGTTCTAAACATTGCTCACATATTCAGGTAAAAAAACATTACAACACAAACACAAAATTCGCTACTAGCCCTGTTGTGAGCATCCGATTGAGGTTAGGTTCCCAAACTAGATCTTTCGCGAAAGGTCTTGTTATTCGTAATATTATCATCGCTAATTCCTTCCCATTTCCGAGAATATTCACGACTTACGTTATACAAATTGGCCACAGCCACCCGCTGCAGCGGATCGTCGAACATGGCATAGTACTGGGTGACGAATTCCTTGCCAATGTTCTCGTACTGCGGATTGAGAGACATTTTGGATTGGGATTTTCCTCCTCTGCACAACTGCGACCAAGCGTAAAAGCAATCTTCTTTCCTTTTTTTCGTGCTCACGAAAATGGATAAGGAAACAACACTGATTCCAGTATCGACACGGAAATGCCGAACTCACTGCACAAAACGGGTAAATATCGGATTTTCTGGTGGAGAATCCACGCAACGTAAAAACCGGAGACGGCACAAAATTTGTGATTCTTTTTCCTTCGGATGTGTGATCCGGGAAAGTCGTTGCGAACGAAGAGTGCGAAAAATGCGATGACGGATTTCGTCGTACGAATGTAAATACGTGAGTGTGCGTGTAGAGGGCTGTCAAATTAGGTCGAATTTTTTGAATCGCCGCGCCGGAGAGGTTCAGACTCTTTTACCGCAACTCCATTGGGTCGATTTTTATCTTCACTCAAACACTAATAAAAATCCACACATTTTTTATTGGCAAAAATCTATTAAAGAAATTCACAAATAAATTTTATGTATGCGTTATTAATCAGCCGCTATCCAGCTTTCCACGCTCGGTAATGGCGGCTTGTCGGTGTGTAAAAATCAATCGGTCGCTGTACTGTTTGACACTAGCTGGAGGAAAGCTCACTGCGGAAAAGGCCTTGTTTCCGTTCCCCTCACCCAGGAACGCCAGTGGGCTTTCCTCCAGCTAGTGTCAAACAGTACAGTGACCAATTGATTTTTACACACCGATAAGCCGCCATTACCGAGCGTGGAAAGCTGGATAGAGCTTGCTGACGTTTAATCATCTTTCTCTTTCAAGTGCATAGACAGAATAGGATTTGTTTTCATCGGGAAACGTTTCCCGATGAAAACAAATCCTATCCTTCCCATGCACTTGAAAGCGAAAGATGATTAAACGTCAGCAACCCTTATCCAGCTTTCCACGCTCAGTAATGGCGGCTTGCCACTGTGTAAAAATCAATCAGTCACTGTACTGTTTGACATTAGCTGGAGGAAAGCTCACTGGCGTTCCTGGGTGAGGGGAATGGAAAAAAGGCCTTTTCGCCAGTGAGTTTTCCTCCAGCTAGTGTCAAAAAGTACAGTGAGTGATTGATTTTTACACACCGACAAGCCGCCATTACCGAGCGTGGAAAGCTGGATAGGAGAATCCACATTTAAAGGATATCTTCTTTCTTCTTCTTCTATCTCCTTCTTCTATCTTCTTCTTCTTCTTCTATATATATAAAAACCAATCTATGTATGTATGTTCGCTAACTACTTCTGAACCACTTGGCCGATTTCAACCAAATTT
This sequence comes from Armigeres subalbatus, assembly GCF_024139115.2. Lineage (NCBI taxonomy): Eukaryota > Metazoa > Arthropoda > Insecta > Diptera > Culicidae > Armigeres > Armigeres subalbatus. The sequence continues at coordinate 249,927,504 of NC_085139.1, read as the reverse complement.
GGTACACGTATTCTATATCCTCAGGGGAAGTTAATAAAGGGGTGGGATGCTCATTTGGAAAAGGGGGAGGGGTGGTGGAAGGCGTTTTGTTCAGAAAACGAACAATTCTGTGTAACTTTCAACTTCCAGGACCGATTTCAACCAAATTTTGTACACATATTCACTACGAGGAGGCGATTATATGAGAGGGGATTTGGCAAAGGAGGAGGGGTCTGGAGGGAGGGGATTTTGTTTAGAAAAGGGACAATTCAAAGTAAATTATGAACTCCTGTACCGATTTCATCCAAATTTGGTACACACATTCTATATCATAAGGAAAAGATAACAAAGGGGGTGGGATGATCATTGGGAAAAAGGGGAGGGTATAGGGGGAGGTGTTGTCTTTGGTAAACAAGCAACTCAGTGTAACTCCCAACCCCCAGGACCGATTTCAATCAAATTTTGTACACATGTTCACTATGAGCTGATTGGAGGTAGGGTGGAGGTAGGGGTATTGTTCAGAAAACGGACAATTTAGTTTAACTGCTGAACCCCTGTACCGATTTCAACCAAATTTGTTACACACACTCTCTATCCCAAGGAGAAGATAACAAAGGGGGTGATATGGTCATTGAGAAAAGAGGGAGAGTAAGGGTGAAGGGGTTGTCTTTAGAAAACGAGCAATTCACTCCTAACCCCCAGGACCAATTCCAACCAGATTAAATGATTAAATCATTCAACTCTATGATTAAAGATTATGATTAATGATTTATTCATTTTTGACAATGATTAACGATTGTGAATAATGACCAAAAAACCGTTGGAGTATGATTAACGATTACCGATCGTGATCAAATGTTGACACACTATGTGTATGATTAATGATTGACGATCGATATGATTAATGATTAATGATTATGAATGATCAAATTGAATGATTTGCATAGTGATCAATAACCGAGTAACCTTTATTCCAAATTTTAAAAGGTATAAAAATTATAGGATTATGATTAAAGATTAATGAATAAAAGCAAGGTAAGCAATGATCCAATGTTCCAGCATAACTTCTCTCGATTTCAACCAAATTTGGAACAAACATTCTTTTTCTTAAGAAGGCGAAGATGATAGGGATGATATTTAGAAAACGGGAAGGTTGTGGAGGGACTTGCATTGTTCAGCTCTCAATCACCTTAGTGTAACTTCTGATCTCCCCTTAGCCGATTTCAGTCAAATTTGGAACACACATTCTTCATATTAAGGAGATGATGATAGTGGATTAAGGATGGAAAAGAGGAGGTTGTGGGGGAGTTGTATTGTTTAGTTATCGATCAATTCAACACTTCATCAAAATCATGATTTGCTCAGTGAAATGCAATGATTAATGTGTTTCCTTCTGGATGGTGAATTTGATCCTTTCTTTAAAAATAGACGTTTTCCCGGAATGAGGCACCGGTGGATGTTTTTCCTTCTTTAGAAATAGACGTTTGCCCGGAATAAGGCGATTTTGGGTTTGATCCCTTTTTCAAAATCAGTCAATGTTTTCAAATGAAATCTGCCTCTTTTAATCAAATGATGAAGTATGAATGAGAAAACACAATTATCCTTTTGACCAATTGGTTTATTCATTTTCCGATTGTGAAAAAATTGCGAATTAAACTGGCAACTCCGAGCAAGGCCGGGTACATACAGCTAGTTAGTTAATAGAGTAGAGTGGGGCAAGAGTACGCACTTAGTTTTCAATCGATCATGTGGCCCTTATGAAGCAAGCTTCTGCATATCAAATCAGTGTCGATGATTCATATACTCTTCCTTTATGTTACCCAGTGGAAAAAAATTGAAATTATTGAGATTCGTTTTAGTAGAACCCTTATTGCAAGACAAGTGAAAAACGCACTCTTACCCCACCGGTGGGGTAAAAGTGCGCATCGGGTGGGGTAAGAGTACGCATTTATCCAATCATGTGCTTTAAGTATATATTAACACAAATAAGAGTTAATAACATTTAATTTATGTTTAATGAGCATATATTACGGAATGTTTAAAGATTACGTAACTCTTAAAGGGGGGGTCCTAAAAATGTGCACTTTCATACGAAAAATCATTGTTTTTTATATATACAAAAAACTACAGAGGTAAAAATATATATCAGGTTTCGCGGGGCGTATACTAAGGCATTTTCCTTAAAGAAAGTCCGCCAATCACGTAACGTAAAATTTGGCTATTTCACCCCCCCCCCCCCCCCCCCTCCCATCCTATCTTACACTATTTGTATGAATCCTCTAAAAATTATATGGATCGTCACACATCTTGCAACCCCTCCCAGCTAAACGTTGCGTAATTTATGAATGTTTCTTTTGATTAAATGAAATTATTATTTAGATGAAATTGTGTTTTCGTACTATGTTTAGGTGTACAACAAGTCCTAATACAATTTCATTATTTCGCTTCAGTGCTTTGTTCGCTAAGTCCTTTCTAACACCGAATTACTTCAACTTATCCTAAAAACTTGTGATAATTTCGAATTCTGTCCCTTTTTCTTAGTTGTGGATCTTTACGCTTTGGAAGAAGTCTTATTTCGGCCGGAGATACGGGTTTGACATCATAACTTGAAGATTCATATGCGTACTCTTGCCCCACCGGTTCCTGCGTACTTTTACCCCACAGTCCCAAGAATTATTCAAGTAATGGTTTTGACTACTTGGAAAACCAACCGGATTGGTGTTCTGTACCATAAAGAACCCTATACAATAGGTTATTGAAATGGTATAATGTTCACCTGATTGAACGTATATATGGTAATGAAATACTAGTTGCGGAAATCAAATTATTTTTAGCAAAATTACCAAAAAGTTATCTAACTCCATATCTTTCTTGTTGTTTATTCAAATCGTTTACAATTACACATGATAATAGTTGGCCAGAATACCTGTCAAACTGATGCAGTGCTGCTAGTTTATCTTTTTTTATTACTTCAAAAAGTCGAAAACGTACTCTTACCCCACGCGCACTCTTGCCCCACTCTACTCTAAAGGTTATGTGTGTTCCCACGGTTTCCATGTAGCCTCCCGAATAGAAATGAACCATTCATCGAATCGGTAATATTACTCAGTTTCTATTCATGGAATGACAATTCTTCAAGCAATAGCGTTTTTATGATTTTACTAGCAGATCTGACGAACTTCGTTTCGCCTAAAATTGATTCATTCTTTGATTAGTGATGGAAATAAATCTGGCATGTAAAGGTTTTGGAAACGAAGCTCTTCTGGAAAAGGGGCTCCCATACCAATGAAACAAATTTCCGCATGACTCGAGAATGCGGAGATTTGTTTCATTGGTATGGGAGCCCCTTTTCCAGAAGAGCTTCGTTTCCAAAACCTTTACATGCCAGATTTATTTCCATTTACTTGATTAATTCTCGAGTTATGATGAAATCGGAGTTTCATTTGTATGGGACCCCTCCCGAACTATCTATCTTAAGAACCTTCCCCGACCCCAAAAACCTCTGCATACACATTTTCACGCTGATCGGTTGAGTAGTTTCCGAGTCTATAAGGGTCAGACAGATAGAAATTCATTTTTATGTATATAGATGATACAAATGATAAATTTCAAATTATTCATTATTAAATTATGATCATACACCGATCGATTATTATTAAGAGAATCATCAAATGCATGATACAGTGATTGTAACCTCTACGATCAATGAAAATAAATACTAAGGTATGGAAATTCATATATTGTGTGCGTGCCTTTCGTGTATGGCGAAAAAGTTTTCACTACGGCATTCGAACGAGCTCCCATAAGAACCCATGCAAATATGTACGTCACCATTTGCTGTTTACATTTTATATCATCCACTAATACGCTTGCATTTGGCCTTCTTCCTCACCTTCTATCTATTCTCATTGCTCTACGATACAGATTTTTTTACGTAAACTACGTCTAAGGGGAAACTCGGATACAGGGTGTAAAATAAAAATTTCAAAATTAAGGACCGTCACGAAATCATGTAAGATTTATATATCAATCGATTCGCAAACTCTCCACCAATTTGCCAGTTGTATTGAAACTTTTGATTATCAACGCTAAACTATTGAAAATGTTAGAGTTCTTTCATGCATCATGCATTCTCTATACAGCGGGTTCCAATCCTTGGTAATTGCCTACTTTTAGGGTGATGATGATGATGATTTGAAGTATGACATTTGAACCATAAAAAGACAATAAATATATCACATTGTTACATACATTATGTATTTATTTATTTAAAATCCATTCATAGTTCACTTATAAACAGGAAAATGTATAGCATAATGCGTGGAAACAGCATCAAAATTTGGGGATCATCCGGCAGCCAGCATCCGCGGAGTGGAGGGAATGCGATCTTGCCTATAATAAATGCAGGAGAAAAAATGAAATAGTTTAATTATTGCGCTTTTTGCACTTTACTAACGTTTTGCGAGAATCTTTTTCTCACAGTTATCTTTTTCTCACACTCAACTCAATACCCTAAAATAATTTAATTTCCGTGTCTATTATTTGTGTTTGAGTGCTCAATCTGAAAACAAAAAGACGTCAAATCACGGCGGGAATCGATTTAGTGTACACGCTTTCATGTGACTAACGAGTAATCGAGTTGTAATTGGATAGGTTTCAGTAACAAAAGTCGATCAACCCGAAATGAGAGGGAGTGTGTGAAAAAGAATCGTGCAAATCACAATCTACATACAGTGAACGTTCGCTAATTGGGGTTTTTCTAGTTGGTGCGCTTTTTAGTTGGGGTTTCGCTAATCGGGGCGAAACCCAATTAAAAAGCAGTCAAACGTCAGAATGTGATGTCAAAAACGCGTTGACGTTTTGTTTCCGTGTTTGGCGGGATCGATATTTTCTGGCGCGTAAAATTTTCCTTTGTTCAACGCAAAAAGTAAACAACATTGACGCTTGTCAAAACGCCCCAATTAGCGAACGGCATTCGCTAGTTGGGGTGAGGTCGTGCCCCAATTAGCGAATGATCACTGTATAACTCTTCAAATTGGTGAAATCGGCAATAAATTTATGATATTCAAATATAATTCTATTGTATTTTCTATTCGGGACATCATCCACGGTACATTGGCACTCTACCACTCTACCCAACATCGTTTTTGGTACTTCTGTTTTTGGTATCCAGCATTTCATGCGCGGTAATGGCTGCCGTTTTTTGACACTTTTCTAGGCAGCCAGATGTCAAAAAACGGCAGCCATTACCGTGCGCGATATACTGGATACCCGAATTCAGCTGCTCATTTTGGGTGATTGGTTCGTACACAGTTAGTGCTAATAATCGGCAATTAACTTTAAAAATATGCTCTCATTTTTGCTGTGTTAACCGTTAATCCATACACAGAAAAAAATTCCATGGTAACAATTACTATTTTGTAGACTACGCCATGTTTTTAAAACAACCACAAATTTTCAGTTAAATTAACCATGCATTCGGACAAATTCACCACTGATTCGGTTCATGTAACAACATTCCACCAGGACCACAGTTGATTTTTACTGCGCGCATGGTAAAATCAAACGGGTTTGTTGTCTGCTGAAAATCGTCGGTGCGTATTCTTAAATTAACCCTTGGAATGGTAGTTTCGACCGCAACATTTTTTTGCGTGTACAAAACGAGATCAACTGGAGTAATCAAATAATTGACATCATGCCCGCAAATTTTGATTTCAACTTGTTTCAAACCTGCTTGGGTTTGCTTCAAAATGAGTGAAAACGACCTACACGGATAAAAATAAAAAAGCTAAATAGCTTAAACTTTGATCTAAAACCATATTCGGTCTATCCAATCATTGCAATGCTTAATTAGACAATAAGTTTCGAATGGTTAACTTAAGTTTAATCATTGGAAATGATTATTCCGTTTTTAATTTGGAGAGACTTCGAAGTGATTTATTTAATTAAAGGATCATTCTTTTCAAAACAAAGTGAAAAATTTTGACATTTCAAAAATTTAAAAAGCGCCGTGTTTCAGAATCTCTTTATTGTTAATATTTCCATAAAAATAGCAGAATTACAGGCCCTCCTTAGCCGTGCAGTAAGATGTGCGGCTATAAAGCAAGACCATGCTGAGGGTGGCTGGGTTCGATTCCCGGTGCCGGTCTACAAAATTTTCGGATTGGAAATTGTCTCGACTTCCCTGGGCATAAAAGTATCATCGTGTTAGCCTCATGATATACGAATGCAGAAATGGTAACTTGGCTTAGAAACCTCGCAGTTAATAACTTACGCTGCGAGGCGGCAATGTCCCAGTGGGGGATGTAATGCCAACGAAGAAGAAGAAGAAGAAGAAGAAGCAGAATTACATTACTTCGTGGCTTCGGCGATTCTGTACGACCGGTTTTTCGAAGACTTTATCGTCAATATATGCCACTTTATAAATAATAACGTTCCGGATGACACGGTTTGTCATAATCGTTGTTGCTGATGCCGTAATGGCACCTTAATCGGGACCATGAGCGGCACGTTAATCGGGTCCATGAGCGGCACCTGAATCGAAACCATGGTAAGAGTAAACCTCGGGGTAAACTGGAAAAGTACATCAGTAATTTTAGAAGCTCCAGCGGAAATAAACAACTTACCTGTGCCAGCTCAGTGCGGTTCATATTTGGAGAAGAAAGAGGGAAAAACTGTATGAGGCCACGTCGTCCGTTTCTTGCCAAGTGTATGTCGCCTTGGGTCAAGTTTTGAGTTAAATACATTGAATACAACTTTTTCACGCCATTTAATAAGCGTATCACGACCCAGTGCGGGTAATTAAACGTGCCGGCTGCCATCTTAAAAACTTGAGAAAACTAGAAACTTTTTCAAGTCACAAGAGTAGATATTATTATTAGAAATGCAATTGTAAGATTAAATTTCAAAAAAGCATTCCGAAAGCTTAATTCTTAAGCGATGGAAAGATTAAAATTCGTGGAAGGATAAAAAGGAATCCAGCTTTCCACGCTCGGTAATGGCGGCTTGTCGGTGTGTAAAAAACAATTGGTCACTGTAATTTTTGACACTAGCTGGAGGAAAACTCACTGGCGAAAAGGCCTTTTTTCCCTTCCCTTCATCCAGGAACGCCAGCTTTCCTCCGTTAGTGTCAAAGAGTACTCAGTGACCGATTGATTTTTACACAGCGACAAACCGCCATTACCGAGCGTGGAAAGCTGGATAAATAATAAGTTATTTAGCTTTTTCGTTTTTATCCGTGTAGTTTTGGATTTTAGTGCACGGTTAAAGAAAAGTACCTAATATTAGGTACTTTTCACTCAAATCGGGGGTTCAGTGTGGAAACCCAAAATTAAGTAATTTTTTCTTGAAATTAAGTAAAATTCACTTGATATTAAGTAAAATAAACTTAATTTTAAATAGAAACTAACCAAAAGTTAGGTAAATTTCACTCAACTTTTGTGCACCTGAGATTACTCAACGTTGGGTTCCCACACTTTAATGCCCTTGTTGAGTGGTTTTACTCTTCAGTTTATTTATTTATTTATTTATTCTTGTCTTCGTCTCGAATTTATAAATTCCACAGACTGATTTCTATACTAAGTTTCTAATTCTACTTTTAAACACGGACTTTGACACATTAAAATCAAAAACATCACTAACATTATTAAAAAGTCTAACACAATTGTCAAGTGGGTTGTTATAACCGTAGGTAGTTCTATGTCTTCTAACAAGGAAAAGGTCTCTCACGCGGAGCTGACGAGAAGGTGCATAAAAATTGATGTTTCTCAAGAGTGAAGGGCTATCTACGTTATTCACGATGAGATCAAACATGAAAAGTCTAGCAAGTTTTTTTCGTCTCAAATCTAATGTTTCTAAATCGATTAATCTGCAACGGTTGCAATAGTCTGGAAGATTAGATGGGTCGTTCCATGGAAGCTGTCGAAGTGCGTATCGTACGAAGCTGCGTTGAACCCTCTCCATACGAATGATTTGAGTTGTGTGATGGGGTGACCTGCGTATTCCATTATGCTACGAACGATCGAGCAGTATAAAGCCTTCAGAGCGTGAACATCCGTGAAACCGTATGTGTTGCGACGAATAAATCCCAGTGCCGCGAATGCTTTTGCTGTTGTCGTACTAACGTGCTCATTGAATCTAAGTTTATTGTCTATAATTACACCCAAATCACGGATAGTTTGAACTCGATCCAACAAAGGGAAGAAGGAGGGAGATGCAAGAGAAAAAATGTACCTAAAATTAGGTACTTTTTTCTAACCGTGTGTAAAGGGTAAAGTCCCCCATAAAAACTTCGCGATCATCCGATGAAATCGGGTGCCTATACCAAATCGACCTATTATTATACCGACGACGTTGATTATCGTCACCCCCCTGGCGTCCTATACTATCACAAGGGGTTTGACAATAGCCACCATGTCCACGGACGGTAGCTCATTACCGTCCGTTGTTATTGTACGAAAATAAACATCATGTGTTTTGTTTACTATTTGTTTTGGTAAAATCTGAAAATTGTTTTCAAAATAATTTGCAAGATTTACATCTTTGACCATGGGAATTATGTTATTTGATGATAAAATATAATAAATTTACGAATTGGAGGGAATCTACAGGTGAAATCAAGCGCTACACGAAATCATTTTTCGTAACTTGTTCTCCCGCTCCGAATCAAACAAAAGATATTATTATTGTTTATACTGTGTTGAGCATCACAGTTGAAATGGTCCGGGGATGCAAATCGAACAACATTCATTAGTGAAATTGAAATGAAATAAATGGTGTGCTGAAAGATGTTTTAGGATTATATTTTCATGCCCATAATAGCTAGTATTATTTTTGAACAAATTGAAAAAGCGTAGCTAACAATATTTTGGATAAAATCCAGTTGCTTATAAAGGAACGATTCGGGAGAAGTACTTTTCAAAATGTATGCTGGACATATTCATGAAGATGTTCGCTACGCTGAGAAGCATCTCTTGCCATGGGGCTGATTATCATAGATTACAGATTAAGTCCACAGATTAATTGAACAATTAAGTCGTGAACAATCGGTCGCCTACTTCATCGGTGAAATAATCGTTGGACTGTTTATTTTTATCGTCCGATCAATAAATAGAGGAAATCGAGTCCCTGGGTATGAAAACAAAAAATAAATCAAAGAGACTATCTTATATTTAAATTAATAAGCATAAACTTATTGTACTGCCAGAAGACTGGTGTTTTGATAATATGCAGTTTTTCAAGGTAAGTGATCAATTTCTGCTGATTTTTATACATGTGAGGATCATTGGTTCCCAGAGGAAGTGCCCGAATAAAAAAGTCCAATAGAATTACAATAGAAATTATTGTAACAATACGATAAATTTAATTGTAATTACAATAAATTCTATTGTTGCTCACAATAGAATAATAATAAAGAATATTGTTTTCCACCATAAATCCTATTGTAAATGGCAGTTTTACAATAGAAAATAGGGGTTGTTAGTTATCGTAACAATAAAAAAATCGTTTATTTCTCGAATAAATTTTTGCAATTACAATAGAATTTATTGTAATTCTATTGTCGACATTTTTCTGTCAATAGATTTTATTGTACGTTTATTGGAACAACAATAAGGCAATTTAATTGGTACAATAGAAGAACAATAGAATTGAATGTTCATCAATAAAATGTATTGTAATTTTATGATATTTTAATGTAACTCTATTGTATTTTCTATTCGGGTGAAGCGTGTTTTAATCTGATTTTAAAATCTCGAAAATCCATCACGTAATTTTTTGGTTTTTAATATTCGCGATACTAGTTCATTAATTTTTTATTAGATAGTGGTATGTTACCCCGCATAATTATAAACTGTACATGGATATTTTCCCGTGCGGTCGACAACAGTATCCTTTACTGTTGACAACTGTAAATGAACAATCTCATATAAAGTTTTAACAGTTTGTGGTACGGTTATTTGACAAATAACAATATGTTGAATGGGTTGTTAAGTTATGTCACCATAAAAAATCGTCTGTTTTCGCGTGCAAAATTTTCGCTCAACAGTATGATAAAATGTTGACATATAATGTAGGAAATAAAGAACATTTTTGAGACCAGTACACTTAGATTATTTTATAGTATACGGTAATTTTTTACCGAATTCTCAACAGCTGAACGTACGGTAAACGAATTTAGTACCGAACGTCGGTAATCGTTGAGGATTGCTGAACTGTCAAAAATTACCGAACTGTACGGTATTGTACGTGGATTTCCCTATTGGACCCGACCGTTCGAAATAGTCGCTCCTTGAACGGTCGTTGGAATCGCCGTTTTCACCTTCACACCGGTTTTCATAGTAAAATCTGTCAAAACTGACAAGCCTGCCACGTGCTTTTTGCTGTTTCCCTCGGACTTCTCTTTCTTTTTCCGATGTTTTGACATCTGTTTTGATAGACAAGGAGCAAACAACAAGGTAATCTACCAAACATTTATTGAGTTTAGCAAACCTTGCTGCAAAAGGGAACGTTTGAAATAGGCAAGTGAACCGACCTTCGAATCCATTGGTCAAGTAAATCCACAATAATTTCACCAGAAAATTTACCGTAGGATTTGTAAATGGCATAATATCAATATTCATTTTAACCATTGAAATAAAATAATTGTATTGCCAGAAAGGCGTAAAATATGCTCATTTATTTGAAAATTATCATAAACATTATATTATGATGTCAATAAGTCCTGAAACTGCGGTTGTTATACAAGACAGCGTAATGAACGAGCAGACGATATAGTGCTGCTCTGATACCGGCTTTCCAGTTTCAATTAAACTGGATTGTGAACGGACTCCAGTAGCTGAAAGAATTAGAATAAATGAACTACAACTTGCATAAACACTTTCCAATGCGAATCACAATAAACATTACACATTACCTTAGAGTTACAAATAAATCTGTTCCGAAAAAATGGTTTCCTGGAAAAATAAAATAAGAACAACAAATGACGATTGATGTTTATTGTAAAATAATCTTGCTTACCTTTGAAGCGATTTTTTCGTTCTGTTTCGAACGGAATGTTTGCCCAATGTCATGACTGTCAAATTTATTTTACAGTATTTCAGTAATTTAATTAGCCGATTACAGTTTTCTTCGACAATCGATTACCGACTTCGGTACGAGGATCAATTTACCGTATGTTCGGTAATTTTTTGACAGCTTCCATCAAGAAATTTCACAAAATACTGTACGTTCGGTAAAAGATTTACGGAAAACTGTAAAATTATAACTTTTACCGAAATCTTGTAAAAAATATGTGGTTACCGATTGAATTCTGTAAAACTATCACCGAACGACGAAATAAAATCTGAGTGTGTATGTTGACATTTAGTGATAATGTCGAGCGTTTATGGTTGAATCGATCGAAAAGTATTCGATAACCGCAACGTAAACTGTGAAGCTATATCTTACATCGTAATAATGATTCTGACCATATAACATGTTGTTTTTTATTATGCGGGACATTTCGGTGTACTTTATTAAGATTATAGTCTCACACAAATCGAGAAAATTTTCCACCAGATTTTGCGAGGGATTTTGATTCCCACAATGATTCTCACAATGGTTCCCAATGGTCGAAATCCCGTCAATCCTGTCCAAAAAATCCGTGGACCAAAGTCCGAAGGTGTGAGGCTACCTTTAAGCCAATATATTATAAATTCAGTAGAAAACCGAATTATAGCCGCTATCGAAATTGGATTTTTCTCACAATCCATACGTTAAACCTAATTTCGGAAGTAGTGCGCTGTATAGCACATCACCAGCTAGGTTTAACGTATGGATTGTGAGAAAAATCCAACTTTGTTAGCGGCTATAATTCGGTTTTGCACCGAATTGATAATACGGAATCGAATGGTATAGTCACTTCCTCTGGAAATTCAGTATTCCAAGATGTTTTCCGATTTTACTGGATGCCCTATAGGAAATTTCTCTATTACCACTTTATCTTTCAGAATCATGCAAATTGAAATCATCCCGCTCTATATCGAAGACTCTGTTCGTACCAGCCTGGTCCCATCAAAATCGAGGTATGATGAAGATGCCACCCATAATAATTCTTCGATTCTGCGCCCTATTTCGTCTGAGTCAATTATTTCTTATACCGATCAATTAATAGATTAAGTCTGATGCGTTTCATGATGAAAATTAGTGAATCGAATAAACACCCTATTTCGTCTAATTTCATTTTTATTCTCGCCGATCAATCTGAATATTTGGTCTCATCTGGTTCATGATTGAATTGAATTAATCGACTGAACGCCCTTTTTTTCGTTCTATTGATTTGATCTGATTTGCTTCAGGGTGAATTTTAAATATTTGATTCACTCTATTTCGTCTGGTTTCGACGCACATCATTTACAACGAAATTGACCTATGATTCATTCGATTTAGTTGATATTAGTCTACCGATTTCGTATGGCGTCGCGTCGTTCGTCTCCCATGTAAAAATCCCATAAGGCTCGGTGAAACAATTTATAAATTCGTCGGATTCAAAATCGGACGACCTTACCGACGAAAACCGATTTAGTCGGTGAGAACATCGGGAGGATTTTTTATGGGATCATTTAACCGCTTATGAAAAGGCCTATCTGCACAAAACCCTTAATGTTCGATATCTTGAACATTCCACCTTTTGGTCAATACCCCTCTGCGCGCGAGAGTGACAGTTTCTCATTTTACCGAACCTTATTGTTTATGTTTTATGCGGATTGCGCTAAGCGCTTCGGGTTTCACGAATCTTAAAATAGGTATTACACGCGATTACAATTATTTTTAATCTAATTTTGAAATCAGGTACGCAAATCATCAGGTTTATTATCAAAGGAAGTTATATTTCATTTGATAACGCAATTATTATTTTTCCAGCTCTCAAGCAGTTATACAGAACCAGTCAGCATGAGCAACAGCTTTCCATATCAAAACGCTCAGCAGAATGGGCAAAACGGCCAATTCGACCAGCACCACCAACCTCACCACGAAACAACGGACGCCGTTAATCAGCGCTTCCTCGACCGTTCGGCCCCATCGGAACAGGCACATTGCCTGTCGTGCGAGACCACTTTCCAGAAGGAAACAATTGCCGACGTCATCAAGCACTACGCGGATCAACCGCACGGACAGTTTTTCAGTCCGTGCCTATACTGCCGCGGGAAAGTCCACCAGTACCGCGATGGCAAGGGCATTCAATTTTACCACGATTGCTATCGGTCGACTAAACAGCTGGACCAGTAGTGGTGGCGGAAGACGAGAAGGAATTCAGGCCGACCAGTGTGAGAGTTTCCTCATTATTTTTCGTTATGCATAATTTTGATATTTCACGCACCAAAGATTATTGTTTAAGATGCATTAAATTACGCAGAACCCACAGTTAAGACTGAAAGCAACTGAAGCAGGCTTACATTCCAAATTATTGTAATTTAATCTAACTTATTGAAAATATATTACTGGAATAAAATTTAAACCTCATTTTTAATCGTAAACGACGTAAACACCCTCCTTGAGCATGAACTTTCTCATTATTCTTCGAGACCAATATATTTTTTTACACATATATTTCAATCAAGATACAGAAAACAAGAATATTTGTTGGCGTCAGAATGGCTGGTCATAACGCAATAGTTCTACAAAATTGTTAACATCTACAAATAATTATTATTGAGTGGTAGGAGAATCAATTCTTAAAGCTACCTTTGTCAGTATGAGTTATGGTTTAAATAAATGAGGTTTTATTATTTAAATTAGAACAGTCAAACCCCCACAGAAAATAAAACATTCATCTAAGATAGTCTTCAAAGGCATTTGCGTTGAAGAATTGTGATAAGGATAAAGATTCCGGGACACGATGTAATTATGTAGTCAAGATGAGGAACAATTATTAAACTTACAGATCCTCTTCGTCGCTGGGCAAATCGGGCTCCGGAGCTACGCCACTATCGTCCACCACCTGTCGAACTCCCTCCTTACTACTGCCGGCTTCTTCCCTTTCCGCTTCGCCTTCCTGCAAAAGCTCCGTCAACACCTCCACCAGATTGCGGGCCTCCGCGAGCATCTCTTTGGACAGATTCAGTTCCTCTTCCAGTGCGCCGACCTTCTCGTACAGTTCCTGATTCTCCGCCAGTGATTCCTCGAGCGCTAGCCGGCGTCTTTCGGCCAACACCTCCCAGTACTGCTCGCTTGGGCCCTCCAACGATGTGAGATCTTCAATAGTTATCTGCGGTTTGGTTATGGTGGCTGGTTTTTTCTCCGGCGACGTCTGGCTGGACTGGGACTGAACCGCCGTTGTCTTCTTCCGCTTCAACTCGATAGCTTCCAATGCGTCTGAGCTGAAATTTTTACAAGATAATGGCGTAATAATTTTTTGTTTTATATAATCCGTTATTGTATTTATTATTCTTACGAGAACCAAATTACATTTTATCGGGTCAAAGAAGTTTTAATAAAAAGTAGTAAACTAACGGCAAAATTTTATAACTATTATATGATCATTAAAAGATGAACTGAGGTTTTTTCTTGTCCCTGTTCAGATAACAAATAAATTTAAGAACTAGAAAAAACGAAAAAAAAACTATTATGGAAATCGACTTTGATCCACTGTGAATGGACGACACTACTCGATCAGCCATCCAAATTGTGTACTTACAAAAGCGTCTTCTTGGCCAGCTCCTTGTGTGAATGCGTCAGATAAGCCGGAAGCTTGTTGAGCTTTCCAACGTTCTCCTTATTCATTGTGGGCACGTTCTGAACATCCTTCAGCAGCTTCCGAGCGTTCTTCAGGTGCTCCTGAAAAGTTGAATCGAAAACAAAACAACCGGTCAGAGCCGTCTTCACACACGCACAGAACGTAACCTCGACGCTCCACCCAAACAATGTATTCGACTTTACTCACTACCTCCTGCTCTGCTGGCGACTCCACCGGGATTACAACTTTGCCACTGGAAGCCGACATTGTTCCGGGGTTTTCGTAATTATCTACCCACAGTTTTTGCTGTGGAAAACGGACTAAAAATTGTTTGTATTTTCCGAACTTCGGCGTCTCGATCGTTGGTTGGAAAATTGCGCCTAAAACTGACATGTCAAGTTAGTTGTACTAAAATCATACGTTAGATGACGTCTGATGTACTAAACCTGTCTAAATTGGCAGATTCCAATCATCATAGATATGCCAGACAGATGATTTAAAAAAAAATCACACCAAATTTCTATTGCTTCCACGCTAAATGAATAGACGAATCCAAGATAAGAAGAAGACACACGACGGTGTTAACTTTGACAGATCCTACACTCAGCGAACTGGACTATCGAAATTCATAAATGGCGCCTTATGAATAATCGACTGATTACTCCACCATCAGTGCTTCTTATACGCAGTTACCTCTTCGAATACCCAAGCGTTGATGGGCGTGTAGTCTACATACCGGCCTCCCGACCCCGACGCCCATGGTTCGAATCCAGTCTGCCGCACTTCACTTTTTTTTAAATTAAAATCATCATTCATAAGGCAACATATTGAAATTCATACACTGCCAAAAATATCTGTATAAGATATATGTGTCGCCGTTATAAATTTTTGCAATAGCTCCGCCCTAATATAATCGATATAGAACCACACAAAAATTAAATAATTACTAATTCGAGACCACACATAAACTATATCTGGATATATATTTTATTAGTAGTTCGCGTGGAGAATGGTTATGTGTGCGCTGATATACATCATAAGTTAAATCTATGGATTTTTGCCTATAAATATGTGTGGATTTCTAGTAGTGTACCTATTCCTTGTGGCAAATTTCCATAAGGCGTTTTATTGAAAACCGTACGTCCATTTTCCTCAGTGTACAGCACAGCATAGGGAGATCATTTTAAAATGCGTATCCAGCTTTTCTCGCACGGTAATGGCAGCTCCGTGGGTTCAAAAGTGTATCCGTGCCTGTACTTTTTTGACATCTGGCTTGGGTTTGACATTCCGTTTTCCCTCTGTTCCATGATGAGGGGAGAGGGTAATTGAAATGTCAAACCCAAGTCAGATGTCAAGGAAGTACGGGACGGACACACTTTTAAATCAACAGAGCCGCCATTACCGTGTGCGAAAAGCTGGATAATAAATTCTAGACAAAATGTAATTAAAATCTGATTGATGTATGGAACTGAAAAAGTTTCAAACTGTATGATAGATACATTTTTGGAAAATATTAAAAAAATTGAGATAAGCTTCCAGATACGTAATTCAGAACTTTTACCGTACCGTAGATCAATCAGATTTTAATTAGAATTTGTCTAGAATTTATTATAAACATTTTAAAATGATCTCCCTACACTAATAAAAATCCACACATTTTTATTGGCAAAAATCTAAACATTTACAAATAAATTTTATGTGCACAGAAAAAAATAAAATTGTGCTATCAAAAATTATGCACTTTCAATCGGAAAAGTAGCTAATTTTCGTTAAAATAAAAGTTTAATAACTTTGAACGAAAGTTATGCGTTTTATTTAAAAGTATTTTCCATCTTTTCTGAGTGTAGTTTTAAAAGTTTTCTTTTCAATTTGAATTGGTCAACTGCTTTCATTCAAATTTGACAACACGAGCTTTTAAAAATCACTTGGACTGTCAACTTATTCGTTTTATCTCTTCTGTTGTCTTCAATTTTTGCCAGCTACGATAGTTACCGTGCAAGTTTACTTTTCAAAGTTCCGAAAAGAAATACTTGATTCTCTTCAGTTTTATGCGTTTTACGCCATATTCGGACAAAAAAAGAATCGATTTAAAAGCCAGAAATGGTTTCCATTTCGTGTTTTTTCCTGCACATGGTAAGTACCTTCGTCGAGAAGATCTGAATAATCGAATGTTAATGATTTGTTTACCATCCATTTTGATAGCTGCGGGCATATGATTCAACCTGGAAACACAAATCAAGACATCGTCGGAACGGCTGTGAAGAAAATGCATACGATCGTCACGAGCTGCTATTGGGCGTAGTAAACGGAAAAGCGCACGGGTGATGTTTTGCTGCTGATAGTGACCTCTCGATCCCTACCGGATTTCCCGCAGCAGCGTTGAAAAAGTCTCCGAAACAACGTTCTGCCACAACAAAAATACAAATTATTTAAAATAATTGAATATAAATAAAAATGAAATAAAAAGAATTTAATTTGAAAGGAAAGGGTGAATTGAAGAAATGTTTTGGGAGGTTCTTTTTTGATTCAATATTTTTAATTTTGCAGTTTGGGAATAAAAATAAACCACTATCATTTTCAACAGTGTGATTATTTGGATTTGACAGTTCTACAGTTTGGCTTGAATATTCAAACTTTTAATTTCAGAGCAATACGTAGCTTTCAAATGATGGTTGTTGAAAAGTTGGCATACTTTTATTTTAAACATACCCAACTCTCTACGAAAAAGAACCAACGCAACTTTTTATTTTAACCAACGGTTTTCTTAATTTTATTAACGATTTTTCTTTCTGTGTGTGCGTTAATAACCACCCGCTATAGGAGAATCCACATAAAGGTTATTAGTTAATAACGGTTATGTGTATTTCCACATATATGCTATGCGAATTCACATAGCCGTTATGTGGAAAATGCTATAGTCAAAATTTATGTGTGCCACACATAATGGATATGATTGGATTTTTCCCAAGTAACCGTAAGCATTAAGTTTTTGCATGCTAATGGCCTTAACTTAGCATTTAAGCGACTTAAAAGCTCAATAATGGCATCATTCAAGCAGAGGTGCCCTGCATAAGCAGTGCTAATGCATTGGAGCCTTGACAAAGGTTGCATTATTATTGGCATTATATTCATCTATAATGCTCATTTAATGCACGATCTAATGCATAGAAACACCGAAAATTTTCAAGGGCATGTTTGCTCTAAATCGGCATCAAAAATGCAAACAATGAATCTATTTATAGACATTCCAAACTAGTTGTAGTCGTTTGCTATAGCGAATTGAGTACCTTGCTTTAACTTCCAAAAACCCACATCAAGATTTGAATAATAATTTAATAATCGCATTTTATGCAAAAGATAGTAAAAAGGCCAAAGGGAAATGTAATCATAGAATTACGAAATTTATTGAACTTGTTTTAATGTTGTTCATTCACATAAGAAAAACAATTCAAGTTAAACATCACACATATTCGTCGATACTTCTGGCTCCTTCAATATACTCCGCCTGATCTGCATGTGTGTGATTGTAGACTCCGAGTCCTTGATATAATCTTTGCAAAAGCTTTGATTCTCCGTTTACGTCTTCATCTGTAGGATGTTTCCGTCGACACTCAGTTAAGATGCCCCGTTTTTCAGCCATAGCCACCTTGTTCCTGTTTGTATTCAGAACGGAATATAGCTTCATCTTTTTATGGTTGATGACTTCGAAACTTCACGTAAGGATAAGAATCCTCGTCCAAATAATGTATTTCTTCTTGTTTATGCCCCTTTAACAATCGTTGAAGTGCATTTTCCGAAATAAGGAAGGGTCTGGTTTTGATTGGATTTGTCGCTGTTCATGCTCATCTGGACCGAAAGATTTTTCCATCCGCTCCCAATTCAAATTACCTGCAGGAAAACAGAATATATTTTAAATACATATTAGATACCCACTCTAACATTAATTCCAAGCTTACATCATTAAAACCGGTAACATTTATTATAAACCGGTAGGCGCACAGTACTTTGGCCTCTTCTAATCTGATTGGATCCTTTCGTGGTTTTTATACCATCCGGTGACCAAAGATTCCTTTAAATTTGAAGAGCTCACAAGAGGTACTGTACTTTTCAGCGTTTCCGGTCTCCGTTGCTTTGGCATAAACACCAAAAAGTCACCGTATTGCACAGAAATTTTAGTGGTCACGGCATCTGTAATACAAATGTATTATCCGAGATGTTATCACTACACATATTTTATTGCGTTTAGAATCACTTACCTATGATTATCTGATATAGAAATCGTAAATAAACTAAAATAAATTGGCCTTATATCGCCGGATTCATAAATATCCCGTATGGCCCAGGCAGCAGAGCAGCACTTCAACGATAACGACAAGGCAAGGAATCTCAGTTCGAGACTCAAAGAAGTTAGTGTTATATATTCAACTAAATTATACGAGGGTGAGGGAATTTAGTATAAACAAAGAAGATATAGAACTAAGCTTTAGAAAATTTACATATTATTTTCTTGATTATTTTAATTTTTCTTGTGTTTATCCATTTTAATGATCATAAAAATTCCAAGAAAAAATCATTCAAACTAAAAATAGCATTGGAAAACAAAACCAGATGCCAATGCTTTCTAAAAGCATTAGCGGTGCTATAAACAGGCTGTCAATTTTGACGGGATTCTTTTGCAGCACTATAATTGCATTAGTAGTGCTATGTAAGTGTTTTCATAATCAGCATTTTATTGGCACGCTATTTCGCCTTTTGTGGCATCAAATTAGCATTATATTGACACTCAGAGCAAGTCGGCTTCAAAAGGTTGCTTTACAATTGTATATAATGCTGAATTGAAGCCAGTTTATGATGCTTATGGTTACTTGGGTTGTCAGTGTATGCTGTGCTGTATGCGGATAAAAATAAAAAAACTAAATAGATTATATAGAATATTCTAATCTAAAACTATATTCAGTCTATCCACTCATCGCAATGTTTAGGTGGACTATAAGCTGTGAATGATTAAAATAATTTTAATCTTCGGAATGATTATCTTTCATTTAATCATTAATGATTTATGTCATTTTCTTCGGTGTTTGCAAAACAAAAAGAAACCAAAAAAAAAATCAACGTTTTTATCCAGCTTTTTACGCTAGCCATAAATTTGATGAGGGGTGATTCAGTTATGACAGATGCTGTGTACAAATTGTAAAGATATATCGAAGTAGCCTTTAAATATATACTTGTTTTCTTATCTGTCAATAATTTGCACATGTTTACGATACTAATGGTAAATTGTTTGTTTAAATGTTTTATATTAATTTTCTACATTTTAGGATTTTCATTTCATTCAACGCCACTAATTGAAATTCGCTAAACGATACAAGATCTTACGCAGGTACACAACTTTTTCTAACGAACCTGGAAACTACTTTCTAAAAGAACGGGTGGAGTAGCCTCGATTCAGACCAATTAAAGCTCTTAGCGCGGATATGCATGCAAGACCAAATCAATATGAACCGATGAAATTTTGTTCCTAATAGAATACACTACGATAAGCGCTATAAGGGTTTCCAAACTGTATCCAACATGGCACACCAAATGGTGATTGACCCCGGAAACTTCGTTAACGGTTTCTCGTAGGACCAAGAACGCCCCTTGTCGTTGATACCCGTGTCAAAATTGGTTATACGTATGGTATTATATTGTTCCGAAATACCGCATTGTCGAGTTGCTGACGACGGGTACGCTTTTGAGTGCTACTGTAATTGGGACACTTATGAGACGTGATTCTAATGATATCTAAAGCACTCTGAAGGTTTTGATAAGATAATTTGATTCCAAGATTTCCCTGGTATGATCATTGGCTTTCTCGTGCATTAAAAAAAATCAAAATCGAACTTTTCATAGATAGACTCGCAGTTTCATAACATAAATGATAAAGCTGGATTTAGAGCAGTATGGCTTTAAATCCTTTCTTATCGACTTAGAAAAGCTAAGCATTATTAGGTGAAATTAGTATTGATACACATCAACCAGAATATCACAAGTAGGTTTAAAAGTTCAAATCTTCCTGAGAATTTCATAACGACCCATAAGAACTACAGTTCCAAATGTCTCCACCAAGACCAATGTGACAGACGAGCGTTCAAAAATGTACTGCGAGTGCCGGTAGCTTAATAATAGTAAATCCATTTGAATTAGTTTCATATCAGTCATCACTTTAGATGCATGTATCACTACATATTCAGTTGAATACCTTAAAAGACAAAATAAAGAAATATACTTCATTAAGTTCGCGAGAAGCAAAATTATGACAGATCTATGTTTTCATAGAAAATTCTAACGAGTCATCGATTGCTAAGATTGATCCATAAACAAATTATAGTGGACACAGCATATGTCAAAAGGGGTTATTCAAAGTATTATGGCACCGTCTCGTAAAAAGCTGGATATTAAAGAAGCAGCATATGGATTTGAAAAGAGTTTATTTACATTTTCATTTATATAATTTATTCGCAGTTTTAAAAATGATTCGTCTCCAAAAATATATCCGTACCATGCAGAATACCATACGGTGGTGATTAGTAGAATCGGATTCAGAATAAAGTAGCACTTGTTAAATAAAATTGGTTTCAGAATGGCACTGGCCTCCTGCAGCAGCCCCGTCACTTGTTCCCTCGCTTGTTGTATTGGCTGCCGGTTATCGTTTCACGGAATTAGGACGTTTTTCTATTGGGTATCAACCGAGTACTCCGAACTTCGGCGTTCGAAGCTCGCTCCGACGGTCCAGATAATAGAGATGAAATTCCATGTCGGCCATTATGTTTGCGGTTTGTGTAGCACCTGACCTTCGGGACCGAGTTGCAACTGAACTCTGTGAAACGAAAAAGAATGTCAATATTCTATGGAATCACTCGCAAAAGGAAAAACTTACCTTTGCCAGCTCTTAAAACCCGGTGTAACAGCATAAAATGAAGGGTCCGTCGTCCGTGATTTTCCCTAACTTAATCACCACCGAACATGTTGAAACACAAACGGCGAACAACTTGAATGCAATTAAAAGATTTAATTTGAGAAAAACATTACAATGCATAGAATAAAAGCAAGCAAGCCTGATTTATAAGCTTTGAGAAGAATAAAATTGTAAAAATGTTGAAAAAGATTAAATAATAAGCTAAATATTGCCTGATTTTCTCAGAATTGCACGCGGCGAACCCTTCATGAAAGGTACCGCCGCGCTTTCTGCACCCCGTTTACTTGATTCTTATGGGTGAATAGCATTGCGGTGTATCGTTTGGCGCGGCCGTACCTTTCGACAGTCATTCGCCGCGTGAAGTTTTGTGCAAGTACCCATTTGGGAACACTACAAACGCCGCGCTGTGTATCATATCCAGAAAATCTGACAATAGCTTTTCCATTTTTCTCCGTGTATCTGTGCCCCGCTGTCTTGAAAACTATAATTATTTTGATGACGATTAACAATTTTCGACGAGTTCGAGCGCAGACGAATGTCAAAATTTTAGAACACCAAACAAATTCACGAACACACACGAAAGCAACGTCACTTTTCGCGTTGCACGTTTGTTTGTGTTCGTGAAAGCATCCGTCGCGGTTGCGAACGAACGGGAGACGAAGAAGAAAAACGGTGGTCTGCCGTTTCACCGCGCCGCGCTCTGCTGCCGAGAGGTCTTTTTGAGTGTGTCTCAGGCGTTCGTAAACCTCGCGAAACACAAAAAGAAGCGATTTTGGAGATCCAAAGTTTTACGGGCAGTGATACTTTTATGCAAACATTGCGCCCGGAGGTTCAGCGCATCGGATAGTGTACGAATCTTGCCCTGAAAGTCACTTTTGGAGCCAGAAAAAGGGTAAGTTTCGGGAAGGGATTTCTCCTGCGGTTGGATGAAAATGCAGCAAAAAGCTCCATTGGTGTTGCCCCTTCGCTCTGATCTGGTGGCCCGTCCGTACATTTCTAGACAAGGCAATAAATTATTGGCATTTCGTGGGCTGATTTTTTTTTGTCTGTTTTCCGTTTCATTATATCGATAGAAAATCGGCAAATTTGTTTGGCACCGATTGGAAGCTTGAGCCCACCACTAGCCCGCAGAAGCCACAACAAGGATGTCCGGAATTGCGGTCGCGCGTCTCGGCGAGGAACGAAAAGCATGGCGTAAAGATCATCCCTTTGTAAGTTTGATGGTTTTCTATTTATTTTTCTTTTGTTCTTGGCGGTGTTCTTCGCTTCGAGCCAGGGGGATGGTTCATATGAAGTACACTGAACGAAAACTTGCGGTGTAAATTGAATGAGTTGAAACACAATATTTCAAAAATAATCCGGAAATGCTTCATGTAAAGATGTAAGACACGAATCACATACACAAATGCTGACTGTGATTCTTGTTGCTTTACTCAAACAACAAAGGCGAAGGAAAAAGTGTAGACAATTATTTAGTCTTAGTTGAACTCATTTGCTAAATTTTTAGTTTTGTAATTTTATTTATTCAGTTTTACGCGATCCTAGGTACAGGCCTTATTTACTGGGCAAGGGAAAACAAATTGCTTTAAAAGCACGATTGTGCAATAAGGGTAAATAGGCCTGGTAGCTGGTCACTTTTTAGTGACTTGGTTCCTTTTTTCGGGTCAGTCACTAAAAAGTCTCTTCTTTCGTCCTCAAGTCACTAGTCACTTTTTCTCGGAAATGGTAACTATTTTTAGCTATTTTGAAATTATTGACTAGTTTTCAATAGGAGCATCGTCGTGGAATAAAAAAAATCAGAATGTTTATATACAAGATACGACCGCCCGACGTAAACTGCGTAAAACAGATTATAAAAAGATAATTCATTTGATTACCTACACTGCTAAAAAAGTTTACCCACAAAAGACTTTGAAGTATGTTCATTTGAATATAAAGTACACCCGATTCTGTTTTTACACGGCCGTGTAAAAAAAAACTCATACAAAATTTTTGCAAAGTTGCTCCATTTTGCAGAAATCATAAAACTTTTTTTTTTCACGGATTTTCGAATTTTGAACTAAAAACTTAACAATATGGGCCACCTAAGGAAATCGTTCCAAAAAGCGCTGAAAAGCTAAAAAATCACCATTCAAATGTAGTTGACTTATACTAGGGAGTGTTACCTTTCATATTACGTCGATGAATAAAAAATGCGTTTGGAAATTGTTGGAATGCAATTTTGAAAATGTATTGATTTCAATATGTGTTCCCCACGATACGGGGCAATATATGCCACCATGTGGGGCAGTATGGGCCACCCATCCAAAACGTTTTTTTTTTTTGGGAGAAAAGTGTCGTAAATGGAAAAATATGATATGCCTACAACAGTTTAAAGTATTCCATACCAAATAAAATTAATAAACCGCCCACCAGCGGACCGGACCGATTTGCCACTCTTCACCGTTTGAACAGCCACATTTCAATTGGTCAATAGTCATTTTTTCTGTTTCGATCGCAGTAATGCGATGTTGTAATTTATTCGTAATGAATCTAACATAGATGATAATATTCTTGTATTCGGCAACTAAAATTAAAACTTGCTCGCATTTATTATTTATTATTTATTCAGACTAAGGCCGAAGTGGCCTGTGCGGTATATAAGAGTTTTCTCCATTCGGCTCGGTCCATGTCTACACGTCGCCAACCACGCAGTCTGCGGAGGGTCCGCAAGTCATCTTCCACCTGAACGATCCACCTTGCCCGCTGCGCACCTCGCCTTTTTGTGCCCGTCGGATCGTTGTCGAGAACCATTTTCACCGGGTTACTGTTCGACATTCTGGCTACGTGCCCGGCCCACCGCAGTCGTCCGATTTTCGCGGTGTGAACGATGGATGGTTCTCCCAACAGCTGATGCAACTCGTGGTTCATTCGCCTCCTCCACGTACCGTCCGTCATCTGTACCCCACCATAGATGGGAAGCAACACTTACCTTTCGAAAACTCCCAGTGCGCGTCTTCCATGAGCATCGTCCAGGTCTACTACCGGAACTACCGGTCTAATAAGCGTTTTGTAGATAGTCAGTTTGGTACGGCGGCGAACTCTATTCGATCGGAGCGTTTTGCGGAGTCCAAAGTACGTACGATTTCCAGCCACTATGCGTCTCCAAATTTCTCTGCTGGTGTCATTTTCGGCAGTCCCCAGTGAGCCCAAGTACACAAATTCTTCTACCACCCATTCTTCTACCCTTTACTGAAGTTGTCCATTAGGGTTGTCCAAGTCCCAACATCTCCCCTCTAATACAGGAGGTATGGCTGATATCGTTGAGGCACTCTTCGAACACGCGAAGAGCGGCGAGGGGCCGGTGATACTGGTTGTAGCTCTGGTTCAATAACTGATTGTAACTCCGATGAGCCGGAGCCTGCGATAGGGACCGACACTGTCGCATGGCTTGGTGAAGTAGTCGGATGCGATGACACAGATGGCGAACGTGGTGCAGGCAAATTCCACGCACCTAGCAGAATGTCGATTGGCAGTCTAGAAGGATTGTTCATGGGCTTGGTGTGATGGTTGGTTTCAAAACGGTTCATTAGTTGGTTGACGTGTGAGCGTACCAGTCTTTGGTTGTTAACCCAAACGTTATACATGACGCTTCCAACTTTCTCCAAAATGATGCCAGGTGCCCAACGCCAAGTTTTGTTGGAATAGAGTTTTGCAAAAACAAGATCGTTTCGATGATAACTGCGTTTTACGTTGTAATCCTGCTTTTGTACGGTTGTGCGTTCAACTGGTGGGTGAAGTAACTCCAAACTGGTCCGAATTCGACGACCAAACATGATCTCCGCTGGCGACTTACCGTTGGGAGTGGAAGGATTTGGTGTGGTTCTGTAGGTGATGAGAAAAGTGTTGAGCGATTCTCGCACAATATCTCTTCCCTCCTGAATTTTCTTGATGGACCTCTTAAATGTATCCACAAATCTTTCGGCTTGACCGTTAGATTGCGGGTGAAACGGGGCAATGGTAAGATGATCAATGCCATTTTCTGTACAGAAATCTTGGAATAACGTACTAACAAATTGCGGCCCATTATCGCTCACCAACGTTGAAGGCATTCCAAATCGAGCGAAGACGTCCTTGAGGATGGCAATCGTTGCAGCAGTGGTCGTACTGTGTGTTTGGATGATTTCTGGCCATTTTGTGTAAGAGTCAACGACAATGAGATAGTAGCTCCCGGTGATCGGACCAGCATAGTCTATGTGGACGCGTTCCCATGGTTTGGTCGAACGTGGCCACGGTACCGGAGCTAGCTTTGATGGTGACTTCGCAGTGGAGGCGCAATGACGACAAGACTTTACATGGTCCACGATGTCCTTGTCCAAAGACGGCCAATAAACGTACGAACGGGCAATAGCTTTCATACGTTGTATACCAGGATGGCCACGATGGAGTTGACCAATACAGCGTCGGCGGAGCGGTGACGGAATGACCAGGCACTCACCGAATAGAATGCAACCTTGAACTGTGTAAGAGATTCTTGGCGGTCGTAAAATCATTTTATCTCCGGATCTGTGACTTGCTTCAAATCTGGCCAGCCTTCGTTTAAGTATCGGTACACTTTCTTGATGATAGGATCTGAAGCATGAAGCATCTGCCGATACGATAATATCAAGCTTTGGGTTGTAATGCGTGAGGAGTAAATCCGATGATAAAATTTCCTTAAACTTTGTGAACGCCCTTTTGCATTCTGGTGTCCAACAAAACTTTGTTCCAGCCTTGAGAAGTTCATCCAGAGGGAAGCGAAGAGATCTCATTCCACGAACAAATTTCCCATAATAATTCACAGCTCCTAAGAACGAACGTACCCCGGAGACGTCGGTAGGAGGAGCCATGTCGGTAATCGCCTGAATTTTTGCTGGATCTGGCCGGAGTCCGTTGCGATCGAGCAGGAAACTTAGGTATTTTACCTGCAGTTGTGCGAATGTACACTTTTCTGGCCGGACGGTGAACCCATACTCCTTAATTCGGGCTAGAACTGCATGCAAGTTCCGTGCATGTTCTTCATATTTTCCCTCAATAATAACGTCATCGAGGTAACCAGAAGTACATGGGAGGCCAGCCAACATGGTCTCCATCAGTTGCTGGAACGCGCCCGGAGCAGTTTTCACGCCTGGTGGCAGGCGATTGTAACGGTATAATCGACGATGGGTGTTGATGGTGAGCAGATCTCGACTGGCTTCTTCGATTTCTACCTGGAGGAAGGCATCAGACAGATCGATCTGGCTAAACACGGTGCAGTTGGCCAGTTTTGCAAAAATGTCCTCCGGTAATGGCAGAGGATAACGGGGAGGCTGCAGAGCATCATTGAGGCCTGTTGAATAATCTCCGCATATACGTATCGTTCCGTTGGCCTTGCGAACCACTACGATGGGGGCCGCCCAGTTGGAGAATACAACCGGCGTAATAATGTTGGCACGTTCTAATCTGTCTAACTCTTCGTCCACCGTGTTGTACATGGCATAAGCCACCGGACGTTTTGGGCGAAATACTGGAACCGCTTCTGGCTTGAGTTCTAATTTGATTTTCGTTCTATTGCATAGTCCGACTTCATTCCGAAAAACTGCTGGAAACGCAGTCTTGAGAGAATCTATGGTGGGTGTGGAACTACTCGCTGATCTTTATTGATAACTGTGGTGCATTTGCACTTGAAGAGTATCTCCAACGGGTCCCATGACGCTGTTGCAGCTCGTTCCGTAGCTGGTGTTCTGGGTGGCTTGCCAATTTTTATCCATGTTTGGAAATTAAAGAAATGTCGGAACCAGTATCCAACTGAAGCCGCACCTTCACTCCGTTGATACGAGATTGAATGAAACGACGATGTTTATTTACAGTGTTCACCAAAAGATTCGCAGTTTTTGTCGAGTAGGCTTCTGGATGACCTTTCCGCCTGAAAGCCCCTGATTTAGGGTGTTTCTTTGCACTCGAGCAAGAGCCTTCACGATGCCCGACGAGTCCACAATCTTTGCACTTGTTCTGCTTGTACGTGCAGTCCCGGTGGAAGTGCATTGCTCCACAGCACCAGCACGGACTTGACGGTACTGTCAACTTTTGTTTTGCACTTGTTCAGTGGAGCCGGAAGAATTACACATCGGTAAAAATTTGTTGACTTTCTTCTTTTTCTTCAAGAACTGTACTGCTGCAGACTGTGGTGCTTCTATTATTGCCGTGTCATGTTTCAGACATAATAACCGTTGGCAATCTTCCGACAATTGTTCCAGTGTGACATCCGCTCGCTCCTCTATCTTTGACAGCAATCTCGTTCGAACTTCTCCGTCTCCCTCCGACTTCAGACCGCAAACAAACATTAGACATTTGAATTGCTCTTCTGACATCTTACTCAATTCGAACTCAACACAATTCCTGTTGATTCGACAAGCAAAAGAGAGGAAATCCTCATTTTGCTTTGCTGTTTGAAAACATCTAATATCGTTTACTAACGACAGATTCAATAACACCGAAAAGTGTTTTCAATTTCTGAACGGTCTCATCGAATGTATATTCTTTTGGAACCTTTGGTAAGATAAAACTTACGTAGCGTTCATGTTCCACAGCTCCCAACTTGCGCATGAGCAACCTAACTTTAGCCTCATGGTCGAGGCAAGCTGCATCTTTTTCGAATAGGTCATCATACCTTGCGTACCAAGCTGCAAACGTAATGCTGCTCTCCGGCTCATACCGGAATTCTTTGATGTTGTTCGCTAGGGAATCAAGTATGATTTCCGGATTCGGTGGTATTTGAACTCGAATGGATGACATTGCTTGATGGAAAAGTGCTTGCTGTTGCTGCATGAGCTGATGTGCGAAGGCTTGTTGTTGCTTGAATAGGTGGGCAAAAATCGTGTCGGATGATGGTGGCTGCTGCTGCTGTGGAATTGACTGCGGGGGAGGGTTGACGACGTGTGGCTGCTGATGTTGATTGTGCTGTCCGGGGTGCTGGAATGTCCCAGTAGGTGGTTGCTGACCATGCTGTCCGCTGACTCCTGCTGCATCATTCCCCAAATTGAGGTTACGGTCCCCGTCCATGCTGAGCCGACGTCGCTTTCTCGGTAGAGGCACTTTTAACCGATTTTCGCGACAGAATCACTTTTTCCCGAGTCGCCACTGTTACGGTCGCGCGAATACCGGCGAATACCGGTAGCCGTTTCGTTATTATAATGAATTAACGCGACACGTACATTAAAGTTACAAATTAAAATATAATTGTACGGAGAATAAAACAATACATTCATTGACTTTACTGAACTCGGTTATGACATTGTGTGTATAATGACAAGGCGTCAAAGGTTTGACAGCTGAACTGTCAATCTTGAGCCCGGTTACTGAAGTTGCCCATTAGGGTTGTCCAAGTCCCAACAGGTGGCTCACATTGTCTTCTCTTGAACCTCTTCCTATCATGTACTTTGTCTTCGACGTGTTAATGACTAGTCCGATCCGCTTGGCTTCCCTCTTCAGTCTGATGTAGGCTTCCTCCATCTTCTCAAAGTTACGTGCCATAATATCTATGTCGTCGGCGAAGCCAAATAGCTGGACGGACTTATTGAAAATTGTACCACGTATGCCCTGCTCTTCGTATAACCCCTTCCAAAGCGATGTTGAATAGCAGACACGAAAGAACACCACCTTGCCGTAACCCTCTGCGCGTTTCGAAGGGACTCGAGAATGCCCCTGAAACTCGAACTACGCACATCACCCGATCCATCGTCGCTTTGATCAACCCTATCAGTTTATCCGGAAATCCGTGTTCGTGCATTAGCTGCCATAGCTGGTTCCGATCGATTGTATCATATGCGGCTTTGAAGTCGATGAATAGATGATGTGTGGACACGTTGTATTCGCGGCATTTCTGCAGTACTTGGCGAATGGCGAACACCTGGTCCGTGGTGGAGCGTTCGCCCATAAACTCCGCCTGGTACTGCCCCCCGGACTCCCTTGCAATTGGTGCTAGTCGACGACATAAAATTTGGGAGAGTACCTTGTAGGCGGCGTTCAGCAATGTGATTGCGCGGTAGTTGCTACAATCCAGCTTATTGCAGTTTTTGTAGATGGGACACACGACACCTTCCATCCACTCCTGCGGCAAAACTCCCTCCTCCCAAATCTTGGTAATGACCCAGTGCAGCGCTCTAGCCAGTGCCTCACCACCGTGTTTAAATAGCTCTCCTGGTTCGTAAGAAGGTTCCCGTTTATGTCCTTACACATATCAGGCTGTGGCACGTGGCCCTTACGTGAATGGTTTAACTTCTTATAGAACTTTCGTGTGTTATTAGCGCGGTACAGTTGCTCCGTCTCTTCACGGTCTCGATCTTCCTGCTGGCGCTTTTTCCTCCGGAAAATCGAGTTTTGTCTGTTCCGCACCCGTTTATATCGTGCCTCGTTCGCCTTCGTGCGGTGTTGCAGCAATCTCGCCCATGCTGCATTCTTCTCTTCTACTAACTGCTCACATTCGCCGTCATACCAGTCGTTTCTCTGGTCCGGGGGCACCGTGCCAAGTGCAGCGGTTGCGGTGCTACCAATGGCGGATCGAATATCTCTCCAGCCATCTTCAAGAGACTCTGCGCCTAGCTGCTCTTCCGTTGGAAGTGCCACTTCCAGCTGCTGCGCGTATTCTTGGGCTAGTCTACCGTCTTGTATCCGCCCAATGGTAAGTCGCGGCGTCCGACTTCGACGCGTGTTGTACACCGTCGAGAGTTTTGAGCGCAAGCATACTGCAACGAGGAAGTGGTCGGATTCAATATTCGCACTGCGGTAAGTGCGGACGTTCGTGATGTCGGAGAAGAATTTAGCGTCGATTAGAACGTGGTCGATTCGGTTTTCCGTTTCTTGGTTAGGTGATCTCCATGTGGCCTTGTGGATATTTTTGCGGGGAAAGAAGGTGCTTCGGACTACCATTCCGCTCGCATATTAAACGGACTACCAAACTTGCTCGCATATTAAGGCCTGATATCTTGCTCTGGTCATGTATGCCCATATTGCCCCATAGATAGTGGTTTTAGCTTTTACATGATAAAACTTGTCAATAAGCTCAAAATGAGAGTGGCTCATATTGCCCCTACTGCCCTTTATTGGTTTGAGCATAAGTTTAGAGTGATTCAAATTTTGACTTTTTCGCTCCCCTATGATTGAACGATAACATTTTGGGAATGATTTGCGATTTGGGCCTAACTTATTTTGTAAACACACATTGGAAGGCGAATTCTTGCCAAAGTAAGCATTTTCTAAGGAAACTACGGTATGCATCCGATAGTATAAGCTTCCCTCTATCACATAAAATGATTAGTTTTGGAGAAAATTGCTTGCATTCTACGGAATCAATAGAACAATGTTTGTTAGGCTATTATCAGTACACTGTTTGTCATAATGACAAATATTTGTCAAGTCAGCCTGATATCCATGTCGATTTCTAATCGGTTTGGTAGATGTCCGGATCAACTTGACAAATATTTGTCATTATGACAAACAATGGACTGAGGGCTTTAGCAAAATAAGTTACGCCAAAATCGCAAATCGGTCCCGATTTGCTATTTTAATGAAACTCCTAAATTTTTAACTGAATTGGTTGTAATTTAACTGAGCACGAGCAGTTTGTCGATATATTCAAATTTTTAGGCTATTATACCATCTTTGGACAATAACAAACAGATCAACATCAAGAAATGGCATTTGTTTTGTTGTCATTTCTCATAGCAACAAGATTTTGTTAGATTGATTTCAATTTTCCTTCCATTCATCGATCTCGCCTGATCTCGATGGTCTTTTCAATATCGAGATGAGGAAAGGCGGCTGTAATTTACTTTTCGACCGCACACAATAGAACAAAATAACGCGTGCCTCGAGACTGTTCTGCACATTCATTATATCGAGCTTTTAGTGGAAAATCTTCACTTGTCATAAGACGAGTTCGTACTACACCCAAAAAATGAATCTGACAATTCAAGACAAAATTTTCAAAACGACTTATCTGCTTTTGTAAACAAAGATTCAAACGACGATTTGACGAATCTGATAGCTCTCCCACGCAAACCAACACCATCAACAGGTAGCGAAAAATCCTTCACCTACCTGTTGATGGTGTTGGTTTGCGTGGGAGAGCTGTCAGATTCGTCAAAGTGTCATTTGAATCTTTGTTTCCAAAAGCAGATGGGTCGTTTTGAAGATTTTGTCTTGAATTCAAGACAAATTGGCTTGAAAACAAGTACGAGACACTGAAGACGACCTTACTGTTGAGGACGAAATACGTAACTGTTAAAGTTATCAAGGTATAAGGAAGCAAGATCAGCCAAAAAACGAGGAGGTTTTATGAGTCTGTCAATGGCGTGCGAAGAAAGACAGCGCCATCTCCCGTCATGTGCAACGACCAAGAAGGGAATTTGCTGACAGATAAAACCGAAGCGGCTGCCAGGTGGAAGCAACACTTCGAGACTTTGTTGAATAGTGGAAGTGACGGTGCATCGGTGAACAGAATACATATGAGCGACGATGGACAAGCTGTGGAGTCGCCTACTCTAGATGAGGTTAGAAAAGCTATTAAAGTGCTGAAAACAATTAGGCAGCGGGGGAGGACCAGTAACCGGCTGAACTTCTCAATCATTGCAGTGAGCAGCTTTATGAAGTTCTGCACCATAGGGTTTCTTACCCCATTCCCGGCCTAACATGCGTACGACTGCATTATTTGATTGATATTTATGACAGGAAGCAACAGACCTGAATTTTGTGGGCTGTATAATACTGCAATGGGGTTCACTTCTGCTTAAAAATAGCTATTCGTGCTAAATATCGTTCAAAAAAGCTTTTATTTGATTTAAATAAACGAGGTGCAGCACTCATTTCAGGCATAGTGATTTGCCATTCCGGCATACATAAAAACCAGTTCCCGGCCTAAGCAAAATTTTACTCAATCTCTCAACATTTTACTCTCATTCTCTCTCGGGACGGTAGAAAATGCGACGTAAACAAAAATATGCACGTTCCACGACAACAAGATGCCAGATGGTATTATTCATAATCATTTTTATTTGGTTGAAAAGATATATTTACTCATCCAAATTTCTTCCAAATACTTAAAAACAATATTTTTTTCACCTTTTGCAATCGAGAGAATTATAAATAACATGATAGCGTCAACGTATTAGACAGTTTTCCTATTAACGATTAAGGATCATTTTCATAATCCTGGCTTCTTGGCAGCACGGTGCGGCTAGAAGTTCTTGGGCCGAGGTGAATTTTTGTTCGGTTTGAGAATACATTTTCAAATGTATTCTAGTATGTTTATATAAGTTCTAGTGATAGTGATTCTAGTGATAAGATTGAAGTGCGTGTGTTTAGCATTATGGTGTGGTGATTAAAAGCTTGAAGCAATGATTGTATCGAGCACTGTGACGATTTTCAGGTAGGTGTTTATTTGATGATACCGTTTTGTAGAATTTGAAAGAATCACTTCGGCTCAGTGGTGTGGCATCGGAGAGCAAAATTTTGAAACCGACATTTTTATTTTCTACAATTGGATCAATTAGGAGTAAAATAAGTGATTGGAAAATATTGAGTATTGTGCAAAATAAATGGGAGACTTTTTAAAAATTATCAATCTTAAGCCTACGGCTTCCAAACAGTGTAAATCATTAGTTTTCTGTGCAGTGAGCCGGGAACCGGGTCCATAGGCCCAAGTAGTGATTTACCCTATTATGTCAAAAATATGGGAAGACGAGGAAATGCCTGCTAGCTGGTTTGACGGCCTCATTTGCCCTCTCTTTAAGAAAAGGCACAGACTGGAGAGCGCCTATTACCGAGGAATAACCCTCCTTCATCCGGCGTTCAAAATGCTGTCCCGTATTCTGTTCAATAGATTGAGACCGCTTGAAAAGTCCTTCGTCGGCGAATACCAAGCAGGTTTTCGTGAGGGCCGATCAACGACGGATCAAATGTTTACCCTGAGACAAATCCTTGATAAACTCCGGGAGTACAACTTGCAGACACATCATCTGTTTATTGATTTCAAGGCGGCGTACGATTCAGCGAAACGGAATGATTTATGGCAAATTAAGCTTGAACATGGTTTTCCGACGAAACTGATACGGTTGATTCGTATAACGTTGGACGGATAGGAATCAAGTGTAAGGGTTGCGGATGAAGTATCGACATCATTTCAAGACAAAATTTTCAAAACGACTTATCTGCTTTTGCAAACAAAGATTCAAACGACGATTTGACGAATCTGATAGCTCTCCCACGCAAACCAACACCATGAACAGGTAGCGGAATCCTTCGCCTACCTATTGATGGTATTGGTTTGCGTGGGAGAGCTATCAGATTCGTCAAATCGTCGTTTGAATCTTTGTTTACAAAAGCAGATAAGTCGTTTTGAAAATTTTGTCTTGATTTGTTACCTTAGATGGATTAAAACAGGGTGATGCACACTCGAATCTATTGTTCAATATAGCGCTTGAGGGAGCGATTAGGAGAGCTGGTGTGCAAAGAAGCGGTACCATTATCCTGGGATTTGCGGACGATATCGATATTATCGGGATTGATCGCCGTGCCGTGGAAGAGGCTGTTGTGTCTTTCAAGAGGGAACAGCGAGAATTGGACTCACGGTCAATACCAGCGAAACGAAGTACATTGTCGCTGACAATCAACATGGGTTCATTATTGGTGGTGGTAGCGAAATGGCGCTGGATGGTGAAAAAATTGAAGTGGTAGAAGAACTTGTGTATCTTGGAACATTAGTGACATGCGAAAATAATGTTACCAGCGCCAGCGAAGTGAAAAGGCGTATTGCAGCTGCAAACAGGGCTTATTACGGACTTCGTAATCAGCTTAAGTCCCGTAGTCTGCAAATGAAAACAAAACTCGCACTATCAAGGATGTTATCTATCATTTAGTAATCTGCCTTCGATCATTTAGTAGTTTTTCAATAACTCATTCCAGAGGCCTAAGTTCAAAATGTATTGTAGGGTGAACTTTTAGTACGAAGGTTTTTCTACAACTCTCCTAACAGGTTGATGTTCGAATTCAACTAATAATGGAGTTACGGTGCTAGTTGCTATATTTATACTAAATGTGATAACAAAATAGGCAATCATTTAGTCTAAGTTACTGTTACTAGCGCTATAGCTCCGTTATTACTGAAATTCAAACAACGAACTATTAGGTAGAGTTGTAGATGAACGTTTGCACTAGAAGTCCACCATACAACACATTTTGAAATTTAGCCTCTGGAATGAGTTATTGACAAACTACTAAATGATCGAAGGCAGATTACTAAATGATCGACAACATCCTTGCGCGCTGTATACTACTCTGAATCTTCCGGTGGCTTTATACGGCCGGTAAGCATGGACGTTAAAGGAGGCTGATCGGAGAGCTTTCGGAGTGTTTGAGCGTAAGGTACTGCGGATAATACAACGCTATTTGGTGGCGTCGCATGAATCACGAATTGTACCAGGTGTATAAAGGGCTTAATTAAAAACATCTTCGTATCTTGAATACCACGAATCGAAAAATAAGCCGTCATCGGGATCAAGTTGGAACTCCTGAATCCCAGAAGCGAGCGATTTCATAATTTTCTAACTTCCGTCAGCTGATGCGTCGCACCGTTCCAGTGCCGTTATCCGCTGGTGCTGCTGCACGATCAGATCCGTCAGTCGCAGGATAGCGTTCTTCAAATCGTCGTCAGGCATTTCCGTCTATGGTTATTTAAAAAAAAAGTTCTGTTGAGAGACTTGAGATTAACTCCGTTGGTTCGTACTTCTCGTCGCCAAAATATTGTAGACACGAAGTCAAACAAAGGTACTGAACTATATGATCAAGCTTTATTTAATGCTTCTTGTTTGAAGGTCTACTTAATAATGAATAGAAAAATTATTGTTCTTCTTGAAAATGTCAGAATAGCATCGCCTGCTTCTCTGCTACAATAACTTTTCTGCCATTGGTGTAATGGAAAGGAAGCTGCTTGCAATTATTTTCTAAGAAAAAATACATTAATGCTGTCCAATGAGAGCTTGAAGTAGCTCGAAGTTTCTCCCTGTCCTGCTCATGCCCATTTGTTTGCAAAAAAGAACAAGCAGAACGGGAACAACTTCGAGCTACTTCGAGCTGCTCATTGGACAGCACTATTGCTTCTTTGGTTTTAAACCGGATAAATACTGACTTTTTGTCGGATATTTTATAAGTGGTTGCCATCCTAGAATGTTCACCGTTTAGCGCTTGAACGAAGCTGAACATGTCAGCTAGAGCTGGCTGGGCGCCTGGGCGGCATACTCTGGAAAGAGAGAAGCCAACGTATTCTTTACCGCCGTCGCTTCACTGCACATTTCGATAAACCGATTACCGTTTCAGGGCTGTTACAACAGTCGCGGATTTCGCGATTTTCGCGTTTTTCGTGGATTTGTCGCGGATTTACCCTTCCAGTCCCGAAAATCGCGGTTTCGTCAAACATTGTCGCGGATTTATAATTACACTCCGCGAAAATCGCGATTTCCTCAATTTAATTTTAGGAAAAATTCAAAACCCTTCATGGATGATCTTATGGATCTTATGATCTTATGGATGTTGGTTTAAGTGGATGCATAGAATTTTTTTTTTTTGGACTTTATTAGAGTGATTTTTAAGTTTGACAAAGTTCATCACTTGGATGCATAGAAAGTCTGTCGAATTGATACCCGAAATGCCGAGAACTATTTATTTTATTGCTTGGAACTTTTGTGCCACTTATTCCGAAATTACAATTATGATTACTTGCGCTGCATAGAGGATCGACGATAAAGTCGGATCAAACGCATTAATATTAATTCACACCTGCAACTGCCGGGACGGAATTGACAGCTGATCGAACTGTCTTTATTTATGTGTTTTAGATTTATAATATTAGGTTCAACACAAATGAGGAAAGAAATTAGAAGAATTCCTTTGGCGTGCCAACCTTTAGTCCTGCCAATAGCAATTTAAATTAAAGGGAAGGCCGGACCAGAATGGCCGCCTTGTGAGCCAACCAAGGGCTTCGCCAGTTATTTTGAATAAAAATTGCTACATAAAAATTATTGTAAGGATAAAATTTGGTACAGAAAAAACACAAAAACACTAATAAAATAGACAAAAATTGTGATGATAGGTTCCCACGGTTCCGACTTCTCCGTAAGGACTGGAATCCTGGGGTTCCTGCAGCTCCTAGGGTGGTGGGAATCTGGTTCATCTGCATCATCGAGTGTCTCGCAGTAATCTTTTCTTAGCGCGCTGTTCTCAGGTGGTGTGTTAACTTGCTGTTGAAGGATTAAGGTCTAGATTGGGATGAATATTCAGAAATCCGAATATCGTCGGTTGAACAATAGATTGTTTTTTTTATAAATTCCCGAACATCAGTTGCGTCAAGTTTTGTACCGTGCTTAATGACTCCCACTATTACAGGCATCTCATTCAAACAATTCAGTATTCGTCCTTTGTTTTATTATTCCAATAACTTTTTGGTAGGCTAATTTTTTTTTCAGTTCCATGCGTTTTTGTTCCATTACCTGTGCTTCAAAATTCCTCGCTGTTTCTATATCCAAATTGTCTGACTGAACTTGAACCTTGAGACTCCAAAAGCAGCCTACGATTGATAGCACATACGGCATTGTAATGCTCACTATAGATGGCTAATCGCTAAATACTGTCAAGTCCCTCCTTCGTTTGGAAGATTACTCACTTACGAACTAGTTTGCACATGTGGTGGCAGAATCTAACTATTTCCGTTTACCCAGCTTCACTGCGATATAGATTCATTAACTCTTACGTACTCAGTCAATCCTGGGCCAATTGCTAAAAGGCGCACTGAAGTTTAGGACCCTCAGGTCCACATTAAATTGCAAAACGCCATCGTGTACGCGACCTACCATGAAGCCTACGGCCTCTTTTGGGATCTCTAGTGCATCTTATCTTCGCTTGATGCTCTTCCGGCAAGAGAACAACGTGTCGAGTCTGCCGTGTTGTATAAGCTTAGCATACCCATCCATTATCTCATACGTAGTGGTAATGACATCATTTTTCAAATCGTGAGCATTATCCAAGTTTTTAAAAATTCGCAGGCCTTAGAACCGTTCCTGTCCGCCTCTGGTATCATTTCGCCTGAGTGCTTTTTAATCAGATTCGTCAAGCTTTGTTCTGGCCTCTGCTTGCTTTTGAAGAAATTGGTCTTATTATTTTCTAACTGGCGGATTGATGGAAGTACACAATGCAATGACTGATCAATAAATAGCCTGATGGATATTTGATGCGTCCATGCTCTTGTAAAACGATGGTAGAGATTAGAAGAAAACTGTATAGCGTACTAAAAATTCAAATATAGCCCTTGATCTAACTGGTATTTACCTATGACAACAGGCTGCCATCTGCCCAACCAACTTATAACGAAATGCATCGATACAACATCGAGAATGGAGGGTTTCCCGGAAACATTAAAAATTGAATTTCTTTCGGGCATAGTTCAACGCTGGACATATATTTTCTGTGGCTCGTGATATGGTTGTAGCTTTGGTTATTACATAAATTAGCGAATGTTCTTTCATTTTTTTCTATCGACGAATATGCCAATAGATTAGAAGCAAAAATATTGAAATTTCGCATTTATAAAACGTATTTTGAAGTAAGAAACCATATTTTTGTTTGTCGCGGATTTGTTTCTACAGT
Organism: Armigeres subalbatus; assembly: GCF_024139115.2. Classification (NCBI taxonomy): domain Eukaryota; kingdom Metazoa; phylum Arthropoda; class Insecta; order Diptera; family Culicidae; genus Armigeres; species Armigeres subalbatus. Next base: position 249,889,165 of record NC_085139.1, on the reverse strand, counting down.
CGCGGATTTCAATTTGCCAGTCGCGAATTTCGCGGATTGAAATTCGACTAGTTTGTAACAGCCCTGGGTTTATGGCTAAAGTGCCGAAAGCAAGCGCGCCAGTCAGCAAAAACGGATGTTCACAAGATGATCGTCCATTGGGGGAGCACTTGTTCTGATGATGGATGCATTTAAACTTGTTCTACACCGCTGTGCGATCCCCGACACAACATGAGCGAGAAAAAAGCGAGAAACATCACATCTCGGTGGGGGCTGCATATCCGATTCTGTTTTTTCGCACTTGTATTGTATTATTTATACACAAGTATGATAAATTTGTTATCATGGCTGGTCATGATTCGGAACAGTTTTGGCCTTTCTTTATCATTGTTCGTTATCTATTGAGAGCGATTTCTGCAAAACCTGGCTGAGGATCTACGCTAATCTGAACTCCAGTTCCGTGGGCTAGCTTTATATTACAGCGGGAGCAAATCAAATTCGATTGATAATAAACATAAATCTTTCGAACGCAGATATACGACTGCAGGACGCCATCAGTGATACTTATTATTTAGTGTTTCAACCATTCCCGAAAAGAAAACCTAGTCCATTAAAGTAAAAACGCCAATTTATTTGTATATTTTTCTTAATTAACAGGGATTTGTCGCTCGCCCTGTCAAAAACGCCGATGGCACACTCAACCTTATGACGTGGGAATGTGCGATCCCAGGAAAGAAGGGAGTAAGTATTTTTTCCGCTCTAACCTTCAGTAGAACCCTTCTGACACCATTTCCTCTCCTTATCTCACAGACCCCATGGGAGGGTGGCCTCTACAAGCTGCGTATGATCTTCAAGGATGACTATCCAACCAGCCCGCCAAAGTGTAAGTTCGAACCGCCGCTGTTCCACCCGAACGTGTACCCATCGGGCACCGTTTGTCTGTCGCTGCTGGACGAGGAGAAGGATTGGCGTCCGGCGATCACGATCAAGCAGATTCTTCTCGGTATTCAGGACTTGCTCAACGAGCCCAACATCAAGGATCCCGCTCAAGCGGAAGCGTACACTATCTATTGGTGAGTATACATTCCCGTGCGTTGAACCGTGACTAGGAAGGTAACGTGCGCGCCCTCTCTTTACAGTCAAAACCGTTTGGAGTACGAGAAACGTGTCCGGGCACAGGCCAGGGCCATGGCCGCCGCTGAGTAAGTTGTATCATTTTTTACCGTTTAAGCTAGTGTGTGACGAACTGAGACAGTAAGAAAATCGACTAAATTTAAACTTAGACCGCGTGTTGCTAAAGGGGGTAATTCGACGTGTACTTTGCTGGAGACCGCGGGTCACAGGAACGGTGACCGGCTTGAGTGAAAGATAGACAATTGAGGCGGGGGTGTTCTTGAAATTTGAACCAACATCAACCATACAAAAGAAAAGAAAAGGAAGCATAACATACTGATTACCTATACCCTACATGATAATCTTTCCACGTATCTCAAAACGCAAGAAAAAAAAAATAACGGAGAATACCCAGAAACCTGCAGATAAATTTATTCATTATTGTAGATCTAAGCCATTTTTTTTAATTATTTAAAATTGCGAAGAAACAAACAAACGGAATATCCATTACAAGAAAGGTCAATAAATATGCAAGCCGAAAATAATTCATTCTCTCAACCAACTCGCCTGGTGCAGAACAAATCTCGATCAGCTTATTCTTCAATAGAGAAATTGTCCTTGGGATACAGCTTTTGGGATATCTTGTTAAAATAAAAAAAAATAATAGACATTTTTTTATAAAAGCAAAATCGATTCTTCGTTTTCGTCAAATTAAATAAAAACCTTATAGTGAATACTGAGAGTAAATTATTACACATTAGAGTCTAAATCGCTCAACTGGCCCTTAAAGCACACTTCTCTGACGGCTTTCTCCAAGAGGGATGGATTTTGCCTCACAAGTAGAACATTCCACATATCGTCTTCTTCGGTGGTGTCCATTGATTGCGTATTGTCCCAATTTGGGAAACCCTCCGCCCTTCTGTCCGGTCTTAGCATCACTTGGGTCAGATCCTCCTCCGTTTCGCAGTGCGTTATCAGCGGAGAAAATACCGTCATTGCCAGCGTCCACAACCGGGGGTCGTGCATCTTCTTCTGGGCCCAGTACTTGATGATGTCGAATCGTCGATCATCGGCGTCGCACCGTTCCTGGTGTTGGATTTCCCGGATTAAATCCTCCATGGACAACTCTGAGGATCCTTCCCCAAGCATCTCCGTCAAGTAGGCATTCATGCTAAAATCGCCCGATGACTGCGTGGATGTGCATGAGGGGGCCCTATTGTCATGTTTTGGCTCTTCGTCGCCAGTCATGGTGTAGATCGATAACAGGAATGTGACGATTTTTTCTTTCATGTTGTGATCGAACAGCTTGGATCCGCGGAAGTTCAATCGGGGGTCCATAAACAGAGCGGCTCTGTACGGCGCTAGATCAAGCAACATCTTCTGGCGAGTTTCTAGGTGGCTGAGAAGACTATCTTTGAATCGATTGATGTCTAAGCAGCGTATTCTTCCGTACGCTAGGAGACATTGCAAGTGGAAATCGCTTAGTCCGCAGTTTCCGATCCAGGACGCACATTCATATAAAGGTTCAAAGGCCAACACAAACTCTTCGATAAAATCCCATTGCAAATTCAGTGTGTATCCCGGATGTTTCGTACAGAAGTATTCGTAGAACGGTCGGTCATCCCGCAGTGCTTTCATCATCAAATAGGTTCCGAAACCGTAAAAATTCCGATCGGGAATCGGAGGGTAACGGATCATTTTGGCTTGAAAGAACGGTTTGTACACATCGTAACGAAATTTCTTCATAGTTTCAATCAACACATCGATGGTTTCCGCATACTCCTGAGTAACTTCCGTGGCCACCATACTGAGCAGGTGTAAGCCACACTGCAGAACATTCACTTCATTAAGCGTGGCGTTGTATTGTCCCAAGACTTCGACAAACTTCGAATCATCTACGTCCGCATTCTGCTGCAGATGTTCTGGTTCACCATCCGTAGGACGCTGGGGCAAATAAATCCTGCCGTGATCGATCGACATTGTGTAGATTTGCCACTGCTCCAGGCCCCACCGTTCCTTTATTTTATTCACCTTGTCCTCGAAGTCGATGCACGTATTGGTTTCGTCCAAAACAATGGCACCTACGGAAAGGATTGGGGTAGATCTTCTCGCTATGTCAAGCACTGCCGAACCCTACACCCCCTGACCGTGCTTACCTAACGCTTGCTTGCTGATGTGACCGTTCTTCATGTACGTACAGGATACCTGCACCATATACTGTCCGCTCTTGCCCATAACCCCGTGCAGTTGAAGCGCCACCATCCTGCCACGCAAATCCTCGCGCACCAAATCTTGCATCCGCTCCGCCAGCTTATATACAACGGATCGAATTTTTAGCTCGTCCATGGTTATCTTCAGTGCCTCCAGGTGCGGACTAATGATGTCCTGCATTCCTTCCCAAGATACGCACTCGAATGGCAGTCCGTGCGTGGTGACCAGCCGAATTAGGCCGCACATGAACCGGAATCTGCTCACTTTGGCCGGCACCTGCACCAAAGAGGGATCGTTCCGTTTTAGAGTCGGTCGACTGTTGCCCTGATCCATGCGGCCCAAGTCCAGCCTTTCGTAGTCCTGGACGTGATTGGTTAGTACGTGGCGCACAAAATTGTTCGCCACGAGCTTATGCAACGGATGGGTGTAGGTGCAGTTATCGCCCAAGCCACAGACGTAGCCCTGAGGGGTTTGCTTCACAAACGACAACACTCTGGCTTTGATCGTGGTCTTAGGTTGGTAAACTTCTCTCCAATTGCCTTTTCTATTTTCCAGCAGCTTTTCCCCCAGGAGAGCATTATAGACATTCAGGTGGAACGTTTTGATGTGACGAGCAAATTTCTTGAGCATGAACTTGTTCAGAGGCTGACTGTATTTGCAATTCAGAGCAGCGGTGCATTTGTACGCTTCGTCGGTTTTTTTGGTGATCGAAAGTACTTTATGCTTCAGGTCGACTAAGCTCAATCCATCCATATTGAAGTCACTAAATGATAAAACGTATGCTTTGTATACATCTTTCATTATAAATCAATATTACTATCGGCATTTTGCTTACCTTTTTCAATATTTTTACTGCACAGATTTACAATTCATTTAGATTTTTCTTCACATCAATGTTCTTAAAGTGGAAAGTCAACAAAATTAGCAAAACATCCGCGGAACAGAACCAAAATATTTACGAAATCGCGGCTCGAGCCGAGCGAGACCGGGCCGAATGAATAGGCCTTTTTTCTTTCGATGACATATTTCTAGAGTGCTGTTTGAATCGGTCCTAACGAACAAAAAAACAACATTCTATCCACTCCATGAATCGCATACCAGTCCTATTTGCATTTCCGACAAAACGGGACAGATTTGCGATTTGGGCGTAACTTATTTTGTAAATAAACATTGTTTATGAATTCCTTTTAAAATACTAATAGTAAGTACTACAGTCGCGATTCGCTGGTTGGGCCACGACCTCGGCCCAACTAACGAATTTGGTTTTTTAGTTGGGTCAACTGACAGCCATTTGAACACGTGTATTTCGACTTGAACATCACAAATGATGTCCAGTGACGCCCAATCCCGTTTTCCGTGTTTACATTGAATTTTGACGTATGGTTGCTTTTTAGTTGGGCCATGGCCCAACCAGCGGAGGCCCAACTAAAAAGTGACCCAAGTATTAAAATCCCAACCAGCGAATCCCGACTGTACTAAATAGTAAGTACTACTAAAATAGTACTTTTCTCCAAAACTAATTCCCTTATCTGATAGGTGAATCAAGGGAGACGACACAAGACATTTCTAAAAAAAAGTTCATACTTTTCATCGGATTTTTGGTAATACGCAGTATACCGCTGCCGATCCGACAAATGTATGCCGATATACAAATAATGGTATCGAGGTTTCTCTCGTTAATCCGACTGTCAAATCCACACAAATGAACCAAAACAAAATCACAGCACAAATTTGAAAACTGACACCATAATGTGTTTTATTGGGTGTTGATACTTTTAAATCCGGAAAATTCCGAATTAACGAGATCCGGACTAACGAGTCGTAATATAGTGAGGTCCAGATAAGCCCGGGATACTGTATTTGTTCCGAAACATTACTTTCAGGGTCTTAGATGCAGAGGCGTCGCGTGGTCAATTCTTCAACCTGTGCACCGAGCAGTGTATTTCGGTTTTCAGTTGTTTGATGTAGCTGTCAATGTATCACCATTAAAATTACGAGTAAGCACGCGCCGGTGATACTTTTTTTTAAATTATATTTGTTGTAGAAAAAAAGTTAAGCATTCCATAATGTAAATTATGATGAGTTGATAATTGTTCGTGCTTCCCAAAATTAAATATTTTGAGAAAAAACCTGACCTGAAAAAGGGACCTGAAATGACACATCCAATATGAACGATCTATCTTCAACCGTGTTTCCCATATGTTTCGTCTATCTGCTTCTAAGCTACATCTAATTTATCGAATTAAGCTCAAACTAAACTTAAAGTGAAAGTGGGTTTAATTGAAAAACAAACTAATCTGGGGAATCATAATGCTTTTCAATATGACATATAAGACAGCTATTCAATGAAACGGTATCTTTTAATTTTAATTCAAGTTATTTCGTAGAATGAGACAAGTCTTAATAATTATGTGTTCATAAAATTGAAATATATTAAGAATGATTAGACAGGTAATACACATTTGTAATTAGCATGTCATACATATCAGAAAAATGGGGTCTCTACAATAAATTATACAGATATGTTCCGTTTTTATCAACACGGTCCGTGAGTTTCAGTTGATAAAATCGGAACAGTGGTAAAATCGGAATAAGCCTTTCGCCATACTGATTTGAGAAAGTTAACTCCTAGTGTGCCGCTGTAAACACGCTCAAAGCAGGCATATATTTATATCTTATGATCACATAAATATTTTTGGGCATATATCTCAGCTTAGGACAATTTTTTTGTAGACATATTTCTTGTTCTAGGAAAGGATGTGACAACTCAATTGAGACTGCCTTGTTGTTTTTAGTCGGTTGCTCTGACGAGGGGGTCGCCAGTGCAGCCAAAGTAATTTGGTACAGAATCTTCTAAATATCATGTATCAAAACTTGATGTTTTTCTTCTTGTTCCATCCATTATTTATGTAAGAGAAGCGAAAGACTAACAGTGAGAATTTTTCGCTACTGAAAAATTACTTTGAGATCGAAAACGACGGAAAGGTGAATTATAATGATTAAAATCAACAGTTTTAAACCTTTACAACCCTTGAGAATAATTTATATGGCGTTTGCAGTTCAATATAAATTTACTTTACTAAAATTGGAACTCAAACATTTACGTATTTTGCTTAATACCAACTTTACAAACCTACAACACGGCCAAGCAAACAACATGCTGCCCTACGAAAAACGCGCCGCCACCAATCGAAATAATCGATTGTCATTTTCAAGCAATCAGCAACCGGTACGAGTGTGACAGCAAATCGGTACGATTTTTATTGACTACTTGGCACATCCTATCTTAGTTCTTGATGCATTCGAGGATATGTACTCCATTATAGTTTGGACGGCCTAAAACATCCGAAAAAGTATTTCAACGACTTTTCAGTTATATCAGAACGCTACATAACAGTGTAATCCTTCGTCCTGAAGTAATAAAGGACAAACAAACCCGCATCTTATCACTTTTATTTCGATGAAGTCGGTGAAAAGAATCCTCTCTTGTCAGTTACGGTCTTATAACCGTTAGTGCTTGAAATATTATAAATACAACATTTAACCAAAAGCTAACCCAAGTTAGTTTATTTTAAAGGCTAAATCTCTAAAAAAATTATTGAATTTTCTTGTTGATAAAAATGGAATAATTTTGTTGACGAAATCGGAGCGTGACAAAATCGGAGTGTGATAAAATCGAAACATATCTGTAATCTAAACGTTACTCAATTATTAATTATTCTATTTTAGTTTATTTCTCATACACACAAAAAAAAATCGTTGGTAAAATTAAAAGAAACGTTGGTAAAGTTAAGAAAATTAGTTAGTGATTTTCAGTAGAAAGTATAGAATTGTTAAATCTACCAATGCAAAAAATGTCACCTCGGCAAGACGTTTGACAGGAGCAACATTTTCAAAATAACATTTTCCTTTCAAAATGAATAGTGAATTTTACAATTGAATCAACCCGTGATACTTTTAAAACGACTAGTTGTATTCACTCTCAATTTCACAGGCGTATTTTAAATTTTAAATTGCCAAATTAAAAACAAAAACATTAAGAATTTGTAATTTTGTTTCTATTTTATTATCATTTTAATCATTATTCGGCATACTTCCTATACTGTTTACATCTTTTTAAAATCAGAGTTGCGTTTCGGAATGATGGCGGCCAATTTCTTGTTGGTGCCATAAGTTGTTCGGCGTTCCGACGGGATTTCGTCGTGAAATCTCTATCTTCTGTCGCTGTCGGATGTGATCTTAGTAACAGCTAACAGCTTGGATCTGAGAACAAAATTAAATATGAACGTCTTGAATTTTTCTAAATCACTATCAGTATGATGAAAACTCACGAAAAGAAAACGCAGTCATGCCAAATGTAACGTCGAGTACTGATAGCCGGACACTCGATAGAAGTTAGGTGCTTGGTTATATTTTTTGCGGCCAGTGAACATCTACGACGATCTATAATAAAAGAAAATAAATACCATGAAGTTTACATTGCAAAGTCGAGCGTCTTGAAATATTTGCCTATTTACATTCATTTCGTCGAAGGAAGGTCCTGAATCTTGAAGCACTTGATTTTCTCTTGAAACGCCGTGAGTTATTTTTCGAGCCGACGTGTTGACAGCACGTTTGGTTGCCAGAGTATTTTTCATCCATATCCAGTGTTGCCAAACCAAGAGAATGAAAAGATTTAATTTAAGAAATTTTTACCCCTTAGTTCAAAAATTTCCGCATTCAAAAGTACAACGTTTCATTGACAAAAAATCTTTGAAATAGAAAGTTTTGTTCTCAGAGTAAATGTTTCGTTACTCAAAACTACAAGTAATGAACAACTTTCAAATTGAAAGTGCGACATTCTCAAAAGCACAATTTTTTTTCTCTCTGTGTATGAATCTTTTTTTCCGAAGGGCTGTTTTCATACCACGTGGACAGATGTCGAACAATTTTTGATGTGTACTTCCCTACATCAGCGTACACATCTGATCATGCAGTTTATCATTAATTTGTGTAAACCATGGACATTTTCCCTACCTCTCTACCCGCTAAGTTGTCCACATGATATACGAATAGCCTTTGGATATTGGATTTGACGAAAAAAATCATCATGAGCCATAATCCCCATCAATTTGAAATATTAAAAGCTTGTGGTCCAATGTGCTTATTCAAAACCGGACTTTCGCCATGATGGAACTTGAGAGAGCAAAAAATTCATTTAATCACCGCCTCTTTTCTTTTTTCTATTTTGTTCCGATTGCGCGCTCTTCAACCAAACGCACATGCGCTGTTGGAAGCGGTATGGGTTACCTACTCGGTAGGCACCAAACCGATGTGCTTTTCTGCATCGGCACCAAACCGTGCACTGCAAACGATGAACGCTTTGGCTACCTATAAATCGCCGATTGCGGTTAAAGCGGATGACCTACACATACAAAATAATGCGTGTATGATGCATGGCAAACCGTTCTCTGCTGAAAGTGCACGTGTTGGACAACATGTGGCGGTGCGTCGTCGTTTCGGTATCGTGGAGTAAAATATAACGCGCCCCCATCGTGGCATTTCGGTTGCCTCATATCACGTGTCGCCTGTAAAAATTCCGTGCATATTTTACGATTACTTCTACTCAATCGTTAAATATGTACTAAACATATGACAAATGCACATAATCCAAGTATTTGTATAAGAATGACAAGAAATCTATTGAGAGTTTAAATGTTAGGGACAAATAGCTACCTGTGCAGTGCACAGGTTGCACATGCGGACGCGACGCCTCTGCTTAGATGAAAATAGCATGAGTTGGATTGTCTTTCATGAGATTAAAAATGCTTAGAAACGCCGTTTCATTTCATTTATTTAGTTTACATCTAAACAAATAACACTGAATCAACAATTTGACGCCACAATACACGGGTCGACGCCGCATCTCTCCATCCTCGAATGCGCCCCACGCTCGCCAAGTCGTTTTACACCTGGTCTGCCCACCTCGCTCGCTGTGCTCCACCTCCACCATCTCGTACCTGCCGGATCGGAAGCGAACACCATCTTTGCCGGGCATCATCTTTGTCCGGCATTCTTGCAACATGCCATGCTCATCGTACCCTTCCGGCTTTAGCTACCTTATGGATACTGGGTTCGCCGTAGAGCTGGGCGAGCCCGTGGTTCATTCTTCGCCGCTACACATCGTCTTCTTGCACACCGCCAAAGATGGTCCTAATCACCCGTCTCTCGAATACTCCGAGTGCTTGCAAGTCCTCCTCGAGCATTGTCGACTTTCGAGTCAAGTACGAGACACTGAAGATGACTTTACTGTTGAGGTCGAAATACGTATCTGTCAAGGTACAATCAAGTGGTGGAATTTAATAGACTAACGCAAAATGAACTCCCCCAAGAAATTATGACGTTTGAGCGGGTCGCATAATGAACGCAAAATGAACTTTTGTTCGTGAAGACAACCCGCTCAAATGTCAAAATCCATCGGGTGAGTGAATTCGATGAACCCCTGCATAAGTCTATGGGAAGGTACAAACTCGTCTTATGACAAGTTACTGGATCTGTTGAAAATCGTACCCCGGCTGTTACACCCGGGGGCCTGATCTTTTGGTTGTGTTTTCGTAGTATAGATTCAGTCTCTTTTCTTCTGCTCTTCGTTTATGGAACTGTCAGTGTGGATCGCACCTATCTCTTTTCTTCTCGTGATTATCCTTACGGCTGTCAGTGCGAAATTTCCAATGTTGGCTAAAAAACAAACTGTGGTGAAGGTATACAAGTGTCAGTCCCGTGGTTACACCCGGCTCTCCGCATGACACTTCTACTGCCGTAATCTGGCAAAGTAACGTATACGCCATTTTCCAAAAACGGTGTTAAGGCTCCCCCAAACACACGCGATGCGACAATCGCTACGCGATTCTATCGCTTGGCGACAGCGATTCTATCACCGTTGATATGGAAGTGACCAAACGATAGAAACGCGGCGACTAGCTGTTGCCGTCGCGGCGATTCAATCGCTTAGGTCTGGGGAGCCTCCTTATATACAACGGATCGGCAAATAGAAACGATGAATAAAATATTTTGTCGCTTTGGGCTTGCCGCCGGCGCAAAATTGAATTTGCGAAAAACGGTTTCAGTGAACGTTGGCGTTTTCGAAGATAACGAAATTTGTACCCAGTGGCTACAAACAGTCAACGTAGTCAAAATTCTGGGCGTTACCTTCGCCAACTCGATTAGGCTGATGACTACACTCAACTGGGATGCGCTGGCGGGCAAGTTTTCACAGCAAATGTGGCTGCAGTCCTTGCGCTCACTAACTCTTCACCAGAGGGTGATTATGCTGAACACGTTTGGATCATCGAGACTGTGGTACCTTTCATCTGTACTGCCTCCGATTGGTGTCCACACAGCGAAAATAACAGCAACGATGGGGACGTTCCTGTGGAGAGGAATGCCTGCGCGCGTTTCCATTTTGCAGCTGGTACGCAAGAAGGAGCACGGCGGTTCAAACTTGCATGTTTTGGCATGCAAAAGCCGTCTGGCCACCAACAGACACTTGAAAGAGATCGATCCTTATTATAAATCCCTTCTATTCCACGCAATTCCCCGTCCCGCAATTTCTATTGACAATCCTGACCTAAAATCGATCCTATCAAATTTATCCCAAATTCCCCACCATATCCAACAAAACCCTTCCGCCGATCTGATCCACCGGCACTTCGTCCAGCAAAGCGAACTGCCAAAGGTGGAACGAAACAGTCCAGCGCTTGACTGGCCACGCGCGTGGCGAAATATTGGGATGAAAGAGCTTTCCTCATCGCAGCGATCCCAACTTTACCTGCTGGTAATGGGAAAATCGAACATTGGAAGCTTCTGCACGTGATGCAACGGGTGGCGGACGAGAACTGTCAACACTGTGACATACAGGTACCTGAAACGCTCCAGCACAAGTTCTGTAGCTGCACTCGTGTCGGCCCGGCCTGGACGGTCCTACAGCAGAGGCTAGCCGGCTACACGAATGGTTGGAGGCGACTGTCGTTCGAGGACCTCATGAGACCTGTTTTGCCAGGAATTGGAAGAGCTGCGCGAGTGGAAATTCTCCGCTTGTTTGTGAAGTACATCGGCTTTGTTAACGAGTGTAACGATAGAATTGATGTAGATGCTTTAATGTTCCAATTAGATTTAAATTGATTTGAAAACGCTGAACTACAATTGTAAAAACTGTACATATAATGACAAAATAAAACTGAATTTTAACCACAAAAAAAAATTATATTGAACTTTTGTTTCATTGGTGTTTTTCTTGTAGATTAGTTTTGTGGATTTTCAAAAGCATACACTACTAAAAATCCACACATATTTATTGGCAAAAATCCATAGATTTAACTTATGATGTATATCAGCGCACACATAACCATTCTCCACGCGAACTACTAATAAAATATATATCCAAATAAACTTTATGTGTGGTCTCGAATTAGCAATTATTTAATTTATGTGTAGTTCTATATCGATTATATTAGGTTGAAGCTATTGCAAAAATTTATAACGGGGACACATAATATATCTTATATAGATATTTTTGGAAGTGTACACAAAAGTTGAAAACCATATTTGATTGAATTTGGAGGCTCAATACAAAGAATTTGAGATGAAGAGAAATAAATTTGATTATTTGGAGATTGGAATTAAAGATACATTCAGAATATTGATTTGGAAAGTCGATAATACTTTTATAGATTAAATTTTTTAATTTATATTAGGGATTTGACTATAATAGGTAAAACAGATCAAAAACCAATTATATTTTCGGTTTGGTATATGGAGATTGCGTACCACGGTATTACTTCATAATTACTTCTATTGAATATGTAGATTGGAATTGGAGGCTCGCATTTTCCGATTTGAGATACGCGAGAATTAATTTAAAGTTTATATTTGAAACTTTTTTTTATGGAGATTAGTTTTGAAGATAAGTTTTACGCATTAAAATTTTAAATTACATTTGGAGTTTTGCTGGGATTGTAGAACGGATGTGAAAAATAGGCTTAGAAGTGGATATGGAAATAGATTAAAACATTTTATTTGGAGATTCGAAAATTGCATCTGAATATTAAATTTTGAAATCCGTGGTCGGTCTTTGGTATTTTATTTGACGGTTTCGGTCATCTAATGCAACCTCTCTTTTCAGCCAATGCCGGCCGAATGCTGCTGCTGTTGTTGCTTGACACTTCAGCAAGCAGAGGGCGGTGCCACCCGCTTACCCGCTGCTGAAGTGGAGATCTCTTCCTCCAAGTGGTGCTCCTGGTTGTCCCCCTCGACGCTCCGGAAGACAGAGGGCGGTGCCACCCGCTTGCCCATCTACCGGAGCGGAGCTGCTGCTGCCGCTGCCGTCAATGCTCAGTTGCATCTGCCAAAAATATATAATTAGTAGTAAAATTCTTCTTTATTTACACATTTTTTGTTCTACAATTATTTTTAACATGTACAGTGATCGGCCGGCTTGGCCCTCCAACTTCAATTTTAATTATTATTATTATTATTATTATTTTTATGTTTCTACTTAATTTTTAAAATATAATGTATCATGACGGCCTTCAGGAGGCGCTAGTGTGTTTTTTAAAATTTGATAACCTAACTACTATGTACACTAATATTTACAATAAAAATTTGATAACCTAGATTGGAACTAGCGCCCTAAGCGCTTCTTGGTCCGAGTGCAAGCAACGGACCCTAAACTTTTCTTTACACTCACCAAAGCGTTCATGTAAGGTTTTTATCCCGGCCACACGGTGGACCTCGGATGTTCTTGTTCTGGGGTGTTGAGGATCATCCTCAGGAATTTGTTTTGGACCCGTTGAAGTTTGAGATGGTGGGTTTCAGCACAGCTCTCCCAGTCCGGCATGCCATACTGGATCATAGGGAGAATGATTTGCTTGTAGACAGCAAGCTTATTTTTCAGGGACAATGACGACCGACGGTTGATCAAAGGGTACAGTAGTTTCAACAAGACGTTACACTTTGTCACCGTCTTTTCAACCTGTTGCCTGAAAATAAGCTTGCTGTCGAGGGTCAAGCCAAGGTAGTCGGCCTCATTGGCCCATTCCATAGTCGTGCCATTAAGGATGATTTTACAGTTCCCAGCCGGAACAAGTTTAGGGAATTTAGAGTGGGGGAAATGATGACCTGGGTCTTCGCCGCGTTGATACAGATCTTCCAGCTGGTGAGGTACTCTGTCAGGGCATCCAGTTCTCGTTGGAGTTTTGCCACTAGCGCTCTGATCACTCTACCGTTGTAGACGATGGATGTGTCATCTGCGAACAGAGACAGAATGCCGCCTTCTGGAGGTTCTGGCATGTCGGAGGTGAACAGATTGAAAAGCACGGGCCCGAGGATACTGCCCTGGGGAACGCCTGCGACGATGTTGTGCGCATTGGAACTCGCTCCGCTGATTGAGACCCGGAATGTCCTTGCCGACAGGTAATTGTTGATGATTTTCACCAGGTAGCTGGGAAGATTGTAGCGTTGTAGTTTGTACACCAGGCCATCATGCCATACATTGTCAAATGCCTTCTCGACATCGAGTAAGGCCATGGCGGATGTTTTCGAGACAAACTTGTTCCGTCTGAGGACGTTGGTAACTCGGGTCAGTTGGTGGACGGTTGACCAACCGCGTCGGAAACCAAACTGTTCCTCGAGCAAGATGTTGAGATTTTCGGCAGACTCAAGTAACCGGTGATGAATAGCTTTTTCGAATAGCTTGGATAATCCTGAGAGAAGGCTGATGGGACGATAGCTTTTGGGTGAGGAAGGATCCTTCCCAGGCTTCCGGATGGGGATGACTTTCGCTGACTTCCAGGCCGATGGGAAGTAGCTGAGCCGGAGACACTGATTGAAGATCAACGAGAGGCAGGCTTGACAAAACTCCTCACCCTCGCTAGAGTCAAATAAAATCATCATCAGCAAAATGCTGCCTTCGCATCCTCACAATTGAGTGGAAGCGTAAAAAAGCAGAGGTACAAAAACGCAGAGTGAGGAAAAGCAAAATAAAAACCAGAGCTTAAAATATTCATCTTCATGAAGCAACTTCGGTCCGAATTTTGACAAACATCGCATGAATATTCAAAACATAGAATGACATAGTCAGACGACTACTCCACGAACTCATTCATTCGGCTGTCACTGAATGTGTTTACTATGTGCAGAAAAACATAATTAGCATTGTTTATGTTGATGTTTACCGCTGAAAGTGCCTCGCGGATGAAAATCGGATTCAGTCCTGTGTGATAAATCACTTTACTAATTTGAAATGTGTTTAGATTTCAGATAATTTATCAATTTGTAAAATGTGCATAAATATTCAATGACTAATAGTCAACTGAATATTGACTGTCCAGAGCCGACTATGAATGTGTCGGAAGTGAACTGACAAATGAAGAAAAATGGACTTCACTAAAAAAATTCGATTATTTTACACTCTGAAAAAACACATGTGAGTGAGGCGTCGGGCGAAAGAGCATTCATTGAGCCTCCGGAGCGACACTTTGTATATGAGAAAAATCTTAGAGGCTGTTTTGAGTGTGAGTGTAAGTGAGTGACGCACCACAAGAAAAAGATGAACAGATAGACTCGCTCTTGTTTTGCGACGCACAAGCTCGGGTTTAATGATGCACAATGTTGTGAGTTTTGATGCTTATTTCTGCTCCTCAAAAAAACTCTTGCTCTTGCTCATTTTCTACTCGGCGAGGAGTTTTTGGCAAGCCTGACGAGAGGTGCTCAAAGAACGGCGCACTCATGTGTTTGAGCTCGAGATTCAGGATGCTGTCGAAGCCTGGGGCCTTCATGTTCTTCGATGATTTGATATAGGCCCTCAATTCGCTGAGAAGTCGTTGGGAATCAGCATGCTCGTTGACGGCTGCTTCGTGTGGACTGACGATGTTCTGCCCAAGATTGTGTGAGCTGACGAAGTGACGACCTATTTCAGCGACCTTCTCTGCAGGAGTTATCAAGCGATCCTTAGAGCCATTATTGTCTAGTGGGATCAAAGGTGGAATGGGCCGAGGCTTGGATTTTAGTATTTTGGTCATTTTCCAGAACGGATTAGCATAATCTGGGAGAGTGCGGATCTTATTCGAGAAGTCGTTATTTTGAGGTCCACCATTCTGGCCTTGATAATTTTGTGATTCGATTGCAGCGTGCCTTAAGCTCAGGCAGTCCAGTACGCTGAAACTGCCTGCGAGTGACATTCCGCAATCGAATCAAATCTTTGGTGAGTGTATCGATGTTTAAGGAGTTGCTTGCCTGCCGAGCCGTCGGTACGTGTTGCTCTCGGGCCGCCGTGATCGCCTCCTCGATAGCGCACAGCTGGCGGTCGATACTTTCCGGCGTCTCCGGACGCACCTCGTAGTCGACGGTGTTATCGACGCACTGCTGGAACCGCTGCCAGTTCACTCGGTGGTAGTTCCGCCGTAACTGCTGGTGCCGATTAACCGAGGAGCCCAGTTCCACCGGATAGTGATCCGAACTGAGCTCCTGGTATACAACCGACTGCGAGACGTGGTCACTCAGGTTTGTTATGTAGAGGTCGAGCGTTGCGTGGGCACCGGACCGACTCAGCCGAGTGGGGGAATCCGGGCTCAGGATCGTGTAGTGGCCTTCCTCCATGTCGTTGCTCCAGATGGTGCCGTTTCGATTGCCGCGACTGTTGCCCCAGGCTTGATGTTTGGCATTCAAGTCGCCGGCAATGATATACTGGCCTTGCCTCCGCGTCAGCTTGACGATGTCCCTCCGAAGGGCAGCCGATGATCCATCGCCGGCTTTGGCTTGCGTTGGACAGTATGCCGCGATGAGCGCGATTGTGCCGGCGATTGGACATTCATTAGAAAATATATCGAGATTGAATAGTATAAAACAATTGAAAACCACTAGGTTCATCCAAATACATAATCTATGATTAGTCTTGTGTCTCCATTGCCCAATTTTTGAGTAAATTACGTTTACTAGGTGTAAACTGTGATATACTGCGAACTGAAATATTTTCTTTTTGGACATCAAATATATAATTTCGACATGGAAAATGCATATATTTTGGACAGAGTCATTTTCTCTTAATTTAAAAATGGCCACCTACAGATCTCAATGGTATGACTTACCTACACGTATCCACATTCATTTAAATGCATTTATTTGCTTAACTGACATAGATTAAACCAGAAATTAACATTGTTTCGCAATCTTAGCGATATCATTGAAAACAGCCTGAAAGTTGGCAATTAATGGTCCATCCATGTACTGTACATGGGGTGACCAATAAATGTGTGATGAATAAAAACCTAACTTCATTTTGGTCACTCCTTTCTCATCCGTCTCAAGTTCATGTTAAGCGATTGGAATATGTTAGTATCTCAATTACAATCAAACTTTGGCCGCAGGACCTCAAGATTGCCGTTTGAACCAATTTAAACGTGTTTCAGGTGCATGTTACGAAGAGTCCTATAATGCATGTTCTCCTGCATACTGGCGTCCTGCAGGCACTTTGGTAGATAGCTTTCGTCCGCTCGACGTGAAGGTGAAATCTCGAACGAAAATGACGAGCGCGCGCAAGACACGACTTTTTTTTTATGTACAGTCGTATCGAACGTCTACTGTACTTCATAGAGTTAAGTCGATTGGTATATGGCACTATGGGTCTTCAAACCTCCGATCAAAAATTCGATTTTGGAATGATCCTATAGCCTGTACGTATACTTACAGGGTGTTCAATAAGTTCGAATACAAATATTTGATCATTGTGTTTGTTAGCCCAATGTACATATTCTGTATTAGTATTGGTGTCAGCATTAGCGGTATATATACGCTATCGGATGTGTGTGGTGTTGACGACATATACGAATACAAGGTAAGTAACTTGGACCAATTCAAGACGTAATTCTCAAAATCTGGAACGAAATGCCCATGCAGATCGTGCGTGCCGCGTGGGATGGGTTTTAGAAACGTTTAAAGCTCGTGAAGAAGTACAAAATAGAGGTCATTCCAAAAGAAATGTTACAAACGTTCCTTATAAACAATACTTCCAATGAAATGCAACTGAGAAAAGAAATAATTTATTCTAAATTTTAAAACATTTTTGAAAGTGTATTCGAACTTATTGAACACCCTGTAGTGTACGAAAAAGGCAAAATATGGTGAGGTCGTTCTTTCTTATCTATTTAAAATATTCCATCAAACCGTACACACATGTTACTTTATTTTACGATAACTTTCATGGTCATTGATTACCGTTGCCTAAAGGCTGTTCTAGGTTATATTAAATACCTATAAATTTGCTTGGTTAAAACATGCTTTTGATGATTGGTGTGGTTGCCAATTTCTCCATCGGTTTGTTAGTGTTCTTCTGATTTAAATCTTAAAGAAGTTCTAAATGTGACACAATTGGGTTGTTGAGCAGAGAAAAATATGAGGTTTTTTATAGTTTAACATAAAGAGCATACTTTTCTGATCTCCAACATATTTTTATTTTGCTTGTAAACCTTTTATTTTTATTTTTGTATAGCAAACAATAAGCCATTTTAATCGATAGAATGACACTAACATTCATAGAATGACAGTTGGCCCATGCAGCATAAGAACAAATTTTTAGTCCCATATAAATTTAAAATCCAAATTAAAAATAGTTCCGGGGCTCCAAAAATTCTGAAAAATTGGAGTTAGGCTCAGTTTTTCATGCAGATTCAGAATATGTAAAAACATATATACCCCTAAACAACCCAATTGTTTAAAACGTGACGCCTGAATGAATCATTTCAAAGATCATAGGTCATGTTCATCTCCTTTACTCCCAACGCAGGTGCGTTTTATTGTTATAAAGTTATTTATAGAGTTTCATCAAATCTGGCACAGAGAGAAAATCTTATTTAATGTATGTTTAACATTTTCATTTTTCAGTTGTATCACCTTCCGAATAACATGTTCCAACTCCGCAGTCTAAACATAATATCCGACATCAATGTGAATAAAAATTATGCAAATTTTCTCTCAGAAATGCCTAAGATTTTCCTCGCAGTTCGATTACTACTCCGCCGCTGCTGCCACCGTTCATTCCGTTGTTATGGCCGTTACGGAACTCCTGATACTTGAGCGCTGCCGGAGGTTCCGACCGGTACCGACTGCTGCTGGTCGTTCGTACCTCGCTCGTCTCGATGGTTTGCATACCCCGGCCGTCCTTGGTGGGAACGGTCTTCTTGCTGAAATTTCTGACGGTGTTTGTTACCCCCGGGCGTTGCGGATCGTCCGAATTCTGCGTTATGCGGTAGCTTTCGTTGTGGTCGTCGGTGCTAGAGCTACCGCGGCGCACGATGCCAGCCGTGTCCTTGTTGATGGTGATGGGCGATCGGGACCCCAGCGAGGATTCCTGCTCCCGGCTGATGTACGTGTTGAGGTACTCCCGCGAGGGGCTTCCTGCGTGGCCGTTGTGCTGTGAGTCGCGGCCATTGGCCGGCGACGCGCTGCTACCATGCAGCGTACGGTAGAGCTCCGGAGCCCGGTTCTGGAGGTTTTTGAGGAAGACGTTCTTCTTGTTGGCGGAGTATTCGTTGTAGTACTCGGTACGCGACTGCACTCGTTCGTCTTCGTAGAGGGGACTCTGCGTCAGATCCCGGGTGCTCCGGCTGATTAGATTGACGATGGAGGGACTCTTGAGCTGCATGGATTCGTTCTGGTGGCGGGAGGGCGTGTGCTGGAGATCGTCCAGATGGGAGTTGGATCGATAGAAGGAGTTGTAGTTGTTCCTGGTGATCTTCTCCAGATAGATTGGACTAGGATCGTTGGTTCCGTTGAGGCCGTGTACGTTAAAGGATTTGCTTCGGTTGAGTGCTTTGTAGGTTCGAGCGGGTTTGACCGGACCAGTGTTGGCCGGGGGTGACTGGGGTGAGGGACTGACGGTGTTGACGATAGACACGTTGATGGTGGACGAGTGAAGGGGTTTGGCTTTCTGTTTCTGCTCATAGAGTTTACGGGGCAGGGTTTGAGAGTTGTTGGAAGATTGCTGCATGTAGGATGAGGAGGAGGTGTGATGCTCATGGTGGCCGTTGGTCGACGTCGGGAGTCGATTGGTGCTTTTGCTATATCGACCAAGTGTTGTTGCCGTTGGAGGTGGTGGTTGACTATAGCTTCTGTAAGTAGGCAGAAAAGAATAAAATATTATTTAACTTAGTTGCATCACATAACTTGAGCTATAAGAGAGTAGAAAGTAATGAGACTTGTGATTTGATTGGTAGAGAATGATGGAAAAGAAGAGAATAATTAATATTTTTTCAACTAGATTCATTCCTACATAAGTTATGTGTTACATGTTTTTCATAAAATAGAAACCGGCGTTTGGACCCTTGAAACTTGTGGGAGGATACCAGTCTTCTATCCAGTGTTGGTAGAATCATGCTCAAGTCTCATTCACCGAAGCCTCATGCGTGAGCTGACTCGCTTACAATTCTGTATGGAGTTTTTCACGCAGAATCGCATCGTCTCGCTCATCCGCCGAAAAATGATTTCGCTCCAAAAAGTGTTAAAACCCAATCGAAGCGTATTTTATGTTTCTCATGGATTTATCATCCATTGTTTTAAGTAAAGAAAGTTGTTCCGATGAATTTCACGAACTAGAACACGCAAAAATTATGCAATGATGCAAATCGCGAGTCGAATCATGGACGATTCTCTGAGACATGAGTCGGGGGGTTTGTCTCGCGCTTGATTTGAATCATGGATGAGATTTGAGAATTTGAGCATTTACCAACACTGCTTCTATCCCAGAGCTTCCCAAACTTTTCGGACATGTGACCCACCTAGCAGAATCGCCTATTGCTTCCGATCCACCATGTACACACTGTATAATGTTTAGAAATTGGATAAAAATGAGTTCGCTTTAGATTTAACCCTTTCCCGCCCTTGACTTTTTTCAAAGATTTGAATAGGAAGGAATCATATTTGAGCAAAATGCTAGAACAAAAGTCATTTGGCATGGCTAAAATTAGTGGAAAACGAAAAAAAGTGTTTGATTGTAAATCAATAGTTAATTAAATTGTTTTCAATAATTTAACTATTTGTACTCAAAGCCAAATATTGCTTTTTGATGTTGAAACAATTCGATGAAGGTTAGGAGATGCAACATTTGATGGTGCTCTACAGACACCATGGGCGAGAGAAGGCTAGCAAATCATTATAAATTGCTTAGTTATTATTATAGCTTTATTAAAGAGGTTTTCAGCCGGAGACTGGTTCGCCTCTTAAATTGCTTAGTTGTTTTTACTAAAATCTCAACAATTTTTATTTTTATTTCGATTGAATTTGGATTGAATTCGGGTTGTAATTAGATTTGATTTGGATTGAACTTTGTATTGTATTTTCCAAAAACTCAGCAATTTTCGATTTTATTTTTGAGGCAATTGAATGAAGGCCATAAGCTTCGGATTGCGGATCCAAGAACTCATTGGAGTGGACGGATGTCAAAAATTTTCTCTTGCTAATTTTATCATTATTTTTTTAGTCAAAAGTGTCAATTTCAGCTATATGAAGAGTTTTCTTTGTGGAAAGTGACTGAAATGGAAAAAATAAAGAATGAATTGAAGTCTTAATCAAGCAACAATGAGAGAATGTGCAGATTGAGGATCAAAGGCCGGTTCTTCAGCTTCAGAATAATCAACGTCCGCTAGCCCACACTCTGGAAGCATTGATGATGATAAGGACGCATTCTACGCGCAGCTGGAACGTGAGTACGACAGCTGCCCAAGCCACGACGTCAAAATCATCATACGTGATTTGAACGCTCATGTTGGGCAAGAGGAGGAGTTTAGACTGATTATTAAAAAGTTTAGCGCCCACCGGCTGACGAACAAAAACGGCCTACGACTAATTGATTCCGCTGCCTCTAATATGGCCATTCGCAGCACCTACTTCCAACACAGATCACCACTGCAGACAGAATCATAAATGGATAAAGCAGCTGGTAAGGATGGTATCGGAGCTGAGTTCATCAAGATGGGCCCGGAAAAGCTGACCACTTGCCTGCACAAACTGGTAGTCAGAATCTGGGAAACTCGACAACTACCGGTGAAGTGAAAGGAAGGGGTCATATGCCCCATCTACAAAAAAAGGCTGGAGTGTGAAAGCTTTCGAGCGATCACTATCCTTAATGCTGCCTACAAAGTGATATCCCAGATCATCCTCCGTCATCAATCACCAATAGTGAATGAGTTCGTAGGAAGTTATCAAGCCGTCTCGGGTTTGTTGACGACCGCTCGACAATGGACCAGATCTTTACTGTACGGCAAATCCTTCAAAAATGACGTGAATACCATGTCCCAACCTCTATACGACAGTATAGACCGTGTAGAGCTATGGAAAATTATGGACAAGAACAGCTTACCAGAATGATCAAAGCAACGGTGGATGGTGTGCAAAACTGTGCGAAGATTTCGGGCGAACACTCCAGTTCGTTCGAATCAATTAGTCCCCACTAAGACAAGGTGATAGACTGTCGTGCCTGTTGTACAGCATTGCCGGGGTACGATTTTCAACAGATCCAGTCAATTTATTTGTTTCGCGGATGACATGGATATTGTCGGCCGAACATTTGCAAAGGTGGCAGAATTGTACACCCGCCTGAAACGTGAAGCAATAAGTTGGACTGGTGGTCAATGCATCAGAGACAAAGTACATGCTTGTGGGCGGAACCGAGCGCGACGGGGCCCGCCTGGGAAGCAGTGTTACGATAGACGAGGATACCTTCGAGGTGGTGGAGGAATTCGTTTACCTTAAATCTTTGCTAACGGCTGATAACAATGTTAGTCGTGAAATACGAGGCGCATCATCTGTGGAAGTCGGGCCTACTACGGGCTCCAGAAAAAAAATGCAGTCAAAAAAGATTTGCAACCGCACCAAATGTGTCATGTACAAACAAGACACTGATAAGACTGGTAGTCCTCTACGGACATGAAACATGGACGGACAATGCTCGAGGAGGACTTGCAAGCACTCGGAGTATTCGAGAGACGGGTGCTTAGGACCATCTTTGGCGGTGTGCAAGAAGACGGTGTGTGGCGGCGAAGAATGAACCACGAGCTCGCCCAGCTCTACGGCGAACCCAGTATCCAGAAGGTAGCTAAAGCCGGAAGGGTACGGTGAGCAGGGCATGTTGCAAGAAAGCCGGACAAAGATGGTGGCTGGCAAAGATGGTGTTCGCTTCAGATCCGGCTGTTATGAGGTGGGGGAGGCAGAGCACAGCTAGCGAGTTGGGCAGACCAGGTGCAAAACGACTTGGTGAGCGTGGAACCGTGTATTGTGGCGTCAAATTGTTGATTCAGTGTTATTTGTTTATATGTAGAGTAGAGTGGGGCAAGAGTGCGCGTGGGGTAAGAGTACGTTTTCGATTTTTTGAAGTAATAAAAAAAGATAAACTAGCAGCATTGCATCAGTTTGACAGGTATTCTGGCCAACTATTATCATGTGTAATTGTAAACGATTTGAATAAACAACAAGGGAGATATGGAGCTAGATACCTTTTGGTCATATTGCCAAAAACATTTGGATTTCCGCAACTAATACTTGATTACCCTATACACGTTCACCCAGGTGATCATAATACCAATTCGATACCCCATTGTATAGAGTACTTTATAGTACAGAACACCAATCCGGTTTGTTTTCCAAAAAGTCGAAACCATTACTTGAATAATTTTTGGGACTGTGGGGTAAAAGTACGCAGGAACCGGTGGGGCAAGAGTACGCATATGAATCTTCAAGTTATGATGTCAAACCCGTATCTCCGGCCGAAATAAGACTTCTTCCAAAGCGTAAAGATTCACAACTAAGAAAAAAGGGACAGAATTCGAAATTATCACAAGTTTTTAGGATAAGTTGAAGTAATTCGGTGTTAGAAAGGACTTAGCGAACAAAGCACTTAAGCGAAATAATGTATTAGAACTTGTTGTACACCTAAACATAGTACGAAAACACAATTTCATCTAAATGATAATTTCATTTAATCAAAAGAAACATTCATAAATTACGCAACGTTTAGCTGGGAGGGGTTGCGAGATGTGTGACGATCCATATATTTTTTAGAGGATTCATACAAATAGTGTAAGATAGGGGGGAGGGGTAATGAAATAGCCAAATTTTACGTTACGTGATTGGTGGACTTTATTTAAGGAAAATGCCTTTGTATACGCCAAGCGAAACCTGATATATATTTTTACATCCGTAGTTTTTTGTATATATAAAAAAACAATGGTTTTTCGTATGAAAGTGCACATTTTTAGGACCCCCTCCCCCTTTAAGAGTTACGTAATCTTTAAACATTCCCTAATATACTCTCATTAAACATCAATTAAATGTTATTAACTCTTATTTTTGTTAATATATACTTAAAGCACATGATTGGATAAATGCGTACTCTTACCCCACCCGATGCGCACTTTTACCCCACCGGTGGGGTAAGAGTGCGTTTTTCACTTGTCTTGCAGTAAGGGTTCTACTAAAACGAATCTCAATAATTTCAATATTTTTTCCACTGGGTAACATAAAGGAAGAGTATATGAATCATCGACACAGATTTGATATGCAGAAGATTGTTTCACAAGGGCCACATGATCGATTGAAAACTAAGTGCGTACTCTTGCCCCACTCTACTCTAAACTAAATAAATGAAAATGAAAAATGAATAAGGCTTAGAACAGCGGTTCTCAACCTTTTTTCTCGAGAGGTACCCCTTCGAACTTTTCAAGAAGGCTTCCAAGTTTCATGGAAGGACGTTTCAAAACCTCTTGGAAGGAGGTTTTAGAGCCTCTTGAAAGGAGGCTTCAGAGCCTCTTGAAAGAAGGCTTCCGAGCCTCTTGGAAGGAGGCTTCCGAGCCTCTTGAAAGGAGGCTTCCGAGCCTCTTGAAAGAAAGCTTCACAGCCTCTTGGACGCTGGCTTCCGAGCCTCTTAAAAGGAGGCTTCCGAGCCTCTTGGAAGGAGGCTTCCGAGCCTCTTGGAGGGAGGCTTCCGAGCCTCTTGGAAGGAGGCTTCCGAGCCTCTTGGAAGGATGTTTCAGAACCTCTTGGAAGGAGGCTTTAGAGCCTCTTGAAAGCAGGCTTTAGAGCCTCTTGGAAGGAGGTTTTAGAGCCTCTTGAAAGGACACTTCAGAACCTCTTGCAAGGAGGCTTCCGAGCCTCTTGATAGGAGGCTTCAGAATCTCTTGGAAGGAGGCTTTAAAGCCTCTTGAAAGAAGGCTTTAAAGCCTCTTGAAAGAAGGCTTCTGAGCCTCTTGGAAGAAGGCTTCCGAGCCTCTTGGAAGGAGGCTTCCGAGCCTCTTGGAAGGAGGCTTCCGAGCCTCTTGGAAGGATGCTTCAGGCACTGGCTAGACCGCTGCACTGGGTAATAACCAAGGTTTTGGAGGATGAGGTTCTGCCGTAGGAGTGGATGGAAGGTGTCGTGTGTCCCATCTACAAAAAGGGCGTGTTGCCGTGGGTAATTCCGACGGGCCTGAAAGGGTTAATAGCGTGAACGCGCATGATGAGCGATGTAGCAAACGCGTTCCGTTTGCTTGTTGCTCAATGTTGACACACATACATGAGGGAGCTAATTGAAGCAAAAGCGGTAGAAAAAGGAACGGCCATAACAGATTTGTTGATGGTTCTGTACAGAAGGAATGAAGAAAGATGGTTTTCTTTCTAGCGGAATGAAATGTGTATGATTGTATAATTGTGAAAGATTGAATGTAAGAATTTGTTGAGTATTGTGAATATTGTAGTGTAGTGTAGATGATGTATTTAATGTGTTATTTATAGATCATTGCTGTAACAAAGTCTTTGTATCGAAGTCCTTATTTCGTCATCGTATTGCATAAAGCATATTAACGTTCCTTGCCGTGAGTTTGTTCCTTGGTAGTTTGAAAATTTGTTTTTAATTGGAATTAATTGTATATATAGAATCGTCCGCTAGCCTATAGAGGTAGAGAGCAGAAAGAAGGCTAGTTGCTGTGGGAGAAAACTAGATTGTATGTTTATTGTATTGTTTATATGTTTAATTATTAATGTAAAATATACTTTTAGTTGAGTTCGTTCACCAACCCACTTGAGATCGTTTTCTTGCACCCGGAGGGTGTAACAGGGCGATAAGCTGGATTGTAGCAACTATCGCGCAATCACATTTCTGCACGCCGCCTACAAGGTACTCTTCCAAATTTTATGCCGCCGACTAACACCAATTGCAAGAAAGTTTGTGGGGCAGTACCAGGAGGGATTTATGGGTGAACGCTCTACCACAGACCAGGTATTCGCCGTACGACAGGTATTGCAGAAATGCCGCGAATACAACGTGCCCACACATCATCTATTTATCGACTTTAAAGCCGCATATGATACAATCGATCGGGACCAGCTATGGCAGCTAATGCACGAAAACGGATTTCCGGATAAACTGATACGGTTGATTAAGGCGACGATGGATCGGGTGATGTGCGTAGTTCGAGTTTCAGGGGAATTCCTGAGTCCCTTCAAAACGCGCAGAGGGTTACGGCAAGGTGATGGTCTTTCGTGCCTGCTATTCAACATCGCTTTGGAAGGGGTAATACGAAGAGCAGGGATTAACACGAGTGGTACAATTTTCAATAAGTCCGTCCAGCTATTTGGCTTCGCCGACGACATTGATATCATGGCACGTAACTTTGAGAGGATGGAGGAAGCCTACATCAGACTGAAGAGGGAAGCCAAGCGGATCGGACTAGTCATCAACACGTCGAAGACGAAGTACATGATAGGAAGAGGTTCAAGAGAAGACAATGTGAGCCACCCACCGCGAGTTTGCATCGGTGGTGACGAAATCGAGGTGGTAGAAGAATTTGTGTACTTGGGCTCACTGGTGACTGCCGAAAATGATACCAGCAGAGAAATTCGGAGACGCATAGTGGCTGGAAATCGTACATACTTTGGACTCCGCAAGACGCTCCGATCGATTAAAGTTCGCCGCCGTACCAAACTGACAATCTACAAAACGCTCATTAGACCGGTAGTCCTCTACGGATACGAGACCTGGATGATGCTCGTGGAGGATCAACCCGCACTCGGAGTTTTCGAAAGGAAAGTGCTGCGTACCATCTATGATGGGGTGCAGATGGCGGACGGTACGTGGAGGAGGCGAATGAACCACGAGATGCATCAGCTGTTGGGAGAACCATCCATCGTTCACACGAGAAAATCGGACAACTGCGGTGGGCCGGGCACGGAGCCAGAGTGTCGGACAATAACCCGGTGAAAATGGTTCTCGACAACGATCCGACGGGCACAAGAAGGCGAGGTGCGCAGCGGGCAAGGTGGATCGATCAAGTGGAAGATGACATGCGGACCCTCCGTAGACTGCGTGGTTGGCGACGTGTAGCCATGGACCGAGCTGAATGGAGAAGACTCTTATATACCGCACAGGCCATTTCGGCCTTAACCTGAATAAACAAAAAATCTTGTTCCAATTCTGACACTGTATACTGCCGTAATCTGAAAAAGTGACGTATACGCCATTTCCCAAAAATGGTGTTAACGAGTACTACTCATCAAGCTCTTTAACAGAAAAATGTAAAACATTCATGTTGTAAAATGGCTGTTACGTCACTTTTCCAGATTACGGCAGTATAGACACTTTGTATTACACACACTTTAGTTAAATGCTAGATTGGTCGACTATTAGCGCCTCTGTAGGAAGAATCGCATGAAACAATTGATAAGCGATGGACTTTATGGAAGTGTTACGTCTGTTTGTCTGTGGTGTTAGCCTCATAATATACAAAGCTAAAATGGTGACATGCCTTTGAAGCCTCACAGTTAATAACTATTAGAGTGGGGCGTCCTGGTCATTTTTTCAAATCAATGGTTTTTCGAAGCCATTCTGGGTCCTGAACAACTGTGCAGAATTTGGGACCCTTGCTTCCTTGCTTTCCGCATCGCGTTTGTAGTTTGTATGGAAATTAGTATGGGAGAACGTACATTTTTGAATTTCTACTACTGGAGGTTTCAGTTCATCGTAAACCAAGTGGCACATTGCGTTAAAGTATAACCCAAAGGATGTCGAAAAAGTTTGCTGAAGAAGGCACGTTGCTGGAACGTCTACGAAAAAAGTTATAACGCTTCGAAAATTGAGTGTTCAAACCGTATGCAAAAATTCGTTTATTTTGCCAGCACTGCCGAACTACGTAGACCAATAATTTAATTGAGTGTTATTTCAAAATAATTGATCTTATAGGGCTTTAGAGTTCGATAACCATATGTCGTCCGGTAGTGTTGGCAGAAACATTGATTTCTTGCATATGGTTTAACCCTTAAATGCGCAATGTTGTTTTAAAACAACAAACCGAAAATACGTTTAATGTTAATAATTTCAATGGTTATTTGCGTTAAAAATATTTCCGACGATTTCTAAAAAAATCGCCTTGCGCCTTTAAGGGTTAAACAATCAATTTTCGAAACGTAATAACATTTTTTGTAGACCTTCCAGGTACGTACCTTCTTCGGCAAAGTCTTTCGGCATCTTCCAGACTTTATGCTAACGTATTTTTTTGATTGATGATAAATTGAAGCAGCTAATATCAAAAATGTAAAAAAGTACGTTTTCCCATACTAACCTCCATGTAAATTTAAAACGCGATGCGGCATGTGAGGTCGCAACCAATCGAGCCCATATTTTACACAGTTGATTGGGGTCCCAAAACGATTCAGAAAAACCTTGATCTCACTTGATCGGACTAAGTTCGCGTTTTTCCATACAACTGCGCCCCACTCTAATAACTATGCTTAGTGCTTAGATCCGATGTCCTCGTAGCGTTTGCATTACTCCATTTGATGTTGGGTAACTTCCGTGGACGCGTGCACGCAGGGGGCTGTCCACAAACCACGTAGACCGAAATTTCACTTTTTCAAACCCCCCCGTCCCCCTAGTAGACTTTCGTAGACTTTTCTGAAACACCCCCCCTCTCCCCCTTGAAGTCTACGTAGACTTTTCCAAATTTTACAAAACATCATATGTGATTGGAAAAATATGGAAATTTACCACGTTTCAAGCAATTCAGCTATTCAAATCCATTTCCATGTGAACATTACAATAAAACTCGAAAAAACATAACTAAATCAAACTGACAAACAAAACAAAAATCAATTTGAAAGGAAATCAAATTTAATCCTCTGTCCATAGCTCCTGAAATCAAATACTAAAGCCATTCCTCCTAGAGGTGTGCGCCACCATCGCTCAACACAGAAGAATTTTCTAGTGAAAACCATGACTTTTAAATCAAACAATTGAACTTCGGCATAAAGCTGCTGTATAAATGGTTTTAAAAAAATAAAACATTAAACGTCTACGTAGACTTTTGGTATACCCCCCGTCCCCCTTCGTAGACTATCGTAGACTTTTTCGAAACCCCTCCCCCCCATCAAGAGTCTACGTGGTTTATGGACAGCCCCCAGCCTAAAGAAAACGCTACGTTGCCATCGGCCCTTAAGAACACTAAGCTGCGAGGCGACAATGTTCCAGTGGAGGATGTAATGCCAATAAGAAGAAGAAGAATACCTCTTACGTCTTGATCTCTTTTCACGACGGTCCCAAATTTGAAACTTTGGAATGACCCCAAGGACGAAGGACGTAGTTCTACTCCAAAATACTGTACCGCTCATAAAAAAATCTACTCCTCCGCTCATTTTTGGTCGCAAACGAAAAATATGCGCCAGATAGTCGCCTGAGAAAAACACACCTCCAGAAAAAAGCTATTTCGATATTTTGTTTAAATTTGGCCGCCACGTGCTGCATTCCGGCGGTGAATGTTTGGATAGCACGTGCTATTTGTACTGCGGAAATTTTTTTTCACATCTATGAGAGCCTTGGAAAATGATCACGAAAGTTGTCGGTAATTAGTTGGTAATATGTGCTAGTCACTTTTAGTAACCAACGATTGCTTGGTTTCCAAAAAAAATCATGGAACTCTTTGAGAAATAATAAATAATGACTTTCGTCATACAAACTTCTGGTGGTTAACTTATGCTGGCTATTTTTACATATACGTTAGAGCCTGGATACGTCAGCGGCGGGTGGGAAACCAATCACTGTATGTGATTCATTACTCATTGCTTCCCAGGGGATTTAAATACCCTGAAAAAACTCAAAATAGTTTCTAAACAGGAATTAATTCGAGCAAAATAATACGTCGAGCTTTGCGTTGCTTACGATCGAGTGCCCCAACATAAAAGTGTATCGCTATCTGATTGTTAGGGTTGAACTACTAAGGAAATTTATTTGAATCGGCATGGCTTCGTCATTCTTCAAACTGGAAGCTCAACAAAACAAACAGCTATCGGATAAACAATCACAACGATTGGTCGATGACTAATTCCAGCAGCATGATTATCTTCGGCGGCAAAAAATCAAAGCGAATTTGCATAGTTGACACTGTCCCGTGTTAACACGATCGTGATGACAACACCTTGCCCAGTGTACTGTGGATATGCATTCAATTACCCATATGAAAACCAGTTTCCCATACGGCGTTTGATGGCTGATGAGTCGCGATACGCACAGTTGATGTTTGTGGTTACGATTAGAATAAATCGCGCATACGAAAATCAAACGTGCAAAACCGGCATCGGCATCTGCAACAATTGTCCAATAAAAGACAATTGCAATGATTTACGCGTGGGCTTTGATTTGTTTCACTTACATACCAAATGTTTTCACAATTGGTTATCATCAGATGACGATTGATCACGATAAATTAATGATCAACAAATACATTTCATCCGCATTCATTAGTCCTAATATGTCATATCCTAACGTTAGATAGGAAAGATCTAGTTTTGGTTCCTACGTCATTGGTCACGTCGCTTTAGATTTGGAACAACTATTCCGTAATTACTTTTTCAAAAGCCCGTTAGAATACCCGTTCGTTCGCGACATGTTCAGGTAATCAACGAATCAAAGTTGCTGGAGCGATCGTTTGAACAAAGAACGATTCTAGCCCAGATCAGCACAGCATACCAACGAAACGAACTGTCCGTATATGGAAACGCGATCAGCTTCCTATAAAAGGACCACGCGACATTCAGACGATCAAACGTTTGTTCCCAAGATTAACCGAATACTGCTGCCCGCCCGCCAATGAGATATTAGAGATAGAAACCTGCGACGATGACAACAATAACCAACCAGAGAGGTATGCGATTAAAACGAACGCCTAGTTGAGGATTGTGATTTCGCAATCATTAGTCTTGCTCTCGACGGATGGAGAAGGCGTCCGTCGTTGAGACTCAGATCGGATTGGTCTTTGTGTTGTTTATCTTTCAGGACAGTCCCGTGCGAAATGTGAACTCGCTACAGTCACAGCTCGCCGCGATCGATCGGTCACACGGAAGAATGCCCCGCTACATACGGTTTGGCGTCGTATGCTTAATAAGGAAGGGCAATAATCGCACCTCACACCCCAAAATGGGCATGCGCAAAAGGCATGGAGAACCTTTCGGCACCAGGCAGCGCAACGCAGCAACGGTTGATCGTCATAATGTGATCAAAATTACAGCAGCTCCGCTCGATCAGCATAAAAGCCGGGTCACTGTTGATAAAAAAGAAAAGCTTCGTTCTCAACGTGTGACTCGAACTTGACCTTTGCGTATGCGACTAAAGGATAGGATGGAAGTGAACATCTCTTCCCTTTCCGGACTGTCACACGCACAATAGGAGGATGGCAAGTTCCGTCAAGCGGCTCAATTATAATTACCTTAACGGGGATGGCGCCAGCCAGATTCGCGGAAGATGTCACCCACCGGAGGATGAGCTTCTCATACAAATATTTTTATCTCACCACCAGTTTGGTGATTCTTTTCTCGCCTCGAACACGCAAAGGGGGCGGATGCGAGATGCTGGTCATCACCGCCAGTTAATTGAATCGCCCCCGCACCTATGGGCTCATCCGATCCGGACAGCCTGTTCAAACCGGACAACACTTGCGTGCGGTAACCTGAGCGCTGAGAGGAGGACCGGTTTTCCGAGATTATAAACGAGCGGCGATTTTTTAATCGGAAATTTTATGAATCGCAAATCGGACGTCGTGATTGCTTTTTATGGATGGTTGCAACCACTATTTAGCGGGCAAGTTTTATGAGCTGCGAGCGCCGCTGGCTTTGTTTACGGTGCTAATATGTTGATCTTTAATATTTGTACTTTGTAATTTACTGTTTGTGCAAACAAGCTTCCATTCAAGGCTGTGACGGTTGGTATTTTTTTTTGTTGAATTGTCTTTATCAAACTAAGAATGCGACGGATTGTAAAATTTAGAGTGCTCGAATGTAGCGATGGGGATATTTTATCGTTTCACTAAATATTAATTACACTGGGGTCCTTTTTTACGCGGTTTGCTTTTACGCAACTTTTTTACGCGGATTTTAAGATTTACGCGGATTAAATTTTTTACGCGAGTCTTTTTCAAGGGAAAACCCGAAGGTCATTTAAGCTATCAGTACACTGTTTGTCATAATGACAAATATTTGTCAAGTCAACCTGATATCCATGTCGATTTGTAATCGGTTTGATAGATGTCCGGATAAACTTGACAAATATTTGTCATTATGACAAACAGTGGACTGCGGGCTTTAGCCACATCCATGAGGCTGAATGAGAAGTGAGAAGAGAGAAGTGGGAAGTGAGAAATGAGAAAAAAATGTGTAATATGTGAAATGTGAGAAGTGAGTAGCAAGAAGGGAGAAGTGAAAAGGGAGAAGTAAGAAGCGAGAAGTGTGAAGTGAGGAGCGAGAAGCGAGGAAGTGAGAAGTAAGAAGTAAAAAGTGAGAAGTGAGAAGTGAGAAGAAAGAAGTGAATGGTGAGATGTGAGATGTGAGAGGTGACAAGTGAGAATTGAGAAGTGATATGTGAGAAGTCAGAAGTGAGAAATAATATGTGAGATGTGACAAGTGATAAGTGAGAAATGAGAAGTAATTTGTGAGAAGTGAGAAGCACAGGGGAGATCTGACAAGTAACAAGTGAGAGCGGAGAAGTGAATAGTGAGAAGTGAGTAATGAGATAAACATGTGAGATGTGAGAAGCGAGAAGTGATAAGTGAAAAGTGGAAAGTGAGAAGTGAGAATCGATAAGTGAGAAGTGACAAATGAGAAATTAGATACAATAAGTGAGATTTAAGATGGAAGAAGTGAGAAGCGAGAAAAGATAAGTAAGAAGTACGAAGTGAAAAATGAGAAGTGTGAAGTAAGTAGTGTAAAGTGAGAAGTGAGGAGTAAGAAGTTAATAGTGAGAAGTAAGAACTGAGAAGTGAGAAACGAGTGGTGGGAAACGAGAAGCTAGACATTCGATACGAGAAGTAAGATGTGTGAAGCGAGAAGTGGGAAACGATAAGTGATAAGTGAAAGCCGAGAAGTGGGTTGGAAGCGACAAATGAGAAGTGAGAAATGCAATACGAGAAGTGAGATGTAATATATAAGAAGTGAGAATCGAGAAGTGAGAAGTAAGAAGAAGAATGGAGAGAACTGAATTGTGAGAAGTGAGGAGCGAGAAATGAAAAGTAGTAAGATGTGAGAAGTGAAGGCAAGAAGAGTGAAGTTAAAAGATAGAAGTGGGGAGTTAGAAGTGAGTGGCGAGAAGTGGGAAGTAAGAAGTAGGAAGTGAGAAGTGAGGAGTGAGAAGTGAATAGTGAGAAATGGGAAATGAGATAAAGATGTGATATGTGAAAAGTGAGAAGTGAGAAACGAGAAGTGATAAGTGAGAGCCGAGAAGTGGGTTGGAAGCGACAAATGAGAAGTGAGAAATTTGGTACATGAAGTGAGATGTAAGATGTGAGAAGTGAGAAGTAAGAAGCCAGAATTGAATGGAGAAAACTAAATTGTGAGAAGTGAGGAGCGAGAAATGAAAAGTAGTTAGATATGAGGAGTGAAGGCGCAAGAAGAGTAAAGTTAGAAGATAGAAGTGGGAAGTGAGAAGCGAGCAGTGGGAAGTAAGAAGTGTGAAGTGAGAAGTGAGAAGTGATAAGTGAGAGCCGAAAAATGAGAAGCTACAAGTGAGAAGTGAGATTTAGAAGAAGAAGAAGAATTTAATACGAGAAGTGAGATGTAAGATGTGAGAAGTGAGAAGTGGGAAACAAGAAAAGATAAGTAAAAGCCGAGAAGTGCATGGAGAGAAGTGAGTTGTAAGAAGTAAGATATGAGAAGTGAGGAGTGAGAAATAAAAAGCAATATGTGAGATGTGAGAAGTGAGAAGCAAAGAGAGAACAGGACGCTTCTATCAGCCACCTGGGGAAGCGAGAAGGTCGACAAAGGTGCCACAACTGAGGCCTTCTCTTTCCTTGGAAGATCGACTATGGCCGAAGAGGCGATTGGTTCTCCACCCACGGACCTATAACAGGGATCCCCGGACCTCGGATGTTGCACGCCATAGTTGATCTTAAAGCGAAATGCTAGATGATCACTGTGGGTGGAACACTCGTCCACCCTCCAGTCCAAGTCTGGTGCCAGACCAGGACTGACAAACGTTACATCAATCCATGACTGGACCCCGTTCCTTCTGAAGGTGCTAGCGGAACCATAATTGACTAGCACTGCATCGAGCTTAGCTAACGCCTTTAGTAACGCTTGACCCCTTCGATTGATGAAGCGGCTGCCCCACTCCACTGCCGAAGCGTTAAAATCTCCTGCTATGACGACCGGTTTACGACCCACTAGGTCAGACGATAGCCTATCGATCATCTGGTTGAGCTGTTCTAAAGGCCACCCAGGTGGGGCATAGCAGCTACAATAGAACACACCATTGATCTTAACTATCGCGACATCTTCAGCAGAGGAGTGTACTACCTCTTGGATCGGGTACCGTCCCGTCGTGCAAATAGCCGCCATCCTAGACCCGTCCGCCACCCAATTGCCGTTATCGACAGGGACGTTGTACGGGTCGGACAGGAGGGCGACATCGGTCCTCGACTCCGAGACCGACTGCCACAGCAGCTGCTGGGCTGCTTGACACGAAGACCTACCCATAGCGTGGTTACAGGCTTGCTTTTTGCTGGCGCAGATAAGGCACTTTGGTGCCTTATCACATTCATGCGCCTTGTGCCCTTCCTCACCACAATGACGACACAGGTTACTACGGCCTGGGCCATTACAGTTGTAGGACTTGTGTCCCAACTCAAGCACCAATAGCACCTGTCCACTGAAGACGGCTGGAGTTCGCTCACTGGGCATACTGACCAGCCGATCTTCAACATCCCTCGCTCCATTACCTTTCTGGCCTCCGCAACCGGTAACCTAAGGAAGGATACCTGCGTGCCAAAAGGGGCCGCCTATTAGGAGTACAAGGGTCCTCTCGACCTGTGTACCGCACTGGTCTCTGACGGTGTTGTCCACGTTCTTGACCTCGTCCAGTAGCTTACAATGGAGGGTCACTTCCGCCTCCAACGACCTCACCTCGGCGTCGTCACCCAGCTTCCTGTAGTCAGTCTCACTAGCCTGCACCTCGCGTTTCAGAACCAACATCATTTCACCGGTCTTGGTGCGTCTGACGCTTCGCACGTCCTTACCCATCGCCGAAAGGTTTTCGGCCGCCCGCATCGATTTAAGGACTTAAGCGTACTTTGCCTTATCAGTTTTCACCAACAAGGCCTCGCCTCTGTCCTTAGCTTTCTTTGCGGGTCGAGATGCGACTTCCGCTTTGCCCTACTGACCAGCTACCAGGGATTGCGGCCCGGCGACTTGCGCCTGGTTTCGTTGAACTTAATTAATAATTAAAAAAAACACATTAATAAAGATTAAAAAAAAAACTTGCACCTGGTTGGTGCCTTTCGCCTTTTTGGGCCGAGAAGTCACCTTCTCGGGTCGACGCCCTTCGGGCTCCTCTGCACCCCGATCTGCTCCGTCCAGACGACGTTTGGCATTTATGGTCGCACGTCGTTTGGCTTTGCTCTGAGCGCCTTCGCCGGATTGCTGTCTGAGCCGTTTCGGGTTAGGCGCAGTCTTTTCTTCCTTGGCCGTCAGGGCGAAATCAAACGCCTCTTGGGCCATGGTCGCTCCTCCAAGGAAGGAGAAGGCATCGGTTTGAGCACCTTTGTTGGCCTTCTCTCTTCCCACCATCCGCCTGATAAACGTATCCTGTTCTTGTCTTGCGACTCGAACAGCCTGGCGGAGCATCCGAAGGTTCTGTTTCAGTTCCTTACTGATGTTCTGCCTTGCGTTCGCAAACTCGATGATATCATCGAGTTGCTCGGCGACCACCCGCATCCCGGGTAGTGGCCCGCCGAGCGTGCTGATAGGGCTATACCCCGTCACTGCTGGGGAGACTCCGGTGCTGCTAGTTGCAGCGCATCGTCAAAAGAAGAATTATTTTTTGCTTCACTTATTGTAATTGGGTCCCCCTTGTGGCTGCCGTTGAATCGGGAGAGCCAGATCAGCGCAAGTTAGGAAAGGGCATCTGAGACTTTTCCCACCCAGCAGGCAAAGCTTGGTGGTAGGTTTGGACAGCGTCCTACAAGGACCGCAACGGTTTTAGGGGACAGAAGACAGTCTAGCCATTAGCCCACTCGCCGTTTCGAGTCAGTGTCACCCGGCTCTACTAAGAGAGTAGAATGTCAGACTGCCAGCCCTCGTTTTCACAATATTACGATATATGCAAGACAAGGTCCGTTAACACGCGGCCAGAATGCCATAATCAGGATCTCGCTGGCATTGATCCTGATGTGCCAATTAGCACTCCTTGGGCTCCTGTGTGCTTTGAGCGGCACACGGTCGCTTTTATAGGACCTGCTTGTGGACACATGCAGTTTTTGGTAGAGGTTTAACAGAGCGTTAGACCGGTCCCCTAACTCGCAGAGGCCATGGGCAGGGGTCGTTAAGCCCTTGGACATAGTCCCTGCTGCCCCCTGCGTTGTGATCGGGGTGTAGTGGAGCCCGAAGGGCGTTGACCCGAGAAGGCGCCTTCTCGGCCGAAAAAAGCGAAAGGCAACAACCAGACGCAAGCCTATGTACCACAAAGAGCATGCACCATATTTGAAACAGGTCGACAGACTTTTGGTTACGCGTGTAGATCAAAAGGCATTACTACAGGAATTTCTTGGATGGCCAAGAAGTTAGTCTTCATACACATTCTATCCTATGTACCACAAAGAGCATGCACCATATTTGAAACAGGTCGACAGACCTTCGGTTACGCGTAAAAATAGCGAAAACCCGATTTTTTGTTATTAAAAGTAGTTTCTACGCGGTTATTGCGATTTACGCGTTTTTTTACGCGGTTTTTCAAAAAGTTTAGGAAACACGTGAAAACCACAAAAAAATGATTTTTGAGATTTACGTGGAACGCCCCCGCGTAAAAACCGACTCCAGTGTATACGGGCAGCATAAATCATGGTGCGTCGTTTCCTCTGGGGAGCGCCGCGTGTCCTTTTGGGCAAATAAGTTAATCTACATTTTTACCTCTTTGCAAGTCCCGTCCCAGGTCAGAAGATTGAATTACTTTGTTTGCCCTCGTTTACTCAAGCCTCGACCATGTTCTGCAAACCGCGACACGGACACTCAATTTATTCGACCAACAATATCACACACGAAGGTCCGACGCGCCAATCATCAAAAAATATATGTGGGTTTGTGCGACTTCACTACAAGTGCTCAAACATGTTCGGCGAACTTTGATTCCGCTCCCGACAGGTCAAACCAAAATCAAACCGCTTTGATTTTTTCCAACCGAGCCGAACAACTTCACACACGACCAAACAAAGCAGCAACCGAAGCATTTTCTTGGGAGCGGAGTCAATGTTGGTCCAACGTTCATTGTATTTGTTCTGTAATATTGTCAAACCCAATGTAAGTTATGTCTTGTAAAAAGTGGAAACTGTTAGTGTATTTAGTTCAATTTATGATCATTTCTCAGGTAGTCAAGGACTAGTATTATGTTCTTACAAGTAGCTTAAGGTCACTCCTGACAGAATCCAGGTTTCAAAGTGCTCGCGTTTTCGGGGCACACCACTCGATACGGAAGCAACGCACAAGGGGCCATCCAGAAACCACGTGGTCATATTTTTGAAGATTTTCAACCCCCCACCCCATGTGGTCTATCGTGGTCATTTGGCAGACCCTCCCCCTTTGACAACGTGGAATTTTTTTAAAGCACAAATATAAAAAAAAAAACTATGTAACTAAAACATATGGTTAATCCGATCAATTTTGAAGATGGACAATTTCAACTGATTCAAAATCAAACTAAAACCCAGCATGGAAATTATAAATTTTCATTATTTCGAAGATTCTATTTTTTCTCTAATAAATAATCTAGAGCTGGCTCATCTCTCAAAATTTCTAATTCTTCATTGAAATTTTATTTTGATATTGACTCGTGGAATCCAATGATGCCATACTAAACAAATTTTTTCGTTCACTCTGATGTCTTTCGAATAATTTCCCAAGGAACTTCTATTCCATATCTCGAATATGCTTCAGTCAATGGTGGACTCATAGAAGAATGAATGTTTTATAGATCAATTATCATTTTGGAGTTCGGATCATTCGATTTATCCAATTAACCAAATTATGAATGATGTATGATATAATATCTCATTAGGTCCATTGGGTTGATATGGCAATTGTTATTTGTACAAGCTACTACAGACTTTTTAGTTAAAAAAATTATGTTGAGCTTTTTAATGGAATGTCTTTACTTGTCATAAGACGAGTTTGTACCTTCCCATTTAATTCCACCACTTGATTGTACCTTGACAGATACGTATTTCGACCTCAACAGTAAGGTCGTCTTCAGTGGTTCGTACTTGACTCGACTTAGGTTATACAAAACTTTTAGGTTTTAAAAAACGTCCTGGAAGTCGTAATGTTTGAACTCCTATTCATTCAAGTCCGTGAGCCCAGTGCTTCTAAGGCCCTACAAAAAAGTCATAGTCGTTGTGCAGCTTGATGTTGACTCAAGATAATTTTGGGTACCTTGTCTCTTAGATCTCATGTTAATGGAAATTAGGAAATTAGGATCATATGCTTATTTCATCGGATTGGGTACATACCGATGATGAGGACATTACAAATGTCATGATTGATCACCCGAGAAGTCGTGGGCTGAACTTGAGAGCAATCACTGGCTTAACGTTCAGGATGACCCATCTTATCTAAGTGTTCAGAATGATTCAAACATTTCAACTTCATTTGCATGCTCTTAGAATCGAAATCTTCCCAAAGTTTCGGATAACTGAGTTTTCAGGGTCAGTCAAATTTGAGCTCCCATATTTTTTTCTGTAAATCCAATATCTAGATGAACAATTTTACTGAAGAAAATGGTGGTCTAGCTCTCTTTTGTGATTTAATAGCCAATCTAAAACGCTGGGCATATATGACCCATCCGTCCTGAAAGGGTTGAGATTTGTTTTGGAATTCAATTTCAATCGTTATTATAACACTATTTATTACCCTAGATTGTTTTAGGAATTGGAGTGTTTTTTTCTTCTTAGTTCTAAGACCCTTTTCTGAATTTAAAAAGCATTTTATTTAGAATTTCATGTTGATTTTTTAAATGCAAACTTCTCTATGTCATAACCTTTTTCATACGCACTACTAGAATTTTGTGCATTATTGATCGAAAAATTTAAAAATGCACCTAAATGTTCTAATTAGGTGCATTATTGAATTTTTCGATCAATTAGCCTAATTATTCAATATCATAAGAACTAGGCTTCTTAATCCTAAATAATTGCCTACATGTATTGCTTGGATGAATTTTAAATTCCAAGATCTTCCTAATTTTCAAGAATAATTATTCTGGAGTTGCAAGGGAAACCCTTCAGAATAGTTAAAAGAAATTCTTCGGAGTCTCCATGGAAAAATCTTCAGTATTTCAACGATTTTTTCGAAATTCTGTGGAAAAGTTCCTAAAAAGGTTCGGTAGAAATTTTGAAGAATCAGAAGAATCCGTAGAAGGATCCTAAATGCATGAAAATTCCAATAAACATCAAATTCCGAAGAACTTCCGGCATAAATTAGAAAAAAAAAATCAGCTTACTTTTTTTACAGAATCTCTAAAGATTTTTTCAAAATCCTGGGCAAATTTAATGAATCTTCAAAGGAAATTCTTCTAAATTTCCAATAGAAATTTTCGTTTTCAAAAAAAATCTTAGAAATTTTCAGCAGTTTTTTTAATTTCCAATAGAAATTATTTGAAGTATACCAAAATATTTCCGATGGAAATTCCTAAGATTTTCCAGTAGAAAATCGAAAAAAGTTCATCTAAAACACCAATAATGAATTTCCTGAGGATATTTCGATGTTTTTCCAAGTGGAAATAACGAAAAAATTGCACTTTTGTAGTACTTGTGAAGGTTGTACTTTAGCAGCAATTCCAATAGGAATTCCTTAGAAAATTAAATCAAAATTTTAAAGATTTTCTGATGTGAAAATACCTTAAAATTTTTAAATCATTCTTGTGCTTTTTGCATGGTAAAGATTTAAAGCAATGTTTAGCTGAACCTACAAAGAAATCAAAATGACTTTCCGAAGAAGAATGAATTTCCCATGAAATTTTGGAAGAATTTATGGTGCAAATTAAAAAAACGAACCTTGAGAATTCTAAAGATTTATTCTTTGAAAATCCAAAGTATTTTTGAAGATAATCCATAGACTCTTCCGTGGAAATTCTAAATAATGCCTCGAATAAAAAATATTTGGAAAATTTAAAATGTGATAGAACTCACAAAGAGCGTAAAAATTTCATTTCAAAATTCCAAATTTGAAAACAAAAATCCAAAAACAAAAAATCAACGGTAATATCAAAGTGTTTCATGTGGCATTGGCTATTTAATTTCTCATGAAAATTCAGAAGATTTTTTCTTGAAAAATTTAGAAGTCTTCTTCTTCTTCTATGGCTCCATATTCCAACTGGAAGTTGGTCTGCTTTTCAACTTAGTTTATTCTAAGGCCTAAGGCCGGTCGCAATGCTGTTGGGTTTTGTATGGCGTGTTAGGAAATCAAACTAGAACTGAGCTAGCAGTTCGCAACGCAGAGTTGCAGTTTTATTTTTCGAGCACTTTTTGAAACTGATTTGTAACTGCTCGACTGGTTTGTTGCAAATAAAACCTGATTTGAAACTTGAATGAAACTGAGTTTCAAATTTATTTAATTGTGTTTGTTTGTTTGAGATGATTGACAAACTCATTGTTGTTCGTATGCGAGGTAAAAACTACCGCGAAAAATGTTAGTTTGTATAATTTTTGTTCATGAAAAAATAAAACCAAGTTGCATTTAGTTTACAACTCTGCGTTGCGGGCACCAAGTTGTAGTTCTATTTTGACAGTTATAAATTTTATAACATCAAGCAGTACCAAACTGAAACTGCAACTTCAGCATTGGGACCGGCCTTAGCATTTCCTCAGTTATAAATTGAAAGTTTTAAATGCCAGCAATTGTACGATTATATATCTTGTGTAGCAAGTACGAAGGATACATTATACCTAGGGTGTCGACAATGTTTGACACCCGAAAACATCCTAAACAGGAACGAGAATCGAACTTGTCATCTCCGGATTGGCAATCCTATGCCTTTACTCGTAAGGCTAACTGGAGACTAAACATTTTGAAGTGCACTCCCTAAAATGTTCGAAAAACTTATTTTGGAAATGAAATAGAATTTCTGGTGAAGATTCGGAAGAACTTGTCGAAGAAATTCATTAGAATGTAAAAAAAAATATGAAAATATGAACATTTTTCCACCAAAAATTATATGTATTTCCCACGAGACTGTTTTGAATTTTCACACAGAATTCACATGGAATTTTTTCGGCATTTACACTGGCGATATTGTTTTTTTTTCATGA
Organism: Armigeres subalbatus; assembly: GCF_024139115.2. Lineage (NCBI taxonomy): Eukaryota > Metazoa > Arthropoda > Insecta > Diptera > Culicidae > Armigeres > Armigeres subalbatus. Next base: position 249,848,045 of record NC_085139.1, on the reverse strand, counting down.
CCAATTTGTAGCAAAATTTTCCAGAGAGAATTGTTCAAAAAACATTCTGAATGCTAGCACTTTATCAGGATTGTATGAAGTAAGGTCAAAGTTTTTACAGGAAATTTTTTTACTGGATTTTTCCTGAATATCCACAAGACATTCTTTTGAAGATTTTTCTTGAATTATTGTAAAAACATGAACAGTTTTCAAAATTGTAGCTGTAGTTCGCTGATGCAAAAGTGTCGGCGGCGTGATGTCAAAAACCATCTGCGGCGGAATTTTTAGAAAATATTTTTTCATTTTCTTTCCCAATTTTTTTGTGGAAATTGAGACTGAAACGCAACCTGCTTTTCGTTTATTTTTTTTTTATGGAAATAGGATCTAAAGCTAAGTTAGCCAAATAACTCAGATATGCATCGGCGTTGCGACCGACGCTGCGTTACCGGGTTTTCTCGATGCTTAATGCTAAATTCATTTTAACACTGAATTGAAAAGACGCTACGTGGGCATCGGCCCACGATGATTTGTATTTTTTACACCGCTATTGTTATTTACCAAAAATTTTCGTGTTAAAAAAAACCACGTGGTTCGAGAGCAACACCCCCCCTCCCCCCATGTGGCTTATCGTGGTCAATTTCCAAACCCCCCCCTCCCCCCCTATATGACCACGTGGTTTCTGGACGGCCCCCAACTGTCATTTTGCTTTGCAACGCACAACTGTCACGCAGCAAAGCTGAATCAACAAAAATGACAGTTGTCCGCCGCCTCCGTATCGAGTGGTGTGCCCCCGAAAACGCGAGCATTTTGAAACTTGGATTCTGTCAGGAGTGACCTTAATACGTCCCCAAACAAACTGTTATTATCTATATGTCATGAGTCAGCTATAGGATTCATTTTTCGGTGGCAAAGTAAAGCTTCTGATGGCGATGACCAAGTAGCAGAGCAGACACAGCGGACACAGCGAAGGCGATTTCGGATGAGACCGGCGGAATTAATAAACACGCGGAATTAACTTTAGAGAATAGTTTTAATGACGGACTAGATGAAATAACAATTGCTCTTGGCGAATGATAGACGCGAACTGATGTTCGTTAGTAGGCAGTGTTGCCGTTTATGTCGAACAGCTTGGGGTGCACGCGGAGGGTTGACATCGCTCTCCATACTCCTCCTCGATGTGTAGCCTCAGCACTCGATTTATTCAAGTCCTAGTAGACTACAGAAGCGGCTGTGCTTCATCGGTCCCAATGGTTTTGTCAGTATGTCTGCGGTCATTAATTCAGTTGGACAGTATTCCAGTCGAGTCAAGTACAAGACACTGAAGACGGCCTTACTGTTGAGGTCGAAATACGTATCTGTCGAGATACAATTAAGTGGTGGAATTCAATGGGATTGTATAAACTCGTCTTATGACAAGTGAAGACATTCCACTAAAAAGCTCAAAATAATTTTCTTATCAGTATTCCAGCACAATTTGTCTCTTCTGACACAGTTCCTGGACAAACTTCTCTCGGGTATCAATATGCTTGGACCTGCGGCTAGATCTCTCGGTCCGAACAAAGGCGAGACACCCCTGGTTGTCCTCTTTGATCGTCGTTGGTTCTGTTTGGTTTTCCTCGAGATCAGCGAGCAGTTGCCGTAGCCAGATGGCCTCTTGGCAAGCCTCACTGAGTGCCACGTACTCGGCCTCCATGGACGATAGCGTTACGCTGGACTGTCCACGGCTGGCCCACGAAATAGTTGCTCCACCGAACATAAACGTAAATCCAGATGTTGACTTTCGGCTCTGTAGATCGCCAAATATCGCAGGACTCGCTTTGCGGCTGTCCAATCGGATTCCGTAGGAGCAGCGAACTTTCGCCCTAGAATGGCCGCACTGTTAGCTATATCCGGTCTCGCCACAACAAATAAATACAACAAACTTCCCACAACACTTCTGGATTTCGCTGGATCCTCCAGTGGTTTGGTTTTGTCTTCGATCTTCAAGTATCCCGGATCCATGGGAGGCTTTTCTGGCTTCGCATCACGCATTCCATGGGTATTCAGTAGCTCTTCAATGTAGTTCTGTAAACGAATCTTGTAACCTTGTTCTTCTCGATGAACCTCCATACCGGACAACTCCCAAACAGATCAACTCGAACTCTTCACTGAGACACCGGATCACGTTCTGTAACTCTTCATCATCGCAGACGCAACGAGTATATCGTCTATGTATACTAGCTGGAAGACACTGACTTTCCCTCTCTTCTTCACGTACATACAAGGATCGGCGTTCGACTGTTTGAAGTCCAGCTTGGATAACGCATCATGGAGGCGTTTGTTCCAACAACGTGCCGACTGCCGCAGTCCGTAAATGCTTTTCTGTAATCGACAAACTAGCTTCTCCATCCCTTTCTTTTCCCAGCCAGGTGGCTGACGCATGAAGACTTCCTCTTCTAGAACTCCGTAAAGATAAGTGGTCTTTATGTCCAGATGCTTCACCGTCATCTTTCGCTTCGCCGCCACTATTAGAAACGTCCGGAACGTGTCGTGTTACAGGAGCGTACACCTCCTCAAAATCTACACCAAACCGTTGTGTGTAGCCCTGCGCCACAACTCTGGCCTTATGCTTTACTACCTTGCCTTCACCGTTGCGTTTCAGCTTGAAGACTCACTTGGATCCTACCAACTTCTTCCCTTCGGTAAAGGTACCAGCTCCCAGGTATGGTTCCGCCGATGCGATTCTAGCTCGTATTCCATAGCAGCTCTCCAGTCGGCGTTCTCCATTGCATCACGGTAGTTCACTGGTTCTTCCACTTCCCTCACCGGAGATCTCAGTTTTCTTACCATCGGCGAGTGTGATCCACCCACCGGGAAATTGTTTCAACGAGTCAAAGAATCCGCGATCGTTTGTCATATGGGCACTTGCCCCACTGTCCACGATCCACGAACGCGAGATGATTTCGTTTCCACCGGTAAACACCACATTCCGGCCTTCGCTATGCACTGCCTTTGCTTTCGGGTTTTCTTTCCCTTTTCTACAACTGTTTTCTTCCTTCGCCAAAGCTCGGTATTTCCGACAGTCACGGCGCAAATGTCCCGGTTTCATACAAAATGGCACACGCGTGTCTCTCTGGACCTTTCTTCCAAACGCATCGCTTTCTCGCTTTTCGAGCCGCCACTTTCGCGTTCCAAGCGACGATGGAACTCGTCTATTAATTTCGATTTTACCACGTCAACGGAAATATCGTCATCAGCCCGATTGTCTAAAGCGGTCACTATTCCGTCGAACGAGGGGAGTAAACTACGCAAAATCATGCAGATTTTCGTATCTTTATCTAGTTCGGTACCCGCTGCATCCAACCGATCGAAAAGTTCATCGAGCTCACGCAAATGCTTTTCCAAGTTTCCGCGTTCCGACAAATTCGACGCGCACAACTTTTCAATAAAGAAACCCGCACCGATCGTGTTGTTTTCTGGTGGTACGGTTTCAGGGCTACGAACACATCATGCGCGGAAGCACTGTTTTTCACAATTGGCAACTGGTTATCCTCGATGGATAAGATTATTGTTGCCTTTGCTCTTCGGTCAGCCTTGACCCACTCATCGTCCTGATCATCTTCGTCAGGGACGGCATCTTGCACTACGTGCCACAGATCGTCGCGTTGCAACAACATTTCAATTCGCACTTTCCATACCTGCCAATTGGTGCCGTTGAGTTTGGTTATGGCAAATTTGGCATCCGACATGGTTTCTTCTCCGTCACATACACAGCGGAAAACAAGAAAACGTTTTGCAAAAGCACTGCTCTTCACGCGGGAGCTTTTCTTCGTTGCCAGTTGCTCGCAAGCCAACAGCACGCCAACGATGCAAAATCGTCACCACTACAAGCACACAGTTTTCGCCTCGCGATACTCCAATCGATGCCAACGACCGGATTATTTTTCACCACCGATTCCGTCTCAAACTAACAACACTCTCTGGGTCCAAAACCTGATGGCGATGACCAAGTAGCAGAGCAGACACAGCGGACACAGCGAAGGCGATTTCGGATGAGACCGGCGGAATTAATAAACACGCGGAATTAACTTTAGAGAATAGTTTTAATGACGGACTAAATGAAATAACAATTGCTCTTGGCGAATGATAGACGCGAACTGATGTTCGTTAGTAGGCAGTGTTGCCGTTTATGTCGCACAGCTTGGGGTGCACGGAATTATTGTAGCGGAGGGTTGACATCGCTCTCCACAGCTTCATCAGACCTATTCTCTATCTATTAGTAAAAATTATTGAGAATAAAGTCGTCATAAAATTGTTCATATACCATCCTTTTTTTTAACCAGTTCATTTATTTGGTAGGCTCAGTCGTGTGTGACACTTTGCGGAGCCGCAATCCTCAAGTATGATGTTTTTACATGGTATATCATCTTATCTTATCTTATCAGAGCTTCGTGGTACAAGGTACAGAGAAACAGAATTGGACAAAAAACTGAGACCATCTTTATAATATGTGGTATTTTTTTATTATGGATCTTCGAAGTGAAGCGAAGTGAAGTGTAAGCGTGGCTACGATTCATCGTCATATGGAGCGCATCAGAAAAGTATTGCCGAAAAGAAGAAATCTCACGTCATTATCACTTATGAAAAAGGGCTCTGCCTGACTGCACTACCATTCAAGGCACCAAGAAACGATGTCAATGGATCAATCAATAAACAAAAACTGCCGCTATGAAACGAACAGATCGAGCCACCGTAGACATGTTCTGCCAAAACAACACGAATAGAAATACGCGTATACAGTGTCGCCGTTGTTTTGATGCGGTGAGTGCAAAATGAGTTACCTTGATTGATCCATTGGATCACATGCGCAGCACCAAACAAAAATAGCCAACATGTGATACCACGACAGAATATGTCTTTGATGGCCATCTCGGTGCTATTGGCGTAAGCCCATCCATCGCATCAAGATCACATATCCGAGGGGAGGTAAGTTATGTCCGAAACATTGTTTTTTATACACTAACAAACTCGCTCATATTTTTGGTATAACTAATGCACGAGAAAGGCACCAACACCGCTGGAAGGATTAATCAGTGGATTATTTTTTTTGCAATTTTCGATGGCCGAACGTTACTTTGGTACCTATGTTTAAATACGACCAAGTTGCAATCATTGTTTCTTCTTTCCAAAACACCCACTCGTTTCATTGTTTTGTTAAATTACCTCAGCAATATAAGGTAATGGAAATGGGGCCATGTGTTTTGTACAACCTTGTGAACATGTTTGTTTAACTGATTGTCCTACTTTGTAAAATGCAAACAACCTCTGGAACGTATCAAATTTAATATCGTTAAATTCCTCAATCAGATCCAGTGATATCCGATTTCACGGGCCGGTAAAAAAACTGTCACCCCGGTGTCCAATCAGCGCCTAAACTAATGGTGCCACTGCGGAGACCAATCTCCTGCGCCGCACCGCCCCAGATCAAATTTGCATAGCTGCAGCCCGGACCCGGCCGGTGATTGTCAGTTGTCACATACCTATACATATTTCAATCAGCCATCTAACGCTGCGCTGCTAGACCAAGCGGCGGCAAACGGACCGCAACCGGCCGGGCGTTGGCGTCAATTGTCCCGCGGCTTCAGTCCGAAAATCTGCACAATCTTGACAAAGACCAACCACTCAGGGGTGGACAGCTTCAAGACCCACGCAAACGCTTCGCGCAGCACCACCTGCAGTATACGGGTCTGAAGCCTAAAAGAGCGTATGAATACAAGCTGTGAACTAGGCACCAAACACACTCCTGTATGTGTTTAAAAATCCATCATTCAATTTTACCCGCGCAGGACGCACCGTACTTGTCTTGCGTCCATGCTTTCAATCAGCTAAGGATTGTTTGTAAATATTTGTTTAAAACCGAGCTTGAAAAATGAAGTACGCGTTCGTACTTTCAAAATGCTGGAATAGATATTTATCGTTTGAATGTTAACTCAATTTCGATTTTTGACGCAGATATCCATAGAATTTAACCTGGCTTACCATTGATTACCGGCAATCATTGCGGTTGGATATCATTTCGCGCAACTGTCTTGCAAACTTAACTACTTATGAATAATAGTCAATTTATTTTGATTAGCAGTACTACGCTTTTCAAAGTTCTGCTGAACCTGTTTGTAACATGGCAAGCATTTTGGACTAATTTGCAAATATTTGAGGCATATAGCTTGCATGTGATGTGACGAGGAATTGGAATTGGTATTGACAGTGGCATTATAGTGCGAAGCATGGTTTATGCAGATCCGCTCGTAACATCTTGTAAGGTTCGATTTGGTTGATTTGTTGTATTATTCTTAAAATGTCTCATAGTTGGCTTACATATGGCGTTTAAAGAGCCCAGCGAACTCCAGAAAGTTATCTGCGTTCGATCAAAATATTGTAGAATACTATTTTAAATTGACGGAATGCCAAGAAAATTCATGATTGGTCTTCAAATCACCATTACGCTTGTACTCGAATGGACATAACACCGAAGATGGCACATTCGTTGCGAAAATCAACATTCCACAGGTGGTACGGTAATTCACTTACTACTGATTACAAGTCATTAATAACCAATAATAAAATAAAAACGTAGCTTGGAGAGAAGAAGGCAAAATGATTGTGCTAACAGATGCAAATTAAAATTAACATGCTACTGAGCCGTGCTTCCAATAAAACTCATACGAATGTCACCCGTTTCACCGTCATCAAATGCAAAGCCGTTGATTAACATGAGTGGACGGGCTGGAGTGAATAGAGAAGTATTGTCATATGTGGTTAACCCTATATGGCTCCATTGGGTTGAATTGCATGAATTGCCAGAAAAAAGCTTTCAATCAGAACTGATCACATTTTTATTTAGATTTGATCTTGATTTTTTTTTTACATTTGTCTTATATAAAATAAAGTTTTGCATGTACATTTTATAAATAAAATGACATCGAAAATAATTTATATTTTTATGCAGCAATTTATGTTTTTATGGTTACAGTTCTCAATTTTTTATGTTTCCGGAAATTTTATAACATAATTAATATAACATAATGTTTTAAACAGAGCAGAATAGCAAAATGAAGCGGATTTGCAGTTCAAAAGCAGTTAGCCATTAGAAGGTTATTATTTTTATGGTTGCGAATCCCATTATTTTTTTTTGTCAATCAACATCCAAATGGCTGAGTAGGTAGGACTTGTCCACTGGGTTGAAATGAAAGTGAAGATGAAACAGAAAATATACTTTTTTGGCTGCGAAAGTGTAATAAAATCGACACAAAACCGATAATTTGCATCGAAGGTTGTATTCCTGCATATAGCAGTTAGCAGTAGATGTGTTACATCATGGTGGTATCGCGTTCAAATTTATATTTATTTTTGTGTTTTGCACCGTAAGTACCTAAGTAAGGAAGGACTCCCACATCTTCTTGACGATGCTATTAGGGATATGGCGGCAGAGAAAATTTGAACTGTCGTATTGTTCATTATTTACTAGACTTGTGTGTCGCCACGCCACGCCGCCGCCGTCAAAACTGAATTGGCGCGCCGCCGAATGAAAATTGACTACGCCGCCGAATATTTTATACCACGCCATGGCTTCTAAATGCAGTAAGGTCATATATTTTTGTTTCGAAAGAGCAGTTCAATCCCGGCTCTATTGTAAAATGCTAGTCATTATCGTGAATAGTTTTTCCTGTAGTAAAAACATATTTTAAGCTAAGTTCCTATGATATTATCTACTAACAATGTTTCAGTTTTTATTATTATCTGCGATGAAGTATATAAATCGAAATTATTGGATGGCGACCTTCTTACTAATGCAACTAAACATGGAGCTGATTTATAGCTTAAAAGTGCAAAACCGACGTGGGAAAATGAAAATGTTCGTATAGCGAGTTTAACCCTTTCAGGCCCAAATTTTTCTAAGCGGTATTATTTAGTAAATTTGATATGTTCCATTTGTTTTCGTGATTTTTAATGGAGAACTGACAAAACAAGTTGAAAAATATTTTCTCGGGATGCACTAGGTCATTCAAACTATCCTTGAGTCCAGAACATGCAATCTACAGTGTAATTCTAAGCTTGGATATGTATTCAGCCATGTCCATAACATATTTCTAAAGATCAAAAGACATGGACATATGGTTTTGGGATATCCTGGGTCATCCAAACTGTCCTTGAGTACAGAACTTGCGATCTACAGCCACGATACTAGATTTTTTCGCCACTAGAAGCTTGGATATGTATGTTCATAACATACTCCAGAAGACCATGAAATATGGTAAGATGGTTGTGGGATATCCCGTGTCATCCAAACCGTTCTTGAGTTCAGAACTTGCAATCTACAGCCTCCACTCTAGCTTTTCTCGTCGCTTCAAGGTTGGATATGTATTCAACAATATCCATAACATATTCCAGAAGACCAGAAGACATGGTAAGAAGGTTTTAGTTAATAGTTAATTGGGTTTTTGGAATGTTAGAAAAACGGGAAATAACTTGTAGCCATGGAAATTCATCAATTACGGTTAGAACAGTAAAAGGTTGTCCACAAGGGGGTGTGCTTTCTCCTCTATTGTGGTCGTTACTAGTGGACGAACTACTCTCACACCTTGAAGCGCTTGGATTCGAAATAATAGGATTTGCAGATGATATAGTAATTATAGTACGTGGTAAATTCGAACAAGTGATTAGAGATAGGATGCAATACGCTTTAAATTTAACTCTTGCATGGTGTAAAAACGAGGGGTTATCCGTAAATCCTCATAAAACTGCTATTATTCCTTTTACACAAAAAAGGAAATATAACATACCTGATATTTTCATAGAAGACACAAAAATTCTGCTGTGTTTAAAGGTTCAATATCTGGGAGTTACTCTTGATAGCAAACTAAACTGGAACGCACACTTAGATCAAATATTGAGTAAGGCCACAAACGCCTTATGGATAAGTAAGAAAACCTTTGGTAATAAATGGGGACTTAAGCCAAAAATGATCCACTGGATATATACGGCTATAGTAAGACCCAGAATAACATATGCATCATTAATTTGGTGGCCAAAAACTAAAGCTAAATTCATTCAAAAGAAGTTTGAAAAGCTCCAAAGATTGGCTACAATTTCTGTTACAGGGGCTATACGTAGTACGCCTACTGAAGCACTAGATGCAATGTTGAATCTTCTACCCTTACATTTATTTGTACAACTAGAAGCTGAGAAAAACGCACTAAGATTGACAAGAACAAAAACACTGTTTGATGGAGATGACCCCTAAATCTTAGTATTTTGAAAGATTTTAAAATCAATCCTTTAGTCACTCATGAAGACTGGATGGAGAGGAGATATAATTTTGAACGACTCTTTAATGTGACTTTCCCAAGTCGTGCTGAGTGGGAATCTGGGGGGCCCACTGTTCGACCAGGTTCAGTAATCTTTTTCACAGATGGCTCCAAAATGAATGACAGGGTTGGAGCTGGTGTCACAGGCCCTGGAGTTACCATATCAATATCTATGGGTAGATATCCGACTGTATTTCAGGCATAAATACAAGCAATTATTGAATGTGCCACTGTCTGTTTACAGCGAAACTATAGAAATGCAAACATATGTATATTTTGTGACAGTCAAGCTGCCCTAGAAGCATTGAAATCGTTTACATGTACTTCTAAACTAGTTTGGGAATGCATTCAATTACTAGAACAGGTGGTTAAAAATAGTTCAGTAAGTCTATTTTGGGTACCTGGGCACTGTGGAATAGAAGGCAACGAAAAAGCAGATTGTTTAGCAAGACTTGGATCATCAAAACCTTTCCTAGGACCAGAACCATTCTGTGGGGCCTCAAAATGTACCCTCAAAATGGAACTAAAAACCTGGGAAAAAAATGTGATTGATGAATTTTGGAAAAAAAAAACCATCTTAATTCACCGAGTAGTGATTCTGCCTTTCTCGCATTTAGCCAAGACACCAACCTTATATGGTGAATATGGTTCGATGTACCATTTTCTTTATAACTTTTAAACGCAACGGTCGATCATTTTAAAATTCAATAGTGATCAACTAGCCTTTGCCCCCTGTCGAATAAAACTTGTTGCGAGGAAATCGGTTAAGGATTACTATATGAAAAGTTGTCTAATGTTTTTCTTAGCTTTTGTGCACACACATACACACACACATACACACATACATACACACGGACAGACAGACATTTGTTTAGCTCGTCGAGCTGAGTCGAATGGTATATAACACTATGGGTCTCCGAAGCTTCTATAAAAAGCTCGTTTTTGGAGTGAAATGATAGCCTTTCGGTACAACTTTGTTGTACGAGAAAGGCAAAAACAATAACAGCAAGACAATCTAAAAGGTTTATATCACCCAACAAAACTGTAACTCAAAAACTGCTCAGCCTATCTAGAAAAGATTTAAATACCGTCTGCGGTTTAATAACAGGACACTGCCCGAGTAAATATTATTTGAAACAACTATGTAAAGTTCAAGATGATACCTGTCGTTTCTGTGAAAAGAATATGTGAAAAGAAATAAAGAATGTGATCTACAGGCGCAGCAGTACATTTTCCAGCTAAGCCTAAGCATGTTTTAAAACCCGTACTTATCCGTAATTTTGAGACTGTCACAGTGCAAACATGTTTTATACTGGCTTATAGAGCTTGGCTTATATAGCTTTATATTGCCGAAAAGGCAAAATATAGTGCCAATGGTTACTTTGGGTTTTCGTCCCTCAAAGCTCCAGTATATCGGCACCAATATTTCAAATTTACTCGAAGTTACTATATGTATGTGATTATTACAGTTGAATATACGTTTCAAAAGAACATTTCAAAAGATTTTTTTTACAGCTATAGATCTCAAATCCCGATCTCAAAAACAGTTTGAATTGTCCAGAATATCTCAAAACTATTTTACGATATTCATGAACCTGCCGAGAAGTGTAATGGAATTCATATTAAAGCTTTGAATAACGAAAAGAACTTCTAAACAGCTATCGTTCTGAAGTCCCGAACTGAAGCACAGTTTGGATTGCCCAGAATATCTTAAAATTATCTTACGATATCCGTTGACCTCCCGGGAGGTGCAATGGATATAATTAAATGCATATTGAAGCTTTGAGTACTGGAAAACGATTTTCTTGCAGCTGTAAATCTCAAGTTCCGAAATTAAGGACGGTTTGGATGACCTAGGATGTCCAAGGAAAATAAAAAATAGTTTACTGTACATGACAGTAATTCTATGGATACGTTTGAATAGAAATCTTATTTTGAAACAATACAATCCGCTGCCAATACACCTAATATTTTCTCTCCCGTTACTAATAACGTAACTAATAGTTAAGTGAGATTATAATATCTGCCTTTCCACCTCTCGGGGTGATAATGGAAGTGGAGACTTCAGAAGGCAGTGGGCCTTAAAAAGTTAATGCTCGCATACGGTTCTACCAGGCATTTTTTCCTGGGCCTTCGGTTGTTTACGAAAAGCCAAGATTTTCTCGGCATGTGATTTGACGCGTCGTTTTTTGAAGCTTGATTTTGATCAGATCAACATGAACATTGAACAAACTACGCATAACCGCACCTACATACCAGGTTGCGAATGAAATTGCCAAAGATAGGGCAAGACCTCGCGGGAGGTCGAAATAGGAGGTGTGATCAACGCAGCGAGCCTGACTTGTAAGGATGTTCTTGCAGGAAAAGGCCGCCTAAACAATTCAATGGAGTTTACCGTGGACGTTCTGGATAGCAGCCATGGTAGATGGCAAAAAAGTATATTCCAAGTAAGGCTCGCTTCGAGTGACATTCACCGGTTAGATTCTTCCAAAATATATCGAAATTGGAAAAAGGAGGATCGAAGGGTGCTTCGCTCGCGAATTGACGCGATTATTTTGTCTCTGTCTTGCTTCCGTCACTTGTTTCGGATTTTTGTAATATAAATTGTTTGATAATTAAAACGTCAATGAATAAAAATTGAAATGCGCGTAGTTAATCTAGTGTTTTTGATGAATAAACATTAATATAAAAAGACCAATGTGCTCCTAGTGCATGCTGTTCTAGTTGTGGGAGAACCACTAAGGTAAGTTTTTTTTAAATTTTAATTCGTTTTACTTTAAACAACAAGCATCAAATAATCGTTTGCCTAATTATTTTTTATACGTATTTGAAACTTTTATGGAGCGGGAAGGTTCAACTTCGGGAATGTTTGGTAGCTCCGGTAACGCAACGGTGAGTCTGTCAGCATCTTTTTTTTTTAATTTGGGGGGTCCTGGCGGAGTTCCGCAAGGGACGAATCGCGGGTGGAGCGAGGGCGGTTTATGTTTGTGTGAAGATTTGTATGGAGAACAGTTAAAGTTTGTATATGTAAGGGCGGGACAGGAGGATGGCTCATTTGTACCAATTTATTCATTTTTTTCCATTATGAAGTTATAGTTAATGTCACTATTATGTGAGCGGCCTTATTTGTACTAAAGCGGGTCATTTGAGGTATTTGATAATTAAACATTTGTCTTAGATGTAAATATTGTGAAGTGTATAAAATACTATGTCTTTCTATTGCCAAGCTTTTTGTTTGATGTTGATGATAACTTTCTAGTTTAAATTTCATGTGTCCCATTAAAAATAACAAAAAAATTAAAAATCCATTGTAGATTTGAAGAGGCCACGCCCTGATGAATACGATGTTTCTTAAGCAGCCTTCCTTTTCCGCAACAGTTGTGGACTTGCCATATGCGATTCATACACATAGCATATTTTTCTTGAAAAATAGAAAAAAAGATAGGTCCGATTTTAAACATTCTTCTGTTTTTTTTTTATCTAATAATTCATTGAATTGTTCGTTATTATATGTGACGACGTACGTTAGCATTATTATACAAGTCAAAAAATTAAAAAGCATGTTTGTTTTTATCTAGTTGAGGATGCATGGATCGCATCATTGATCCGTCCAACCACTTACCTCGTCCCATTGACAAAACTTCCTCTTGTGACAACTATGGAGATACAGATGCGATCTCGGTCTCTAGTAACAACGGTTGTTACATCAACACTCCTTCCTTTCTCAGATGACCGTAAGGACGTGGCCGGCGTCGTTATTGATCCTTCATTAAATCCTTTATTTAAAAAGCGCACTAGAAGCTCAGAAACGACGCGTTCCAAGTACATCTGCCACTCCTGTATTCTGAGAAATCTGATGCCTTCAAGGCTTTCCACAAACACGGAAGGTCTAAGCTTTTCGAAGAATATGTGAGACTTGGAATATAGCTTAATAATCTCCTAAACACGTTTTGACGACGGACTATCACGAGAAATCTTAATGACAACACTTTGGAAAACGGCGGAACCGCATTTCCACCAATGAGAGTAAAGAATACTCCAATCGATGGATTTTAACTTCGCAAAAGGTCGGTCCAGATTCCGTATCAGCAGAATCGCTATTTCATAAATAAATTACTGATCCCGGTTCTCTTTGGGTGGACCATTCTCAATGCTGAAACTAACTATGTCTCTTCTTTTATCGCATAACTCTGCTCCGGGACGCGATAACATCAAATTCAATCTTCTTAAAAATCTCCCAGATATCGCAAAAAGACGATTACTTGACCTGTACAATTGATTCATGGAGTTCAACAATGTGCCCTCAGAATGGCGACAGGTTAAAGTAATAGCTATTCAAAAGCCTGGAAGGTGCTTGCTGGAGTCACTCCTTTAAAGCACCGTTACTAGGAGTTCTCATTAAGAATACTTCTAGACCAACATTTGAAAAGGGCGTAACAGCCAAAATTTATTCCTTCTGATTCTTCGTCTACATATATAGCTATATAAGTCTTATCAAATGTGGTACAAGTAACACACTTGTCTTAGAAAACTTCTATAAGAGGCTCGGAAGCCTCCTCTCAAGAGGCTCGGAAGCCTCCTCTCAAGAGGCTCGGAAGCCTCCTCTTAAGAGGCTCGGAAGCCTCCTCTCAAGAAGCTCGGAAGCCTCCTCTCAAGAGGCTCGGAAGCCTCCTCTCAAGAGGCTCGGAAGCCTCCTCTCAAGAGGCTCGGAAGCCTCCTCTCAAGAGGCTCAGAAGCCTCCTCTCAAGAGGCTCAGAAGCCTCCTCTCAAGAGGCTCAGAAGCCTCCTCTCAAGAGGCTCAGGCCTCCTCTCAAGAGGCTCAGGAAGCCTCCTCTCATGAGGCTCAGAAGCCTCCTCTCAAGAGGCTCAGAAGCCTCCTCTCAAGAGGCTCAGGCCTCCTCTCAAGAGGCTCAGAAGCCTCCTCTCAAGAGGCCTCAGGCCTCCTCTCAAGAGGCTCAGAAGCCTCCTCTCAAGAGGCTCAGGCCTCCTCTCAAGAGGCTCAGGAAGCCTCCTCTCAAGAGGCTCAGAAGCCTCCTCTCAAGAGGCCTCAGGCCTCCTCTCAAGAGGCTCAGGCCTCCTCTCAAGAGGCTCAGGCCTCCTCTCAAGAGGCTCAGAAGCCTCCTCTCAAGAGGCCTCAGAAGCCTCCTCTCAAGAGGCTCAGAAGCCTCCTCTCAAGAGGCTCAGAAGCCTCCTCTCAAGAGGCCTCAGAAGCCTCCTCTCAAGAGGCCTCAGGCCTCCTCTCAAGAGGCTCAGAAGCCTCCTCTCAAGAGGCCTCAGGCCTCCTCTCAAGAGGCTCAAGCCTCCTCTCAAGAGGCTCAGGCCTCCTCTCAAGAGGCCTGGAAGCCTCCTCTCAAGAGGCTCAGGCCTCCTCTCAAGAGGCCTCAGAAGCCTCCTCTCAAGAGGCTCAGAGCCTCCTCTCAAGAGGCTCAAGCCTCCTCTCAAGAGGCTCAGAAGCCTCCTCTCAAGAGGCTCAAGCCTCCTCTCAAGAGGCTCAGAAGCCTCCTCTCAAGAGGCTCAGAAGCCTCCTCTCAAGAGGCTCAGAAGCCTCCTCTCAAGAGGCTCAGGCCTCCTCTCAAGAGGCCTCAGAAGCCTCCTCTCAAGAGGCCTCAGAAGCCTCCTCTCAAGAGGCTCAGGCCTCCTCTCAAGAGGCTCAGAAGCCTCCTCTCAAGAGGCCTCAGGCCTCCTCTCAAGAGGCTCAGAAGCCTCCTCTCAAGAGGCCTCAGAAGCCTCCTCTCAAGAGGCTCGAAGCCTCCTCTCAAGAGGCCTCAGGCCTCCTCTCAAGAGGCTCAGAAGCCTCCTCTCAAGAGGCTCAGAAGCCTCCTCTCAAGAGGCTCGGAAGCCTCCTCTCAAGAGGCTCAAGCCTCCTCTCAAGAGGCTCCAGCCTCCTCTCAAGAGGCTCCAGCCTCCTCTCAAGAGGCCTCGGAAGCCTCCTCTCAAGAGGCCTCCAGCCTCCTCTCAAGAGGCTCAGGCCTCCTCTCAAGAGGCCTCGAGCCTCCTCTCAAGAGGCTCAGAAGCCTCCTCTCAAGAGGCTCAGGCCTCCTCTCAAGAGGCTCAGGCCTCCTCTCAAGAGGCTCAGAAGCCTCCTCTCAAGAGGCTCAGGAAGCCTCCTCTCAAGAGGCTCAGGCCTCCTCCTCAAGAGGCTCAGGCCTCCTCTCAAGAGGCCTCAAGCCTCCTCTCAAGAGGCTCAGAAGCCTCCTCTCAAGAGGCTCAGCCTCCTCTCAAGAGGCTCAGAAGCCTCCTCTCAAGAGGCTCAGAAGCCTCCTCTCAAGAGGCTCAGGAAGCCTCCTCTCAAGAGGCCTCAGGCCTCCTCTCAAGAGGCTCAGGCCTCCTCTCAAGAGGCCTCAAGCCTCCTCTCAAGAGGCTCAGAAGCCTCCTCTCAAGAGGCTCAGAAGCCTCCTCTCAAGAGGCTCAGAAGCCTCCTCTCAAGAGGCTCAGGCCTCCTCTCAAGAGGCTCAGAAGCCTCCTCTCAAGAGGCTCAGGAAGCCTCCTCTCAAGAGGCTCAGAAGCCTCCTCTCAAGAGGCTCAGGCCTCCTCTCAAGAGGCTCAGGAAGCCTCCTCTCAAGAGGCCTCAGGCCTCCTCTCAAGAGGCTCAGAAGCCTTCTCTCAAGAGGCCTCAGGCCTCCTCTCAAGAGGCTCAGGCCTCCTCTCAAGAGGCTCAGGAAGCCTCCTCCTCAAGAGGCTCAGGCCTCCTCTCAAGAGGCCTCAGCCTCCTCTCAAGAGGCTCAGGCCTCCTCTCAAGAGGCTCGAGGCCTCCTCTCAAGAGGCTCCAGCCTCCTCTCAAGAGGCTCAAGCCTCCTCTCAAGAGGCTCGGAAGCCTCCTCTCAAGAGGCTCGGAAGCCTCCTCTCAAGAGGCTCGGAAGCCTCCTCTCAAGAGGCTCGGAAGTCTCCTCTCAAGAGGCTCGGAAGCCTCCTTTCAAGAGCCTTTCTAGAGGCTCGAAAGCCTCTTTTCAAGAGGCTCAAAAGCTTCCTTTCAAGAGGCTCTGAAGCATCTTTCCAAGAGGCTTGGAAAGATCCTTTCAAGAGGCTCGGAAGCCTCCTTTCAAGAAGCTCAACAGCCTTCTTTTCCAGAGACTCAAAAACCTCCTTTCAAGATGCTCGAAAGCCTGTTTTTCAAGAGGCTCTGAAGCCTTCTTTCAAGAGGCTCAAAAGCATCCTTTCAAGAGGTTCTGAAGCCTTTTTCCAAGAGGATCGGAAGGCTCCTTTCGAGTCGCTCGGAAGCCTCTATTCAAGATGTCCGAAGCCTCCCTTCAAGTGGTTATGTTGCCTTCTTTCAAGAGGCTCGGAAGTCTATTTTCAAGTGGTTCGGAAGCCTTCTTTCAAGAGGCTCGGCAGCCTCCTTTCAAGAGGCTC
Source organism: Armigeres subalbatus (assembly GCF_024139115.2). Taxonomy (NCBI): domain Eukaryota; kingdom Metazoa; phylum Arthropoda; class Insecta; order Diptera; family Culicidae; genus Armigeres; species Armigeres subalbatus. The sequence continues at coordinate 249,831,372 of NC_085139.1, read as the reverse complement.
GGAAGCCTCGCTTCAAGAAGCTCAGAATTCTTCTTTCAATAGGCTTGGAAGCATACTATCAAGAGGCTCAGAAGCGTTCTTTCAAGATGCAACGGAAGCTTCCTTTTAAGTGGCTCGAAAACCGCCTTCAAGAGGCTCGGAAGCCTCTCTACAAGAGGCTCAGAAGCCTCTAATAAAGAGGCGCGGAAGCCTACTCTAAAGGGACTCAAAAGCTTAAAGGAGCTTCCCTTCAAAAGGGCTCGGAATTATGTTTTCAAGAGGATTGGAAGCCTACTTTCGAGAGGGGGTACCTCAAATCATGCAAAAGTTCGAAGGGGTACCTCTCAAGAAAAAGGTTGAGAACCGCTGCCTTAGAACATTCTTTCAGTAAACCATAGAAAATTCTTGCAGGAATAATTCCGAAAAGAATTCTAATTTGGAGGAATTCCTAAGAGGAATTTTCCAAGAAATTTCCAATTGTATTTGAGTGCTAAGCTTATTTAAAAAAAGAAACACTCCGTTTTTAAAAATTAAAGGAATTTCCAAACGAAATTTCCAAAGATTTCCCAAAAAAATTCTGAGCAGATTCCCGATTCTTAAAGGAATTTTAAAAGAAATTTTCGAAGGTCTACAGGAATTTCTGGAAGAGTTGCTAAAAGAATTTCCGGAGAAATGTCCGAAGGAATTCTTATAGGAAATTCGGAAGGAATTCCTGGAGAAAGTTCTAAATAAATTCTAGAGGAAAATTGTGAAAGAATACCAAAAATATCTTCCTAGAACTTCCGAAGAAATTCTTTGAGGAATTACTGGAAGAATTTCAATTAGAAATTCTTAAAAGAAATTCTTTAAACAATTTCTAAAAAAATGGAAGGATTTCTCCTAAAACTCTTATATGAAAAAAAAAAATCATTTAAAAAAAGTCATTTTTTCGCGACCTTAATGTTTCCCATCAGACTGACTAATTGTACAAAAAACCCTAAAATTCATAAAAACCACTCTCTTTGCACCAAAATGCCTTGCTGCGGGATTTTTTTCTCAGCTCAAAATTCTTCATGCCGCTTCACTCCGCCGCCGCCGTCTAACATTGCTTAAGACGTGACTCCGCCGACGCCGCCACAGTCGGTGTAAAAATGGCCTTACGCCGCCGCCGTTCACAAATACTTCGGTGCACAGGTCTAGGGTCACGTGTCCCATAGTGCTCCAGCTCCAGAAGTCAAGTTACCATTTTTGCATCCGCATATCACGATGCTTATACAATGGTACTCAATGCCCAGGGAAGTTGGAAAAATACTACCAGACTGGGATTCCAAATGGTGTTGATAAGCAGTACACCCAGGTTTTTTTTTTACTCGGTTGGAATTCTTTAATTTCTCGGTTAACCTGAACTTTTACAGCTTTTAAAATACCCCCTGAATTTTCTTTGATTTTTTGTGAATTTTTTGGTGGGGTTAACTCATTGCTTCATTGACCCTGAAGGTATTAAACGACTAAAACCAAACCGTGTAAAAAAAACCTGGGTGTACATACAGCATCTCTACTCATATATACGACGTAAATTTCCATTCGCTTAAGATTTATTTGATTTCCCAAAAATAAATATCGAAATTCGTGCATTTAAAATATGGCAAGGACATAATAATGATATTTGATATTTTGTGGCAAGTCACAAAATTTAACGAATGAAACAATTTTATTTAAGCTCGAAGATTCAAGGATTTTAATTGAAGCCATTTTGGAACAAAAGTCCTTAGATTTTAATTTTTGAAACGTAAATATCGACACTGAACAGGGCGACACAAAACCTGTTGTTGCCATAATTTAACATTCTTGCACTGCTGACGGCAAGCAATCGAGCAACCACTCAGCCTATTCCAAAGAGATTAATATCAAAGGATTAATTGAAAATTTACTGCGACGAACGAATATCGTCCCATGCGGGGGCGTTTTCACATACTTCTCTTTGGGATACCTGCAGCGCAGTACATCCACAGCAAAACAAAAAATAAAAACCATCGAAAGAAATTCCTCGCCGTTGTTTTTTTTATGCGACAACGTCTGCCTCGAGGAGTCTCCATGGACGACAGTTGTGTCGCGTTTCGTTTCGAACGCTATTAAAGGCATCGAGACCGATGGATGGGGGGAGATCACTTTTGCAAATTAATTGTGTTTTGATGGCGAGACTTACCTCGTGTGGGACGACGTCACGATCCGTTCTTCGCTGCGCTGCGGTTGTCCCCGGCTGCTACTGTCCCCTGCGCCGCGCACCTGCGCACGCGACCCGTCCGCGTACTTGTTCTCCTTGCCAAAGATGCTGCCCCCGTAGGGATTCTCTCCGAGGTAGTACTTCTGCTTCGGCGTCGGAACGCCACCACTGTTGGTTGTCATATCGGACACGATATCGGAGGACCCGCGACGACCACTGCCACCGTAACTGACGTTGTTGCTGCTGATATTGGCGGGATCTGCGCGCTCGCGATCACGATCACGTCTGGAAATGTTGCCGTTCGGTTTGTGACTGACACCGTTCGGTGCGGTGGCGACTCGCTGATGCTGCGATTGCGACTGGTTTGGTGCCCCTTGCGGTGGTGGTGAGTATCCTCGTCCACCGATGTGACTGTCGATGACGTTGTACTGCTGATATGTGGCGCTGGACGAGCTGTTCCGTTTGTGGGCTGAGGAGGACGGCGAGGGCGAACGCTGCTTGATCGATGATTTGAGTCGCAGTTTGCGTTCGGCGCTGGCAGATCGAATCTTACCGACCAGCTTCCGAATGCTGTTGCCGATGGCCGAACCGACTTTGCTCTTTGGTGGGGTACTCTGGGCCCGTGTGTTGACCCCCGACCCCCGGGAAGTGTGGTGACTTAGATCTTGAATACTGCTGAAACGGGTTTTCTGATAAGGCTTCCGCAAGGTCGTCGCCGCCGGGGGAATCTGAATGGGTGAAATCGAACGGCTGCGCGGTGCGTACTCTATGACTTGCGGTTCGGGTGGCGCGCGTTTCGCCAGCATTCCGCTGCCGTTGGTCAGCTTTCGTTCCAGTGCTTTCTTCCGCTGCGGGGCCGTTGGCCGTTCCTCCGTAACGAACTCGATGCGGTCCGGTGAAACTGATCGCGCGTCCCTGGCATACCTGAGAAAGGAAAACGCGACAGCATGTCTCATAAATCACTGATGGATTCATCTTCTACAAAGGCAGGGTTGTTACAGAACAAATGTAATATGTATTTAATTTTTTTATATTAGCTTAATATGATTCTCGTTTTGTTCATCATTCTCTTCAAAGATATTGTCGCTCAATCATTTAAAATATGATCAATAATGGAAGTTAGCTATTTTGCTGTTTGAAAAACGTGTTTATAGTGCAATGTTTCATTGCAAACATTGCTTCTAAAATCGTGCTTGTAGAAAATCCGCAACAACCCTGCAACATAACGCAACGACCTTACCTGGCATTGAAATTACTATCCTTCATCGGCTTCGGTGACCGTGGCGTTGTGAAATACGTCGAAGACGAAACGTACGCGGAATCTTCTTTGTAGGAATTCTTCCCCTCGTCCAGCCGGTAATCCTTTCCTTTTCGATAAACATAGTCATCTGTGTCCACTAAATTTTCCCTCGACCCTCGTCCGTACCGGTTTCTCTCGTTCCACTCACTGACCCCCTGAAAATACTTCCGCCCGGTGCCCTCATCCTTTTCAGGAGGCATCACCTTGGGTGGCGGACTTATCGGATGGCCCTTGTACAGATTGCCACTGCTTCCGCGTTCGTCAACCCCATCCCCACTTTTGATCGTCACATTGAAAAAGGTCTTCTTCGTGGGCTCCACAATATCGTCCAGGTCGTCTCGCGATCCCCGCGAGGACCGCGATTCACTCCCGAAGTGACTCTCCAGCCACTTGTTCGTTTCGTTCTTCCGCGTTTCGTCCTCCCGATCGAAGTCCAGTGGCTTCTTGGTGAGGGCGTCGGTTCGATCGACCAACGGCGGCAGACCGGTGCCGGTGATGGCCGCTTCCTTCGGGGTGGATTGCCGGCCCAGCCGGCGTGCCTTACGCAACCGATCCGACAGACTGTCCCACTCCGATATCAGATTCTCCGGACGGGTGCCGTCCTTCTCCATCTGGGTGGTTTCGGCGGCGTAGCGCATTTCGTTACCGAGCACTTCACCGTTGGCGCCTATCAGATCGACGTGCTGCTCATCGCGTTGCTTGAAGTAGCGCTGTGACGAAGCCTGGTGGGGGTGGGAAATTGCAAAAGAAAAAAAATGTGTTAAGCGATCGGTACAAAATTTATTAGTTCGATTTGAAATAGATGTTTATTCATTGCACGCATCGGCGGTGTGCCCTTGTCGGGTTCGTTGCATAGTGGCGTTGAAGTCTTTTGATTTTTTTTTATTAGGTATTTAAGTTACTGGTACAGTGTGGGTAATAAAAGTCCTGATTGGAATAAAAAAGAGTTCAATTAAGATGAGAATTCAAGCCACATTTCTCGCCACAAGTATCTCAATCTATTGATCCAATTAGCCTTGCAAGTAAAGTCGTAGGTTTTCTATCCGGGACGAATCTTGACAACTTCCAATGGATTGTTCTCAGTACATTTGCAATGAACTTATGAGCGGTTATTATGTTAGTTCAAAGGAAATAGTAGTATAGAGCACTGCATGACCGAATCTCTTTTTCTTTCGTTCTTCACGATAGTTACAAAACAACAAAGGGAAGATGGTGAGCTTCATGGGGCTTCTCTTGAAGACTGCTGGAATACAGTCAAAGCAGCCATTAACGACGCAGCGGAAAACAACGTCGGGTATTTGGGACAAAGTCGACGGAACTATTGGTTCGACGAATAGTGCAGACAGATTCTGGAGGAGAAGGACGCAGTGCGGGCAGTCGCGCTGCAGCAAGGTGCCCGGCAGAACGTGGAACGTTATAGACGGAAGCGGAGACAGCAGACCTGCCTTTTCAGGAGAAGCAACGCCGCCAGGAAGAAACGGAATGCGAGGAGATGGAACAGCTGTGCCGTTCCCAAGAAACACGCAAGTTTTAGCAGAAGCTCAACGCATCCCTCAAACTAGTGGCGTAGCCACGGGGGTGGTTTTGAACATAAACCCCTCCCCCCCAGACACAAAATTTTTAGAAGAATTTTTTTTTCGAAAAAAAAAATTTTCGGAAACAAGAACCAGGACAATTTTCTGGCTACGCCACTGGCGCAAAGGCTTCGTGCCTCGAGCCGAAATATGCAGGGATAAGGATGGAAGTATCTTAACGGACGAACGTGTGGTGATTGAAAGGTGGAAGCAGCACTAAGGTGGAAGGAACACTTAAATGGCGCTTAGAGTACAGGCAGTAAAAGTCAAGGCATACAAGCCAACCAGGGAAGTTAAGGATGCCATCCAACAGCTAAATACCAATAAAGCAGCTGGTAAGGATGGTATCGGAGCTGATAGTCAGAATCTGGGAAACTAAACAGCTACCGGAGGAGAGAAAGGAAGGGGTTATATGCCCCATCTACAAGAAAGGCGACAAGCTGGGGTGTGAGAACTTTCGAGCGATCACCATCCATAATCTTCTTCTTCTTCTTATTGGCATTACATCCCCACACTGGGACAGAGCCGCCTCGCAGCTTAGTGTTCATTAAGCACTTCCACAGTTGTTAACTGCGAGGTTTCTAAGCCAGGTTACCATTTTTGCATTCGTATATCATGAGGCTAACCAGATGATACTTTTATGCCCAGGGAAGTCGAGACAATTTCCAATCCAAAAATTGCCTAGACCGGCACCGGGAATCGAACCCAGCCACCCTCAGCATGGTCTTGCTTTGTAGCCGCGCGTCTTACCGCACGGCTAAGGAGGGCACCCATAATACCGCCTACAAAGTGATATACCAGATTATCTTCCGACGTCTGTCACCATTAGTGAATGAGTTCGTGGGAAGTTATCAAGCCGGCTTCTTTGACGGCCGCTCGACAACGGACCAGATCTTTACTGTACGGCAAATCCTTCAAAAATGCCGTGAATACCAGGTCCCAACGCACCATCTGTTCATTGATTTCAAGGCGGCATTCGACAGTATAGAGATAGACCGCGTAGAGCTATGAAAAATTATGAACGAGAACAGCTTTCCTGGAAAGTTCACCAGACTGATCAAAGCAACGGTGGATGGTGTGCAAAACTGTGTGAAGATTTCGGGCGAACACTCCAGTTCCGCTTGTGGGCGATAGACGGGGATACCTTCAAGGTGGTCGAGGAATTCGTCTACCTTGGATCCTTGCTAACGGCTGTTACGGGTAACAGGTAACATTGTTAGTCGTGAAATACGAATGCGCATCATCTGTGGAAGTCGGGCCTACTTCGGGCTCCAGAAGAAACTGCGGTCAAAAAAGATTCACCACCGCACCAAATGTGTCATGTACAAGACGCTTTTAAGACCGGTAGTCCTCTACGGGCATGAAACTTTGACAATGCTCGAGGAGCACTTGCAAGCACTCGGAGTACTCGAGAGACGGGTGCTTAGGACCATCTTTGGCGGTGTGCAAGAAGATGGTGTGTGGCGGCGAGAATGAACCACGAGCTTGACCAGCTCTACGGCGAACCCAGTATCCAGAAGGTAGTTCTGTCACAAACGCCCGAATTCCATTCGCCCAAATAGACCAAACTCCTGAGAAGACCATTTGCCCGAATGGACCATTAACCTGAATATATCAAATGCCCGAACCAATCGTATAGTCAAATTGAGCTGTTCTTCGATTGGCATCATGCAAAGCGTGAATAATTACTTAACTCCAACTTTCTGCAGTTCACGAGCCAGAAGGCTCACTCGTCCAGGTTCATTTAGGGTCCTGACATTCCAGGTACCGAGTTTCCAATCACAGTCCTTATTTCGTTGCCGGATCGGTTCGTTCTCTTTTTCTTCTATCTCTATTTTTCGTGGTATTTGAAAGGCTTCAGTAAGCTATCTTAGCGGGATCGCGTTACCTACACTGGTGGGGCATCCACCTTAGACATAGCTGGCGCCATACAGCGTTCCATTTATCGGCCGCTGGATATCAAGCAGACGTTGTTTAAGCTGCACCTCCTGGTAGACAGATGCTCGGGACGTACCTTCTCACTCTAGCTGTTGTCAGAAGGACATCAGTGCCCAGGTTGCACTACCAGCTAAGTATGCAACCCTTAGCTGGCGGTCTTGCCATCGGTCTACCCGTGGAAGCGTGAGATAAGAATTTGTTGAGCTCTATATTGGTTGCTATATTGAATGCTCCTTCCTTGATGTCAACTCACCAACACCATTTTGCAACCCGAATAATTACTTATTCTATCTTAAAATATAAAATATCTACATTTGTTGTGACTAGTAAAAGTATAGTACGGAGACTGAAATGTAAGTAAAACCGAATTTGTAAACCAACCTCTCCTTAAAATAAATGCTCTTTTTTTCAGCTAAGCTGATTACACCTCAATTTTGGGTCGTTGATCATAGCTGGAAGAACTCGATACTATCACAACATTTTCTTAAAGATTTCAATCGGAATATGAGGAATTCGTTGTCGAATGTGCGCCAAACCCGGTCGCAGACGAGGGCTCAGCAGGCGAATGGGAACCTCGCACCGGGTAACGACGACGAAAAGGCATCGAGTGAGGTTTCGGATGATTCTTTCGTCCCATCAATCGTAGATCAAAACGGAGGTGAGTTGTTCGATTGTGCTGGTTGCGATCGGCCGAATAACTCTGAGCGGTATATGGTTCAGTGTGATAACTGTGATCATTGGTACCATTTGACCTGTGCCGGTGTGAAAGCGGCTACGGTGCGCTCGAATAACTTCGTTTGTGCGGTGTGTACGTTAGCTAAATCTCGTCGAGCGCGTAGTCAGGCAAGCGGTATTTCGAGCACGTCGAGTGCCCGTCAGTCGAAAGTGGAACGTGAGCTACAACGCCTGGAAGAGGAACAGAAGTTGCTCGAGGATTTGACCCGTGAGCAGATTGAGAAGGAACGTGCTTTGAACGAGAGGGAACTTCGGGAAAAGCTAGAGCGAGGAAAGCAGTTTATCGCTCGCAAACATGAGCTGCTGAGCCGTCAGGATGAAGAAGGAACCAGCGTGCGTAGTTTGACGAGCAGTCAGAGGAGCGCAAAGCGGACCGAAGAGTGGGTAAGACGGACTGAAGCGGTTGCCCAGGCCATCGTTGAAGTACCTGAGTCTGCTTCTGCATCTATAAGCATCGATCAACCACTTGAAGCAAGTCTGCAAAATCCGCAGGCAGTGCATCCTCCTTCGACACCTCTGAAGACAGCGGCATCTGCGGTTCTACCACCCATCGGAGAAGATAGGGTTGGTGCGGGATCAGAGGTGAAGTCGATCCCGAGGACTGTGGCCAGCATCACTATCGATGAGGAATCCGAGCTTTCAGCTGATGGTGCCATCGGTGGAGAGGTGATTCAGCAGGATCAGGATAAGAACCAGGTGGGCTTGCCCCTAGTTGATCTGCAGCCGTTTACAGATATGCTGAATGTCGGTGAGGTTGTGCCAACCGGTGCAATTAGTAAAACGAGTCGAATTGGAACCCATTGCTACAAGCGGTGGAGCATCGAAACCGGTGAGCTCCTGAAACAAAATGCGCTACAATTGCAACGGCAAACGGAAGCGGAACACCGAGTTATTCGAGAGCTAGTGGAAAAGCATCGGGTGGACATCGACACAAGACGGAAACGGTAACTTGACCTGGTTAGTCGGATTAAAAATCTACAGTGGCAGCACGCTGAGGAGCTGAAACAAGCACGTGATTCGGAGGGAGATTTGCGAGCTCAGCTTGCAAGGCAAGGCCATGGACGATTAGAACTGGAGGCCCAAGTGAAATCCCTGGAGAAGCTACTCGTCGAGGAGCATGAGCGAAGACGCACTTCGGAAGCAGATTTGCGGCATCAGCTGTCACTACGGAATAGGGAATGCGAGGCGCTGCAACTTCAGCTAGCAGAACTGGAGACTGAAATTCAGTGTCTGCGGGGCACCGCACAGCAGCTGCAATCCCAGTTAGAAGCAGCTCAGCAACGCGAGTACGAATCGGATCGCCAACGAAATGAAGCGGTCACAGAGTATTGGAACCTGCACGACGAAGTGCAACAGTTCGTCAGGCGTAATCAGGATCGGCCAGCGGATGAAGGTTCTCCTCCATTACCCCCTCCGCCAGAGTCTTGGTTTGAAGCGGAAAATGCAAATAACGTTGAATGTTCCAATCGCGTCGAGTCAGATCCTTGTTTTCCTCCTCCTCCTCCAATTTCGGTAGATCCTGGTTTGGTTAGTGGTCAGCGGAATTACGTAGCACAAGCCGGAATATTGGGGGGTGGAATTCAGAACATGACAGTTCCCATTTCCTCTGCAAGTATCAATCCACATATCCAATCACAGCCTCAAATATCGTCCTTTTTGAGCGGTTCTTTGGGTCCGACGCCACAACAGATCGCTGCTAGACAGGTGGTAACCAGGGAGCTCCCCACATTCTCCGGAGATCCGATCGATTGGCCCCTATTTATAAGCAGCTATCAGCATTCTACACAGGCTTGCGGGTACACTGACTCCGAAAACCTTTTGCGCTTGCAACGTAGCTTGAAAGGTAGCGCAAAGGATTCAGTCAGCAGTTTCTTGCTCCACCCGTCGACAGTACCACAAGTAATGTCTACACTGCAACAACTGTACGGTCGCCCGGAACAGATTGTGAACAACATGATCGCAAAGGTTCGGGCAACACCCCCTCCGAAACCCGACCGATTGGATACACTGGTTAGTTTTGGACTGATAGTTATAAATCTCTGCGGTCACCTGAAAACGGTCGGCTTAGAGAAACATCTGGCGAATCCTATACATCTGCAAGAGCTCGTTGACAAGCTACCGGCGACGGTGAAGTTCAGCTGGGCCCTCTACCAAGAGTAAGTACAAGATATGGATTTGAACGTGTTCAGCAGCTACATAGCGAGGACATCTTCGGCAGCAAGTGGCGTAACTCAGCTGTCCAATATTCCACAGAAATCTGGAAAAGATGAGAAAGGTCGCTTGAAGGAGAGATCGTTCGTGAACACGCACGTTTCCACGGATAAAGCGAAAGTGAGTCGCCAAGAAAATGCAGAAAAGGCGGGAGTCAGAGGTGGAAAGCCGAGAGAAAAGGATGCCGCACCGAGTAACACGAAGTCGTGCTCCGTTTGCAACGTCGACAGTCATCAAATCGACAATTGCTCGTCGTTCAAAGGACTCGATCTGGACGGCAGATGGAAAGCGGTAAAAGCAAACAAATTGTGCGCTCGTTGTCTCACTTCGCATGCGCGATGGCCGTGTAAGGGAGAAGTGTGCGGAATCAACGACTGCCCAAAACGACATCATCGACTACTTCACTTCGAGCCACCAATGTCAACGAAAACTACCAGTGCGGTGGTTACAGTTCATCGGCAGTTGTCGTCGTCTACGCTTTTTCGGATCCTCCCAGTAACCCTATTTGGGAAATAGGGACAGTTCAACACATTCGCATTCCTTGACGACGGGTCATCAGTAACACTCGTAGAGTGGTCCATTGCAGACGCACTCGGTGCAAGCGGAGAAGTGAAGAACTTGAACATAGAATGGACCGGAGGCATAAACAAGACGATTGCTGGAACAAAAATCGTCACGATGGAGATTTCCGAGGCCGGTGGAAATAGGCGGTACAGGTTGTCCAAAGTCTGCACCGTCGACAATCTCGGACTACCACAACAGACCACCGATTACGCAGAGCTCGTTAACCGATACGCGCATCTCAGCTGTACCAGGAATCCTAATCGATCAAAGCAATGTTCACCTCCTCGCTACTCTAAGGCTGCGGGAAGGTGAATTGAACGAACTGATCGCAACGAAGACCAGGATTGGATGGGCAGTTTGTGGCAATGTGCGGAAACCACAAGCCAATACGGTGTACAAGCAGCTACACATACATGCTGAACCATCTGTAGTAGACCTCCACGAGTACGTCCGGCGCTTCTTCGACATCGAGAGCATGGGTGTAGCGGTGGTGCCAGCCGTGAGAGGTGTTGAAGAACAACGTGCGAACAATATCTTGGAAACTACCACACGACGGTTGAATGACAAGAAGTACGAGACAGGTCTACTATGGAAGCACGATTACGTGGAGTTTCCAGATAGCCGGCCGATGGCAGAACGACGCTTCAAGTATCTCGAAAATCGTTTAGCCCAGAATCCACAGCTTTACGAAAGTGTGCGTCAACAAATGGCGGAATTCAAAGACAAAGGCTACATTCACGAAGCGACAGTGGAAGAAATGGAGTAGTTTGACCTGCGTACATGGTTCCTGCCGATTGGAGTCGTCGTAAACGAGAAAACACCTGGAAAGGTTCGAGTTATCTGGGATGCAGCAGCGAAAGTAGAGGGCATCTCGCTGAATTCAATGCTGCTCAAAGGACCGGATCTTCTGACACCGTTACTGTCTGTGATGTTTCCGTATCGGGAGCGGAAAATCGCAGTTTCCGCAGATATTAAGGAGATGTTCCTACAAATCTCAATTCGAAAAGAGGACCGCAGTGCTCTACTGTTTCAGTACCGAGATTCCCCAGACCTACCGATGAATACCATGGTATCGGATGTCGCAATACTCGGAGCATCTTGCTCCCCTGCGCACTCGCAGTTCATCAAGAACCTAAACGCTATAGAGCAGGAAGCAGAGTTTCCACGAGGTGCGGCCGCAGTGAAGAAGCGGCATTACGTGGACGATTACGTAAACAGTCACGATACAGCGGAAGAAGCGATCGAGGTGGCGAAGGAAGTGATCGAGGTGCACAAGCGAGCGGGATTCCATATCCGTAATTGGATGTCAAGTGATCGGAGCGTAGTCGAGAAGTTGGGTGAAGCGAACCAGAAGCCGTCAAAAGAAATGTTATCGGAGAAGGACATCGGACTGGAGCGAGTGTTGGGAATGGCGTGGATACAGAGAGAGGATGTCTTCGTATTTTCACTGCAGTTTGGCGAGAAGGTGCGTATTCTGTTGGCAGACACCAAGATTCCCACGAAACGACAAATGCTCCGACTTGTCATGAGCATCTACGACCCTCTAGGTTTGGTAGCTTCGTTCGTGGTCCACGGGAAAATTATTATCCAAGATGTGTGGCGGACAAAAACAGATTGGGACAGCTTTATTCCTGAGGAAATCGCTAAGCGCTGGACTGAGTGGATAGTGTTGCTGAAGAAGATGGTCGAACTGCGCATTCCACGGTGTTATTTTCCTAGATACAACCCGGAAAGCTTCAAAACCCTGGAGCTACATGTTTTCGTAGACGCGAGCGAGCAGGCGTTTGCAGCAGTGGCATATTTCCGGATAATAGATCAAGGGAAGATCAGAGTAGCACTAGTCTCTTCGAAAACGAAGGTTGCACCGCTTCAAGGACCCTCGATACCTCGGCTAGAATTGATGGCTGCGGTGTTGGGAGCACGCCTACGGAAAACCATCGAGGAAAACCACACGTTGAAAATCCAAAAAACGTTCTTCTGGAGCGATTCGACGACAGTTTGCTCGTGGATCAAGTCGGAAACGCGTCGTTATCGGCAGTTCGTTGCCTTCAGAGTCGACGAAATGTGGGCGTAGACATTTTTGGACCGTATTTAGTGAAAGTCAGAAGGAGTGCGGTGAAGCGATGGGTCTGCCTTTTCACCTGCCTTACGGTCAGAGCTATCCACCTTGAAGTTGTTGCCAGTTTATCAACCGACGCGTGCAAGAAGGCGATCAGAAGGTTCATCGCACGCCGAGGTTCTCCACGAGAAATTTTCTCTGACAACGGCACGAATTTTGTAGGAGCGAGTCGGGAGCTTCAGGAGGAGATCGGCAGGATTCATACCGAGCTGGGAGGCACCTTTGCCAACGCCCAAACGCAATGGCGGTTCAACCCACCGGCAGCTCCCCACATGGGAGGCTGTTGGGAGAGGATGGTTCGCGCCGTGAAGTCTGCCCTAGGGAGCGTTCCTACTGTGCGGAAGTTGGACGATGAGTCGTTCGCCACGGTATTAGCGGAGGCGGAAAGTATGGTAGCCCACTTACGTTCATCCCGCTAGAAACGTCCGACCATGAGTCACTGACCCCGAATCACTTCTTACTGCTGAGTTCGAATGGCGTGCGGGAACCTGAAAAGTTTCCGATGGATGCAGGAATGGCGTTGAGAAGCAGTTGGAACATGGTGAAACACACGCTAGACAACTTCTGGCGCCGCTGGGTGCTGGAATATCTACCAACTATAATACATCGGACGAAATGGTTTCGGGATGTGAAGCCGATCGAGGTAGGTGATCTTGTACTCGTAGTTGACGAAAATGTGAGGAACCGGTGGATACGTGGACGTGTGATCCAGGCTAGTCCCGGGAAAGATGGCGTTCTGCGTCGAGCGGATGTGATGACATCAGGAGGAGTTTTGAAGAGACCTGTTACGAAGTTGGCTGTGCTGGACGTTCCAGGGTCTGGTGACGCTATGCCGGAAGTCAAGGCGACACGGGGGGAGGATGTTCGCCACAACAGCTCCTCGTATTGAACAGCTCTAATGGTGATCGACGTGAGCCTCCATCCATGGGCATGAGATCGCTTGACGGCGATAATGTGTCAAACTAGATGATTGGCAAAACGGAGGATCAACAACAAGACGGTGATAATTAAAAGTGAATTAGAAATCGTTGTAGCTTAAAATTACTATTATTATTTCAAGTGAAGTGAATTGAATCCTATATTAAACCTAGATTAAAACTTAAGAACTACTTACAGAATAAAATTTGAGCTTAGCAATCTACATTTGTTGTGACTAGTAAAAGTATAGTACGGAGACTGAAATGTAAGTAAAATCGAATTTGTAAACTAACCTATCCTAAAAACAACAACATACCCAGAATATCTACGATACTCCAAACCATTCTTGAGTTCAGATATTGGAGGTCTTCAAGACCAACAGAGTGATGCATAGGTTTTCGAGCTTTATATTTATAGTTTAGTGTGTCGTAGATGTCGAACAAGGACGGTTTGGAGTATCGTAGATATTGGAAAAGATTTGTTATACCGATGGGCAGGCGCAGGATTTTATCATTGAGAATTTCAATTTCAATTATTTAACAAGAATATGGTAAAGTATGGTATTGATTCCTAAGAACAAGAACATCAAAATTACAACTCAAGGGTAGTTTGGATGCTCTAGATCATCGTAGTGCCCGTAACCTGACCTGTGCAATATTTTTCCTGGACTCTGCCTCTTCTAGTCAGATCTCCGTGGCGTGCACACGCATGAACGTAGAGTCACTGTCACAGAAATTTGGTTCCGGCCATTTAGGGTTACACAGCCTGCATCGTTATTGGTCTTGAATTAAAGAAACTCCGAAGCATGTACAGTGAGAATAGCTTTCTAATCCCAAGAAAACTATTCCATTGGTGAGCTGTGCATATTTGTTGTTTCTCTACCAATCACGACTAGCAACTACGATGTGTACAATCAATCAAGCTAAGCTAAGCAAAGCATATATCTATTAAAGTAATTTAGAAATTTCAATCTTAAAACAAAGCACAACATCCTTTCATGCGAAATTGATCAGAGAACCCACAATACCTGGTCGCCTGAGATAGAAAAAACACTTTTCTCTCTGTCTTATAACGATTATGACCTTTTGCAGAACTGTTCACAACCTTCGTGAATTTCGCCAGGAATTCTATCGAAAATTTCTCCAGAAATTTTTTTGACATTAATCAAGATTTGCGGATTTTTTTTTTATAATTTTGGCGTCATATATTCACGTTTGTTTATGAAATATTGACTGCCCAAAATGATAGCCTCGACAAAACTAGTCATTCAAGAAATAGGTTCTTATCAAACCAGTTATAAACTTGTTCATCTCAATAACTGTCTATTTTTGGTTAAATTAAAGACCCATTCGATTCAATCTATTGCAAAAAAGTGATAAAAGGTCGATAGTTTATAACTGCCAAGATTGTGTGCATTGTAACCAAAAAACAGCCATCGGCACCTGTTTCACGACTCTAATAGCGGAAGGCGCTAATTTCCTCGAACGATGCCGACAATCGAGTTTTTTTAATTAGCAATATTTGACGAAAACTTCTCTCCACTTTATTGGAGTAAAATGTTTGGCTAATTCGTGTTCTGTTCAAGGTTACGCCGCGACGCATTCGAGTTTCAATCAAGCTTACCTTTTGATCGATAATTCGCTCGGCACTGTCCACCTCATCGATGCCGGTGCTGAGCCGCTCGTCCCCGGGCAGGTCGTCGTCGAAGACGACCTCGTGCTGGCGGGTTTGGGTTTTCTCGGTGACCAGCGTTCCGTCCGGGCGGGCCAGCAGCTGCACGTCGGTGTCCTCGCTGTCGATGACCTTGCGCGACTTGGTGCTGGTGCTGACCAGCTGCGGACCGGACGGGACTAGCTCGAGCCGGGCCTCCTCCGACAGGAGCAGCTCTCGGATGTCGTCCACACCGCTGTTGATGGCACGCAGGTAGGCCTGCAGGGAAGAGCCGGGAAGAGGCGAAGGTGATTAGTTTGCTCGTTTGATTGGCTTTTGCGACGTAAATAGAATTCATTAGTTGTGCGTCAGAATGTGAAGTGGCCAACGAAATCAAAGCAGATATAACGAATCTAGAAAAATAATCTGTACGTGGGAATATGATTGAAAGTTGTCGCAGAGCGTTACTTCTACAACAATATTCACCAATTTATTCTCGTCACAGATAATATGTGTGCATAATCTTCGTTTTAACACATTTGTGTTTGCATTTTTAATATGCGGTAGATTTATTATCCATCATTATTTTATTTGAAAATAATTTGATACTTTAATTGTTTTTTTTGTCGTAGGAATTTCGATTGTAACAAGAACAATAAGAACAATAAGAACAATAAGAACAATAAGAACAATAAGAACAATAAGAACAATAAGAACAATAATAACAATAAGAACAATAAGAACAATAAGAACAATAAGAACAATAAGAACAATAAGAACAATAAGAACAATAAGAACAATAAGAACAATAAGAACAATAAGAACAATAAGAACAATAAGAACAATAAGAACAATAAGAACAATAAGAACAATAAGAACAATAAGAACAATAAGAACAATAAGAACAATAAGAACAATAAGAACAATAAGAACAATAATAACAATAAGAACAATAAGAACAATAAGAACAATAAGAACAATAAAAACAATAAAAACAATAAGAACAATAAGAATAATAAGAACGATAAGGAATAATGAACAAGAAAAAAAAGCAGATCGAAACAAAAACGCAAATCAATGTTGGGAAAAACCGCGAAAGAATTAATCAGAGTAAAAAAACGGATTAGAACCACTGCGTAGAAATGAACCACTAGGTCGATTTATCTAGAATCACTAGCGACACACCCGTTAGCATATTAAATTCCCATCAACGTCACGCCAATTGAAGCATTAATCGCTGTGGCATTCACTCGAAAGCGAACCAGTTATCGCAATCATATGCTCGCGTACTCTTTTGTTCGAAGGTAATGTGAGATCAGTGTCTGAACCCGTCAAACGCAATCACACCGCCGAACGAGTACCCACCAATTGAGCCGCCTTGTCCACTGACAAACGAAAAAAAAAACGCGTCAGCAGCAGCAGCAGTAGTTCAGCCTAATGAATATGCAAATTATTGATTTTTTATTTATTACTCGAGTGAAGTCAGCCAGCGATCAAACAACAAACAGTAAAGAAAGAAAATATTAGCTCACCCACACACCCCCTCGAAAGACACCGGGTCCGGACGAAGGCGCAGGCGATCGCCGTTTCTTACCTTCTCCCATTATACGTGTCTCTTTGATTTGAGGCGGCCTTTTGGGTCGAACCGTTTGTAGTCTACTCGTGTTTCATCTCTTTGCTATGGGAAATCTAACCCCTCAATGATCAACGGTGACCAGCGAGGACAAACGGACGATCGAGGATCATCTGCGATTGCTGGTTAGAGAATTCGATTGAATGGTCACTCGACTTGATCGCGTATTCGAGCAGATGAGAGCGTTTCGGCCATCGGCCGCTAGGTGGCAGCACTTGAAGCCGTTTGTGAGTTTTGTATTCAAGAGCATGATTCGAGTCGATAAACGCGATCACTTCGCACTATGGATATTTACTGCACAGAAAAATGGTAAAAATAAAATGAAAATTCTGTATGATTTGCCTAGTGGTGTTGGTGCTTTTCTCGTGCATAGTAAAAACTTGAAAGAGAATTTCTTAATGTGTTTTTTGTAAAAACCGTATTTCGATCCTTACTTTTGATCCCATAGTCCGATCTGGCCTGTTTGAAATAGAAACAACAGAGCAGGATTCAGTGTCGATTGCAACTTGTTGGAAGCAAAGCGGTTCAGGATAAGTACCCAAAAGATGAGTCAGTTTAATTTGTCGCACATACATACACACTAGAGTGGGGCAGTCAAATCATTGGTTTTCCGAAGCCATTCTGGGTCCTGAACAACTGTGCAGAATTTGGGACCGATTGGTTGCTTTCCGCATTGCGTTTGAAGTTTGTATGGAAATTAGTATGGGAAAAAGTATATTTTTTGCATTTCTACTACTAGAGGATTCAGTTCATCGTAAACCAAGTGGCACATTACGTTAAAGTATAACCCAAAGGATGCTGAAAAACTTTGCTGAAGAAAGAACGTTGCTGGAACGTCCACGAAAAAAGTTATAACGCTTCGAAGATTGAGTGTTCAAACCATATGCAAAAAATCGTTTATTCTGCCAGCACTGTCGAACTACGTAGACCAATAATTTAATTGAGTGTTATTTCAAAATAATTGATCTTATAGGACGCATGGGAGCTATCCGGAATCATTTCACAAAGAAAAAAATCCGATAAGAAGGAAGATGGGTTTTGCCCTTCGATAACCATAGGTTGTCCGGTAGTGATGGCAGAAACATTGATTTCTTGCATATGGTTTGAACAATCAATTTTAGAAACGTAAAAACAATTTTTGTAGACCTTCCAGCTGCGTACCTTCTTCGGTAAAGTCTTTCGGCATCTTCCAGGCTTTATGCTAACGTATTGAGTCACATGATTGATGATAAATTGAAGCCGCTAAGAGCAAAAATGTTAAAAAATACGTTTTCCCATACTAATCTCCATGTAAATTTAAAACGCGATGCGGCATGCGAGGTTACGTCTGCCGGGTCACCTAGTTTTATATATTTGGCCAAATAATCATTTTATTTTGTAGACAATTTATTCAAGATTCAGCATTCTGCCAAGGAATAGATAGACTTACAAAATTTCACCAATTGATCCAATATATTTATATGATTAAAAAATGGTAACTAGGATTTTGGTCGCTTGGAATACCACCGTGCACTCGAGAGTTCACAGTCAAGCATATTGGATGGAAAGGGTAACTTCTGAGAAGCACTGGACTGATCTTCGGATGGACTAATGACGCGACGCAGGGAGCGAGACAGTTGCGTCGGAGCATCAAGTTTTTCAATGAAATAATCATTCCGCTGTTTGGAGTTGCTCGATTGCATTCTTAAGCGTTTGAGGAGGGTGTTCGAAACAATTCAAGCGGTATTCAAATTGAAATCCACTGAGTAGATTTGAAGCCGTGGTTCAAAGTTTAGTTCGATTCATTCTCAATTGAATGCGGCTTAGTTGAAGATTGCAGTAACATTCGGTTAGAGCGCTGATGATGGTGCAACTTCTCTCGGTAGCATCAGAATGCGAACCAGTCTTGGAGCACCTTTGCATCCGTGAGAAACATGTCTGTTGTTGATTGGAAGAAGTAACCAGCTGGCGAGAGAATAGAAGCGTATCACGCAATACATTTTCAATAGCTTATGGATGTTTAATTACAATGTAAAATCTTGTGCTGATTGTTTATGTTTGTTTTGATGAAATAAATTTTTCCTTAAAGTGCATTCCATAAAGATTTTAGCCTGAAAATTTAAAAATGTTGGTAAGGCTGCATGAAGTTTTTTTTAAGTTTACTTTTAATTCACGAACGGGTGGACCAATTTTCCAGAGCGATTCGTGGAAACAAAATGGCACGTTAAGAATTTAAACTTTTGAAAATGTCACCACAGAGGACGCGCCCGTCGACAGAAGAAGTGATGGGACTACTCAGTCGAAGGTCATCAAAGTTGCGATGATCCGTTGAGAAAGAAAGAGTGAGTTTTAGGATGGATATTATGACGGACATTGCGGATTTGATTGTGCCCTTCCTCGGCTGTGCTGAAGCTTTGCGACTTGGTCGTAGTGGAAAAGCAAGAGAGATATCCTAATCACTATCCTAAGGAACAAGATATAAAGAATCATTTAGCATACCGCCATCGGGGGTGACAATGGGTTTGGGGGTGAGAATGGGTCATCGCTCTCACCGGCAGTCTGGAGGTTGTAGAGCGAAATCGTTCGAAAAGGTATTTTATATTTTGGTCTTCTTGCCCTAAGATGCATTAAATCTATTCTACAAGCATTTTAAGTAGTTGAAACAGTGACCCATTCTCACCCCCATTTGACCCATTGTCACCCCCGACGACGGTATTGATAGTGGATGTCCCGGCTGGAACTCAGCTAGAATGTACAGAGAAAAAGAAACCAACACCCTACTGTGAGGTATAGATGGCATTACCTTGGACTCGAATAATGCACAGTGAATGATACATAGGTATATAATGTTTGGGGTGATTCCTTCTAAACGGGACATTCAGCGACCATAACAGTCCTTCGCTAATCAACGGAGATCAAAAATGGACCTTTTTTGATTTTCAAAAGAAGGAATCACCCCACGCGTTGTTCGCTAAGATGCCGTAGTTCAGTAATGTCTGCCGCCGAAAGTTTTGTATAGAAAAATAACTGGAACAACCAAAAATGGCAACGTGGCACTAATCGAAACAATGCACGGAAGAGATAAACTACCCAATAGTGAGTTTAATTCACCTAACCTCGAACATCCGTACGGGAAGCCAAAATTGAGTAAGTAGGGTCGAAGTAGTTTGCCTTTACTCGCATGTTGAAAAAGTACCCAACGAAAAATTTATTTACCCAAATACAAGTTTAATTCACTCAATTTCAACCTCAGGTAATAAAACTCAAAATTGGCTTCCCGTATTGAACTGGGGTCGTTGGATTGTTTGGCTCTTTTGTTTTTAACAACAAAAGAAAGAGTGGATGAAAAAGAAGAGAAAAAATAACTCAAAAGTAAGTTTAAAAATACTCAATTTTGAGTACTTTTTTTCTTCCGTGTGGTAAGTAATTGAAACATTAACCAAGCTCGACTCTGTTTTAACACACAATAATGTCGGATCGAAAGCTAGCAGCGTGTTGTTTGCCAAAGGCAATGTCCGCTGGCCGAATAGGCGTTCGATCCTGTTTTTTTGATGTGCATGTGTCAATTCAACGAATTGCTATGTTTACCGCGGGAGAATTTCTTCAAGTAATTGCTGCGATCGTTGAACCGATTTCGTTGTTTTATGCCCAAATGTCGGATCGAAGGCTCGCAGCGTGTTGTTTGTCAATATGATAATGTCCGCTGACGGAAAAGCAAATCGATCCTGTTGTTTTGAGGCGTAAATGTCAAATCGAGGCTGAGATCTATTTGCAAACAATCATGCTACACACCCGTTTCAAATCACTCAGAGACTGAGTGAAATTGTATTGCCGTCTCTTTTTATCCCACGTAAAAGTTACTCAAAATTTGAGTAGTTCCACTTTTACGAAAAATGAGTAAGATTTCCGTGAGAAAAAAAGAGACGGTAATACAATTTCACTCAGTCTCTGAGTGATTTGGAACGGGCGTGTACTCTACTCATGTCTATTTGAATGTACTGTCAGAAAGATTCATTGTAGATAATGTAGATCAATAGCTACTTGGTAACTATAACGGGCATTCCCTTGAAAGACCTGATTACAGAAATGGAAATCGGAAAGTACGTTCGCGCTCCTCAGGAGGAGAACGATCAGCCTTCTGACGTGGAAGCTGAAATAGAGGTTATAAGCGAGTATAACGAGCAATCCGAAAAAGTGAATGAGGAGACTCACACGAATCTGATGGAGAGATTTACACGACTTGAACAAACGGTAAGCTAAAAATGGCAGAGGCATCTCAACAGGCACGAAAGTAAGATATCTCGAACTCCTATGCAGATAACTGGGCGAGAGGCAAATCGGTATCCAGGAATGAATCTGTCAATTTCGCTGGGAGCATCTCAAGCCGTTCCCACGGAATGTACCATTGTCCAAGCTGTGGGAAACTTGGAAACGATATTTAGAAACTTTTGAGATTTGTGCGGAGTTCAGCAACGCCAATACACCAGCGGACAGGTGCCGACTACTCTACCTGGATATAGGAGAAGATATGCGGGTCATGCGAGCTGCGGAGCTGCGTCCCTTCCTCGATGAGGATGACTGTTACGACAGGTTCGTACAGGGTATTGATAATTACCTGAAATCAATGTCAGACCCTGCTGTGGAGCACGAAGCGTTCCTAAATATGCAGCAACTGGAAGGTGAATCAATCGTCCGGTTCCAAGCTCGATTAGTGGAAAAAGTTAGACTGTGCGGGTATAGGAGACCAGACGCGTTTCGTGCATCTCCAACTCCTTAAAGGAATGCGGCACCAGGAGCTAGCGAGATATGCGAGACTGTATGGTCACGACACACTATGTCGTGCAGGCTGCAACGCGTAACGAGGCGTACGAGACGGGATTACAGCTGGGCAATCCATCCGGTGGACCGGTGGTCACTTTGACGACCGTTTAAATATTTTCGACTACCCAACCCAAGCACGGAATACACGTCAGGCAGGAACCCGGCATATGGTCGAAACGGAGTGATGAAGAAGCCGAACTCAAGAATACTCAAGAACAGTGTAAACAGTGCGGTCAGCCAGCTCACAAGGAATCCAGCATGTGTCCCGCTATTAGCCGCTCATGCAGCATATGTAAAAAGCGTGGCCCTTTCGCGGCCATGTGTCGCACGAAGCGCATGAACAGCATTGATGAAGCTCCACAAGAACCGCAGGAAGACGCAGCCGTCGACTCCATTTTTAAGCAGAAACATGAGGTATTATCTTGAGTAGTGTTTAAAGTACTTTAAACTTGCTTTGATAGAGCATAGTTCAAAAAAACTTTACTTGTAAATTCATACGAGAGTCAATTTTTTTTTTCATATTGTAGTCATTACACATCCTAGCACCTATAAATACGCGCTCGTAAGCTGCGTTATAGGTGCCTCGACAATCGAGTTCTTGATTGATTCAGGATCTGATGTCAATGTCATTGGTGGCAGCGATTGGGAACAATCAAGCAACGTTATGGGGTAGACCGGTGATGCTATTGAGCTACTGCAAAACGGCCTAAATCTCACTGTTCATCCATATGCTACTAGCGAACCTAATCCAACATCGATTCAGGGCTAAAGTTGAAGCTGTGGGACTCCCAAAGCCTTCTGTATGGGCCGATTTTGTGGAGTTGCCAGAAGGACGTCGTTCATTGCTAGGTAGACAAACGGCAGGAGAAATGAAACTGTTAAAAGTCGGGGCAATTGTGAGCGCGTGTGAAGCACCAGACTCACAATCACAGTTTCCAAAGATGCCCGACGTGAAGGTTAAATTCAGTATCGATAAGGCCATCCCTCCGGTAAGGAACGCTTATTATAACGTCCCTTTGGCGTTTTGAAAAGCTGCTAGGAACAGGCATAAGGATATGAAAGAGTAAGACATTATAGAAAAAGTATCCTCTGCTCCTGAATGGATTAGCGGAATGTCCGCATTACGATGGGGAAAGGGGATTTCAGATTAGTCGTTAATATGCGGGCGGCTAATAAAGCCATTTAACTAGAAGACTTCCGGTTGCCCCCGATAAACGAGGTGAAATCAAAACTCCATGGAGCAAGATTTTTTTCTAAGCTAGACCTATCGAATGCTTAGTATCACTTGAAGCTGGAGAAGCTCCAGAGATTTAACAACGTTCTTATCGGAGCATGGCACGTATCGCTTTTTTTTAAACTATTTTATTTGTTAATTATCTAATACATGCATTCATCTCTTAGACAAGGTGTTCTGTGTTTTCTTAACACTATCATCCTTATTTGCTATGTTACATTTTGAGTTATTATTAATACATTTCAAATGCCTCTGGCAGTTAGGAATTTTCTTCTGGTTGAATTGAACCATGTAGGAATTACAATGTTTTAAACTTAAACTAAAGTTAACCTAATTTATACTAAGAGTACAAGGAGTTAATCGTGGCAATAGAAGATTGCAACGATTTTTGTCAAAATTGGAAATTATTTTGTTGGATATTTGTTGCAATGTCTCAATAATAGAAATACTATGAAGTTCATTGGTACTATACCACGGAGGCAACTTCAGAATCATTTTCATAATTTATTTTGAATCCTGCCAAACACTGTCAAATGCTTTCTCTATATCAAGAAGAGCAACTCCAATCGAATAACCTTCAGATTTGTTGAGCCGAATTAAATTCGTAACTCTTAATAACTGATGGGTGGTTGAATGCCCATGGCGACAACCAAATTGCTCATCAGCAAAAATTGAATTGTCATTAATATGAAGCATCATTCTATTTAAAATAATCTTTTCAATTATTATTATTATTATTATTCATTCAGACTAAGGCCGAAGTGACCTGTGCGGTATATAAGAGTCTTCTCCATTCGGCTCGGTCTATGGCTACACGTCGCCAACCACGCAGTCTACGGAGGGTCCGCAAGTCATCTTCCACCTGATCGATCCACCTTGCCCGTTGCGCACCTCGCCTTCTTGTGCCCGTCGGATCGTTGTCGAGAACCATTATCACCAGGTTATTGTTCGACATTCTGGCTACGTGCCCGGCCCACCGCAGTCGTCCGATTTTCGCGATGTGAACGATGGATGGTTCTCCCAACAGCTGATGCAACTCGTGGTTCATTCGCCTCCTCCACGTACCATCCGCCATCTGCACCCCACCATAGATGGTACGCAGCACTTTCATTTCGAAAACTCCAAGTGCGCGTTGGTCCTCCACGAACATCGTCCAGGTCTCGTGTTCGTAGAGGACTACCGGTCTAATGAGCGTTTTGTAGATTGTCAGTTTGGTACGGCGGCGAACTCTATTCGATCGGAGCGTCTTGCGGAGTCCAAAGTATGTACGATTTCCAGCCACTATGCGTCTCCGAATTTCTCTGCTGGTATCATTTTCGGCAGTCACCAGTGAGCCCAAGTACACAAATTCTTCTACCACCTCGATTTCGTCACCACCGATGCCAACTCGCGGTGAGTGGCTCACATTGTCTTCTCTTGAACCTCTTCCTATCATGTACTTCGTCTTCGACGTGTTGATGACTAGTCCGATCCGCTTGGCTTCCCTCTTCAGTCTGATGTAGGCTTCCTCCATCTTCTCAAAGTTACGTGCCATAATATCTATGTCGTCGGCGAAGCCAAATAGCTGGACGGACTTTATTGAAAATTGTACCACTCGTGTTAATCCCTGCTTTTCGTATTACCCCTTCCAAAGCGATGTTGAATAGCAGACACGAAAGACCATCACCTTGCCGTACCTTAGCCGGGACCTTGCTGGGACCTTACAGTTGTAGGACTTGTGTCCCGCACCGATAGCACCTGTCCACTGAAGGCGGCTGGAGTTTGCTCACTGGGCATACTGACCAGTCGATCTTCAACTTCCCTCGCTCACGGTGTGCTTGTCTGAAGAGGTTTATTTTCAAAAAATCAGCATCTCTAAAACACTCACTACACGAAAGGATAGGTTTTTCTCTTTCACGTAGGTGCATTTTTAAAATGTTATATCGGGGTTCATTTTTCCATACATTTTTGGGGGGTTTAAATCGGCTCTCATTTGAGATTTCTATGGAAGTTGCACAATAGTGAAAAAATAAAAACTGTTCTATATCTGTTCTAGAGCTGTTCTAGAGAGGAGAGCATCTACTTTCACGTGGTGGGTGTTTCAGAGATACTTATTTTTGAAAAATAATATTTCCCCATAGAGACACCGTGCGCTCCATTACCTTTTTGGCTTCCACAACCGGTTAGGTTAAACCTAACGTAGGCTACCTGCGTACCAAAGAGACCGCCAGCTAGGCGTACAGAGGTCTTCTCGACCGCTGTACGTACCGATCCGGCGTACCTCTGTCCCCAGTTTTCATTGCGGGTAGGAATGCGTTCAACTTCCGCTTTGCCCTACTGACCAGCTGCCAGAGATTTTCGGTCCCTTGTATCGATGTCACCGGTCGGCTGGTACCCTTATGCGGCCCGGCGACTTGCGTCTGGTTGATGCCTTTCGCCTTTTTGGACCGAGAAGTCGCCTTCTCGGGTCGATGCCCTTCGAGCTTCTCTGCACCCCGATCAACTCCGTCCAGACGACGTTTGGCCTTTATTGTCGCATGTCGTTTGGCTTTGCTCTGAGCGCCTTCGACGGATTGCTACCTGAGCCGTTTGGGTTAGGCGCAGTCTTTTTTCACTGGCCTTCAGGGCGAAATTAATCGCCTCTTGGGCCATGGTCGCTCCTCCAAGGAAGAAGAAGGCATCGGTTTGGGCACTTTTTTTGCTCTTCTCTGTTCCAACCACCCGCCTGATAAACGCATCCTGTTCTTGTCTTGCGACTAGAACAGCCTGGCGGAGCATCCGAACTATCTGTTTCAGTTCCTTACTGATGTTTTGCCTTGCGTTCGCGAATTCGATGATATCATCGAGTTGCTCGGCGACCACCTGCTTCCCGGGTAGTGGCTCGCCGAGCGTGCTGATAGGGCTATGCCCCATCACTACAGCTCACGTCACTCCGCTCTTCTCCTCTCTGGGAGGAGTGCTCGTCAAACCCCCCTTGGCAAAGGGGTTCACCAAGGGGGCAGCAGGGACATCAGGGACAGCATGATGTCCAAGGGCTTGACGACCCCTCCCCAGCTGTCTGCGAGTCAGGGAGAACTGCCTAGGGCGTGGTGGGATTTAGCAGTGGGCTCTGCTAAAATCCCTCCCAAAAAACCACAAGTGCCCGTAAGCGGACTCTATCAAAGCGACTGTGTGCCGCTTCAAAAGCACAAGCCCAGGGAGGGAGTGCCAACTGGCATGTGGAGTGTCCCTACTTCGGTAGGGTAGTGCGTGAGCTGCTTCGGCAGGGAGTGAGTGATCTGTTTGTGCTGAGGCAGGAGTGTCATAGCGAGTCGCCGCCGCTATGGCAGCCTCGAAGCGCAGCAGAAGTCTGAGTATGGACTGCACATGCTAAGGTAAGAGTGTCGTAGCGTTGCTACCGCTATCGACACCTCGAGGCATGGCAGTGGAGTGTTAGAATAAGTTGTGGAGTGTACCTACTTCGGTAGGGTAGCGCGTGAGCTGCTTCGGCAGGGAGTGAGTGATCTGGTTGTGCTGAGGCAGGGGTGTCATAGCGCGTCGCCGCTATTGTCGCCTCGAAGCGCAGCAGAAGTCTGAGTATGGACTGCACATGCTGAGGTAGGAGTCGAGGGACCTATCGACACCTCGAGGCATGGCAGTGGAGTGTTAGAGTGAGCACCCGAAAAGGGTCACATGGAGCGAATGGTCTTTGGAGAAGCTGCTTCGGCGGCAGGGTAGCAGTGGGTTGTACCCACACACCTACAGTTGTGCACATGTGGTGCATGGGGAGTGTCCCTGCTTCGGCAGGGTAGCGTGTGGTCTGCTTCGGCAGTGGTGTGATTGATCTGCTCGTGCTGAGGCAGGAGTGTCGTAGCGCAATATCTGTAGGCCCAGGCAGTTACCGCTATTGACACCTCGAGGCATGGCAGCGGAGCGTCCGGGAGAGCATCCAAGTAAGACTCAAATGGAGTGAATGGTGTGCGAGCACCCAAGTCAGTCTCGCGTGGGACGAGTGCCTGTGTGAGCGATAATGAGCGAGTACGCTTAGTACTGCCGTCCCCCCAGAAGTAGTACTGCGAGGTAGTTCCTGGGGGAAACGATGGTGGAGCCCAAGGGAGTTTAGTCGGTATCCAGCATTTTACGTGCGGTAATGGCCGCCACAATTTAACTCACATTTTGGTAGGATGCATTCGATTTGACGTTTGGCTTATGTCGTATGACACCGCAGCGATCATCATCATCATGAATTCATCATTATGATGATGAAAACTTATCGTTTTTGTGTCATACGACACAAGCCAAACTTCAAACTGTTTCCGCCCTACTAAAAACTGAGTTGGATTGTGGCGGCCATTAGCGCTCGTAAAATGCTGGATTACCGGTATGGTCGAGTCCGACACTCCAGTACACTTCCGTGTGGTAGTTTGGCAACTACAATGCACGTGTACTGGGTTAGTGTGTAAATGCATTCTCCCTTGTAAAAAAAAAAAAAAAAAAAAAAAAAAAAAAAAGGGGTTCACCATATGCATGCTTAACGCATCGTCAAAAGAATTATTTTTTGAATCACTCATTATAGGGGAACTGGGGGTAGGACGCCCACGTTAAGGAAAATGCCATTTTTATCAATGAAAACCACCATTTCAGCCAGTTTTCATCAGCGCATACTAAAGAACAGCATATCTGCGACTGACTACCGATGACAGATATCTAATTGTACATTTTATTGCACAGAAATTTGATTTTTAAAAAGCACCCGAAAAATATTGATTTTGAAACCATGCGGGGTGAGATGCGCCAGTGGATGGGTTAAAACGCGCATGTGTTTATCGTACTGATTTTCATTTTAATTGCCTACATTAAGGCAATTAACCGAATGTTTCAGCTGTTTCGGTCATACGAAATGAGCATGGGCGTAGGGGAAGTGGGGGTAGCACGCCCATAGGGGTTAAAACGCGCCACCCCTGAATAAGGTTAAATATCCCCATTTTGATTATTTTCAATAGTCTATACGATAAAGCAATGAAAAATATTGCCATTGGATACATATATTTCATGATTTTTCTCTAGTTATACATGAAAAACTCGAAAAAACGATTTTTGCGTGTTTTGATGCAATTCTAGCTCGGTGGAATTTAGTCTTTCTGTCGCTGTTATACATTGATAAATTAATAATTGAGCCATGAGCCATGCTGCTTACTCGTGTTCTTTATGTTCCACATGAAATCGTCGTCAAAAATGGTTTTAAGACGATTTTATGGGCCTTCAAACTTCTGAGGTCGGTGTGGGGCATTACGCCCATGCTCATTTCGTATGACCGAAACAGCTGAAACATTCGGTTAATTGCCTTAATGTAGGCAATTAAAATGAAAATCAGTACGATAAGCACATGCGCGTTTTAACCCATCCACTGGCGCATCTCACCCCGCATGGTTTCAAAATAATTTTTTTTTCGGGTGCTTTTTAAAAATCAAATTTCTGTGCAATAAAATGGACAATTAGATATCTGTTATCGGTAGTCAGTCGCAGATATGCTGTTCTTCAGTATGCGCTGATGAAAACTGGCTGAAATGGTGGTTTTCATTGATAAAATGGCATTTTCCTTAACGTGGGCGTCCTACCCCAGTTCCCTATGCCCTCTACAAGGGTTCCTATCCCAAACTACTCGTGATGAGAAAGGCTGTGGAGGCGATGGCACAAATTTCCTAAATTGAGGTGAACGTGCCCCTGGAGCCGACGTTCTGATATCTGATACTGTTGAGGTCGTATCGTATCGTATACGTATCTGTCAAAGGTACAATCAAGTGGAGAAATTAAATGGAATTGTAGGAACTCGTCTTACGACAAGGCAATTAAAATATGATTTGTCTTGCTGAACTGAGTACACTCTGAGAAAAATCTATACTAAATAGATTAAAAGTCATTCTAAATGGCTATTCGCCTGGTTGACCCCGATTTAGTATAAGTTTCACATAAACGTGCTTAGTATAACTTTAAGTTATTATGGCAAAGTATACTTTCAGGCCACATTTTTCTCTACGTAGATGGATTCTGCAGTAGAATGTTTTGTTTTGCTTCGAAAAAAAAAAGAAAATTACGGTAGAAAGTTATGTTTATACTTTATTATTATCTTCATACTAGAAAAAGTGACGTGATTAGTTATTCACTATTATTGTCATCATAGGGTTCGATAAATAATACGCGATATGATAAAAAAAACACTGCAACTAGCGAGTCCCAACTTTTTGCACCACACATTTTATCATTCTGCAGCTGATAATATGCCTTTTCCTGGTAAATTCCTTATTCTGGATAACCATGGTGAACATTAGGCTCCTTTCTGTCGGTATCCTGCAGCATCGCTTGAGGTCCCATGCTCAATTCCATGATTGTAATCTTCCTGTAAGGTTGAATCAGATTTTATGAATTAAAATGTTGATTAAAATAATATCATGAAATGTATTTTCAAGTGGTAGAAGACATACCATATCAGAATAAGGTGATCTCGTTGATTATTTTTCACTTTTAAGGGCTTCGATTTCCATTCATATCCGGTAATATGCACAGCTTCTAGCTGCCATCTTCGACGATGGAGCTTCAACTGAGGTCAAACTTCTGAGGTCGGTGTGGGGCATTACGCCCATGCTCATTTCGTATGACCGAAACAGCTGAAACATTCGGTTAATTGCCTTAATGTAGGCAATTAAAATGAAAATCAGTACGATAAGCACATGCGCGTTTTAACCCATCCACTGGCGCATCTCACCCCGCATGGTTTCAAAATAATTTTTTTTCGGGTGCTTTTTAAAAATCAAATTTCTGTGCAATAAAATGGACAATTAGATATCTGTTATCGGTAGTCAGTCGCAGATATGCTGTTCTTCAGTATGCGCTGATGAAAACTGGCTGAAATGGTGGTTTTCATTGATAAAAATGGCATTTTCCTTAACGTGGGCGTCCTACCCCCAGTTCCCCTATGCCCTCTACAAGGGTTCCTATCCCAAACTACTCGTGATGAGAAAGGCTGTGGAGGCGATGGCACAAATTTCCTAAATTGAGGTGAACGTGCCCCTGGAGCCGACGTTCTGATATCTGATACTGTTGAGGTCGTATCGTATCGTATACGTATCTGTCAAAGGTACAATCAAGTGGAGAAATTAAATGGAATTGTAGGAACTCGTCTTACGACAAGGCAATTAAAATATGATTTGTCTTGCTGAACTGAGTACACTCTGAGAAAAATCTATACTAAATAGATTAAAAGTCATTCTAAATGGCTATTCGCCTGGTTGACCCCGATTTAGTATAAGTTTCACATAAACGTGCTTAGTATAACTTTAAGTTATTATGGCAAAGTATACTTCCAGGCCGCATTTTTCTCTACGTAGAAGGATTCTGCAGTAGAATGTTTTGTTTTGCTTCGAAAAAAAAGAAAATTACGGTAGAAAGTTATGTTTATACTTTATTATTATCTTCATACTAGAAAACGTGACGTGATAAGTTATTCACTATTATTGTCATCATAGGGTTCGATAAATAATACGCGATATGATAAAAAAAATCACTGCAACTAGCGAGTCCCAACTTTTTGCACCACACATTTTATCATTCTGCAGCTGATAATATGCCTTTTCCTGGTAAATTCCTTATTCTGGATAACCATGGTGAACATTAGGCTCCTTTCTGTCGGTATCCTGCAGCATCGCTTGAGGTTCCATGATTGTAATCTTCCTGTAAGATTGAATCAGATTTTATGAATTAAAATGTTGATTAAAATAATATCATGAAATGTTTTTTCAAGTGGTAGAAGACATACCATATCAGAATAAGGTGATCTCGTTGATTATTTTTCACTTTTAAGGGCTTCGATTTCCATTCATGTCCGGTAATATGCACAGCTTCTGGCTGCCATCTTCGACGATGGAGCGGCGAATTCAATAGGCCTCTAGACTTCATCATTTTCACGCCACGTCCGTATTAGAGGGTCTTGTTTCCCGGACTATAAAAAATCCCGGGATCCGGGATTAAATTTTTCGTTATCCCGGGATATCCCGGGATCCCGGGATAAAAATAAAAATACTTGCAAATTTCAATTTCATATATTTATTACATTTTTAAGAATGGTAAAATATGTATCAGGTCAGTTTACTAACGACTCGCCCCTTGTCTACTCGCTTGCAATCCGGTGGGTGGCACGACGCCATGTTTTTGCAGCCATGTTTTTTTTTGTTTTTGCATATTTGCAACATCTCAGTGTAAAATTCATGATAGTATGTGTTTTGTTTACTAACATCACATATAATTCTCTTTAGGATACAAAACTGTCGGTGGGGTACGGTCGCGCAATGTTGGCTGTAAAACAAACCTACTGTGTGAGATCGGGATGCCACCGGGCTGCTTGTAATACGGTTCAATAAATATTAAGGCGTTGATGCTTGAATCCGACAATAAATAATTCTTATTAGTTATTTCAGAATTAAAATCAGAGAACACCCGCTCGCTCAACCGGTGATTGGTAGATTTTCAAACAATTCTGTATAAGATCCTACCAAAACCTGTATAAGAACTGGGCATATGCGAAAACGCTAGATTCTTTTATAAATATTATATGAACCTTACAATTTCGCAAGCTTTTCTTACAATTTTTGTTTGTAATCTTATATTGTATAAGAATCTAACAATGTTGCATATGCCCAGTTCTTATACAGGTTTTGTTAAGTTCTATACAGAAGTGTGTGAAAATCTAACAGTCGCTGGTTAGGTATATCAATCGAAGTGGTTTTAATGGACTTCAATGCCATGAAAACCTTCTCCAGACTCGATACTAGTTCATCAGTTACTTCAAACAGAGCATGCTCCTTATTGATGAAATTATTCAAGCTACGACGCATTTCTCTGTTTTTGGTCCATAGCTTACAACTCTTCTATGGAGATGAAGCCTTGTTCCCGTCAGATTCAGAAAATGATGTGTGGATCGGAACTTAAACAAACTTAATCAGCTGGTGACGGGAAGCGATCGAAAGCCCAGCAGAATTCGAAAATTACCTTTCTTTACTTTGAAGCCATCTCATCTCTTGATGTCTCGACGCTCATCTACTCGTTTTAGAATTGCATCGTGCAAATTCGAAGTGAAAGGGTTTTGCTGTCTATTCAGTTCAGATAGCAAAAAGTCTAGTCAACAACATTACGTCACGACCCTTCAGCGCCTCCGATATCACCCCAACAGGCTGGGGAGCGTCGAATATCGATTGAACCAGATCCAGATAATTTTTGATTATGTACGTACTTTTATTCTTATGGAGCGATTTCAGAGTTCACTAGTTTTCAGAACATCCTGAACGAGTTGAAGTTGTTCCCTAAACCGGTTTTCATCCTTCCTCTGGAATTCGAACAATGTTTCGGATTCGTTTGAAAGTTTCTCCAAAATCGGTTTTATATAATCTGAATTAAATTCAACAATTGGTTAAGAAAATCAATATAATATAAGTTCAGATATTACCAAATGAGAACGAATTGAGTTCGTCATCTGATTTTTCACTACCATTGATGTCGTTGAAACAATCGTCGTCATCATTATCTGAACATTTTTATTCCGACATAATCGTCTTGGGCTTGGGGGACTTCGATGAAGAACGTCATTAATAGCGAGGTGCGACAACTTGGGACAACTTCGGCTTTACGGATCGTTTCCGGCGGAGAAGATAAAGCAATCCGTGGAACAGCTGTTAACGAGATGTGACATTGAACGCAATTTCGTAGCCGCAGTTGATCGCACATCGGATGGCGCTTCGATTATTGTGAAATCTGGAAAGCTGATTCCTTATTTTCATCAGCTGTATGTTCGCTCCAAAAACAAAATAGTCAGAAGGCTAGGAGACCTATATTGTTACTCATCACTCTCTCGACGAATTGAGAAGATATCTGTGATTGCTTGTTTGTGTATGTTTGTATGTATGGATGTGCATAAGACATGCGGCAAAATAAAAGCTGATGGGCCAACAAACTAGAATCGGTGCAATTATGCAGAACATACATACATTAATTTATCTTAAATATTTTTGTTATCATGTATTTTTTTATTTTCGGGAAATCCCGGGATTTGCATGAAAAATCCCGGGATCCGGGATGCATTACATCCCGGGATATCCCGGGATTTTTGTCCCGGGATTTCCCGAACAAGACCCTCTAGTCCGCATTGGATTGTAAATAAACCAAAGTTATGGTTTCCAAGTTAACTGAAACCATTTGCTTTCTACATTCGGCAATCCTTGGGAACTATGAATAAGCAATTTTTTTTTCGCGACATTTCTCGCAATAGTCAGTTTGTGCAAAGAAAATTGAGATCACAATCACAAAGAATACGAAAACAAAATATTTAAGTGCAAATCATTCATAGAATAACTTTTAAAGTTAGATAGTATACATTTTAGTCTTTTGGTAGTTTAAATTGCAAAAATGCCGATATAGATTAAATTTTAATTTAACAAACAATTTCTTTATTTCTGAGTGTAGACAATCAGTAGTTGTCTTGCCAACCTGCGGACCGAGTTGTTCTTTTAAAATACAGTAATATCCCGATTTTATCACCCCCCTGGTGAATTTTGGGGTGATAAAACAGGGTATGTGACAAAATTGGAAAAAAAATATTTTCATTTTTTTTAATTCATTCCACAAATATAAATCATTTTATGCCTTGGAGAGGCCAAATGCGTGAACGGTACCCGTTATTTCTTGTCGAAATTGCCTACAGAATACTTCCCAGGTACTCAGAAGTCGTTCGTAATAAACTACAGGCGGTGAAAGTTATTTCATTAAAATCAATGTTGTTTTTGGTATTATTTACGAAAATAAAAAGAATGACAAATTTTTTTGGGGTGACAAAATCGGGTCGAAAACGTGACAAAATCGGGACGTGATAAAATCGGGTCGAAAACGTGATAAAATCGGGGGTAGACAAAATCGGGGGTAGACAAAATCGGGGAGTGACAAAATCGGGTCAACACTGTAATCTGATGAGCGGTGACAAAGTTTGGTATTATAAGGAGCGGGACCACTTGGGCAGCACCCCCTATTCCCGTCCCCACCATAATAACTCGACCGCGTTCCAACCAAATGGCTTGATTGTTTGTACATCACTAGATATCGACAGGAACTAACCATGTACTAAAAAACAAGTAATTCGGTTGTAATGCGCTCGAGTAATGAACGTTGCTGACGGGAATAGGGGGTACTGCCCAAATGGTTCTCTACCCTATTCATTGCAATTTAATACACAGAATTCTGTATCACACGATTTGTTTTACGGTCGTATTTTTGATCATGTGATCAATTTACCACCAAAATCTACACCCAACCGGCGGTTGTTAGATTTTCTAACAATTCTGTATAAGAATCTACCAAAACCTGTATAAGTACTGGGCATATGCGAAATTATTAGATTCTTATACAAAAAATGTAAGCTA
Source organism: Armigeres subalbatus (assembly GCF_024139115.2). Taxonomy (NCBI): domain Eukaryota; kingdom Metazoa; phylum Arthropoda; class Insecta; order Diptera; family Culicidae; genus Armigeres; species Armigeres subalbatus. The sequence goes on along the minus strand of NC_085139.1, from coordinate 249,797,097 downwards.
TGAAACAAATATTGTAAGAAAAGCTTACAAAATTGTTAGATTCTTATACAATACTTGTATAAGATTCTAGCAATTTCGTATATGCCCAGTTCTTATACAGGTGTTGGTAGATTTTTATACAGAATTGTTAGAAAATCTAACAACCGCCGGTTGGGTGTATGCAGCATGTCCCTAAAACACAGACAACAGACGTTGAAGCTGAACTCACTATGTTGTGATTACTTGATCTTTATTAAAGTGATCACACTGAACACATGTTACATCGTTCATCTTTTTAACGGTTGAATTGATTTTTTGTAGATGGTCAATCGGCCACCGATGGCGTTTCCATCAATTTTGCTCGTGTTTGATGTTTGCGCACTACCGACATCTGGTTGCCACTTGGCCACCCACAGCGATTTTAGCAGTGGGCGACTATCATTCTTTGACGATGGTTTTGATTGCATTTTGTTCTAAGTGAGACGTCTGTTTCTCTGTGTATCAAGTTTTCAAACGAAGGTCCATAACTTGTGGGGTCCCTGAATGGATCAAAATATGTAAGAGCCGAATAAACGGAGAACGACTTTCCTTTTTCAAAAGCCTGGGATTATATTGCTACCACCATTGCATTTTTTACAACTTCTAACCTTTCAAATTTTAACAATTATTATTCAATTAATCAGAAAAATAATGTTTTCAAGATATGAAGGCATGTTTATCTGCACGGAAGCAGTATAACTCAAAAATTTCAAAATAAACAAGATAAATCGCGTCGACAACCGTTAAATCAATTAAGTCTACCATTTTTTTTTCGGACAGTACACCACGTCAGTCTAACACAGTTTCATTCGGTCCAGTTGACCACCCCGCGCGCGGTGCGATAATTAAAAACAGCTCAGTCTTCAAACAGACGGCAGTAATGAGTGTTTAGTTCTGTTCGGAGGACGGGCAGGAAGGTGATAATGTTTAATGATCCTGCGTGGCGAAGACATTCCTCTTCCGCAACGGCCGGGGGCGGCCGCTTGTGGCGATGGGTGACCGCTCATAATAATAATGATTCCGATGGCCATTAGAGATGATATCCAATTGTGGGCAATTAATCGCAGAAAGCGATAAAATGTTGCCTTTTGCTGCCCATGTTGGAGTTGGAGTGTGGTTTCAAACTCGAGAATAAAATGTCTATTGGATGCATATCCCGGTTAGCGGTTTAAGCATACATGTTGATTGTTGCTGTATAAATATGCTTTGTACATCCCGGCCGGTATGTTTTTCCATGAAAATGCTAAAGGTGCAGCACCAGCGAAGTTATCGGAAGGCTACAATGTAGGAGGAATCCGGAAGGAGGGCCACCTCTGTGCTTAAAAATCAACAATGACCGTGACATTAAAAGAGCCAAGTTTAGATAGAGGAAAATATTGCTTCGTGGATCATAAAATCTCCAAACAAAGCGGCGAGACGCGCGCGCGCGCCCAGACAGTCAACCGTTGAAAGGGTTTTGCTTCTTGTGTTGAGCGGATCGTTCGTGACCGGAAACGCGTGTGGCGCTTTGTTGCTAAACTTCAACACGTACTAAAATGTTGAAGCCTGGAAACAGTTGTTGGCTTGGAGTTCCCATCTTTATTTGTTCGCTGCTCACGGTAATGGATGCTTTCGCAAAGTGAGTGTCATTGTTTGGGTCGTTAACAGAAGTGATAAGTCACTGTCTGGTCTGGTAGGTGGTTACTGGTGTGACCGAAAGTGTATAATTTTCGAATTAGGTGTGGTTATCTATGGTTTGGGAAAAAAGTGGTGTTTTTGGTGGCGTGGGTTTGAACAAGAATATAAAGAATATGTGTGAAGTTTGAGCAGAAGTATTTTGGTACATATTCGAGACAAGATGATCTCGAAGTTCTGGTGTACATTCAACCATATTCAATACATCTTCTGGAAGAATAATAGAGATTGTAAGATAGTTTTGGGATTTCAAAATAATTTCCCATGTAAATTCAAAAGAAACTCTATCAGAAGTATTTAATTAACAATTTGTCAGCAGGGAACGCTGGTGAACGGAATGCTTTTGCGATCCTGATCGAAATTCTTCAGAGTCTCCGATAGGAACCCTTCGTTACTACAAATGAAAATCTTTGGGAAATCCGAATGAAATCGTTCTGCGATTCGAAACAAAAGTCTTCTGCGATTCCGAAAGGCATCCATCTGAAATTGGAAAGAGAATCTTTCCGAAATACCGAACGGAATCCTTCGATTGCGTTGATATTTTGAGAGGAATCATTTTAGAATTTGTATCGTACTCGGAATGGAATCCGAGATTTTTTATGCAAGCAACCAGCCGGATTTTAAGATTCCGAACGAAATCATTTTGCAATGGTATGGTTATGGTACTGCGAAAGGAATTCTGAAGGAAATCCTTTCGGGATTCCCAACTGGAACACAGGACTGAATCCATTTTGAAAGTCTAAATCGATTTTTTCGGCATTCACAGCTAAAATGTTGGAACTCAAATCCTAATCCTTTTGAGGATATTCGGAATTCCAAACCGAATCAAAATTCTAAGCCGAACTCTTTTGGGATCCCTAACCGGATCCTTCTAAGATTCCGAATCAAATTCCTAGAATTGAACCGAACCGAAACTGAAACTCAAAAAGATTTCGAACCGAATCATTTTCGGATTCCGAATCAAATTCATCCAAACTGAATTCTTAGAGGATTGCAAATCGATTTTCCTTTGGGATTACGAATCGAATGCATTTTAGGGTTCCAAACCGATTTTTTAACGGATCCCGAACCGATTTCTTTAGGCATTCTGAATCGAATCCGTTTGGGATTCCGAAACGAATCTTTTTGCGATTTCAAATCGAATCCTTTTGGAATTTCGAATCGAATCCGTTAGGGATTCTGAACCGAATTCTTTTGGGATTTCCAATCGAATCTTTTGAAGATTCCGAACCGAATCTTTTCGGGTTTCCGATCCGCACCTTTTTGCTGTTCCGAATCGAAATTTTAAAAGATTCTTAATCGAATCCTTTCGGGATTCAGAACCGAATCTTTTTGGGATTCTGAACCGAAATATTGTAGATTCCGAGCCGAATCCTGTCGGAGTTCCGAACCAAATTTCTTTTGAGATTCTGAACTGAATCTTTTTGGGATTCCAAACCAAATCTTCTTGGGACTCCGAACCGAATCCATTAAGGATTGCGAGCCGAATAGTTTTTAGTTTCCGAACCGAATCCTCGTGGGGTTTTGAACGGAATCTATTTAGAATTCCGAACCGATTGGATTTGGGATTCCGAAACGAATTCATTTGGGTTTCTGAATCCTTTTGGGATTTCGGCTCGAATCTTGTCGGAATTCCAAACAGATTCTTTTTGGAATTCCGAACCGAATCTTCTTGGGGCTCCGAAACGTACCCTTTTGGGGATTGCGAACCGAATCTTCTAAGAATTCCGATCCGAATCCTTTTTGGATTCGGAAATAAATCTTTCTGGGAATCTAATTTTCTTACACAATTCCGAATGGAATCTTTTTGGGATTTCAAACTAAATTCAAATCAATTCAATTTGGGATTCTGAACCGAGTCATTCTGGAAATCAAAACCGAACCGGGATTCCGAACCGAATTCTGGGAATCAAAACCGAATACTTTGGGAATCTGAACCGAATCCATTTTGGATTCCAAACCGAATCTTTTTGGGATTTCGAATTGATTTATTTAGGATTCCACACCACATCCTGTCGGAATCACGAACCGATTCTTTTTGGGATTTCAAATCGTAACCTTTTGGGGTTCCCAACCCCAATTCAGAATCCAATTCGTTTGGAATCCCAAACCTAATCGGATGTTTTGCGACTCTGAACCGATTTTTTGGGGATCCAAGCCAAATTCTTACCGGATTCCGAATCGAATATTTTTAGGATTTCGAAACGAATCCTTTTGGAAATCCGAATCGAATCTTTTTGGAATTACGAACCAAATCCATGTGATATTTCGATCCGAATTCTTCCGGTATTGGGATTAAGAAGCGAATCCAATTGGGATTTTTTGGGGATGTTTTCGGGATCCCAAAACGAATCCTGCCGGAATTTCGAACCGAATTTATTTGGGATTCCGAACCAAATCCTTTTCGGGATTGGAACTCGAATCCTGTCGGAATTCCAAATCGATTCTGTTGGGGAGTCCGATATGATTATTTTGGGTATCCGAACCGAATCTTTTTGGGATTCCGAACCGTATCTTTTTGGGACTCCGAAACAAATTCTTTTGGGATTGCAAACTGAATCCTTTTTGATATTTGGAAACAAATCCTTTTGGAATTCCAATTCAAATTCTTACAGGGTTCAGAATCTAATCTTTTTTGGATTCCGAACCGAACCCTCTTAGGATTCCGAATCGAATCCTTTTGCGATTACAAGTCGAATCTTTTAGGACTCGGAAACACATTCTTTTGGGATTCCAAACCGAATTCTTACAGGATTACGAAACGAATCTTTTTGGGATTCCGAACCGAATCATTTTGGAAGTCCAAAACGAATTCTTTTAGGATTAAGATCCTTTTGGTATTCCGATCCGTATCTTTTTGGGAATCTGAACCAAATATTATTAGGATTACGAATCGACTTAAAAAAATTTCTTTCAAACCGAATCCTTATAGGATTCCGACCCGAATGCTTTTGGGATTAAGAAATGACTCATTTTGAAGTTACGAACCGCTTTGAGATTCTGAACCGAATATATTTCCGAACCAAACCCTTTCAGGATTCTGTACCGAATCCTATTGAGATTCCGACTTGAATCCTGCCGAAATTCCATACCGAATCCTTTTGGGATTCCAAATCGAATCCATTTGTGATTTCAAATATATTCTTTCTGGGATTTCGAATCGAATCCTTTTGGGATTAATAATCGAACCCTTTCGAAATTTCAAGCCTAATCCTTGTGGGATTCTGATCCAAATCTTTTTGGGATTCCATAGCGAATTCACGTCGGATTCCGAACAAAATCTATTTGGAATTCCGAACCGATTTCATTTCGGATTCCGGCCCGAATCCTTTTGGGACAGTGACTCATATTCTTTCGGAATTCCGAGCCAATTCTTTTCGGGATTCCGAACCGAATCTTCTTGGGACTCCGAACTGAATATTTTTGGGATTCCGAATCGAATCGAATCCATTTGGGATTCCGAACCGAATCCTTCTTGGATTCAAAACAGAATCCTTTTGGGATTCAAAACAGAATCTTTTTGGAATTCTGAACCGAATCCATTTTGGATTCCGAATCGAATCATTTTGGGATTCCGACCTGATTTTTTTTAGGATTCCACACCAAATCCTGTCGGAATCACGGACTTATTTCTTTTGGGATTCCAAATCGAAACCTTTTTGGGTTCCTTACTGAACCTGTCAAAATTTAGAATCCAATCCGTTTGGGATCCCTAGCTTAATCCTTTTGCGATCCCGAATACGATGTTTTTGGGATTACTAATCGAAACATTTACAGAATCCAAACCGAATCTTTTCGGGATCCTGAAGCGAATCGTTTAGGACCGGCCGCGATTCTTTTTGGGATCTCAAACCGAATTTATTTGGGGTTCCGAACCGAGTTCTTTTGGGATTCTGACTGGCTTCCAATCAGAATTCCGAATCGATTCTTTTTGGGATTCCAAACCGAATCGTTTTTGCAATTCCGACCTAATTCTTTTGGGATTTCGAATCAGATGTTTTTGCGACTCTGAACCGAATCCGAATCTTTTTTTAAGGACCAAAGCAAATTATTTACAGGACTCCGAATCGAATCATTTTAGAATTACGAACTGAATTGTTTTGAGATTAAGAACCGGATCAACTTAGGATTCTTTCGAGGATCTTTTTGGGATTCCAAACCGAAATCATTTTGATTCCGAACCAAATCCTTTTTGGTTTTTGGTCCGGTTCTTTTTGGTCCGATTCTGTTTGGGATTCGTTTTGGGACTCCGATTTGTTTTGAGAATCCGAACCGAATTCTTTTGCGATTCCGAATGGAATCTGATTGGGATTTCAAACCTAATCTTTTGGTGATTCAACACCGAATCTTCTTGGGACTCCGAACCAAATCCTGTTGGGATTGCGAACCGAATATTTTGGGACTTCAAACTGAATTCTTTTAGGATTTGAAAACAAATCATTTTGGTATTTCTAACCAAATTCAAATAGGATTGCGTCACGAATGTTTTCGGGATTACGAATCGAATCGTTTTGAGATTCCGAACCGATTCTTTTTGGGTTTCCAAAGCAAACTCTTTTGGAAGTCCGAGACGAACTCTTTTGTGATTAAGAGCTGAATCCTTTTGAGATTCCGAACCGAATATTATTAGGATTACGAACCGAATCCTTTTTTGATTCCGTATTAAATCCTTTTGGGATTCTAAACCAAATTCTTACAGCATTAGGAATCGAATCTTTTTGGGATTCAGAAATGAATTCTACCGCGATTTGTAATCGAATCCTTTTGGGATTCCTAATCGAACCCTTTAGAGATTTTGAGCCGAATTCTTATGGAATTCTGAGTCGAATCCTTTTGGAATTCCGGACCGAATCCTGTCGGGATTCCGATCCAAGTCTTTTTGGGATTCCGTAGCGAATTCTTTTCCGATTCCGAACCGAATCCATTTGAGATTCCGAACCGAATGCTTTTAGGACTCCGTCTTAAATCCTGTCGGAATTCTGAACCGATTCTTTTTGGGACTCCGAACCTAATACTTTTGATATAATTAGCTTTTTCGGCCTTTAGTCACATGAAAATGTTGATAATTTTAAATCATTGCCAACGTTGCCAATGATCAACATTTTCATGTGACTGGAAGCCGAAAAACCTAATTAAACCTAATAAAGTCGAAATCCCCGAAAAATAATCTTTTTGGGCTCCCGAATCAGAGGTTTTTGGGCCTCTGAATCGAATCTTCCAAACCGAATCTTTTTGGGTATCCCAATCGAATCTTCCCTTTGGAATCCCGGAAGGATTCCCTTTGGAATCCCGGCAGGATTCCCATCGAAATCCCGGCAGGATTCCCATCGAAATCCCGGCAGGATTCACTTCGGAATCCCGGCAGGATTCCCTTCGGAATCCCGGCAGGATTCCCTTCGGAATCCCGGCAGGATTCCCTTCGGAATCCCGGCAGGATTCCCTTCGGAATCCCGGCAGGATTCCCTTCGGAATCCCGGCAGGATTCCCTTCGGAATCCCGGCAGGATTCCCTTCGGAATCCCGGCAGGATTCCCTTCGGAATCCCGGCAGGATTCCCTTCGGAATCCCGGCAGGATTCCCTTCGGAATCCCGGCAGGATTCCCTTCGGAATCCCGGCAGGATTCCCTTCGGAATCCCGGCAGGATTCCCTTCGGAATCCCGGCAGGATTCCCTTCGGAATCCCGGCAGGATTCCCTTCGGCAGGATTCCGTTCGGAATCCCGGAAGGATTCCCTTCGGAATCCCGGAAGGATTCCCTTCGGAATCCCGGCATGGATTCCCTTCGGAATCCTGGCAAGGATTCCCTTCGGAATCCCGGCATGGATTCCCTTCGGAATCCCGGCAGGATTCCCTTCGGAATCCCGGCAGGATTCCCTTCGGAATCCCGGCAGGATTCCCTTCGGAATCCCGGCAGGATTCCCTACGGAATCCCGGCAGGATTCCCTTCGGAATCCTGGCAGGATTCCCTTCGGAATCCCGGCAGGATTCCCTACGGAATCCCGGCAGGATTCCCTACGGAATCCCGGCAGGATTCCCTACGGAATCCCGGCAGGATTCCCTACGGAATCCCGGCAGGATTCCCTTCGGAATCCCGGCAGGATTCGCTTCGGAATCCCGGCAGGATTCTCTTCAGAATCCCGGCAGGATTCTCTTCGGAATCCCGGCAGGATTCTCTTCGGAATCCCAGCAGGATTCCCTTCGGAATCCTGGCAGGATTCCCTTCGGAATCCCGGCAGGATTCCCTTCGGAATCCCGGCAGGATTCCCTTCGGAATCCCGGCAGGATTCCTTCGAATCCGAGCAGGATTCCCTTCGGAATCCGAGCAGGATTCCCCTCGGAATCCGAGCAGGATTCCCTTCGGAGTCCGAGCAGGATTCCCTTCGGAATCCGAGCAGGATTCCCTTCGGAATCCGAGCAGGATTCTCTTCGGAATCCGGGCAGGATTCCCTTCGGAATCCGGGCAGGATTCCCTTCGGAATCCGGGCAGGATTCCCTTCGGAATCCGGGCAGGATTCCCTTCGGAATCCGGGCAGGATTCCCTTCGGAATCCGGGCAGGATTCCCTTCGGAATCCGGGCAGGATTCCCTTCGGAATCCGAGCAGGATTCCCTTCAGAATCCCGGCAGGATTCCCCTCGGAATCCCGGCAGGATTCCCCTCGGAATCCCGGCAGGATTCCCCTCGGAATCCCGGCAGGATTCCCCTCGGAATCCGAGCAGGATTCCCTTCGGAGTCCGAGCAGGATTCCCTTCGGAATCCGAGCAGGATTCCCTTCGGAATCCGAGCAGGATTCTCTTCGGAATCCGGGCAGGATTCCCTTCGGAATCCGGGCAGGATTCCCTTCGGAATCCGGGCAGGATTCCCTTCGGAATCCGGGCAGGATTCCCTTCGGAATCCCGGCAGGATTCCCTTCGGAATCCCGGCAGGATTCCCTTCGGAATCCCGGCAGGATTCCCTTCGGAATCCCGGCAGGATTCCCTTCGGAATCCCGGCAGGATTCCCTTCGGAATTCCGGCAGGATTCCCTTCGGAATCCCGGCAGGATTCCCATCGGAATCCCGGCAGGATTCCCTTCGGAATCCTGGCAGGATTCCCTTCGGAATCCTGGCAGGATTCCCTTCGGAATCCTGGCAGGATTCCTTTCGGAATCCCGGCAGGATTCCTTTCGGAATCCCGGCAGGATTCCTTTCGGAATCCCGGCAGGATTCCCTTCGGAATCCCGGCAGGATTCCTTTCGGAATCCCGGCAGGATTCCTTTCGGAATCCCGGCAGGATTCCTTTCGGAATCCCGGCAGGATTCCTTTCGGAATCCCGGGAGGATTCCTTTCGGAATCCCGGGAGGATTCCTTTCGGAATCCCGGGAGGATTCCTTTCGGAATCCCGGGAGGATTCCTTTCGGAATCCCGGGAGGATTCCTTTCGGAATCCCGGGAGGATTCCTTTCGGAATCCCGGGAGGATTCCTTTCGGAATCCCGGGAGGATTCCTTTCGGAATCCCGGCAGGATTCCCTTCGGAATCCGGCAGGATTCCTTCGAATCCCGGCAGGATTCCCTTCGGAATGCCCGCAGGATGCCCTTCGGAACCCCGGCAGGATTCCCTTTCGGAATCCCGGCAGGATTCCCTTTCGGAATCCCGGCAGGATTCCCTTTCGGAATCCCGGCAGGATTCCCTTTCGGAATCCCGGCAGGATTCCCTTTCGGAATCCCGGCAGGATTCCCTTTCGGAATCCCGGCAGGATTCCCTTCGAATCCGGCAGGATTCCTTCGGAATCCGGCAGGATTCCCTTCGAATCCGGCAGGATTCCCTTCGAATCCCGGCAGGATTCCCTTCGGAATCCCGGCAGGATTTCCCCTTCGGAATCCCGGGAGGATTCCCTTCGGAATCCCGGCAGGATTCCCATCGGAATCCCGGCAGGATTCCCTTCGGAATCCCGGCAGGATTCCCTTCGGAATCCCGGCAGGATTTCCTTCGGAATCCCGGCAGGATTTCCTTCGGAATCCCGGCAGGATTCCCTTCGGAATCCCGGCAGGATTTCCTTCGGAATCCCGGCAGGATTCCCTTCGGAATCCCGACAGGATTCCCTTCGGAATCCCGACAGGATTCCCTTCCGTTATTTTAACGCTGCGTGCACGTGGCGTTGAAAAACCGCTACGTGGGCATCGGCTTTAAGACAGAGAGCAAAGCACCTTTTTCTATCTCAGACGTCCAGATGAAGTATCGTTGACTTTTTGATCAATTTCGCATAAAAAGCAGTCATGAAAGGATGTTGTGATTTGTTTTTAAATTTGTTTGAATTATTTCAATAGACGTATACAAAGAACAATGACTTTTCAATAAATAAGTTGATTCCTTTTCCAACGAGTTTAAAGCGGTAGCAAACACAAAAATAAAGCAAAAAATACACACTTCCATGCCCTGTCACGAAATTAAAATCTGTGATATTTTTGTACCAGGTCTTTCATCCTTCGCGTTTTTATAGAGAATGAGAGAATATGTAAACATCGCGTGACATATCTCATTGAAATTGAGAAATTGCAATACTGGACCCGGTTTCCTTGGCACAATTTACCATGCCCAATAACATTATTAAGCTTCGAGTAGATTAAATTTCAACAAGAATCTTGAGCGATGAAAATGAAGGTCCTCAGAATGGTTATGCTTTTTGGCTGAATTATTAGATCCGACTGGCTCTTTCATCCGCATGCACTAGACTAAACCACTGCCGGTGATCAAATCTTTGCTAGGACTTTCGACTATTTAAAGAAATTTTTTATTTAATCTGTTTTTATCAATGATTCTCACTGAAACCTAAAACCTGAAATTAATTTGAAGAATTAAAAAAAATCTTCACAATGTCAAACTTAATGACCACAACTAGTCGTCCTTGCCTTGACACAGCAACTGCTGTGGAGCTACCTTTCTCCTTACTCACCGATTGCGAAGCGTGAAATTTCGCAACATGAGTTGCCGATCAAAAGTAGACATAGTGGCGATCGACAATGAGCTGCTCCCGGCCATTCATTATATGCGCGGAGCAATAAACGCACCGTTTTGAGGCGAACTCTATCAGCCCAGCCACCAATCTTCGAATTGAGAGCGCGGTGCGTATTATTAGCGAATTATAAATGAATAACGAGCTGTGATTATTTGGCTTCCATTGTTTAACGAATCCTGCAGGCAAAGTTTCGAAACGCACATTCGTATGGAGATTCGGTACGGTTTCGTTCGGACACAATCGACTAAATTGAGACCCGTATGGTATTTGGGAAAACTATTTTGGCTCTTTGGGTAAAACGGCGGTGCGCACAGCTGCTCCAGCTGTGCACTTCAGCCAATAATGAAACTGGTTTCGCTGCAAGTGGGTACGCTCTTGACCACTTGGTGTTTTTCGAAATAGTTTTGCGCAGCATTAATCTGATCAACTTGGGGCGGGTTTTGGACGGAAGCTATCACCGGTTTGGTTTATGCTTCGGTATGTGACCGGCAGTGGCGGCAAAGGAAAATGATAATTACTCTATCCGATTGGTTTGTTCCCATTGAATTGTTCAATGGCAGCAAGTACAAAAATTACTTTCCTATTTAGTTGCTTACTTATTTGCTTATTCCTTTACTTATTGAACTTATATTACGTCCTAATATGGATCACAAGCCATACTTTCTTCTATTCAGCTCCGTAACACACCAAACAAGCCTGACCTGTCAAAGAAAATTAAAAAGTAATAATTTTCTAATGCGCAACCATTAACGAGCGATCGAGTGCAAGTACCTCCCCATTGCTCCACACAAGGCATCAATTCAAACACAAAAGTTTACAGTTCAAATTCCGTCTTTCTACACGGCTTAATGCATGCAAACCGACATCGGCGTGGATTGTTTGGACAATCAAGACCGGGCGCGCACCGAGAACGAGCAACTGGGGAGGCAAGGCGTGGTGGTGAACGACAGCTTGATCGTGCTGACATGTTCATAAATTGTGGCACCTTTCTCCTTTTTTCGCTCCCATCGCATCTGCCTCCCGTCCGTGTTCTCTGCGGGGCAAACCGTTCAAATTTGCGGTCAACAGATCACCCGGCCAGCAACCGAGAAGACTCATGGCTCCGTTTTGCGGTGACCCCTTTCACATCTCGTACCGATTCTCGTGTGAGTATGCGATCTTCACACCACACCTCTGGTAAGGTAAGAGGGCATTGTGAGTTTGAGTAATTCATCTGATGGAGTTGAGAAACTGGCTTCATTTAAATTTGTATCGGACAAATCTCACGAAGAGCAGTGAAGCTAAACCCTTCCTCAGAAGTTCTCAACGTAAGAAAAAACTCCAAAACTCGTGCCTCTTGACTCGCTCCAGGGGGCACGAATTGCGGATCGAATAACCTCCGTCATCAACTTAGGCGAACCTCTTGTTTCTACTCATCAACCAGGTTGGGACCGATGACGCAACGAGTACACAACAGCGCTGCTGGCTGCTTTCGGTCCCGGAGGGAGACGAAAATATGAAGAGAACCTTTGGCGGGTTCAAGCAGAAGAGTGGAGGTGACACTCAGACTCATGCAGCCTCTTCTGGCGAAGAAGACCCAAACGTTGTTGTTGTTGGCCGAAAACCTTCGGTGACCTCGGCGTTGTTGTGGTCATCATCGTCGTTTTCGGAAAAGGGGTTTTGCGGTGCTTCTCCGGGTCCAGATGTGCGGTTTTGTTGGTTTTCGAAAGTAGACATTGATTTCTGACAAGGGAATGGTTTCTGCTTATGAGGCTTGGATGAGATGTACGGGGAAAATTGAGATGCAACAAAAGCACGTTAGTTATACACAACACGGCCACGGGTGAGACTGCGTGCGCGACCCAGGAGTGTGCGAGTCACGAACGGTTAAATATGTTATTAGAGTGCCATGACCGTGCACTATCTGACATATTTGGATTATAAGGCATAAGATCAAAGGTTAGAAATCCATATTAATTATGATTAGTTTACTGCTCTAAATGTTTACTCTACATTATGTAGGAAAAAGATTATAAGCTTTAATCGGTTTCAATATTGATGGGTCATATCGACGGTTTCGTGCAATACAATACAACTCAGACTCTGCAAAAATGTTGAGAAATGACGGTTTAAAATTTTCACCCAGGAAAAGGAAACTTCAATATTTTTGTGAATATTTTGAGTTCCGTGTATATTTTTGCTTATGTTGATATAAATGGATTATGCAAAAAAAACTCCAAAAAATCGATGAATTATAAGATTCATACTATTTTAATTCAAATCACGAACATGACTCATATTCCAAAAACTGGCGTTTAAGCGCCCCAAAATTGAAGCTTTCATCGGTTTTCAGTACGGAGAACTAAGGTTACAAACAAATTCAAAAATTTATGGAGAGAACTGCGCAAATAAGGCTAAAACGGCTTATTAAATGCGATTGTAGGAATATGAGTCATGCTCGAAATTAAGGTCAAAACGGTACCATTTCTTGAAAAATCGTCAAATTTTAAAATTAACATGTCTTTTGATATATTGCTAATTTCGACCAGAGCCTTTTGTCAGATGAAACATCATACCGTTTTGATTCATATTCCGAAGCACACTTTTCACTTCGGAGGTCTTTATGGCACATGAATAAAAATATTTTAATAGATAATAGTTTCCATCAGCTGGCGAAAGAATTGAACTTTTATATAAGCGCTTGACATTCATATTTTATAGATTGTAACTATCAATACTGAATGATTTTATTCTGCAGAAATTTGTCTCAAATGCCGAACACTTTGATTCTAATTCCGAACACCACCTTAAACGCAGTAAAATACAAAATTTCAACGTTATTCCGATGTTGGACAATAATAACGTCCTTGATCTGTATGCTTGTCGAGAAAATTCGTTTTTATGCAAAAATAACGAAGTGCTTCAAATAAATCTTATTGCAAAGAGTGTTTGGAATATGAATCTGTAAGGGATTTCAGTCAAAACGGTACAATTTTCCTTGCTTTGCCATTAAAATGTCAAAAACTAAAAAAAATTGAGTTAGGCCAGTATTGCACGAAACCATCGTTATATTCGGTTTCAAGAGAACTTTTTAGCAAAGTTTTTCAAAATGTATTGCTTTATCTTGGAAACATGTTGAAAGCGTATGGTTACTGGTGAAGTGATGTTCAGAGCATCCATACTATCCTTGAGTTGTGATCTTAAAGCTGAAAAGAATAAACAAACGACACTGCACCATAAATACAAGATACATCTTTTTCACCATTCTAGTGATATAACAGATAGGTATATTACAATTTCCACCAAGCACCAACCCAGTCAACACAAAATCGTATATGATGTATCATAAGATGCTAAAGTGGAGGCGATATACGTACATATTGTATGGGGAAGTACCTATATGGCCTCCACTTTAGCATCATATGTGACATCATATACGATCTTGTGTTGACTGGGAAACTATTATTGAGTTGACATCCTTAACCGATTCAACCCGGATTTTTTTTTCGTCGTATTTCAACATAAATTTTGGACATTCTGCTTCAAAAACGTATGCAAACCATGAAAAAGTAGAAATAGGGGTAATTTTTTTTTTGAGATCTTGATGATCTACGTAAACAACAAAGCGTTTTACGGGGCCTCAATCCTTATTTGAACTTGGCATTGCTACTTGAGACATAATTAAACTATTTTTTAGCAAATAGCAGTGTTATCAAAACATAAACGGTACCTCAAACTATTCTTGAGTTCAGATCTTGGAGGTCTACAAGATCAACAGAGCAATTCTCGCTTAACTTTTCAAAAGGACCTAAGTAACATTTTTTTCACGAATTAATTTGAATAGCACAATCAACAGAACAACATGAAAGCTTTTGATTACAGTACTCCAGTTAATCCATGAAAAAAATGTTGCTTAGGTCCTTTTGAAAAGTTAAGCGAGAATTCATAGGTTCCCGAGCTTGTGTAATAGTTGGAGGAGCCCCATGGAACATTATTACAGTAGTATATACAAAATACAAGACTCCCAGAATATGTACGGTACTCCAAACAATTCTTTAGTTCAGATCTTGGAGGCCTACAAGACCAACAGAGTGATTGATAGGTTCCTGAGCTTGTGTGTTAGTTGTAAAACCCCCATGGGACGTGATTATGTCAAAATATAAAAACACCCACATTCCCAGAATATCTACGGTACTCCAAAACTTTCTTGAGTTCAGATCTTGAAGTTCTACAACACCAACAGAGTGATTCATAGGGTCCTGAGCTTCTACGTTAGTTGGAGCAACCCATTGGGACATCACTACACCAGGATATGCAAATCACAGCATTCCCAGAGTTCCTGGGGTAATCCAAGTCATTCTTGAGTTCAGATACTGAAGGTCTTCAAGACCAACAGAGTGGTTCATTGATTTCCGAGCTTGTGTGTTAGCTGGAGAAGCCTCATGGAACATCAATACAATACAATACAATATTCCCAGAGTATCTACGGTACTCCAAATCATTCTTGAATTCAGATCTTGGGGGTCTACAAGACCAACAGAGTGATTCAAAGGCAACTCAGCTTATGTGTTAGTTGTAAAAACCCCATGAGACATCATTACACCAGTATATGAAAATTGAAACATTCCAAGAATTTCTACGGTACTCCAAACGATTTTTGAGTTCAGATATTGGAGGTCTACAAGGCCAACAGAGTGAATCATAGGATCCTGAGTGTGGATGTCAGTTGTAGAAACCCCATGGGACATCAATATACCACCCAGGTAACCGTAAGCATTAAAATACGCTGTACGTGCGACTAAAATGCTATCACATAGCTAACAAACTTTATACTGGCTCTTTTATAGCCCTATATAGCCAAAAAGGCGAAATAAAGTGCTAGTGGTTACCTGGGCAGTACAGTAGCCGTTCGATAACTGCAAAATGTTTACTTTTCAGTTAACGAATGCCGTTCGATAACTGCAACGCATTCTAGACGTCAAACGGTTGTCAATCGACGTCAGATGCAATAAAAGTGCATCCAAATGTGCAGCGCAATGCAGCTGTCATTGAGTTTGACATCAGTTTGAAGTTTAGCGGTCCGATAACTGCAAAACTGTTGCAACTATCGAATTGCAGTTAAATGACTTGCAGTTATCGAACGTCTACTGTATATACAAATCATAACATTCCCGGAATATTTACGGCGCCATACATGAGTTCAGATATTGGAGGTCTAAAAGACCAACATAGTGATTCATGGATTCTGAAGCTTGTTTGTTAGTTGGAGAACCGTCATGGAACATCATTACACCATTATATGAAAATCTTGTTAGTTGGAATTGCTCAAATGGATATCATTACGTACACAATACGTAAGTACGAAAAAAAACGGGTTTTTGTCCTGTCTTGTCTTACTCATTTTTTAGAGATTGTGCTAACGTAAGAACTATATCACATACATAAGTCCATACATGTGTCCAGTCTCGCGTCGCGTTTTATGTATGTCTTGTCTTGTCTTGTCTTAGCACATGCACAGCCAGTATTGAAAAGCATCCTGGAAATGTCGGTTGTGTTTCCGAACACTTTCTTGTCAGCATTAATATTTGCATTATATCATAAATATGACACAAATATTAAAACGGCCAGGCCCACCGTGCAGGCTTGAAATTGGGAGATAATTCATAACTCCCCGGCAATCAGATTACTCAGTAATGAATAACATGATCAACGAAAAAAAACGGGTTTTTGTGATCACAAACATCGCATCCACAATTTTTTCGTTCCTTTTATCATCTATAGTGTTATAGAATAAAGCTTGGTCTACGGGTACCACGGCGTCTCTTGATGACCGGCTGGGCTGTGAATTATGTGAATTATTGCTACTCCATAATCGATCAGAATTAGAGTACTGGGCCAAACACAATTGATACGTATGCGTGCGTTTTGACAGTTTTCCCAATTGTGTTTGACCCATAAGTTGCACCAAGAAGGCGTTGGTACTCTCATTGTTGAAAACAATAGCGACGGGCACTGTTCTTACAGCAGGACAAATAAATCACACAGATGTTGAATTTGTCACATGCTACAAAGCTGAAATTTATTATTCTAATTAGATGTTATTTTCTTTACAATGCTTAAACTATACACTCACAACTTCAGTGTTTTTATCGCATTAGAACGACTAAACCGTTTATCTAATACGCCCGTGCTGTTTCCACTCGTGAAATTAACTTTCAAACCGTCAACACGACCGACTCAACAGGGACAGTAACGAGCACTACGTTCAGTAACATGGATTAGGGTTCACAAATAAATTCTCACGTAACACTCATACTTACTTGTTTTATACTTATTATACATATTATATATTTTATACGATATGTTTACCCAAGTGTTTACCATTTCTATACGTATTGAAACCACCAAGGGGTATCATGAGATGACAGTCTAACCAATAAATGAGGATTGCGTACCAAGAACTGAATAAAGCTCGCAATACATTCAATCGACAATATAATTGGTTTCAGTATTGCACGGAAGTGGATGTTACTAAGACTAACATTTATATGTAAGAGTAAAGTAATTTACGTATGAATAATATCACAAAATTTCATTTCAAATGCTTTTCTCCATACTTATCCCAAAATGAATTAAATGTAATAGCTAAATCATGTTGCTAAAAAAATCTCTCTCAGTTCCTCTGCAACCATTTGATGTGATTCTGCGAGATCGTCAACAGAAGGCGTTTCAATAAAACTTTCGAATCGACATGTTAAGCTCTGGTGCACTGCTGCAAACATGCAGCACACTAGGAGTAAACTTTTTGAAAGCAGTGTACCAAAAGGAATCAATAGTTAAGTTTCTCAATAATAATCTTCTTCATCGAAAAAATATTTAGTAGACTAACAGGTAACAAGTCATTGTATTTTTTTTTCGAGAAATACTCTCATTATTGATGAAATTTGTGTAAGGTGGTTATTCACAAAGTGCGTGACGAATAATAAAAAAAAACTAGAGGTTCATTACAAGAAGTGGCGAAGGGGAGAGGGGTATTGAAAATAGTAATTGTACGTACTATATCGATCTTCCCTAGATGTCCTTCACCATACAATTTTTTGGCGGTAAATTCATCCTAGACCATCGTACATCTACTTGTTGATCGATTTGAATATAAAGAATTGAACTCATGGACAATTTGTATTGTCGTACATGTTCAACGAATTCTATAATGGTGTAACGAAGTCCAGTAGAGCTATTCCAACTCATAAAAATAGATGGGATGACGTAGATCTTCATGTTGATCGATTTGAGTATTGAGATCTGTACTCATGGACAGTTTGGAGTGTCGTCGATGTTCAACGAGTTCTGTAATGTATCTATAATGGTGTATCGAAGTCCCGTGGAGCTATTTCCACTCATAGAAATAGTGGAGACCTCAAAGATCTTCGTATTGATCGATTTGAATATTGGGATCTGAGCTCAAATACAGTTTGGTGTGTCGTAGATGTCGAGCGAGTTCTGTGGCGTGTCTCTAATAGTGTAACCAAATTCCGTAGAGCTATTACAACTCATAAAAATAGTTGAGACATCGAAGATCTCTATGTTGATCGTTTTGAATATTCTGATCTGTACTCATGGATAGTTTGGAGTATAATAGATGTTCAACGAATTCTGTTATGTATTTATAATGGTGTAATGAAGTCTCATGGAGCTATTCCAACTCATAAAAATAGTGGGGACATCAAAGATCTTCTAGTTGATCGATTTGTAAATAGGGATCTGAGCTTGTTTGGAGTTTGGAGTGTCGTACATGTTCAACGAATTCTGTGGTGTATATCTTATTGTGTACCGAAGTTCCGTGGAGCTATTCCATCTTGTAAACATAGTTTAGACATCGGAGATCTTCATGTTGATAGTTTTGAATATTAGGATCTGCGCTCAAAGACAGTTTGAAGTGTCGTAGATGTCAAACGAATTCTGTGATGTGTCTATAATGGTGTCACGAAATCCCGTGGAGCTATTCCAACTCATAAAACTAGTGGGGACATCGAAGATCTTCATGTTGATCGATTTGAATATTAAGACCTGTACTCAAGGATAGTTTGGAGTGCCATAGATGTTGAACGAACTCTGGTGTGCCTGTAATGGTGTTACGAGGTATCGCGGAGCTATTCCACCTCATAAAACTAGTGGGGACATCGAGGATCTCTATGTTGATCGATTTGAATATTAAGATCTGATCTCAAGGAGAGTTTGGAGTGTCGTAGATATCGAACGAATTCTGTGGTGTGTCTGTAATGATGTTACGAGGTATCCTGGAGCTATTCCAACTCATAAAACTAGTGGGGACATCGAAGATCTTCATGTTGATCGATTTGAATATTAAGACCTGTACTCAAGGAAAGTTTGGAGTGCCGTAGATGTCGAACGAACTCTGGTGTGCCTGTAATGGTGTTACGAGGTATCGCGGAGCTATTCCACCTCAAAAAAATAGTGGGACATCGAAGATCTTCCTATCGATCGATCTTAATATTCTAATATCAAGGAGAGTTTGGAGTGTATCCTGGAGCTATTCTAACTCACAAAACTAGTGGGGACATCGGAGATCTGTATGTTGATCGATTTGAACATTAGGATCTGTACTCAAGGAGAGTTTGGAGTGTCGTAGATATCGAACGAATTCTGTGGTGTGTCTGTAATGATGTTATGAAGAACCGTAGAGCTGTCCCAACTCATAAAAATAGTAGGAACATCGTAGATCTTTTTGTTGACCGATTTCTTAGAACATCAAAATTAGAACTCAAGGATAGTTTGGATGCTCTAGATCATCCTAGTGCCCATAATCTGACCTGGGAAATATTTTCCCTGGATGGAACAGTTAATTTTGAACATTTTTGCTGAAGAAAGCAAGGCTCTATCTCTTAAAACTGATCTTTGACAGCTGATTTTCGTCTCGGGTCATATATGACCCATCCGTATTAAATCGGTTAAAAGTCTATTTAGTCAATACATATGACATTAAACAGCTCCGTCTGACATCATTACACTTAGTACACTACCTTTAATCCCATACCTGATCCCTACGAATTTCACTGTGTGGAGTATGTTGGACGTCGCGTCTGCTCTAGAAAATCATATTTTTGGATAAGTCCAGAAGCGACTTTTGGTAAAATAACACAAGAGTATCTGCGGGCCTCGTACGATGCGTTTCCCGATCCCGATTGTCTGCGACTAGAGGTGTGGGCCGATCCGATATACGGCAGCGGAGGAGTTTGTCAAAATTCTGGTCAGTGGTGGCGGCGTGAATCGGCGTTGTTGATTTTTTTAGATTTCTTTAAGATTTTTTATTACTATATTTTCAAGTAATTAACTTAAGAATTTTTCAAATTTCGCCTGAAAAATCTGATGAACTTCTCCATAATTTTTTTAAGGTTTTTCTTAAATATTAATTTGGAAATTATTCTCAGAATTTCCACGAGAACTGCTTTATAGTTTCGAGAATTCTTTGGAATTACCAACAAAAGCACTCTTTGGAACTCCCAAAGAAAATTGTTTGGAGTTTGGAAAATTCGTCAGAATTTACTGAGAAATTCTTCTAAATTTCACAAGAAATTGTTCCAAATTTCTACAGGAAAATTTTCGGAATATCCACGAAAAGTTCCTGTTGCGTAATTTACCCAGAAAACTTTTTCCAACTCAGAAGTCGAAAGAAACATTGTTTGATTTAAAATTTAAAAAATAAATGGAAAATGTTTTCTCGACATTTTTGGTCTTGTTTGACGTACAAGAATAAGTGGTACAATATTGTTCCAAACGCACAAGCAAAAACCCTCAGGACACTTCACTTCAACTTTTGACATCTAAAATAAGGATCTGATGTTTTGGGCAAAATTTTCAGCAAAAAGGGTTGCTCTACTTAAAACATTTCTTAACATATTTCAAACATAAAAATATCATTTTTGCAATTCCCGATCATAGGTAATATCTGGTTTACAGTTCACATTTGAGTGATCAAACGGCCTACTTTTCCATACCAATGCATTAGAACAGTAGTTACATGACCACATTTAGCTCAATTAGCTTGGGCGAGTGTTCAAATAGTGTATTCTCCGTGTCACATAATGAATGAAATAATTTGATGGGCATGACATCGAATTCTCCAAAGGCAGGTTTATCTATTGCTTTATTAAACGCACAACTCGTGCTGAAAAAATCATCTTTTTGCAACTAGTTGTACAAACTACTATTTTACGGACTTAGACTATTAACAGAATTGAAATATGTAATATCGGTGCATGTATTCTTGATCGACACACTGTCGTTTGAAACCAAAAACGAAGTAATGTTTTAGGACTCAATTGTAGAAGAGTATGGACTACGGTTGATAGAATAGATGTTTTTTTAACGTTGGCTTGCTCAGTCTAGAATAATTGAGGTGGCTACTTTGGCATGGTCAATGTTAAAGTAGAAAATTCTTCTTCGTTACAGTAAACGTTTGATATCTGCAACGCTTTTTAATTGCAGTTTGATAGTGAGGTATCCTGTCAAATGACAGCTCAGAGTAAGGGACAACTAGAGTCCATCGAATCATGCTATCTCATGTTAAAGGTTTCTTGAGAATATACACTACTATACGCCGTCAGTTTATTATCGGCTCTCAACTAAACAGCATCTCTAATCCTACTCCGAAAACCCATCATTTGGACAGTACAGTTTGGCGACGAGGAACAACTTAATTGTGCCCAGAAAAAGTGATTGTCGAGCCCGGCATTAGATAGGCATTTGGGAAACCATCCATAGCGGAGCAACTGCCTTAGGATACGATACTGCGGGGTGGAGATTAGCATTCGAGAAGTCAAACACTTGGAGCGGCGAGTTAAATCTTCACCATATTTGCAAAAATTTAAGAATTCCATTGGAAAGTTGCGAGTGGTGCGGCTACTCAAAGAATTAAATCAAAGTGAGCTTTGCTGTTTCTGCTGCCGAGTGGAAAAAGTGACACCTGGGAAAGGACGTGGATTTCCAGAAGATTTAAAACTGTTCCGAATATCGGCTATAACTGGACAAAGTGGAGACGATCGGTGTTTCGGATTACTTCAAGTGGCCGCCGAAAGGACTGACGAACCATAATCCAATCCACTGGCTACGTGCAGTGCGCTAGTATCTGTTGTAGAAAAGAACTGAAGTCGCTCCGCAGTACGCATTTGCCTCGTTATTAGCCTTATCCACAATTCATAATATGTCTAACGTGAATGTAACTACTACCATTGAGCCTTATCGGAAGGGTATGCCATTCGGCGAATGGGTAGAGCGCTTAGAGTTTTATTTTTCCTTAAATGAAGTTTCTTCTACGGCAAAGAGGGCATATTTCATAACCCTCAGTGGCCCAGTGATATACCATGAATTAAAACTGCTATTTCCTACGACTGCTTTATCTACAGTGTCCTATGAGGACATGGTAACTAAACTTCGTACACGGTTGGATAAAACAGAATCTGACATAATTCAGCGGTTGAAGTTCAACAACCGTATACAACAACCCGAAGAAACGGTTGAGGATTTTGTTCTGTCAGTAAAACTGCAGGCCGAGTTCTGCTCCTTCGGTGATTTTAAAGATTTGGCGATAAGGGATCGCATTTTAGCAGGAGTTCGCGAAAAGTCGCTTAGGGAAAGATTGTTAAATGAAGAAAAATTAACTCTTGCGTCTGCAGAAAAAATAATTGCAACGTGGGAGATAGCAGGAAAGAATAGTAAAAACTTGAATAATAGCAATGATGGTCCATTTGGCCAAGTTGCTTCTTTGAATCATCCACCTGCAAGGGTTGGATCCAGCATGGGGAGACTTTTAGCTGCTCATAATCTTGCGAGGGAATACAATAGTGGAGCGTCAACAAGTTCGCCTAGAGCTTCGGTTAAGGACAGGCTTGGTAATAAACCATATGATAAGAGAGTAAATAGTAGATCTGGAAGGCAAGATTGGAGGGAAACAGAAAAATTTAGACCAGGGCAATGGCGATCAAAGCCGAATCACGCAGATGTGATATGCCACTTCTGCGGAACAAAAGGAAATATCAAAAGAAAATGTTTTAAATTAAAGAACATGAGACGCTACACTGTCCACATGGTGGACACCTACGACCAGGAAACCAGCACAGACATCTCAAATCTGCTAAACCGTATGCGAACAGACGACTCAGATAGTGACACAGATGATGGAGACTCAGGTGAATTCACTTGCATGATGATTTCTTCTATAAATAAGATTAGTGATCCCTGCCTCATAGAACTAATGGTTGAGGGCAAAAACTTGCAAATGGAAATAGATTGCGGTTCTTCAGTATCGGTTATTGGTAAAGACCATTATTTTTCCTTATTTAATACACCTCTACAAAATTATACCAAACAACTGATTGTGGTTAACGGGGAAAAACTTAAGATTGTGGGAGAGGCAGTTCTGTCGGTGGTGTTCAATGGAACGGAAGCTAGAATGAAGTTATTGGTTTTGAACACTAATAATAAATTTACCCCCCTACTGGGCAGAACGTGGCTTGATGTATTTTTCTCTAAATGGAGACATTTTTTTTCGAGTACTATGACAGTGAACAACTTGATTGAGAACAATATTATGGAAGAAGTAAAAGATATTAGGCGCAGATACAAACATGTTTTTATAAAGGACTTTTCGTCTCCAATCAATGGTTTTGAGGCCGAATTGGTGCTAAAATCTGATATTCCTATATTCAAGAAAGCATATGATGTTCCGTACAGACTGAGGGAAAAAGTCCTAAGTTATTTGGAAAAACTAGAGAAAGAGAAGGTGATTACGCCCGTAAAGACAAGTGAGTGGGCATCACCCGTAGTCATCGTAATGAAGAAAATAATGAAATAAGATTGGTGATTGACTGTAAGGTGTCAATAAATAAAGTTATAGTTCCCAATACGTATCCGCTGCCTACGGCACAGGATTTGTTCGCAGGTCTGGCTGGATGTAGAGTTTTTGCGCATTAGATTTGGAGGGGCATATACCCAATTAGCATTATCAGAGAGGTGTAAACATTTTATGACCGTAAACACAATAAAGGGATTGTATACCTATAATAGGTTACCGCAAGGAGCAGCATCGAGCGCATCTATTTTTCAAAATGCTATGGATCAAGTTTTAGGATATATTGAATACTTGATTGAATGTTTATTGTTATTTGGATGATGTGTTGATTGCAGGGATAAATATTGAGGAGTGTAAAAAAAGTTATATCTGGTGTTGGAAAGATTGCAAAATGTGAATATTAAGGTTAACTGGGGAAAATGTAGATTTTTGTTACAAGACTAGATTATTTGGGGCATGTTTTAAGCGAAAAAGGTCTGCTGCCATGCGAAAAGAAAGTTGAAACTATACAAAACGCAAAGGTGCCCAAAAATACAGCCGAATTAAAATCATTTCTTGGACTCATAAACTATTATAACAAATTTATTCCTCATTTATCAGCAAAGCTTTCGTATTTGTACAATTTATTAAAAACAGGTGTGAAGTTTCAATGGGACGATAATTGCAATAAGGCATTTCATGAAAGTAAAAGATCATTGTTAAGGGCAAATATTTTGGAGTTTTACGACCCCAAAAAGCCAATAATTGTTGTGTCTGACGCATCGGGATATGGTTTAGGTGGCGTAATCGCCCATGTGGTTGACAATATGGAAAGGCCAATTAGCTTCACATCGTTCTCATTAAATAATGCTCAGAAATCATACCCTATACTGCATCTGGAAGCGTTAGCCCTGGTATGCACCGTAAAAAAATTTCACAAATACTTATATGGACAGGCATTTACGGTTTATACGGACCATAAGCCATTGGTTGGCATATTTGGAAAAAATGGTAAACATTCTATATACGTGACAAGGCTACAAAGATATATTCTGGAATTATCGATCTATGATTTCACTATTCAGTATAGACCGTCAGCTAAAATGGGGAATGCGGATTTTTGTTCGAGATTCCCTCTGGAACAACCGATACCTAGTGAATTTGATATAGAACATGTAAGAAGCATACATTTAGACATTTTACACAAGAGTTTCCAATTGATTTTAAAGTGGTTGCAAGGGTAACAAAGTCGGATGTATTTCTTCAAAATATGGATTACATGAAAAATGGGTGGCCAGAGAAGCCTGGAAAATCGTATGTGGACGTTTTTTTTTCGAACCAACACGATTTGGAAATAGTGGCCGCGTGCCTTTTATATCAAGAGCGAGTGGTAATACCACAGATTCTTCAGGCAAATGAGCATGAGCATGAGCATGAGCATTATGACAGCAAAATTCGTATTTGCTACTCCGTGATTGACTGAACTTGCGGAATTGTACAGAGAACACAATGAATTGGGCTTGGGATTAGCTACCCATTCTCAATGTACACGTTTCGGGAGCTCAAATATTTAAAGTCAATAACGGCGCCGGCCTCGTCCTTACGGTCATATAGGAATGAAAGGATTGTTAGTCCAACTCTCGTTGCTACTAGAGACCGAGTATACCTTTGCATCTCCACGATTGTCTTGGGATAAAATATCGTTTTAGCTACAAAGGATAATTTATCTGGATTCACTTTGGTAAGCGATGCGATCTATACGAGTTAAAAGTTAAAATATGCACGCCCGGTGGCATATGAAAGCTAAGGAGATTCGCGTTTTGGACGACCGCACGGAAGCGCAGCACTGTGTATTCACTTGTTCGATGGCTACATCAAACTATTGAAGAACTCGCTTTTTTTCGACCGCGCGCGACATGCGCATGAGCCACCGAACACAAGATAGACACTTTATTCCTTTCCCGACGACTAAAACACGCACTGCACTTACTTGTTCGATAGCTACTCTTATTACCGGCCGCGCAATGCAGAACAAATATTTCGGCCGTTCGCGCGATCATTCTGCAGTCCGAAACAAGAGAAATCTCGCACTGAACTGATTTTTATTACCGGCCGCGCAATGCAGAACAAATATTTCGGCCGATCGCGTCATCGTTCTGCAGTCCGAAACAAGAAAAATCTCGCACTGAACTGATTTTTATTACCGGCCGCGCAATGCAGAACAAATATTTCGGCCGATCGCGTCATCGTTCTGCAGTCCGAAACAAGAGAAATCTCGCACTGAACTGATTTTTATTACCGGCCGCGCAATCAGTGTTGCCACTTATTTTTCGAACCTCATCTTCATTTTCAGGCGTAAAAATCTTTTTCATCTTTATTTGTGAGCAAAAAATCTTGAAAAAAATCTTATGTACTTAACCCTTAAAGGCGCAAGGCGATTTTTTTAGAAATCGTCGGAAATATTTTTAACGTAAATAACCATTGAAATCATTAACATTAAACGTATTTTCGGTTTGTTGTTTTAAAACAACATTGCGCATTTAAGGGTTAAGGCTGAAGCGCATGCCATCGTTCGTCATTTCGGCCGTCAAATTTGACATTTTTCCCGTGGATAAACTGCCAAATTCGACGGGTTGATTGGCGAACGGGTCTTTGTGCTCCAGGCCTAAACTTGAATAGGTGCTTAATAGCTGAAATATTTACTTTTTTTTAAATATACAAATGTTTTTAAATCTGTTGGGTTTTTTAGAAGCAGGTAGATATTTGTAATGAGAGTATATTTTGAAACGAGTTTCGAGGTATTTTTGTACCATCCCATTTATTGCAAAAACAAGGTGATCAAAAGTTATAAACCTTTCAGGTTTGTAGTGTGAATATTTTGACTTTTTGCATTTTGAATTGAATTGCAACGTTAAAGCCATCTTTGCAACTCCTTTCTTTTTAACATAACATTTTTTAACGCAAAATAGCATTAATCGTGCTGGTATACCATATATATATTCAGTCGGTTACTAACCAAAGTTTTAATAAAGTTATTCGGCCAAAACAGCCTTTTGACAGCTGCTGCCGAATGAGGGATGAGATGAAAAATGTTGATGAACTTTCTTAATAATGGAAATGCCAGCTTTCCTTCTCGCCGTTTACCGCTCAGCGATGTCTCCCAGCTTTTCGTCGTATCGGCTTGCTCATCGATCTGATTTTGCAAAGATTTGCACCCCTCAGCTCCCGCAAAAGTTTGGAAACTTCTCCAGGATCGAACTGAGACTGGTAATGTTCTCCAAATTCTTTGGATCGATGAGTCAAGCTGTCTTAAGAACGGGATCATTCAAGAGTTTGATTGTTTGTTTCACCAGCTCCACATAGAAATTACATGCGAGAGAATAGAAAGTTTCCTTCAGCGGTTAATCAAGATGTCCTGCCAGATTATCTGCCGCTAGCCCTACGTAGGTCTTCATTTTCTCGCGAAGATGTTGTTCAAAGTTTTGAAAGCCATTTGTCTATGATATTTTTAAGAAATTCATCTTTCTAGATGTTGGAAAGGATAATCAGATAAAGCGATTTAATTTCATTGTACATGTTCGTATACTCAGGGCTTTCCGATTGGAAAATACGATTGACTAAATTAACAAGCAGTAGTTCATCCCGAGTAGAAGAAAATAGCTGAATAATATCAAATGTTGATAAGATAGTAAAATGAGATATAAACATGATTGATATAAAAGATAAAAGATCAAACGACAATATCAATATTTTGCATTAAAATATCATGTGGAGATCAATTTATGCTATTTATAATAAGAGATCAGTATCATGTGCCATTAGTTTGTTCTTATCCATAGCATATCTTGATATTTAAATGATATTTCGGTGCAAATTTTTGATATTGTTGTCTGTTCTTTTATCTCTTATATCAATCAAGTCTATATCATGTTTTTTTATTCTGTTCATGACTTCTACCCGGGATGGGATCGTTGAGGTGACGAAGTTTAATAATGGGCAGTTTAATAATTGTCACAGTTCGAATAGAACGTAAACTACATGATTAGCTTTGAAAAACGATCAACATTCCGTTTGACTACTGAGTCAAGCAATAGCCATATGGTAGCTGACGGACTTTACTGAGTGAAAACTGCCTTATCGGTCATGATATCGGATCAAAGTATCGGCCAAAAATGAGAAACAAACAGAACACTAAATTTCAAAATCCACAAAAATCTTGAAAAATCTTATTTCTTCGAAAAAATCTTTAATCTTTATATAAAGATATCTTTATCAAAAAATATTAAAAAATCTTTATAAATAAGATAAATCTTTATATGTGGCAACACTGCGCGCAATGCAGAACAAATATTTCGGCCGATCGCGTCATCGTTCTGCAGTCCGAAACAAGAGAAATCTCGCAC
The DNA here is from genome assembly GCF_024139115.2 of Armigeres subalbatus. Taxonomy (NCBI): domain Eukaryota; kingdom Metazoa; phylum Arthropoda; class Insecta; order Diptera; family Culicidae; genus Armigeres; species Armigeres subalbatus. Next base: position 249,769,186 of record NC_085139.1, on the reverse strand, counting down.
TGAACTCAATACCACAGATTCTTCAGGCAAATGTGTTGAAACTATTGCATGCCAATCATGCTGGCATGGTCAAAATGAAGCACATGGCTAGGCGCACAATCTACTGGTTTGGAATAAATAAAGATATAGAAAAATATGTATCGCGATGTGAAGAGTGTAATAGTATGGCAATTCCCATTAAACCTGCAGAAAAATTTCAATGGATTCCTACTGACAGGCCGTTCAGTAGGGTACACATCGATTTCTTTCATTTCAACCATCACACATTTTTACTTATTGTGGACAGTCACTCGAAATGGGTAGAAATAGATTGGATGAAGACAGGTACTGACTGCGGTAAAGTCTTAAGGAAATTGATAGCATTTTTTGCCCGTTTCGGGTTACCTGATGTTTTAGTCTCTGATGGTGGTCCTCCATTCAACTCGCATACCTTTGTTGAATTTTTGAAGAAGCAGGGCATAAATGTGCTAAAAAGTCCGCCGTATAATCCATCAAGCAACGGGCAAGCAGAGCGGCTGGTACGAACAGTGAAAGAAGTCTTGAAGAAGTTCTTATTGGAACCTGCAATGCTGGAGTTGAATTTGGAGGACCAAGTTAATTTGTTTTTGTTCAATTATAGGAATAGCTGTTTGACGCTTGATGGTAAATTCCCATCGGAGAAAGTGTTCTCATTTAACCCTAAGACAATTATGGATTTGCTTAATCCAAAAAATTACTATAAAAATCATTTACTGTCAAAGCCTAATCATAATAACAAGAATGATTACATTGAAACTAACAAGCAGATGCATGACCCTCTATATAACCTGATGACAGGTGATGTGGTATGGTACAGAAACAATAACCCACATCACTTTGCACGATGGTATAAAGCGACCTTTTTAAAACAAATTTCCAAAAATACCTTTCAGGTGGAAATTGGAAGCGTTCGCCTAATGGCGCATCGTCATCAGCTAAAAGTGGTTACTAATGAAGCAGCTGCGATACCGAATCTGACGCTTTCCTTCCAAAAACGAAACAGTGAGCTGCCGGCTAGCAGTGAGGACGGGGAATACGAAGGATTGCCAGATTCAATTCAAACAACATCGAAGAACAGTCGGAAGAGAAGCCGCCCTGATGCTGCGCTCGATTCTACGCCAGGGCCTAGGCGTTCGAAAAGAAAACGAACGGCAAAGGTCGACCTCGAATTTGTATACGGTTGATTAAAACTGCGTCAAGCATTTTCAGAATAATAAACCTAAAATTCAAAATAGTATTTTGGCTCGAAATTATTAAAATTATTTTTAGTGTTAAATACAAAAGCAAAATTTTAATCTAAGTTGTTAAGTGTTATGAATTTAGCGAATGATCTCTTTTGAAAGGGAAGAACTGAGGTATCCTGTCAAATGACAGCTCAGAGAAAGGGACAACTAGAGTCCATCGAATCATGCTATCTCATGTAAAAGGTTTCTTGAGAATATACACTACTATACGCCGTCAGTTTATTATCGGCTCTCAACTAAACAGCATCTCTAATCCTACTCCGAAAACCCATCATTTGGACAGTACAGATAGTAGCAACAGTTTTGCAGTTATTGGTCCGTTGAACTTCAAAACGATGTCAAAATCGATGATAGCTGCATTGCGCTGCACAATTAGGAGCACTTCTATTGCATCTGACGTCAACTGACAATCGCTTGACGTACACAGAAAAAAATATGAAAACTAATAAGCGCGTAAAAAATAAAGACGCGGAAAATTACACTATTGTGGGCGTATTTGGTTCTTTTCTAACAAGTTCGCCCTAAATGTATGCAATTTCTATAGCATTATGCCAATTGCTATAGCATAAGTCATATGAAAAGTGGCATAATACAATAGAAATTGCATACATTTAGGCGAAAATATCGTTTAAATTTACACTCTTTTTGGCATTCCCTTTATGTGCATTACTTTCGTGTAAATTTCAACAACTTTTTCTATCTGTGTATAGAATGCGTTGCAGTTATCGAATGACATTCGCTAACTGAAACCTAAACATGTTGCAGTTATCTAAAAATACTAGTGTCCATAAGAAATTCTTGGGAAATTCCATGGGTCGTTTGACCGAAATGGTCAGCCCGAAAATGCCGTTTTGCCGAAATGGCCGTTCGGCCCAAATGTCAATTACTGAAAATAATTTGGTCAAAAATGTCCACCGGTTTGGCCAAATGACATTTGAGGCGAAACAACCTTTTTGTCAAACAACCATTGAACGAAATTTTGTAACCTTTTTACTTTTTAAGTCGATACTGGCCTTTAAGCCAAAAGTTATCTAACCAAATCCCATTAAGCCGAATTGAACGTATATCCGAAACTGTTATCAGGTCGAAAATGGTTTGTCCGAAAATGTAGTTTAGTCTAAAGCGACATATGTATAGCCGAAAAGGACATTGATAATTTGGCCGAAAAATCATTTGACCGAAAAGATCGTTTGACCGAAAATGCCGTTTGGTAGGAATGGTCTTTTAGCAGCCATTTGGTCAGAAAATGTCCTTTCTGCAAAACGACCCTTTAGACCAAACGGCATTTTCCGCCAAATGTGCTATTCGGCTAAACAATTTTTTGGAAAAAAGGATCAATTCGGCAGAACGACACTTTTAGCAGAGAATGCCATTTGGCTGAAATGGTTGTTTTGCAGACGACATCTTCTTCTTCTTATTGGCATTATATCCTCACACTGGGACAGAGCCGCCTCGCAGCTTAGTGTTCATTAAGCATCTTCACAGTTATTAACTGCGAGGTTTCTAAGCCAAGTTACCATTTCTGCATTTGTATATCATGAGGCTAACACGATGATACGTTTATGCCAAGGGAAGTCGAGACAATTTCCAATCCGAAAATTGTCTAGACCGGCACCGGGAATCGAACCCAGCCACCCTCAGCATGGTCTTGCTTTGTAGCCGCCCGTCTTACCGCACGGCTAAGGAGGGCCCCTATGTCGACATATGTAGACGACATTTTTGTGTCAAATGTCACTTTTTGCCAAATGACCATTCTGATCAAAATTTTATTGTTGATCAAATGATCTATTCGGTCAAACGACTTTTTGGGCTGAACGGCATTTCAGTCAAATGAACTGTTAGTGCAAACAACTTTTTCTCGCAAATTATAAGTTCGGCCGAATGTTCCTTTGGCTGTGTGTCACTTGCGGCCAAACTACATTTTTGATCAAACCACTTTCGACCTGATAACAGTTTCAAATAAACGTTCAGTTCGCAGGGCTAAACGGAATTTGGCTAGATGACTCTTGGCTTAAAGACCAGTATCGACTTAAAAAGTAGAGAGGTTACGGATTTTTTTTTTCAATTACCATTTGACAAAAAAGGCCATTTCGCCAAATGAGTGACGACCATATTATTCGTTCAGTAATTGACATTTGTTCGTATGCCATATGACATTTTCGGCAAAATGACAAACCACATTTTCGGCCTAAAGACTTCTTCCGCCAAACGATCGTTTCGGTCAGGCATCGGCTTCTTCGGCCGGATTACCGGTTCGGTAGTCTGTTGGTTTCGGTCAATAGAATTCCTTAAATTTTCCGAACAATTTTCCGTTAAAAATCGAAGATTTTTGCCTTTCTCGTATACTAAGTATACGGTAAAGGCTATATGATCGCTCAAAACAAACTTTTTATAGAAGGCCCGGAGACCCATAGTGTTATATACCAATCGACTCAGTTCGACGAATCGAGGTGATGTCTGTGTGTGTGTGTGTGTGTGTGTATGTGTGTGTGTATGTGTGTGTGTGTGTGTGTGCAAAACTACTCAAAAATGTCACTCATTTTTCGGGCACTTATCCTCAACCGATTTGCTCGCAACTAGTTGCATTCGACGCAGAATCCTGTCCCATTGTTTCGTATTTGAAATTGGCCAGATTGGACTATGGGATCAGAAGTTATGGCCAAAATACAAATTCATACGAAAAAACAGCGTGAAAAATGTCACTCATTTTTCGGGCACTTATCCTCAACCGATTTGCTCGCAACAAGTTGCATTCGACGCAGAATCCTGTCCCATTGTTTCCTATCCGAAATTGGTCAGATCGGACTATGGGATCAGAAGTTATGGCCAAAATACAAATTCATACGAAAAAATCGCGTAAAAATGTCACTCATTTTCCGGGCACTTATCCTCAATCGATTTGCTCACAACAAGTTGCATTCGACGTAGAATCCTGTCCCGTTGTTTCCTATTTCAAATTGGTCAGATTGGACTATGGGATCAGAAGTTATGGCCAAAATACAAATTCATACGAAAAAATCGCGTAAAAAATGTCACTCATTTTTCGGGCACTTATCCTCAACCGATTTGCTCGCAACAAGTTGCCTTCGATGCAAAATCCTTTCTTATTGTTTCCTATTTGAAATTGGCCACATAGAACTATGGGATCAGAAGTTATGGCCAAAATACAAATTCATACGAAAAAATCGCGTAAAAAATGTCACTCATTTTTCGGGCACTTATCCTCAACTGATTTGTTCGCAACAAGTTGCATTCGACGCAGAATCCTGTCCCATTGTTTTCTATTTGAAATTGGCCAGATCGAACTATGGGATCGAAAGTTATGGCCAAAATACAAATTCATACGAAAAAATCGCGTAAAAAATGTCACTCATTTTTCGGGCACTTATCCTCAACCGATTTGCTCGCAACAAGTTGCATTCGACGCAAAATGTTGTCCCATTGTTTCCTATTTGAAATTGGCCAGATCGAACTATGGGATCAGACGTTATGGCCAAAATACAAATTCATTCGAAAAAATCGCGTAAAAAATGTCACTCATTTTTCGGGCACTTATCCTCAACCGATTTGCTCGCAACAAGTTGCATTCGACGCAAAATTTTGTCCCATTGTTTCCTATTTGAAATTGGCCAGATCGAACTATGGGATCAGAAGTTTTGGCCAAAATACAAATTCATACGAAAAAATCGCGTAAAAAATGTCACTCATTTTTCGGGCACTTAGCCTCAACCGAGTTGCTCGCAACAAATTGCATTCGACGCAGAATCCTGTCCCATTGTTTCCTTTTTGAAATTGGCCAGATCGAACTATGGGATCGAAAGTTATGGCCAAAATACAAATTCATACGAACAAATTGCGTAAAAAATGTCACTCATTTTTCAGGCACTTTTCCTCAACCGATTTGCTCGCATTTGCATTCGACGCAGAATGTCTCATATTTTCTTATTGAAAATTAGCCAGATCGAACTATGGGCTTAGATGTTATGGTCAAATTACTATTTATTGTGAAAAAGAGTTCAAAAAAGTCTAGCTCACTTTCTTAGCACTTATACTTCATCTATTCCCTAAGCAACACAATTTCAACAAATCTGGTTGCAGTAACCATATTGTGACTGAATCCGGTCATATATAAGTTAATGTGATAGATGTGCAATATGTGTGCTTCTCAGGTCGCTCGCAACAGATTGCATTCGACGCAGAATCTTGTCCCATTGTTTCCTATAGAAACTTGGCCGGATCGTACAATTGGGTCAAAAGTTATGGCGAAAATACTTATTTTAAAACTACAAAATAAAATGCTATTTTTTGCTCTTATGCTCATCCGATTTGTTTGCAACAAATTGCGTTTGGCGAGAATTTTTTTATGCATATAAACAAATATGAAAAATAAGACCAATCTACATATTGGTGTTATTTGAGATTTTTTCAAACCTTTTGAACGAACGAGAAAGGCACCATCACCGCTAGGTGGATTAATCTGGGTTTTTTTTGTTGAAACCTACATTTTGGACAATCTTCCGCGGAAGCTTTGAAGACTTTTCCGTGGAAATTCCGGAAAATTTTTCGTGTGAATTCCAGAGAGTTTTCCGGATATTCTGAAGAAATTTCTGTTTTAACGTTGGCTATGCCAAACTAGTCGTCTTAATTAATCTAGATTGAGAAAGTCACCGTTAAAGCATCCCTTCTACCAGTCATATGCTTTCTCACAATTTTGAAGAATGTTCATGTTAGGGGAAGCGCGCCATTAGCTAGAAAAAAAATGAAAATTGATAACAGTGCTTCCGAAGTCATGTATGGAAAATTAGACAAAGAGACGGTGCGAGTTAAACTAAACATACGACGACAAACAACAAAAATATTTTCCCCTTGAAAAAGACACAATCTCCGTGTCGAAACGTCGGGTGAATAAAAAAAACTTGTTGTAATAATTGCAAGACTGAGTAGCCGTTCAATAAATATAACTAAAACGTACAGTCGATCCATAATCAGTAAATTATGAAGGATTTTCTATATAAAATTTCGAAGAATACTCAACAGAAACTCAGCGGGAGCTTCCCGCGGATATTCCGAATACTTTCCTGGAGAATTTGGAACAACGTCCAGTAAAAATTCTGAAGAGATTGTCATATAAAATCCGAAAAACTTTTCGCTGAAATTTTAAACAATTTTCCATGGGAAATCCAAAGAGCTCATCTTGGTTGAACCAAAGAATTCTCGATACTTCGAAGTAGTTCCCGAGGAAAATATGAAAAACATTTCTTAATGAATGTTCCGGAAAAACTTTAAGAATTTTCTGGGGAAGTTGATTAGAATCCGTTGAAATTCAAAGATCTGTCCGTTAATCTCTAGAAAATATCCAAAATGATCATGTCAGCCGAACGATACTTTCGGCCGAATGTCAATCGACCAGATGGCGCTTTCTACCAAACGACCATTTCGACCAAAAGGCATTTTCGGCCAATTGAGCTATTCGGCCAACCTATTTCTTTCATTTTTTGTTAAATAGCTTGGCTGTGCATATGTACAGCACATGTTTCGAAATAGACAAACTAATATGAAATTTTCCGAACAAAGAATTCACGTGTCTTGGAGGGACTCGAACCGTCAACCTCCTGCTCTCTAGATAGGCGTGATAACACCTGCACCTACACAACAAGACTACTTAAGGGCCGATGCTCACGTAGCGTTTTTTAAAGCTGCGTGCACGCCGCGTCCACGCAAGGTATCCAGCATCAAATGTAGTCGTGCACACGGATACGCGGCGTGATCGGAGATTAAAAAACCGCTACGTGGACATCGGCCTTAAAGGTCATGTTTGCGGATTTTTTTTTAATCAATCACACTCTGCTGTACTTGGTTTGCTTGACTAAAGCGTAGAGCAATCACACTCATCAAACTGCCAAAAAAATGGCAAATGCTGGGTAATGCGTACCTGAAGAGTCTTTATCCTCTTTACCCAGCAACTCCTATCCCACCTCCTCGTGGCGCTAGCCGGGATACGGACAACCTTACCGAAGATCGGGTAACCAGCCCCGGTGGGATTTGCTCCTCTCCGGAGGTGCAAATCTGATCGAGCGTCTGTTCCCTTTGTTAGGGGTAGCTGATCATCGTCCGAGTGCCAGCGAGGAACTCTAAGCAAAACTGTGCACATCGTGCAGCATCAAGAAGGCAACCCTGGCAAGGTAGCCAACCGAAGATTCTACAGTTACCAAGAAAGCCAAAAGTACACAGAAAAAAACTCCGTGGTAAAAATTACTATTCTGTAAAACAACCATGAAATTTCAGTACGATCAACCATGGTTTCAGAGAAAATCACCACTGTTTCAGTTCATGTGGTCACTGTCGTAACCCGATGTTGCAGACAATTCGCCAGAAGGATTTCCAGCTTCATCCGCCGAATAGCTGGAACTTTGCTCCATTGAGCGTCGGCGACCAGCCGAAAGTACGAAGGCACCGGCCAAATCATCACCGGCAGAATATGGATCTTGTTCCATGCTCGCACGTCCGTTGCTGTGACCAGAATTCGTAAGACTGCCAAATCAATTTTCAATTTCCTTGGTCTTTCAAAATCAGCCTACTGTGATTGAATCACACCAATCACCTCAGAAAACAGATCACTTGATGTTATTTTAAATTTAAATCAACACGTGGTGTATTTAAGCAGTGATTGCTATGATGCCACGTGCTATTCGAACTGCAGATAAAATCTTGTCCATTATATTTTCTGCTGTTATACGCACAACTGTCCCCAGTGCATAGGAATTTCTGCAATAATTGGACAAATATGCATATGACGGCCGAATACCCGATATTGGAATGTATTTCGTATTAGTTTTTTTCTGTTTTAGATAAGTAACGTATTCAATAAATTTCTAAATTGAATCGTTTTGATATATACATTTGGTGTCTCCTACAGTGACAACATTCCGCAAGGGCCACAGTTTACTGCGCGCGTGGTAAAATCAAACGGGTTTGTTACCTGTGGCAGCAATCCAGGAAATAAGGTGGCCCAGAACTGGAGAACGTGAATTCCGGGCGGTGGATTGCGTGTTGAAATGTTGGTACCGAAAAATTCATTCTGTTTTTCAAAAGAAATTCATTTGAAATTCCATCGGATATTTATCGAACTTCTTTAGAATTTCGAACGGAAATGCATTCAAATTAATAAAGTAATTTTGAGTTTTTTGTTATTTATTTGATTTTTTAAATGATTTGATTTTTTTCGAATTTCCAACGGGAGCTCATTTAAAGTTCTAATGTATGTTCATTTGAATTCCCGACTAAAACTCATTCGAATTCCCAACATAAATTTATTCGAATTTCCAATGGAAATGCATTCCAATTGACATCTGAAATTCATTCGTATTTCCATTTTAATCAAAATCATTCGATATTCATTCGAATTCCTATCGGAAATTTATTCCAATTTCCATCGGAATTCAGTCGAATTTCCATAAGTAAATCATTCGAATTTAAAGAATGTTCATTCGAATTACCAAAGCAAATTTATTCAAAAATATTATTTGAATTTTTTTGATTTTTGGGCTATTTATTTGATTTTCATAATGATTTTTTTTTATTTTCCACAGGAGTTCTTTGGAATTTCCATTCAAAATTCATTTAAATTACAATTGAGAATTCATTCAATTGTCATCAGAAAATCATTTGATTTCCCATTGCAAATTTATTCAAGTTTGCAACGGAAATTCATTCAAATTTCTAACGAAAATTAATTCGATTATCCAACGAAAAGTTATTCGATTATCTAACGGAAATTCAATCGAGTATCCAACGAAAATTGATTCGAATTTCCATTGAAAATTGATTTGAATTTCCCTCGGAAATTCATTTTAACTCCCTTTTAACTAATTCATTCAAATTCCCAACAAAAATTCATTTGAAATTTCCAACAGAAATTCATTCGTTTCTGCAACGGAAGTTTATTCGAATTTCCACCGAAAATAAATTCGATCCTCCATCAGAAATTCATTCGAACTTCCATCGTAAATTCATTTAACCTTCCTAGTACATTGGGGTCTATTTTGCCTCGGAGATGATTTAAAAACGTTGCAATTTTGAACCCAAATGAGCTAGGGTTTGAATTTTTTTTTGATTTCCCAAAAGAATTTCCTTCAAATTTCCAAAGCAAATTCATTCAAAATTTCAACGGAAATTCTTCCTAATTTAATTCATCCTAAAATAGTTCGGACTTCAAAGGCAAAATTATTTAAAATTCCAACTAAAATTTATTTAAATTTTTATCTGAAATTCATTCGCATTTTTCTAGGGGTAATTCATTCCAATTTCCAATGGAAATTCATTTGAGTTTCCAACGGGAATTTATTCGAACTTCCATGAAAAGTTCATTTGAATTTGAAAAGGACTTTCATTTAAATTTGGAACACAAATTAATTCAATACTCCAACGGAAATGAATGCATATTTTTAACGTAAATTAATTCAAATTTCCATCAGAAATCCATCCGAGCTGTAAACAGAACTATTTTCGAACTTCTTTGGTATTTTTATGGAAATTTCCAACTAAAATTCACCAGAATTTCTTTCGTAAATTCATTTGATTTTTCACAAAAAGATAATACACATTTTCATGAAAAATTCATTCAGATTGCCACAGAAGATAATTTCAAATTTGCTCCGCAAATTTATTTGAATTCACTTGGCAGTTCACGTTTCACATGCAAATGATTTTCCCGTGGAAATTTGAATATATGTTTTAATTCGAAGTTTAATACGAATATTTCGTATTTAATTGGAAATCATACTAATGATTTTTGTTCTTTAAAATACCGATGAAATTCTTGTGGCTTTTCGAGTTTGAATGCATTTTTAGGGGAGAATGAACTTCCCATAAAAGTTTCATAAATTTCGAAATTTATATTCACAAGGTGGCTTCTCGTACCTGACAATTCACTGTATTCGAAACATTCTTGCTCGAGGACATAGTGGTGCATAGATGATTACAAGTATTTTCGGTGTTCCTCTGTACATTATTAAGCTGATCCAAAATTATTTATCAGATCGCTCACTGCAGGTAAGCTATTAGAATTCGAAATCTGATATATTACCTGCAAGAGCTGGTGTTCCCCAAGGCAGCATACTGGGGCCCATATGGTATAACATTTTTACTTCTGACTTACCTGATTTACCACCAGGCACAATAAGACAGCCCCATACATAGCTTATAACATATATTTTTATAATCAGGACGGTTTTTATTTTTTAAATTTTTTGGGGAGGGGTGGGGGGCGTTCAAACTAGCCCCTCCTAGAAATGATATTTTCACGTTTTTTGGGAAAACGGTCATCTTTGCCATATTTTGCCATGTTGTATGCTGTGCGGCACAGCCTGTGCCAATATGGACTAGTTGCTGCAATACCAGAAATAAGGCACTTCAGAGGATTCAAAATAAAGTTTTGAAAATGATGCTGAAGTTGCCTCCGTGGTATAGTACCAATGAACTTCATAGAATTTCTAATATTGAGCCATTGCAACAAATGTCAAAATGAACAAAATAATTTCCAATTTTAGACAAAAATCGTTCCAATCTTCAAGTTTAGTTTCTTCTAGTTTAAGTTGAAAACATTGTAATTTCTTAAACCAGAGGAAAAATCCTAACTGCCAGAGGCAGTTTAAATGTATTAATGATAAATGTATCACAGCAAATAAGGATGATAGTGAAATAAGTCAATTTAAAATCATCGAATGAACAAACAGGTAATGAAAATATTTCTTATTGTTCACAATCACAAAGCAATTTAGGATTTGATTTCAATCGAAATTTATCTGTCTCAAACAACCATCTTAAATCATTTTAGCCAAGAGCAAGTCTGCTATACAGGTTATAAGGTCAACCATCGACCGTGCGCAGTTTGTATGCCACTTAGGTGAACAGCCATGCTACAACGAGGTCGTTACTGGACGGTTATTATTTGATTTTTCACTCAATAATTTCTCACTTAGTTCGGTGCTATGCTCGCAACAGACCACCACGGGCTGCCCGTTGCATCCCACTTTGGGGGGAGTGCAGCAAAACCGAGCGAGGGCAGAAAATAACATGTTTGCAAGATTAGCAGTCATCAGCAGAAGCAGAAAGTACCAGCTCTACGATCACTTAAATCACCGCATCGTCGTCCTCCGCTGTAGGTTATAGGCTTCAGATGGGTACATAGTTGCCCAAGAAAGGAGGACACCGAACAACGCCTTCCCTTCATTGCTTTTCTCGTACGATGAAGCTACTCAGAGAGGCTATGCGTTCAGTTCTTTTAATTAGGAAGGCTATCAACGTCATAAGGATTGCTTCGAATCTTCACAGAAGTAAATTCATCACAAACAAATCACGTTGTTAATTTTCATTCATTTTCAAATGACAAAATGTCATGGTTTACTACGAGAAAGACAACATCGCCACTAAGTGGATAAATCAGGATACTTGTCTTTGAACCCTGCCGTTCCTTCTGCTTGGATTGGATGCTGCTGAAAGGTGCCAAATAGCTGGCTTAGCCCAGCGTGCAATGATGCAGGGCAGCTAAACGCAATCTTCTCTGTGCCATCTCCCCTGCGGTTGCAGATCGACGTTACTGCGGCACCCGCGCCAGGTCGTGAGGCTCTTATACATTGAGAACAAAACACGGTGTTTAGCAGATATTATAGAAAGCAGTGCGCCCTATTTCTTTGATAGGTCTTCTGAACTCTGAAGTTAGCTGCTGCGGGAGCACGGCGACGACGACGACGATGATGATGATGATGGGCTCGGCCTAGCTTCAAATAACCTGTAATCAGCTCCGACTGCCAGCGCACGGCCTTTGTTGTGCAGACAAGTTAGAAGAAACTGCTTCAGCCAGCAAATGCCTCTTGAGTGAGATTTTATGCGAGATGAATCTACAAAAGATCTAATTGGGTTAAATCTTTTCGCATACCGCAGTCAGTAGTAATTTAGCGAACGAGAGATTGGATTTACTTGATGGTACCTCCAACCGATTTCAATCGATTGATTACGCAAAACATTCCCCCCACACATTGGGAGCACTGAAGAAATGTCAAAAGATCGTCAACCTGATCTTGTGCAGCTGCAGCTGACATACTGATTGACTGACTGAATGACTGACTGACTGACTGTGTAGCTGGTGGGTCGTGATCATCATGCAAGCACTGTACTGGAGGAAGATCGGCTAACAATAATTCCAAAGCTTCTCACGTACCCATCTCAGCAGCGATGGCTGTTTGGGAAAAAGTGTTAGCAATCCGATCACGATCACGAATGCACTTTCGAGGCTAATTCATGGATGAAATAAAAGTGTAATATGGTGGGATCCCTGATCGTTGCACGATTTAAGCTGCTAGACAGTTGTAACCTGACTAGTTTTGTGCGCTATTGGAGAAAAGCAAGCTTCCTTAGACATACTGAAATTCTAATCGACCACATCTAAATCAGCCGAAAATTAAGACGGAATCTTCTTGATGTCCGGAATAAGTACATCGTTGACATCGCGTCTGACTACTGACGCATTGCTCGGATTTAGCGGCGGGAAACGATTCACATTCAAAACATACGGGCTAGAAGATCCTGCTGTGACGAGATCGTCCGTTGAAGAACTTAGAACTATCGGGCAGAGGATCTTCCGCAAGGTGACAGCGTAGAAAAGCAGTGGACGGACATCAACCGAAAATATTGCCTACCCAATAACATCATCAAAATTTTCTTGCGCAAAAAAGGTTGGGACGCAAAGATTAATCTTCATTGAACTGAAACCTAGAATCAAAATAATGAAAAATTTCTTTATATTACTCAATAAATTACTTCATTTTCCACGGAGTTGTTATGATTTGGAGATTGTGGAATATTGCCTGTTATGGAAATTAAGTTTGTGAAGTTGTTCCACTTTCTGCAAAAATAATATCAGCTACGACGGACTTCTACTTTTGCGGGTTACAGTTTGGGAATTAATATATTTGAAAAGAAAGTTCTAACTAAGAAGCATATTGTTGAATGCATTTGAAGAAATGTATTCAACAACACACATATTTTGTTTAGGTGCAGTACGATATGTTTTCCGAACTTTAATTAACTGTTTCTGAGAAGGATGCTAGCAGGACAAGTGAATCGACCGATCAAATGGGCACTTTTTTTACAGTTCGTCCATACTTCCCTAGTTGTGATGAATGCTCCTTTTAAGTATTATCGAATGATACGTACCTGAAATAGAAGAAAGAAAGTGCACGATAAGTATTGTTGAAAGCGCCGAGATCCGGAATACTCGAAAGACAAGAAATAATGTAGAAACGATCCAAATATTCATCAACAATACAGGGAATCAATATTCGAGCAACGCCTATCAATATACCCTTTGTCGTCTTCAGAGTTTGTTACTGACAAACGCACCTCGCAACAAGCCTTTGTCAGAACCCGAACACAATATGACAAGAATCATTTAGCTTGCATGCTCTGATTTTTTTCGAGAATACGATACAAATTTTGTAATCAGAGTTAGATTCTCGAATATTTCCATAAAACCAAAAACTATGACAGCTTAAAACCGAGATTTGCGATTTGAGACGGGTTGCGATGAAGACGGGTTTAAAAGTTAGCAACAAAATTGTCTTCTTCTTTGTTACTGACAAAATATTTCGGATCTTTGTCATTATTATCTCCGACAAAAACAAAGCTTTGTCGTTGATTCTCTTGTCGCTTGTGTTGCATGCGCATCCAAGAAAAATTGATTCCTTTGGTGGGGTTTGATCCCACGACCCCAGTACGCTAGACAGGTGCTTTCCCTACGCTACAAAGGACCTCCATCTTCCTCCACAGTGACCGCTGACACTGATGAGACCAAATTCCCAACACCAGGTACATAGCCGAATATTTTTTTATTCTCTCACACCGCATTGTATTTTCGTGCTGTGCGGTTATTTTTTCTCTTTGGTGAAGGAAGTTTTTTCTTACTACCCGAAACTAATTTCATTTTAACAGTGCTTCTCAGCGCTATTTGTACCTACTGATCCTGTTACGATCTTTGCTTGGATCCGTGGCTTCGTTTTACGTTGGACCCGTTTGCGGAAGTAAAATTCCGACAAGCGGTGGTAATCCTGCAAGGACACCGTTCTGGGAAAAACCTCTTAGAACAGCGACTCTCAACCATTTTTTAAGAGGTACCCCTTCGTGTTTTTTGTATTCATTGAGGTACCCCCTATTTTAATAAGCCTAATTCATAAGATTATCTTTAACACTACGAATACCGTGATAAAATAACTAACGCGGACTACCGTGATCAGAAAATCATGGGAACTAAATTTTCAAACGGCTGGTTCTCAGCCGTCTTTTGACCGATTTTCACAATTCTTTTACGGATGCCTTACCCATCTCATCTAGTTTCACCATATTGGTGAGTTATGTTTCTAGGGATGCTATTTTTTCCCTAGAGAGGCGTGAGTAAGAATGTTTTTTTTTCCAAAATATAGTAAATTTTATTTAACATGACATATTTCAGTGTGAACAAAACTTACAGATTCCGAAAATATTTTATAACACTATTCTAGCATTGACTATACTATGTGTGAACAATATGTTTCATCTGGACATCCCTAGCTAGGATATGCAAATTTGGCCGAAGAAAACTACGAAAACCCGTGCCAATGGAAACCCGCCATGTCCATGCCAGTTCGTAGAGGCCATATGTACGATATTTCACTCAGTTTTGCCTAAGCCAGATGGATGTTCTCGGTTCTCCAAACTGTTCTGGAGTTTGGATCAATTGGTCTACTAAGTCAACTGCGCTCGATAGCTATCCGAAATCGACCAGTCATGTCCATAAAAGTCCGTAATGCCCATGTGTACGATTTGCAGCTCAGAGATACCCAAACCATATGTTATAGGTTCTCCAAACTGTTCTAAAGTTTGAATAAATTTGTCTACCAGATTAACCAGATCATAACGGAAGAATTCAGAAGGATTTTCAGGATCAATTCTGTAGGAACTTTCTGCTAAATTCTAGAAAAACAATTCCGGATAAATTCCGCAAGAAACTTGTGGAAGTATTCCAGGAGAAGTTTTAGGAATAATTCCAGAAGAAACTTCCAGAGGAATTCTTGGAGGAGCTTTCGGAGGAATTCCTGAAGGAACTTCCGGAGGAGTTCCTGGAGGAATTTTCGGAGGAATTCATGAAGGAACTTCCGGAGGAATTCCTGGAGAAACTTCCGGAGGAATTCCTGAAGGAACTTCCGGAGGAGTTTCTGAAGGAACTTCCGGAGGAATTCCTGAAGGAACTTTCGGAGGAATTCCTGGAGAAACTTCCGGAGGAATTCCTGGAGGATTTTCCGGAGGAACTTCCGGAGAAACTCCTGGAGGAACTTCCGGAGAAACTCCTGGAGGAACTTCCGGAGGAATTCCTGAAGGAACTTCCGGAGGAATTCCTGAAGGAACTTCCGGAGGAATTCCTGGAGGAACTTCCGGAGGAATTCCTGGAGGAACTTCCGGAGGAATTCCTGGAGGAACTTCCGGAGGAATTCCTGGAGGAACTTCCGGAGGAATTCCTGGAGGAACTTCCGGGGAATTCCTGGAGGAACTTCCGGAGGAATTCCTGGAGGAACTTCTGGAGGAATTCCTGGAGCAACTTCGGAGGAATTCCTGGAGGAACTTCCGGAGGAATTCCTGGAGGAACTTCGGAGGAATTCCTGGAGGAACTTCCGGAGGAATTCCTGGAGGAACTTTCAGGGTAAATCCTGGAGGAACTTCTGGAGGAATTCCTGGAGGAACTTCCGGAAGAATTTCTGGAGGAACTTCTGGAGGAATTTCTGGAGGAACTTCCGGAGGAATTCCTGGAGGAACTTCCGGAGGAATTCCTGGAGGAACTTCCGGAGGAATTCCTGGAGGAACTTCCGGAGGAATTCCTGGAGGAACTTCCGGAGGAATTCCTGGAGGAACTTCTGGAGGAATTCCTGGCGGAACCTCCGGAGAAATTCATGGAGGAACTTCCGGAGGAATTCCTAGAGAAACTTCCGGAGGAATTTCTAGAGGAACTTTCGGAGGAATTCCTGGTGGATTTTTAGAGAAACTCCTGGAGGAACTTCCGGAGGAATTCCTGGAGGGACTTCCGGAGGAGTTCTTGAAGAAACTTCCGGAGAAATTCTTGGAGGAACGTCAGGAGGAATTTCTGGAGGAATTTCCGGAGGAATTCCTGGAGGAATTTCCGGAGGAATTCCTGGAGGAACTTCCGGAGGAATTCCTGGAGGAACTTTTGGAGGAATTCCTGAAGGAACTTCCTGAGGAGCTTCCGGAGGAGTTTCTGGAGAAATTTTCGAACGACTTTCTGGAAGAACTTCCGGAGGAATTCCTGGAGGAATTAACGGATGAAATACAGGAGAAACTTCCGAAGGAAGTTCCAGACGAATTCCTGGAGGAACTTCTGGAGAAATTCCTGACGAACTTCCGTAGAAATTCCTGAAAGAACTTTCGGAGGAATTTCTTGAGAAACCTCCGGAGGAATTCTTGGAGCAACTTCTGGAGAAACTCCAGGAGAAACTTCCGGATGAATTCTTAGAGGAACGTCGGAAGGAACTCCTGGAGGAACTTCCGGAGGAATTCCTGGAGGAACTTCCAGAGAAATTCCTGGAGGAAATCCAGAGGAATTTTTGGAGGATCTTCCGGAAGAATTCCTGGAGGAAAATCTGGAAGAATTCCAGAAGGAACTTCTGGAGGAACTTCCGGAGGAGTTCCTGGAGGAACTTTCGGAGGAATTCCTGGAGGTACTTCCTGAAGAATTTTTGGAGGAACTTCCGGAGGAATTGCTGAAGGAACTTCCGGAGGAATTGCTGAAGGAACTTCCGGAGGAATTGCTGAAAGAATTTCCGAAGGAATTGCTGAAGGAACTTCCGGAGGAATTATTGAAGGAACTTCCGGAGGAACTCCGGGAGGACTTGCCGGAAGTATTCCTGGAGGAATTCCTGGAGAAACTTCCGGAGGAACCTGCGACCAATTGATTCAAACTTCAGAACAGTTGAAAACCCTAGAACATTTGGTTCGGGTATTACTGAGTTTCAAACCATACACGTGTGCTTTCAGGATTCGTATGAATATTATTCACTTGTCATAAGACGAGTTTGTACAAGCCCATTTAATTCCACCACTTAATTGTACCTTGACAGATACGTATTTCGATCTCAACAGTAAAGTCGTGGCAGCTAAATAAAATTTCCATTTAAAATTAGAAACTTTCCATAAACAATTAGGAAATTGCCAATAAAAAAATCAGGATATGAGCAATAAATAATTATAAAATTTCCACGAATAAAACAAAATTTCCATAAACTATTAAGAACTTTCCACAAAACAAAAATAAATAAGCACTTTTAAAAGCAAAAATAGCAATTATAAAAGAGGAATTTTCCATAAAGAAATAAAAAAAAATACAAAATTTTCATAAATAAATCAATATTAGCAATAAACAATTACATAATTTTCCACAAAACAAATATTTTTTTTCCAAAATTTTCACAAAATTATTATTAAAGAACAATAAAAAAATAAGAAAATTTCCATAAAAAATACGAAAAAGCAATAAAGCTGATGAAATTTTACATGAAATTTAAACGCTTTTAAAGAAGGGGTCATCTATGGGAAAAGCAGTTTGATTGTTTTTTTATATTTCTTTATGAGAATTTTCTTATTTTTTTATTGCTCTTCATTGATCATTTTGTGGAAATTTTCTATTTTTTATGGAAAAAATATGTTTATTTTGTGGAAATTTTTTATTTTGTTTATTGCTAGTATTGATTTTTTATGGAAATTTTGTATTTTTTTTCGTAAAACATTTAATTTTTTATGGAAAATTCTTCTTTATAATTGCAATTTTGCTTTTGAAAGTGCTTATTTATTTTTGTTTTGTGGAAAATTTTTAATTGTTTATGGGAATTTTGTTTTATTTGTGGACATTTTATATTTATTTTTTGCTCATACCCTGATTTCTTTATTGGCAATTTTCTATTTTCTTATGGGAATTTTCTAATTGTTTAGGGGGAGTATTTATTTTAGTCGTAAAGTCGTCTTCGGTGTCCCGTACTTGATTCGACAATTAAGTGGTGGAATTAAATGGGATTGTTCAAACTCGTCTTATGACAAGTGAAGACATTGCACTAAAAAGCTCAAAATAATTTTCTTAACAAAATGAATATTATTGGTTGTTGTCAGATTTGCATCGAGCGCAGTTGATCTGGTAGACCAATTGATTCCACAATAGTTTTGAGAACCGAGAATATCTGGTTTGAGAAAAACTGAGTGGAATATCAAACGCATGGGCTCTACAGACTTTTTTTGTCTTTATTATCGAGACTTTCAACAGAATCTACGGACTTCTATGGCCGTGACTGATTGATCTCAGATAGCTATCGAGTGCAGTTGACCTGGTAGACCAATTGATCCAAACTCCAGAACAAATTGGAGAGCCTAGAACATCTGGTTTGGGTATATTTGAGCTGCAAATCATACGCGTGGGGCTTGTATGGACATGACTGGTCGATTCCGGACAGCTATCGAGCGCAGTTGACCTGGTAGACCAATTGATCAAATCTCCAGAACAGTTTGGAGAACCGAGAACATCCATCTGGCTTAGGCAAAATTGAGTGAAATATCGTACATATGGCCTCTACGAACTGGCATGACGGGTTTTCGTAATTTTCTTCGGCCAAATTTGCATATCATCTTTCATCAGTTATAGAGGTCGTTTTGGAGTCGCTAGGGATGTCCAGAAGAAACATATTGTTCACACATAGTATAGTCAATGCTAGAATAGTGTTATAAAACATTTTCGGAATCTGTAAGTGTTGTTCACACTGAAATATGTCATGTATAGTAAAATTTACTATATTTTGGAAAAAACATCCTTACTCACGCCTCTCTAGGGAAAAAAATGAGCATCCCTAGAAACATAACTCACCAATATGGTGAAACTAGATGAGATGGGATGGGAAAATCGGTCAAAAGACGGCTGAGAACCAGCTGTTTGAAAATGTAGTACCCATGATTTTCTGATCACGGTATTCGGCGTGTTTCAAGAGGCTTTCGAACCTATTAAAAAAAACTTTCGAGCATCTTTAACCTTCTGTCTGTGCTCCAAAAAACTTACGTTGTCTGTGCTCTGGGGTCATATTGACCCCAAATTGAAATCGTTATAACTTTCTTATTGTTTGACCAATTTTGGATTTTTTGGGCAGTTTCGAGAGATAATTTAATCATCTTTTAGGACGTTACCTAAGATTGATCATAGGTGGGCGGGTACCTCGCGGGGAGGGGTTTTCGTGAAAAAGGGTACAAAAACAGTGATTTTTTATGCTTATTTTGCTTTTATCTGAAAATCCTACCCATTTTGAGCTGCAGATTTTCAAAAAGATTATGCAGGCAGGCGTGTGCTTTGACATGAGGCATTGATTAGTTTAGAACTTGACCGCTAGGTGGTGGTATATATGAAATCATTATTAGGCGGCGCTAGTGTGCTTGCAATGTTCTTGCATGTGTGGAATATTGCTCTAGCTTGAGATCATTCGTACATACACTCTAGTTGAATTCAGCAGAAATGTTCAGGATGTTCAGGACTACAAAGCGGTGCTCAGTGTAATGCGCACTTCTTCCAAAAGACGGCGCTAGTGATCAGATATATTTGAGTATATTGTTCCATGTTCACACATGCAAGAATAAGCACACTAGCGCCGCCTAATTGTAATATTCCTAATTATTGTTTCTATCACAAGACAGTAAATTCCCATCAGATGAATTTTGCCAAAGACATAATACATATTTACAAATTTCAAATTTGTACGATAGGAATATTTACAATGTAGGAGATTCCATATATCGGAATATCTAGAGTTAGTCTAAATTATTGATTTCATATATACCACCACCTGGCGGCCAAGTTCTAAACTAATCAATGCCTCATGTCAAAGCACATGCCTGCATGCATATTCTTTCTGGAAAGCTGCAGCTGAGTAGGATTTTCAGATAAAACCAAAATAAGCATAAAAAATCACTGTTATTTGACCCTTTTTTACGAAAACCCCTCCCCGCGAGGTACCCGCCCACCTATGATCAATCTTAGGTAACGTCCTGAAAGATTATTAAATTATCTCTCGAAACTGCCCAAAAAATCCAAAATGGCCCACACAATAAGAAAGTTATAACGATTTCAATTTGGGGTCAATTTGACCCCAGAGCACAGACAACGTAAGCTTTTTGATAAAAGCACACTGTAGCACTTATTTTCGACATTTTTCGAGCGGATTTGCACCTCAGAGACAGATCTCGGCGAGTTTTACCAAACTACCAAAAATTAGGTGAATCGGTTGAAAACCAAAAAAAATGGCAGCCTTTCAAAGTGGCCTGGGGTCATATTGACCCCAGAGCACAGACAAAAGGTTAAATGACGTTTATGAACCTTTTGAGAGTAGGCTTCCAAGCATCTTGAAAGAAGAATTCCGAGCTACTCGAAAGGGAGTTTCAGAGACACTTGAAAGGGGGCTTCCGAGCCTCTTGAAAGTGGGCTTCCGAAACTCTTGTGAAAGGAGGCTTCCCACCCTCTTGAGAAGGGGACTTCCAACCCTCCTGAAACTGGGCTCCCGACCTTTTTGAAAAGAGGCTTCCGAGCAACTCGTGGGGGTTGGCTAAAAGAATTCCGAGCCTCTTGAAAGTGGGCTTCCGAGCCTCATGAAAGGGGCCTTTCGAGCGTCTTGAAATGAGGTTTTGAGCATCTTAAAATGGCGTTGCTGAGTTTTTTGAAAGTAGGCTTCCAAGCATCCTGAAAGAAGAAATCCGAGCCCCACGATTGGGTTTTCGAGCCACTTGGAAGTGGGCTTCCGAACCTCTTGAAAAGGGGGCTTGTGACTCTCTTAGAAGGGGCATCTGAGCCTCTTGAATGATGGCTTCCAACTCTTTTAAAAAGAGGCTTCCGAACCACTTCAAAGGGAGCTGGTTGAAAGAAGACTTCCGAGCCCTTCGAAAGGAGGTTTCCGAGGCTCTTAAAAGGGTGCTTCCGAGCCGCATAAAAAGGGTCTTTCGAGCCTCTTGAAAGGAGGCATTGATTATCTTGAAATGGCGTTACTGAGCCGTTTGAAAGTTGGCTTCTAAGCTTCATGAAAGAATTACGAGCTACTCAAAAGAAAGTTTGAAAGGAGGCTTCCGAGTATCTTGAAAGTGGGCTTCCAAGCCTCCTGAAACTGGGCTTGTGGGGGTTGGCTGAAAAAAATCCGAGACCCTCAAAAGGAAGTTTCCGAGCCATTTGAAAAGGGGCTTCCGAGCCACTTGAAAAGGGGGCCGGCTGAAAGAAGAATTCCGAGCCCCTCGAAAGGAGGTTTCCAAGCCTCTTAAAAGGGGCTTGGAAGGAGGCTTTCGAACCGCGTAGAATAATGCTTCCAAGAGGTGTTTTTTGGAAAAAAGCCTTTATGCCTCAAGGAACTGAATCTTAAACATTTTAGTTAAGAAGTATATTCTCAGCATATTCCATCATTTTGTTTCGATCAAGTATATTGCTTTTGAAGATTTTTCTGGTCCTTAGTTCCACAGCCCTTCATATACTGTATTGGCTGTGGTGGACACGATTCGATATATTTTGATTTACTGATTGCTATGCATATTATATACAATAAAAAGTCTTGGAATATAAATTTCTACAATTATTAAAACTTTACCAATAAATGTTTTATTGGAATTGTAGTACGTCCGCCATTACGCATTTTCGTCCGAGGTGCCCCTGGGCCCTGGGGTCAACAAAGGTACCCCCGGGGGTACATGTACCCCAGGTTGAGAACCGCTGCTTTAACTGAACAATTGCATTACACGATTGATGCAATGTTTAAAGCAAAAACCAGAACTGAAGCAGGTTTGATTCAAATTTACTCCAAAATTGTTATTGAACTTCGTTTTACTGGATCCAAATATTTTTTTGAACATTTTAAATTGGAATGCCCGCTCTTTAAATGGCAAGGAAGATGAATTATTCAACTTCCCAACAGTTTATAATGTGCACATTGCCATTAAAACAGAAATTTCTTTAAAACCTAGACTCTTCATAAAAAGAGATCCAAATTATTTTATCTAGTACAGAAATGATCGTCTTGACAGCGCCTGTGGTGGGGTCGCAATTGTCATTAATAGACGTACCAAACATATTCTTATTATATTATACCAATTATATTCTTCATTTGAAACCAAAGTTTTCTAAACCTTGGGAGTTTCTGTTGAAACAAATTTTGGACAATTCTCTTTTATTGCTGCCTACATGCCTTTCCAGTGCAATAGGCATCAAAGGAATTTGTTGAGAGCTGATCTTCAAACTCTAACTGACAATAAATCCAAATTTTCATTTTTCATGTGACCTTTCATGGAATAATGCTCAAAGCAATTCTATTGGTAACATTTCATTTGAAGATTGTTCTGCGGGATATTATACTGTACAATATCCCAATGGACCAACTCGTTTATCTTACAGTCAAAACCCTTCGACAATTGATGGTAACTCATGCTGACTCTGAGTCTGATCACCTTCCTGTGACATTTGAAATCTCACAAGAAGTCATGAACAATCCAATCAGCTCTACTTTTAATTATCAAAAAGCTGATTGGGATTTATATAAAACGTATATCGATAGGAATTTTGATCTCGATACCGAAAGTGATATTGATAATGATATCAATATCGTATCTTTGACAAATTTAATTGTCGAAGCCAGAGGCATTGCAATTCCTATATGTGAAATTAAATTCAACTCCTTGATCCGTCTTAACCCTTGTGTGGCCGGCTGGGTACCCGGGTACCTTTTTGGAATTCAATTCGCGATATCTAAATAAATTTTCATAGTAGGATGTTGAAACTCTGTCATATCCACAATAATGACGGCCAAAATCGATTGTACGGGTTAACTGAAATTTTGATTAAGCAGGGGTGGAGGAGGGTTCCGACATTTTTTCACCCTTTAAATGGCCGGCAGGGTACCCAGGTACCCACGAAACTGAAATGCTTACATCTTAGTCAATTTTCAACCATTTTCAACCATTTTGGGCTCATTCGATTCAGAATTTTGCCCTTTATCGTGTTGTTTTAAGATCGAACTGGTCCAGTCCCTCGGATTACCGGGAAACTTGGATTTTTAGGGACATGTCCTACATAGATGATACTGACCGTGGATTTCGATAGGTAATCAGCAATATGAGTATCAAACTTCTTGATATTTTATCAGCAGGTTGATTTTTATTGATTTGGGTCCATCAGACGTGCAGATCTTCAATTGGCCATCTTTAATTCCAGAACAGATTCCTCGAGGGGTCATATATGGCCATAAACAATTTTCAAGGGAACATCAACAATATGGGTATCAAACTTCTTGAAATTATTTCCAGCGTGTGTTCTTGACAAGTTGACTCCGGAGTAGCCATTTTGGAACAAGTTTTCCTGGTGGGGAAAGGGGGGGGGGGGTGTGTGGTCAAGGTAGGCCAAAAACATTTCTCATTGGATCCCCAACAATATGGATGTCAAAATTCTTGAAATTTCCACATCAGACTGTTGTATATTATCTTGGTACCAACAGATGTGTGAAAATTTGAGTGACCATTTCGGAACAGGTTCCCAGTGGGGCCAAGAATGGTCATAAACAATTTTCAAATGAACCTCAACAAAATGGGCATCAAACTTCATGAAATTGCCTCAGCAGATTGTTTCTGTTTGTTTTAGAGCCACCAGACGTGCTGATTTTATAGTTTCTATTCCAGGACAGGTTCCCCGTAGGGTCTTAAGTGGCCATGAATACTTGTCAATATAAATAAATATAAGTAGAAACAAATAGAAAGCTGCAGTTTTTTGCAATCCGTGTGTTGAGAGCAAAATCATTGCAAGGACCACCCTTTGACACCAGAAGGCAACTAAGTGGACCACCGAAAGCTCCAAAACATCCGGAGAAGTTGCCGATTCTGAAAGTTTATCCCAGAAAACTGAGACTTTTTAGAATTTTAGTGTTGTAGCAATGAGGAAGCAAAATCAATACAAGGACTACTCATTCATCCCGGATGGCTACTAAGTGGTTTTTAGAAAGTGCTGGAACAAAAGATATTTTAGCTGTCGTCGCTGTCCGGATCATCTTTTGCTGGCGAGGATAGGGGATCTAAATGTCAATGAAGGAAAATACATACGATTTGACAGTTAGGTACCACACATATTTCGAACAGCAGAACAAAGGGAACCGAAGCGACAATCTTTATCTGATAACTAAAATATCTTTTGCTGGAACATCAGGAGAAATAACCATATGTAGAAGATTATATTTTGATTTATAAGTCTATTTTTTTTTATAAGTCTATTGTTGGCGTAATGAAAATTCTGGAAATCCGTCCTAGAAACTATTACTTGTTGTAGCATTGTGAGAGTAAAATCATTGCATGAACAACGCATTGACCACCATTGGTCATCTGGCACTGAAGGTCTGGAACACCCATAGTAAAGACAAATTCTTGAAAATCGTCCTAGAATACAGTGGTTTGTTATGAATGTGAGAGCAAAACTCCGCTAAATGGTCCTCCAGGGAACTCCGGAACATTCTGAGAAAAGGGCCAATTTTTAAATTCATCCTCGTAAACCGTACTGTTTCACAAAACGATTTATGCATCAAAATGAGACCAATATCATTTCAAGAACCGAACGTTGACCCCGGGAGGCCATTAAGTGGTGCTCCAGAAGCTCCGGAATAGCCGAAAAGGTAATCAATTCTAGAAACTCGCTCTAGTTAGCTGCGACTTTTTTGTAGCTGTGTGCGATCAAAATCAATTCGAGAATCATTCATTGACACCGTGTGGCCGTTAGGTGAGCATCTGGAAGCTTCGAAACTTTCGAAGATGTGCCAATTTTTAAGTCGTCCTAAAAAGTTGTGTGGTTTTAGAAATCGCTTGTTGAGAAATGTGAGAGCATAATTGATGCAATCTAAACGGATAGCCACAATACATCCAATAATGCTGCGACTTTCAATAAATCGTTCGTTCACTTCAAATGATGGAATAAAATGGGATTGTTAGAAATGGTCTTATGACAAGTGAAGACGCTCCACTAGAAGTTCTAAACAACCTTTGACTGACGTATTGTAGAGCTTCACAATTGTCAATTTTGAGTGATGTTCCTCCAGTTTTCATAAACGTTTAGGGTTCCCAGGTCCGATTCCACCGCGTGCAGCAGCTAGCATGTTCGTGGCCTTCCGCGAAGTCACTGCCTCTATCCGGATCTGTGGTGAATATTGTTTTTGCTATTCTTTCTTCCGACATTCGCACTAAGTGACCGGCCCACTGGAGTTTACCGTATTTTATACGATTCACAATATTTTCTTCTTTATACACTTGATACAGCTCGTGATCCATGCGTCTGTGCCACACATCTTTTCCTAGTTTCCCATCGAGAATTGTACGTAGCACTTTTCGCTCGAAAACGTCAGAAGCTTTCCTGTCCGCCTCTTTTTACATTCTTACGAATCAGAGCAAATTTCGTTTCCAATATTCGAGGAAGCCCCTGTTCGCAGCAGCAATACGTCTTTTCACTTCACAGGAAACGTCATTGTCACATGTCATGTGTTCAAAGATAAACAAATTCTACAACAACTTTCCCATCAAGCACTACCTAAGCACTAACACCAATAGGTCTACTTTTATCTTTACCCGCAACCTTGGACTCCGTCTTGGTAGAGTCGATGATTTAACCTATCTTTGCCGGCTCCCTCTTCATTAGGGCAATAGCCTCCACTACTGCCCTGTGATCGAGGGTAGTCAATGTCGTCCGCAAAGATCAGGAGCCTATGCGACCATGTGATGGTAGTGTCATTTTTCTGCACACCAGATCTCCTAATCACCCTCTCGAGTGCAATATTTACAATAAATTTGAAAGCACATCACTCTGCTTCAATCTGTCCACGGTTGATACGTCGTCTGCAACCCGAATACTTTATTTCGAGTCATCTAGCGTTGCACGTATCATCGTAATCAACTTCCGGAGAGAACCGGAGAACCATGTTTAGACATTATCTGCCACAGCTTATTTCTTTTCACTGAATCGTACGCTGCTTTGAAATCAATAGACAGATGGTGACAGATGGTGAGTCTGCAAGTTGTACTCCCGAAATTCATAAAGGATCATCTTCAGGCTAAACATCTCTCTCATCCGTCGTCGATCGGCCTTCACGGCCAGACAGGTAGATTTTGAAACTGGAACGACGAAACTGATAGGACTTGCCAGTTTCTTCATCTACTGAGGGAGCTCATCTAGTTACAGATTTTTTTTCACACAGGTTATCAGTGGATTCAGAATGCAAGTCAATGTAGGGAAAGGGGATGAAATGAATGCAATCACTCGCCCACTGCAAGCCGAATATACCTCTGCACTTGCCACGAGTTCGTACGGAATTTATTGGAATTTTTGGGTTAAGGTTCAAGAAGCAGAGGTCCGTCTTGGTAAACGAACTGCCAATGTTATTAGATAGAAGGCAACTGATGGAATTTCTAATTGGATGTAGGGAAACGAGCTCTTTAGTTCATTTCCAATTCTAGCAGATACTGCTAGAATAGTCAAGTTGAAGGTATAGGAATAGAAATGGAAATGATATGGAAGTCCATTTCCAGTTCTAGCGAATGCTAGAGATAAATATAAAGAAAGATACAAAGTAGGAGAATGAAACGGACCTTGAATTGAACCAGCAGTAGCCATATGACTACCAAGCCCGCTCTCTTCTCCTTCTCTTTACTTTGTTACAAAAATTGCTCACGATTACGCAACTGTTGAAAACAAAAGTAAGAAATGACGATTGCTTTCGGAATTCCGGTATTTCAGGAGGACTTCTTGGTGACCACTCGGGATCAATGAATGATATTCGCAATCTCGCGCTTAGAAGGGCGTAACTGTTTTGATTAATTTATCTTCGACGAGTTCATGGTTGTAATGAAGGAAGATTGCATCTTCTACCTGAAGTAAATATAAAATCGAATAAGAGAAATCGATCAATACAGTTACGCCCCTATGATTCTAAGCGCGAGCAAAGACTCTGCTTATATACTGCTATTACAAACGATTTTCGAAAGTTTCTAGAACGAACTCCAATAATTGACCACTGCTCTGGATGTCCCTGCACTTTTGGAGCACCATTTGGGGACCACCAGGTAGCCCTTGCATTAGTTTTGCTCTCACAACAAATGACGAATTTCAAAAATCAATCACTGCTCCGGATGATTCGGAGCTTCCCAAGGATAACTTAGTGTCTACTTGGAATCAATTGATGGTCCTGGACATTACTTTACAACGGATTGTTTATAAAAAAGCCGCAAATTTGTAGAACAAACTTTCGTAGTATCAGATAGAGGCCACCTAGGATCGAAGAGTAGTGCATGCATTGGTTTTGATGTGACAATGTTAAAACAAACGGTTTATGAAAAGTCACATCTATTTAGAAGAATTTCTGGAATCGATCATATCTCCGAGTGTCCGGAATCTTATGGTGGGTCTCCTGCTGGTCACCCGGCGCAAATGAGTGGTCCTTGCATTGATTTTGCACTCACATTGCTAGATAAATTGATATAAAACAAAATGCGGCTCTGAAAATGTTTATGAACACTCTTGACTCCTCTTGACAACCTATTCCGGAATTGGCAATCCGGGGTGAACTTGTTTGATGAACCCAAATAGATCAGAAATAAACGCTTGAGACAATTTCAAGAAGTTTGGTTGGTTTGGTTGGGGTTCCAATGAGAAATGTTTTGGCCAACCCCGGGGAACCTGTTCCAGAATGGCCACTCCGGAGTCAACTTGTCTGGTGAGCCTAAGATCATGAAGGATATACGCAACAGTTAATTTCATGAAGTTTGATACCCATATTGTTGATGTTCCATTGAACAATGTTCATGGCCACCTATGACCCCTCGAGGAACCTGTTCTGGAATGGCCAATCGAAAGTCTGCACTTCTGATGGACCCAAATCGATAAAAATCAATCTAATGATGGAATTTCAAGAAGTTTGATAGCCATATAGCTGATAAGCTACTGAAATCCACGATCAGTATCATTTATGCAGGACATGTTCCTGGAAATCCGGATTTTCCAGGAATCGAATTGACCGGATCGGTTCATCCTGATAACATCTTTATAGAAGAGAAAATTCGGAATCGAATAAGCCCAAAATTGTTGAAATCGGTTGTAAATTTCCAGAGATATAAGCATTTTAGTTTCGTGGGTACCCGGGTACCCTGCCGGCCTGTTAAGGGTGTTTTTTGCCGGCCACACAACGGTTAAAAATGCGAGGCGAAGGCAATACCAAAGAAACTCGCGATCCCGCGTTGAAAGTAATTTGGTGAAAAAAAAAAGAAATTAAAAACGCCATTTTGAGAAACACCAAATAAAGCCGCGTCACACGGAGAATTAGGGGTCCCCTGTATGGTGGACTTTAACCTTTTACGTAAAAGGTAGCGTTATTATTTGCCAGATAACTGGCTGCCGACACCACACAGCTATCTCGGCTGTTCAGGGAGAGAAGTTGACATTGACTCTCAATGTGGCCGAACAGCCGAAGGAAATTCTTCGATCTAACTCCAGACTTTCACTGGAAATTCTTTAAGTAATTTCCCCGGGAATTCCTCCAGGAACTTCTTTGGGAATTCCTCAAGAAGCTTATTAGGACATTCCTGTAAGAATTTATTCTGGAACTCCTTTTGTATTTTCTCCGGGAACTCTTCCATGAGATATTTTCCAGGTATTTTTCCAAGAATTCTTCCAGGTGTTTTTTTTTAATTCCTAATTCCTAAATTATTTCCTATGAAATTTCTCCCGAAATATTTCAGATATTTTCCGGGAATTCCTTTAAGGCAGCGATTCTCAACCTTTTTCTTGAGAGGTACTCATTCGAACTTTTGCATTCATTCATTATTTTTACCGCCGTAATGAAAGGTGGCTTTCGAGCCTCTTGAAAAAAGACTTCCGAGCCTCTTGAAAGAAGTTTTTCTAATCACTTGAAAGGAGGCTTCCGAGCCTCTTGAAAGGAGGCTTCCAAACCTCTTGAAAGGAGGTTTCCGAACCTCTTGAAAGGAGGCTTCGAGCCTCTTGAAAGGAGGCTTTCGAGCCTCTTGAAAGGAGGCTTCTGAGCCTCTTGAAAGTAGGAGGCTTCCGCGCCTCTTGAAAGGAGGCTTCCGTGCCTCTTGAAAGGAGGCTTCCGTGCCTCTTGAAAGGAGGCTTCCGTGCCTCTTAAAAGGAGGCTTCCGTGCCTCTTGAGAGGAGGCTTCCGAGCCTCTTAAAAGGAAGCTACCAAGCCTCTTAAAAGAAGGCTTCCGAGTCTCTTGAAAGGAGGCTTTCGAGCCTTTTAAAAGAAGGCCTCCGAGCCTCTTAAAAGAAGGCTTCCGAGCCTCTTAAAAGAAGGCGTCCAAGTTTCTTGAGAGGAGGCTTTCGAGCCTCTTAAAAGGAGGCTTCCGAGCCTCTTAAAAGAAGGCTTCCGAGTCTCTTGAGAGGAGGCTTTCGAGCCTTTTAAAAGGAGGCCTCCGAGCCTCTTGAAAGGAGGCTTCAGAGCCTCTTGAAAGATGGCTTCCGTGCCTCTTGAAAGGAGGCTTCCGTGACTCTTGGAAGGAGGCTTCCGTGCCTCTTGAAAGGAGGCTTCCGTGCCTCTTGAAAGGAGGCTTCCGTGCCTCTTGAAAGGAGGCTTCCGTGCCTCTTGGAAGGAGGCTTCCGTGCCTCTTGAAAGGAGGCTTCCGTGCCTCTTGAAAGGAGGCTTCCGTGCCTCTTGAAAGGAGGCGGTCATGCCTCTTGAAAGGAGGCTTTGAGCCTCTTGAAAGGCTTCTGAGCCTCTTGAAAGAAGGCTTCTGAGTCTCTTGAAAGGAGGCTTCTGAGCCTCTTGAAAGAGGCTTCCTGAGCCTCTTGAAAGGAGGCTTCCTGAGCCTCTTGAAAGGGAGGCTTCCGAGCCTCTTGAAAGGAGGCTTCGAGCCTCTTGAAAGAAGGCTTCCAGGCCTCTTGAAAGGAGGCCTGAGCCTCTTGAAAGGAGGCTTCCGAGCCTCTTAAAGGAGGCTTCTGAGCCTCTTAAAGGAGGCTTCCAGGCCTCTTGAAAGAAGGCTTGAGCCTCTTGGAAGGAGGCTCCTGAGCCTCTTGAAAGGAGGCTCTGAGCCTCTTGAAGAAGGCTTCTGAGTCTCTTGAGAGGAGGCTTCCTGAGCCTCTTGAAAGAAGGCTTCCTGAGCCTCTTGGAAGGAGGCTCCCAGACCTCTTGAAAGGAGCCTTCTGGAGCCTCTTGAAAGAAGGCTTCCTGAGCCTCTTGAAAGAAGGCTTCCGAGCCTCTTGAAAGAAGGCTTCCGAGCCTCTTGAAAGGAGGCTTCCGAGCCTCTTGAAAGGAGGCTTCCGAGCCTCTTAAAAGGAGGCTTCCGAGCCTCTTAAAAGGAGGCTTCCGAGCCTCTTAAAAGGAGGCTTCCGAGCCTCTTGAAAGAAGGCTTCCGAGCCTCTTGGAAGGAGGCTCCCGAGCCTCTTGAAAGGAGCCTTCCGAGCCTCTTGAAAGAAGGCTTCCGAGTCTCTTGAAAGAAGGCTTCCGAGCCTCTTGAAAGAAGGCTTCCGAGCCTCTTGAAAGGAGGCTTCCAAGCCTCTTGAAAGGAGGCTTCCAAGCCTCTTAAAAGGAGGCTTCCGAGCCTCTTGAATGAAGGCTTCCGAGTCTCTTGAAAGGAGGCTTCCGAGTCTCTTGAAAGAAGGCTTCCGAGCCTCTTGAAAGGAGGCTTCTGAGCCTCTTGAAAGGAGGCTTCCGAGCCTCTCGAAAAGAAGCTTTCGAGCCTCTTGAAAGGAGGCTTCCGAGCCTCTTTAAATGAGGCTCCCGAGCCTCTTAAAAAGAGGCTTCCGAGCCTCTTGAAAGGAGGCTTCCGAGCCTCTTGAAAGGAGGCTTCCGAGCCTCTCGAAAAGAAGCTTCCGAGCCTCTTGAAAGGAGGCTTCCGA
Organism: Armigeres subalbatus; assembly: GCF_024139115.2. Lineage (NCBI taxonomy): Eukaryota > Metazoa > Arthropoda > Insecta > Diptera > Culicidae > Armigeres > Armigeres subalbatus. Next base: position 249,737,962 of record NC_085139.1, on the reverse strand, counting down.
GCCTCTTGAAAGAAGGCTTCCGAGCCTCTTGAAAGGAGACTTCCGAGCCTCTTGAAAGGAGCCTTCCGAGCCTCTTGAAAGGAGGCTTCCGAGCCTCTTGAAAGGAGGCTTCCAAGCCTCTTGAAATGAGTCTTCCGAGCCTCTTGAAAGGAGGCTCCCTGAGCCTCTTGAAAGGAGGCTTCCAGCCTCTTGAAAGGAGGCTTCCAGGCCTCTTGAAAGGAGGCTTCTGAGCTCTTGAAAGGAGGCTCTGAGCCTCTCGAAAGAAGGCTTTGAGGCCTCTTGCAAGGAGGTTTCCGAGCCTCTTGAAAGGAGGCTTCCGAGCCTATTGAAAGGAGGCTTCCGAGCCTCTCGAAAGGCGGCTTCTGAGCCTCTCGAAAGAAGGCTTTGAGGCCTCTTGGAAGAAGGCTACCGAGCCTCTTGAAAGGAGGCTTCCGAGCCTCTTGAAAGGAGGCTTCCGAGCCTCTCGAAAGGAGGCAGGCCTGAGCTCTTAAAAGGAGGCTTCTGAGCCTCTTGAAAGGAGGCTTCCGAGCCTCTTGAAAGGAGGCTTCCAAGCCTCTTGAAAGGAGGCTTCCAAGCCTCTTGAAAGGAGGCTTCCGTGCCGCTCTGAAAGGAGGCTTCCGTGCCGCTCTGAAAGGAGGCTTCCGTGCCTCTTCCTTCCTCTTCCTGCCTCTGAAAGGAGGCTTCCGAGCCTCTTGAAAGGAGGCTTCCGAGGCTCTTGAAAGGAGGCTTCCGAGGCTCTTGATAGGAGGCTTCCGAGGCTCTTGAAAGGAGGCTTCCGTGCCTTTTGAAAGGAGGCTTCTGTGCCTCTTGAAAGGAGGCTTCCGTGCCTCTTGAAAGGAGGCTTCTGTGTCTCTTGAAAGGAGGCTTCCGTGCCTCTTGAAAGGAGGCTTCCGCGCCTTTTGACAGAAGGCTTTCAAGCCTCTTGAAAAAGGCTTCCGAGCCTCTTGAAAGGAGGCTTCCGAGCCTCTTAAAAGAAGGCTTCCGAGCCTCTTGAAAGCAGGCTTCCGAGCCTCTTGAAAGGAGGCTCTGAGCCTCTTGAAAGAGGGCTTCTGAGCCTCTTGAAAGGAGGCTTCCGTGCTTCTTGAAAGGAGGCCTGAGCTCTTGAAGAAGGCTTCCAGTCTCTTGAAAGGAGGCTCCTGAGCCTCTTGAAAGGAGGCTTGAGCCTCTTAGAAGGCTCTGAGCTTGAAAGGAGGCCTGAGCCTCTTGAAAGAAGGCTTGAGCCTCTTGAAAGGAGGCCTGAGCCTCTTGAAAGGAGGCTTCTGAGCCTCTTGAAAGGAGGCTCTGAGTTCTTAAAAGGAGGCTTCCTGAGCCTCTTGAAAGAAGGCTTCCTGAGCTCTTGGAAAGGAGGGCCTCGAGCCTCTCTTGAAAGGAGCCTCTGAGCCTCTTGAAAGGAAGGCTTCCTGAGTCTCTTGAAAGGAGGCTTCTGAGCCTCTTGAAAGAAGGCTTCCTGAGCCTCTTGAAAGGAGGCTCTGAGCCTCTTGAAAGGAGGCTTCCAGGCCTCTTGAGGAGGCTTCGAGGCCTCTTGAAAGGAGGCTTCTGAGCCTCTTGAAAGGAGGCTTCCAAGCCTCTTGAAAGGAGGCTTCTGAGCCTCTTGAAAGAAGGCTTCCGAGCCTCTTGAAAGGAGGCCTGAGCCTCTTGAAAGGAGGCTTCTGAGTCTCTTGAAAGGAGGCTCCTGAGCCTCTTGAAAGAAAGCTTCTGAGCCTCTTGAAAGGAGGCTTTCGGGCCTCTTGAAAGGAGGCTTCCAAGCCTCTTAAAGGAGTGCTTCCAGCCTCTTGAATGAAGGCTTCCTGAGCTCTCTTGAAAGGAGGCTCTGAGCCTCTTGAAAGAAGGCTTCCTGAGCCTCTTGAAAGGAGGCTTCTGAGCCTCTTGAGAGGAGGCTTCCAGCAGCCTCTCGAAAGAAGCTTTGAGCCTCTTGAAAGGAGGCTTTCGAGCCTCTTGAAATGAGCCTCCTGGAGCCTCTTGAAAGGAGGCTTGAGCCTCTTGAAAGGAGGCTTCCTGAGCTCTTGAAAGGAGGCTTCCGAGCCTCTCGAAAGAAGCTTCCTGAGCCTCTTGAAAGGAGGCTTCCAGGCCTCTTGAAAGGAGGCTTCGAGCCTCTTGAAAGGGAGGCTTCCAGGCCTCTTGAAAGGAGGCTTCCGAGCCTCTTGAAAGGAGGCTTCTGAGCTCTTGAAAGGAGGCTTCCAGGCCTCTTGAAAGGAGGCTTCTGAGCCTCTTGAAAGGAGGCTCTGAGCCTCTTGAAAGGAGGCTTCTGAGCCTCTTGAAAGAGGCTTCCTGAGCTCTCTTGAAAGGAGGCTTCTGAGCCTTGAAAGGAGGGCTCTGAGCCTCTTGAAAGGAGGCTTCCTGAGCCTCTTGAAAGGAGGCTTCCGAGCCTCTTGAAAGGAGGCTTCTGAGCCTCTTGAAAGGAGGCTTCTGAGCCTCTTGAAAGGAGGCTTCCTGAGCCTCTTGAAAGGAGGCTGAGCCTCTTGAAAGGAGGCTCTGAGGCTTGAGCCTCTTGAAAGGAGGCTTCTGAGCCTCTTGAAAGGAGGCTCTGAGCCTCTTGAAAGGAGGCTTCTGAGCCTCTTGAAAGAGGCTTCTGAGCCTCTTGAAAGGAGGCTTCTGAGCTCTTGAAAGGAGGCTTCTGAGCCTCTTGAAAGGAGGCTTGAGGCCTCTTGAAAGGAGGCTTCCTGAGCCTCTTGAAAGGAGGCTTCTGAGCCTCTTGAAAGGAGGCTTCCTGAGCCTCTTGAAAGGAGGCTTCCGGGCCTCTTGAAAGGAGGCTTCTGAGCCTCTTGAAAGGAGGCTTCCAGGCCTCTTGAAAGGAGGCTTGAGCCTCTTGAAAGGAGGCTTCCAGGCCTCTTGAAAGGAGGCTTCCTGAGCCTCTTGAAAGGAGGCTTCTGAGCCTCTTGAAAGGAGGCTTCCGGGCCTCTTGAAAGGAGGCTTGAGCCTCTTGAAAGGAGGCTTTGAGCCTCTTGAAAGGAGGCTTCCTGAGCCTCTTGAAAGGAGGCTTGAGCCTCTTGAAAGGAGGCTTCCAGGCCTCTTGAAAGGAGGCTTGAGCCTCTTGAAAGGAGGCTTCAGGCCTCTTGAAAGGAGGCTTCTGAGCCTCTTGAAAGGAGGCTTGAGCCTCTTGAAAGGAGGCTCTGAGCCTCTTGAAAGGAGGCTTCCAGCCTCTTGAAAGGAGGCTCTGAGCCTCTTGAAAGGAGGCTTTGAGCCTCTTGAAAGGAGGCTTCTGAGCCTCTTGAAAGGAGGCTCTGAGCTCTTGAAAGGAGGCTTGAGCTCTTGAAGGAGGCTTCCGAGCCTCTTGAAAGGAGGCTTCGAGCCTCTTGAAAGGAGGCTCTGAGCCTCTTGAAAGGAGGCTTCCGAGCCTCTTGAAAGGAGGCTTCCAGAGCCTCTTGAAAGGAGGCTTCTGAGCCTCTTGAAAGGAGGCTTCTGAGCCTCTTGAAAGGAGGCTTGAGCCTCTTGAAAGGAGGCTTGAGCCTCTTGAAAGGAGGCTTCCAGGCCTCTTGAAAGGAGGCTTCCTGAGCCTCTTGAAAGGAGGCTTCTGAGCCTCTTGAAAGGAGGCTTCCAGAGCCTCTTGAAAGGAGGCTTCCGAGCCTCTTGAAAGGAGGCTTCCAGGCCTCTTGAAAGGAGGCTTCTGAGCCTCTTGAAAGGAGGCTTTCAGGCCTCTTGAAAGGAGGCTTCCTGAGCCTCTTGAAAGGAGGCTTCTGAGCCTCTTGAAGAGGCTTCCAGGCTCTCTTGAAAGAGGCTTCCTGAGCCTCTTGAAAGGAGGCTTCCAGAGCTCTTGGAAAGGAGGCTTCTGAGCCTCTTGAAAGGAGGCTTCTGAGCCTCTTGGAAAGGAGGCTTCTGAGCCTCTTGAAAGGAGGCTCTGAGCCTCTTGAAAGGAGGCTTCCAGGCCTCTTGAAAGGAGGCTTCTGAGCCTTCTTGAAAGGAGGCTTCCGAGCCTTGAAAGGAGGCTTCCTGAGCCTCTTGAAAGGAGGCTTCCTGAGCCTCTTGAAAGGAGGCTTCTGAGCCTCTTGAAAGGAGGCTTCCAGGCCTCTTGAAAGGAGGCTTCCGGGCCTCTTGAAAGGAGGCTTCCAGGCCTCTTGAAAGGAGGCTTCCAGGCCTCTTGAAAGGAGGCTTCTGAGCCTCTTGAAAGGAGGCTTCCTGAGCCTCTTGAAAGGAGGCTTGAGCCTCTTGAAAGGAGGCTCTGAGCCTCTGAAGGAGGCCTCTTGAGCCTCTTGAAAGGAGGCTTCCAGGCCTCTTGAAAGAGGCTTCTGAGCCTCTTGAAGGAGGCTTCTGAGCCTCTTGAAAGGAGGCTTGAGCCTCTTGAAAGGAGGCTTCTGAGCCTCTTGAAAGGAGGCTTCCTGAGCCTCTTGAAGGAGGCTTCTGAGCCTCTTGAAAGGAGGCTGGAGCTCTTGAAAGGAGGCTTCCAGAGCCTCTTGAAAGGAGGCTTCCTGAGCCTCTTGAAAGGAGGCTTCCTGAGCCTCTTGAAAGGAGGCTCTGAGCCTCTTGAAAGGAGGCTTCCTGAGCCTCTTGAAAGGAGGCTTCCAGAGCCTCTTGAAAGGAGGCTTCCGAGCCTCTTGAAAGGAGGCTTGAGCCTCTTGAAAGGAGGCTTGAGCCTCTTGAAAGGAGGCTTCCAGGCCTCTTGAAAGGAGGCTTCTGAGCCTCTTGAAAGGAGGCTTCCTGAGCCTCTTGAAAGGAGGCTCTGAGCCTCTTGAAAGGAGGCTTCTGAGCCTCTTGAAAGGAGGCTCTGAGCCTCTTGAAAGGAGGCTTCCGAGCCTCTTGAAAGGGAGGCTTCTGAGCCTCTTGAAAGAGGCTTCCTGGAGCTCTTGAAAGGAGGCTTCCGAGCCTCTTGAAAGGAGGCTTCCGAGCCTCTTGAAAGGAGGCTTCCGAGCCTCTTGAAAGGAGGCTTCCGAGCCTCTTGAAAGGAGGCTTCTGAGCTTCTTGAAAGGAGGCTTCCGAGCCTCTTGAAAGGAGGCTTCCGAGCCTCTTGAAAGGAGGCTTCCGAGCCTCTTGAAAGGAGGCTTCCGAGCCTCTTGAAAGAGGCTTCTGAGCCTCTTGAAAGGAGGCTTCTGAGCCTTTTGAAAGGAGGCTGGAGCCTCTTGAAGGAGGCTTCCTGAGCCTCTTGAAAGGAGGCTTCCGAGCCTCTTGAAAGGAGGCTCTGAGCCTCTTGAAAGGAGGCTTCCTGAGCCTCTTGAAAGGAGGCTTCCTGAGCCTCTTGAAAGGGAGGCTTCTGAGCCTCTTGAAAGGAGGCTTCTGAGCCTCTTGAAAGAGGCTTCTGAGCCTCTTGAAAGGAGGCTTCGAGCCTCTTGAAAGGAGGCTTCTGGAGCCTCTTGAAAGGAGGCTTCCTGAGCCTCTTGAAAGGAGGCTTCCGAGCCTCTTGAAAGGAGGCTGAGCCTCTTGAAAGGAGGCTTCCGAGCCTCTTGAAAGGAGGCCTGAGCCTCTGAAAGGAGGCCTGAGCCCTCTGAAAGGAGGCTTCCTGAGCCTCTTGAAAGGAGGCTTCCTGAGCCTCTTGAAAAGGAGGCCTGAGCCTCTTGAAAGAAGGCTTGAGCCTCTTGAAAGGAGGCTTCCGAGCCTCTTGAAAGGAGGCCTGAGCCTCTTGAAAGGAGGCTTCCAGAGCCTCTTGAAAGGAGGCTTCCTGAGCCTTGAAAGGAGGCTGAGCCTCTTGAAGGAGGCTTCTGAGCCTCTTGAAAGGAGGCTTCTGAGCCTCTTGAAAGGAGGCTTCTGAGCCTCTTGAAAGGAGGCTTCCTGAGCCTCTTGAAAGGAGGCTTCCAGGCCTCTTGAAAGGAGGCTCTGAGCCTCTTGAAAGGAGGCTTCCAGGCCTCTTGAAAGGAGGCTTCCGAGCCTCTTGAAAGGAGGCTTCCTGAGCCTCTTGAAAGGAGGCTTGAGCCTCTTGAAAGGAGGCTTCCTGAGCCTCTTGAAAGGAGGCTTCCTGAGCCTCTTGAAAGGAGGCCTTCTTGAAAGGAGGCTCTTAAAGGAGGCTCTGAGCCAAAGGAGGCTCTGAGCCTCTTGAAAGGAGGCTTCTGAGCTCTTGAAAGGAGGCTTGAGCCTCTTGAAAGGAGGCTTAGCCTCTTTGAAAGCAGGCTTCTGAGCCTCTTGAAAGGAGGCTTCCTGAGCCTCTTGAAAGAAGGCTTCCTAGCCTCTCTTGAAAGAAGGCTTCTGAGCCTCTTGAAAGGAGGCTTCCGAGCCTCTTGAAAGGAGGCTTCCAGGCCTCTTGAAAGGAGGCTTCGAGCCTCTTGAAAGGAGGCTTCTAAGCCTCTTGAAAGATGGTTTCCGAGCCTCTTGAAATGAGGATTCTGAGCTTCTTGAAAGGAGGCTTCCAGGCCTCTTGAAGGGAGGCTTGAGCCTCTTGAAGGAGGCTTCCGAGCCTCTTGAAAGGAGGCTTCCGAGCCTCTTGAAAGGAGGCTTCCGACCCTCTTGAAAGGAGGCTTCAGAGCCTTTTGAAAGAAGGCTTCCGAGCCTCTTGGGAGGAGGCTCCCGAGCCTCTTCAAAGGAGGCTTCCGAACCTCTTGAAAGGAGACTTCCGAGCCTCTTCAAAGGAGGCTTCCGAACCTCTTGAAAGGAGACTTCCGAGCCTCTTGAAAGCAGGCTTCCGAGCCTCTTGAAATGAGGCTTTCGAGCCTCTTTAAAGGAGCCTTCCGAGCCTCTTGAAAGGAGGCTTCCGAGCCTCTTGAAAAAAGGCTTCCGAGTCTCTTGAAAGGAGGCTTCCGAGCCTCTTGAAAGGAGGCTTCCGAGCCTCTTGAAAGGAGGCTTCCGAGCCTCTTGAAAGGAGGCTCTGAGCCTCTTGAACGAAGGCTTCCTGAGCCTCTTGAAATGAGGCTTCTGAGCCTCTTAAAAGAGGTTTCCCGAGCCTCTTAAAAGGCCTTTTAAACGGAGGCTGTCGAGTGTCATGCGGGTACTTTTAAATTTGGAGGAATGAGGGACTCCTGGAGAAATTCTTCGATAGTTATCTGATGGCATTCATGGAGAAATAATCAAAAAAAATTTTGGAGGTATGTCTGGAGGAATGCTAGAACGAACTCGTGGAGAAATTCCTGACAGAACTCCCCGAGAAATTACTGGATGAAAGGTAGCCTCATACCTTGGGAATCTTGTCTGCGGATTTGGCTCCCATGTATTTTCGAACTCATCACGAAAATTAAAAATTACTGTCACATTTAAAATGCATGGGATCAAAATTCGGTGCTCGATGTTCGGCATCCAATTGGAGACGTTCCATAAAGTGCGTCACGCAAAAAAATGGTAATTTTCTACTACTTTTTGCCATTCAGCATATTGCAAATGGTGGGAAAATATCACCCATCCATCTTCAAAACTGGTAAAAATTGTGGAGAGTACGTGGTATTGGAAACAGATAAAATTGTAGTAAGAAGATGAGAAAAGTTCTATCACAAAATAGAACAAACAACGTAAGTACTGGGAAACATAAATAACTGGTACCGATACAGGAAGACATGGTTAGCACTATTATCTGCTATTAACAACATGTGGAGTAGATGCACCAGCACCAGTTTGCTCTGCATTTTTTCCAACGGCTATTTGACTGGCCTCCCGCACCGACTCGACAAAGTGCTCCGCGGTCGTTGACTAATCAGCTTAATGTGGAAAAAGCATCAACGGCTGTCACGTTCGTTTTGTTGTTGTTGGGTTTGGAAACAAATATTTGTCTGTTTGTCCCTTTGGGGTCTTGACGCTTGTGTTTGCTTATTCAGCGGTCTTGCGTTGGCCAATGACCATCGCGGACAAGTTTAACGTGGGTTTGTCCAGTCTTCATAATTGCTGCTAATGCGGTTAATTGACGCGGTAAACTCATTAATCCTGCTTATTATGTGCGTTGTTCGTTCGAATCTCTGCGCTAGTCGGAGGTACAGATTCAAGAGCACGTTAATAGTTAATGCTAATGGAACAAACATATAATATTCTATGAAGGTTAAGGTTGGACGCAAAGTAAAGTAAAATATTTGTTTTTACATTACTGTTCCATGCACACTTCACAATGTGTTACAAATTAAATGTAAAATAATAAATTTGTGAATCTGTAAAGGGCACGTCTGATGCATAAATTTTCTTTCGGGATTTTGTTTTTTGAACACGTCCCTGGCGACGAGAGGTAAACATCGAATACATGCAGTCTTTAAACTTTGCCCTTAATTTGCTTCTTTGCACAGAACTTCATACGTATGTCGGATCCCGTACCCGGTAAATTTCTTCCAACTATCAAAGAACATTAAAGCTCAACGAGCAACATTTTAATCTCATAACCATACCCCTGGACTCGTAAATTTAGCAATCCCCACATTCAACGCCATTACCCTTCTCGATCTCCAACCCATTGGGCCGAACAAATTTCTGCACTGCAATCATTTTTTATTGCTGTCCATTTTACCGAGGCGGCCGGGCACACACTTCTCGGTACGTGTCGTGTAGGTTAGATACCTTCCATGCAACGAGGCGAGGTCACCCGTTGTAGGTCGATCAAGTTCTTGTGAAACCACCTCCGTCCGTCCGTCCGGACTTCAGCTGATTGCAACGGAAGGAAATAAGAACACTTCCAACGCCGCCGCTGCTCTTGTCGCTGGCTGCTGCAACCGTGCGGACGGCAGCGATCTCGGTTGCCAACTTGGTGTAATCAGAATCTTGTTCGGGCCGGTTGTGGTTGTTGGACTGCAAGTTTTGCAAAGTCCCGTGGGTTTATGTACCTACTTTAACTGCACTCGCAAGTGTTCTGTTCGGGCAACTGATGCAAGCGTTCCAATCCAAGTGTAGGTACTTACAAGACTCAGAAGGCAGAAAGACTGGTTTGCGTAAGGCGTCCGTGCGATCGACGACGTTGCTGGCTGGAGGAACAGGTTTTTCAATCGCCTTTCTTCTACTGTGGCGATCTCCGTCCGAACCGAACCGAAACGTTGTAGGTTGTGCGCCCCCAGCGCAGCAGACAAATTCTAATGGTTTTTGATATGCAAAATATTACATTATTGAAGGACTTCGCAGAAACGTCCGAGGGGTGGTCGATCGACCGGCGATGACGACGGACGGCGGCTCTATGGTGTGAAGGACCTTGTGCCGGATCGATTGAGTTGAACATGGACCGAGGGCCACGGGGCTAAGGGTAATAAACTGGATATGAATGGGCCCTGCCATGCTGCCAGGGCCGTGCGCCATTCGTTGGCGGATTTTGTTTTCGAGATAGGATCGCGCTGAACGTCGTTGTGCTTTCGCAATTATAATGCAGTGGTCCGTCGATGGCTCACGTTATGGCCATAATCGGGGGCCCAAGATGAATTGTTCCCCGTGGAGCAACAATGTTGGGGAGAAAAGATTGCGTGCGTGTTGTACAAGGTTGAAGAATGCGGTTCAAGCTTGTTCTGGAACACTGGCGAATTAATGGATTGTCGGGAAGAAACAAATTCTTGGGCTGTGTAAATTCCAATCTAGAGATTTTTCATCTTGAGCTGGAAAACATGGCAATTGTGCTTTTGTCATCGAGCCTGGAGTTTGACTGAAACTTTGATAGGACAAAATGTATTCTAATTTCGCTACACTTTCCATAGGTGAGAAAAAAAAGTGGGAAATGTTGCAACATTTCGATTCGGTCGATATGAAGAATTGACTTTTATTAGCTGGAACCAAATAAGTAAACTTTTTGAATTTTTTGTTGTTTTATTGTTGAGGAGATTTGAATTGGAGATTTGATTAGGATTTAGAAAGATAAATTTAGTACATGAATTTGTTTGAGTTTGAGATAAGATAGATTTCATTTTAATAATTGAAGTGATAATACCAACAAATTAATTCACTTAAATAAAGTTAAAAGAAAAAGACATCAAATTAATTCTATTCGGATTGAACATTGTATGCGGGTCTAAAAACAAAGGTTTGGATAGAAAAGAAGAGCGAATAATGAAAATTAATCTTTTAAGATTGGATTTAAACTTCGTTTCTGCGATACTTATTGGTGATTTGAAATAGTCATGTGCAACAACATGTGAGTTTGAGATTTGGATTGGTTTCATTGTGATGATTTAGATCAACAGATTTGGGTTGAAGTTTTATTTTGGATACAAAAATTAGATTGGACATCTGTAAAACGGATTTCAATTGTAATCAGGAGTAAAATTATTTCAAAGGCATATAATAACGATGCCTGTTGATGATTTGATGTGAAGATGTTGAGTTTGAATTGAGCTAAATATTTAGATTCTATCTTTGCTTTGATAATTTAGATTAAACATTTTGCTTGATCATTTAAAGTGCAAATTTAGCATGAAAAATAAAAAAATATTGGGGATTTTATTATTCGAATTAAATTGAGACTTGATTTAGAGACTATGGGAATCCAAAAATCCAAATTAATTGGACTTGGGTTAGAATTGGATTGGTTTGGAACTGGATTTGAAATGGATTTGGATTAAATTTAAAATAGATTTGGATTGGATTTGAATTGGATTGTATTGGACTTGGAATGAATTTGGATTGGACCTGGATTGGATTGGGACTGAATTTGGATTTGTATTGAATTTGAAATAGATTTGGATTGGATTTGGATTGGATTTGCAATGGATTTGGATTGAATTTGGATTGGATTTGGAATAGATTGGATTTGGATTGGATTTCATTGAATTTCGATTGTATTTAGATTGACTTTTGATCAAATATTGATTGGATTTGGTTTAAATTTGGATTGAGTTTTGCTTTGAACTGTAATTAGTTTTGGATTGGATTAAGATTGGATTTGGATTGGATTTGGATTGGATTTGGATTGGATTTGGATTGGATTTGGATTGGATTTGGATTGGATTTGGATTGGATTTGGATAGTATTTGGATTGAATTCGGATTGGATTTAGATTTGGATTGGATTTGGATTGGATTGGATTTGGATTGGATTTAAATTGGATTTGAATTGAGATTGGCTTTGAACTGTAATTAGATTTGGTTTGGATTTAAATTGGATTTGAATTGGTTTTGGATTGATTTTAGATTGGATTTGGATTGGATTTGGATTGAGTTTGGATTGGGTTTGGATTGGATTTGGATTGGATTTGGATTGGATTTGGATTGGATTTGGATTGGATTTGGATTGGATTTGGATTGGATTTGGAATGGATTTGGATTGAATTTGGATTGGCTTTGGATCAAATTTGGATTGGATTTGGTTTAAATTTGGATAGAGATTGGCTTTGAACTGTAATTAGATTTGGTTTGGATTTAGATTTGGATTTGGATTGGATTTGGATTGGGTTTGGATTGAGTTTGGATTGGGTTTGGATTGGATTCGGATTGGATTTGGATTGGATTTGGATTGCATTTGGATTGGATTTGGATTGGATTTGGATTGGATTTGGATTGGATTTGGATTGGATTTGGATTGGATTTGGATTGGATTTGAATTGGGTTTGGAATGGATTTGGATTGATTTGGTTTGCATTTGGATTGAATTTGGTTTGAGTTAGGATTGGACTTGGATTGGGGTTGGATTGGATTTCGTTTGTATTTGGATTGGACTTGAATTGGATTTTGTTTAAATTTGGGATGTATTTGGATTACATTTTGTTTAGAGTTGAATGGAATTGATCAAATTTGATTTCGTTTAGATTTGAATTGAGATTGGCTTTGAACTGTAATTAGATTTGGTTTGGATTTAAATTGGATTTGAATTGAGATTGGCTTTGAACTGTAATTAGATTTGGTTTGGATTTAGATTTGGATTTGGATTGGATTTGGATTGAGTTTGGATTGGGTTTGATTGGGTTTGGATTGGATTCGGATTGGATTTGGATTGGATTTGGATTGGATTTGGATTGGATTTGGATTGGATTTGGATTGGATTTGGATTGAACTTGGATTAGATTTGACTTGAACTTGAATTGGATTTAGATTGGAATTGAATTGGATTTGGATTGGATTTGGATCGTATTAGGTTTGGATTTGGATTGGGTTTGGATTGGATTTGGACTGGATTTGGATTGTATTTGGATTAGATTTGGATCAGACTTGGATTGGATTCGGGTTGAATTTGGATTGGATTTGAATTGAGTTTGGATTGGATTTGGATTGGTTTTGGATTGGATTTGGATTGGATTTGGAATGGATTTGGATTGGATTTGGATTGGATTTGGATTGGATTTGAATTGAATTGGATTTGGATTGGCTTTGGATTGGATTTGGATCGTATTAGGTTTGGATTTGGATTGGGTTTGGATTGGATTTGGACTGGATTTGGATTTTATTTGGATTAGATTTGGATCAGACTTGGATTGGATTCGGGTTGAATTTGGATTGAATTTGAATTGAGTTTGGATTGGTTGGATTGGTTTGGAATGGATTTGGATTGGTTTGAATTGGTTTGAATTGGTTTGAATTGGTTTGGATTGGTTGAATTGGTTTGGATTGGTTTGAATTGAATTGGTTTGGATTGGTTGGATTAGATTTGGATTTGGATTGGATTTGGTTGGTTTGGATTGGTTTGGATTGGTTTGGTTGGTTTGGATTGGATTGGTTGGATTGGTTGGATTTGGATTGGTTTGGATTGGTTTGGATTGGTTTGGATTGGTTTGGATTGGATTTGGATTGGTTTGGATTGGTTTGATTGATTGGATTGGTTTGGATTGGTTGGATTGGATTTGGATTGGTTTGGATTGGTTTGGATTGGTTTGGATTGGTTTGGATTGGTTTGGATTGGTTTGGTTTGCATTTGGATGGAATTTAGATTGAGTTAGGATTGGATCTGGATTGGGATTGAATTGGTTTCGTTTGTATTTGGATTGGACTTGAATTGGATTTTGTTTAAATTTGGATTGTATTTGGATTACATTTTGTTTAGAGTTGAATGGAATTCGGATTGGTTTGGATTGAATTGAATTTGAATTGGTTTATATTGAACTTGGATAAGATTTGGATTGGTTTGGATCGTATTAGGATTGGATTTGGATTGGCTTTTGATTGGATTTGGTTTGGATTTGGATTGGTTTGGATTGGATTTGTATTGATTTGTATTGGTTTGGATTGGTTGGATTGGATTTGGATTGGATTAGGATCAGACTTGGATTGGATTTGGACTGGATTTGGATTGTATTTGGATTAGATTTGGATCAGACTTGGATTGGATTCGGATTGGATTTGGATTGAATTTGAATTGAATTTGAATTGAGTTTGGATTGGATTTGGATTGGATTTGGATTGGATTTGATTGGTTTGAATTGGTTTGAATTGGTTTGGATTGGTTTGAATTGAATTGGTTTGGATTGGTTTGGATTGGTTTGGATTGGTTTGGATTGGTTTGGATTAGATTTGGTTTGGATTGGTTTGGATTGGTTTGGACTGGTTGAATTGAGTTTGGATTGGTTTGGATTGGTTTGGAATGGTTGGATTGAATTTGAATTGGTTTGAATTGGATTTGGATTGGTTTGAATTGAATTGGTTTGGATTGGATTTGGATTGGATTTGGATTAGATTTGGATTTGCATTGGATTTGGATTGGTTTGGATTGGATTCGGATTGGATTTGGATTGGGTTTGGATTGGATTTGGACTGGATTTGGATTGTATTTGGATTAGATTTGGATCAGACTTGGATTGGATTCGGATTGAATTTGGATTGGATTTGAATTAAATTTGAATTGAGTTTGGATTGGATTTGGATTGGATTTGGAATGGATTTGGATTGGATTTGAATTGGATTTGAATTGGATTTGGATTGGATTTGAATTGAATTGGATTTGGATTGGATTTGGATTGGATTTGGATTAGATTTGGTTTGGATTGGTTTGGATTGATTTTGATTGAATTTGGATTGGTTTGGATTGGTTTGGATTGGATTTGGAATGGTTTGGATTGGATTTGAATTGGTTTGAATTGGTTTGGTTGGTTTGAATTGAATTGGTTTGGATTGGTTTGGATTGGATTTGGATTAGATTTGGATTTGGATTGGATTTGGATTGGATTTGGATTGGATTCGGATTGGATTGGGTTTGGATTGGATTTGGATTGGATTTGGATTTGATTTTGATTGGATTTGAATTTGATTTGGATTTGATTTGAATTGGATTTGGATTGGATTTGGTTTGCATTTGGATTGAATTTGGTTTGAGTTAGGATTGGATTGGATTTCGTTTGTATTTGGATTGGACTTGAATTGGATTTTGTTTAAATTTTGATTGTATTTGGATTACATTTTGTTTAGAGTAAAATGGAATTCGGATTGACTTGGTTTAATTGAATTTGAATTGGTTATATTGAACTTGAATAAGATTTGGATTGGTTGGATCGTATTAGGATTGGTTTGAATTGGATTGGATTGGTTTTGATTGGATTTGGTTTGGATTTGATTGGTTTGGATTGGATTTGGATTTGGATTTGGATTGGATTGGATTGGATTTGGATGTGGTTTGGATTGGGTTTGGATTGGATTTGGATCGGATTTGGATTGGATTTGGTTTGCATTTGGATTGAATTTGGTTTAAGTTAGGATTGGGATTGGATTGGTTCGTTTGTGTTGGATTGGACTTGAATTGGATTTTGTTTAAATTTGGATTGTATTTGGATTACATTTTGTTTAGAGTTGAATGGAATTCGGATTGGATTTGGATTGAATTGAATTTGAATTGGATTTATATTGAACTTGGATAAGATTTGGATCGGATTTGGATTGGATTTGGATTGGATTTTGATTGGATTTGGTTTGGATTTGGATTGGATTTGGATTGGATTTGGATTGGATTTGGATTGGATTTGTATTGGATTTGTATTGGATTTGGATTGAATTTGGATTGGATTTGGATTGGTTGGATTGGTTTGGATTGGTTTGAATTGGTTTGGATTGGTTGGATTTGATTTGGATTGGTTTGAATTGGTTTGGAATGGTTGGATTTGATTTGGATTGGATTTGGATTGGATTTGGATTGGATTTGGTTTGCATTTGGATAGAATTTAGTTTGAGTTAGGATTGGATTTGGATTGGGATTGAATTGGATTTCGTTTGTATTTGGATTGGACTTGAATTGGATTTTGTTTAAATTTGGATTGTATTTGGATTACATTTTGTTTAGAGTTGAATGGAATTCGGATTGGTTGAATTGAATTGAATTTGAATTGGATTTATATTGAACTTGGATAAGATTTGGATTGGATTTGGATCGGATTATGTTTAGATTTGGATTGAATTTGGATTGGATTTGAATTGAATTGGATTTGGATTGGATTTGGATTGGATTTGGATCGTATTAGGTTTGGATTTGGATTGGGTTTGGATTGGATTTGGACTGGATTTGGATTGTATTTGGATTAGATTTGGATCAGACTTGGATTGGATTCGGGTTGAATTTGGATTGAATTTGAATTGAGTTTGGATTGGATTTGGATTGGATTTGAATTGGATTTGAATTGGATTTGAATTGGATTTGGATTGGATTTGAATTGAATTGGTTTGGATTGGTTTGGATTGGATTGGTTTGGTTTGGTTTAGATTGGTTTGAATTGGATTTGGATTTGATTTTGATTGGATTTGAATTGGATTTGGATTGGATTCGGATTGGATTTGGTTTGCATTTGGATTGAATTTGGTTTGAGTTAGGATTGGATTGGATTTCGTTTGTATTTGGATTGGACTTGAATTGGATTTTGTTTAAATTTGGGATGTATTTGGATTACATTTTGTTTAGAGTTGAATGGAATTCGGATTGGATTTGGATTGAATTGAATTTGAATTGGATTTATATTGAACTTGGATAAGATTTGGATTGGATTTGGATCGTATTAGGATTGGATTTGAATTGGATTGGATTTGGATTGGATTTGGATTGGATTTGGTTTGGATTTGTATTGGATTTGTATTGGTTTGAATTGGTTTGGATTGATTTGGATTGGATTAGGATTGGTTTGGATTGATTTGGATTGGTTTGGATTGGGTTTGAATTGGTTTGGATTGGTTTGGATTTGATTTGGATTGGATTTGAAATGGATTTGGAATGGATTTGGATTTGATTTGGATTGGATTTGGATTGGATTTGGATTGGATTTGGTTTGCATTTGGATAGAATTTAGTTTGAGTTAGGATTGGATTTGGATTGGGATTGAATTGGATTTCGTTTGTATTTGGATTGGACTTGAATTGGATTTTGTTTAAATTTGGATTGTATTTGGATTACATTTTGTTTAGAGTTGAATGGAATTCGGATTGGATTTGGATTGAATTGAATTTGAATTGGATTTATATTGAACTTGGATAAGATTTGGATTGGATTTGGATCGTATTAGGTTTGGATTTGGATTGGGTTTGGATTGGATTTGGACTGGATTTGGATTGTATTTGGATTAGATTTGGATCAGACTTGGATTGGATTCGGGTTGAATTTGGATTGGATTTGGAATGGATTTGGATTGGATTTGGATTCGATTTGGATTGGATTTGGATTGGATTTGGATTGGATTTGGATTGGATTTGGATTGCATTTGATTTGAATTGGATTTGGATTGGATTTGGATTGGATTTGGATTGGATTGGATATGGATTTGGATTGGATTTGGATTGGATTTGAATTGGATTTGGATTGGATTTGGATTGGATTTGGATTGGATTTGGATTTGATTTGGATTGGATTTGAATTGGATTTGGATTGGATTTGGATTGGATTTGGATTGGATTTGGTTTGCATTTGGATTGAAATTGGTTTGAGTTAGGATTGGATTGGATTTCGTTTGTATTTGGATTGGACTTGAATTGGATTTTGTTTAAATTTGGATTGTATTTGGATTGAATTGAATTTGAATTGGATTTTTATTGAACTTGGATAAGATTTGGATTGGATTTGGATCGTATCAGGTTTGGATTTGGATTGGGTTTGGAATGGATTTGGATTGGATTTGGATTTCATTTAGATTGGATTTGGATTGGATTTGGAATCCTTTCGAAAACTCCAAGTGCGCGTTGGTCCTCCACGAGCATCGGCCAGGTCTCGTGTCCGTAGAGGACTACCAGTCTAATGAGCGTTTTGTAGATTGCTAGTTTGGTACGACGGCGAACTCTATTCGATCGGAGCGTCTTGCGGAGCCCAAAGTACGTACGATTTCCAGCCACTATGCGTCTCCGAATTTCTCTGCTGGTATCATTTTCGGTAGTCACCAGTGAGCCCAAGTAAACAAATTCTTCTGCCACCTCGATTTCATCACCAGCGATGCAAACTCGCGGAGGGTGGATCACATTGTCTTCTCTTGAACCTCTTCCTATCATGTACTTAGTCTTCAACGTGTTGATGACTAGTCCGATCCGCTTGGCTTCCCTCTTCACTCTTCCTCCATCTTCTCAAAGTTACGTGCCATAATATCTATGTCGTCGGCGAAGCCAAATAGCTGGACGGACTTATTGAAAATTGTACCATTCGTATTAATCCCTGCTCGTCGTATTACCCCTTCCAAAGCGATGTTGAATAGCAGACACGAAAGACCATCACCTTGCCGTAACCCTCTGCGGGTTTCGAAGGGACTCGAGAATGCCCCTGAAACTCGAACTACGCACATCACCCGATCCATCGTCGCTTTGATCAACCGTGTCAGTTTATCCGGAAATCCGTTTTCGTGCATTAGCTGCCATAGCTGGTCCCGATCGATTGTATCATATGCGGCTTTGAAGTCGATGAATAGATGATGTGTGGGCACGTTGTATTCGCGGCATTTCTACAGTACCTGGCGAATGGCAAACACCTGGTCCGTGGTGGAGCGTTCGCCCATAAAACCCGCCTGGTACTGCCCCACGAACTCCCTTGCAGTTGGTGCTAGTCGACGGCATAAAATTAGTGAGATAATCCTGTGGGCGGCGTTCAGCAATGTGATTGCGCGGTAGTTGCTGCAATCCAGCTTTTCGCCCGTTTTATAGATGGGACACACGACACCTTCCATCCACTCCTGCGGCAAAACTTTTTCCTTCCAAATCTTGGTAATGACCCAGTACAGCGCTCTAGCCAGTGACTCACCACCATAGGTAGCTGGTCAACTCCAGAGGCTTTGTTGTTCTTCAGCCGGTCAATCTCCTCCTGGATTTCCTGGAGATCCGCAGCCGGTAAAATTATGTCCTGCACGCGTTCTCCCAGGTCCATCACCATACCGCCATCTTTGTCTGGCACATTGCCAATCAGGTGTTCTTTGTAGTGCTGCCGCCACCTGTGGATCACCTCACGCTCGTTCGTAAGGAGGTTCCCGTTTATGTCCTTACACATATCAGGCTGTGGCACGTGGCCCTTATGTGAACGGTTTAACTTCTCATAGAAATTTCGTGTGTTATTAGCGCGGTACAGTTGCGTCTTGTAGCCGCCCAATGTTAAGCCGCGGCGTCCAACTTCGACGCATGTTGTACACGGTCGAGAGTTTTGAGCGCAGGCATACTGCAACGAGGTAGTGGTCGGATTCAATATTCGCACTGCGATAAGTGCGTATGTTCGTGATGTCGGAGAAGAATTTACCGTCGATTAGAACGTGGTCGATTTGATTTTCCGTTTCTTTGTTAGGTGATCTTCATGTGGCCTTGTGGATATTTTTGCGGGGAAAGAAGGTGTTTCGGACTACCATCCCGCGGGAGGCTACGAAGTTTATGCATCGTTGGCCGTTGTCATTCCATACGGTGTGCAGTCTATCCGGTCCGATGACCTCCCTTCCTACCTGTGCGTTCATGTCACCGATGACGATTTTGACGTCCCGCAGTGGGCATCCATCTTATGTCTGCTCCAGCTGTGCTTCTTTCTCGTCGTCGGGTCTCCCTTCGTGTGGGCAGTGCACGTTGATGATGCTATAGTTGAAGAAACGGCCTTTAATCCTTAGCTTGCACATCCTTGCGTTGATTGGCTGCCACCCAATCACACGATGGCGCATCTTACCCAGCACTATGAAGCCGGTTCCCAGCTCGTTGGTGATACCACAGCTTTGGTAGAAAGTAGCCGCTCGATGCCCGCTTTTCCACACTTTCTGTCCAGTCCTGCAAATCTCCTGCAGCGCCATGACGTCGAAGTTGCGGGGATGTAATTCATCGTAGATCATCCTGTCGCAACCTGCGAAACCTAGCGACTTGCAGTTCCATGTTCCAAGCTTCCAATTGTGATACTGTATTCGTCGCCTAGGTCTTTGCCGATTATATCGAGTCACATTATCTCTTATATTGTTTGTAATGATTGGTTTTCCAGGCGGCTTATTGGGCCTGCGCAAACCTCCTGTCTCGTCGGAGGGCCGTCGTGTCAGGTCCCACCTGACACCAGAACTTGGGCTTGTGCGCTTTGAGCGGCACACGGTCGCTTAGCTGGGGCCTACTTGCGAATACATACAGCTTTTTATAGAGGTTTAACAGGGCCCACTGTCAAACCCCACCACATCCTAGGCAAGCCCCACAACTCGCAGATGGCCTGGGGAGGGATCGTCAAGCCCTTGGACATAGTCCCTGCTGCCCTACAATCTGTATGAACGTTTGTAAAAACTTGTCGCCGCGAGCCCGGAGGTAGGTGTTTGTTCGATTGTAGCCGGAAGGAAAACTAGATTGTAAGTTGATTTGTATAGTTTGTAAATGTTAATTGTAATACTGTAAATATATTTTTAGTTGAGTATCGTTTGGAACAACATACTGTGAAATCGTTTTTCATTCACTCCCGGAGGGCGTGAACAACCAGAAAAAAACATCTCACATCGGAAAGTCGAGAAAATAACTTTCCTAGGCCGAACCGGGGATACAGCTCAGCCACCTCCTGGTCTAGGCATGCTCAGCTTACAGGTAGAACATCATCCTTGGAAATATGTTAAAAAATCGTCAGGTTTTCATAAATGCTTTGTCTTGAATGTCGGAATTTCATCGTTTTTCGAGCTCAAACAATCCATTTGTAAATTTTCATGTATCTGGATAAATCTCCACATTTTTTCTTTTCTAATTTACATTTAAATCCAAAAAGTGTAACAAAACAAAAGTATATTGATCAGGAAGATACCAGTGATAAAATTTGCTAGCCAAATGTTGAATTTAATAACTTTGGCTCTAAGAGATGAACGGGTCAAGGGCTGAAAACCTATTAAATAAAGATATATGTATAAAAAAAAATTGGCTCCGTTATGCTTTTCCAAATCTGAGCCTTTGAAATTAAGTTCAACATTAAAAAACAAGAATAATATTCATTCCTTGCCTTTGATTCATGAAGAATGGTGAAAACATGGATGGAAGACTGAACTAGGGAGTGACTCGTGACTGGCTGCTGGTATTAGATTAGAATGCAGGTTCCATTTGGAAAAGAATAAAGAGTTGTTCGGAACCCCTCGGAATACCCAGGAAATGAAAGATAAGAAGCTATATTTTCACGTAGTTGAAATTTTAGCGATGCTCATTTTTTGTGATAATATTGTTCTACCAAACGTGTGTCAATCGTGATGCGAAAAACAAAGACGCACCCAATCGAGCCCATCTTTTGCATAGTTGATTGCAAAACTAGTCAGACAAACCTTGATCTTACTTAATTGGATGAAGTATGCGTTTTTCCATACAACTGCGCCCTACTTTAATACACACACAGACATCACCTCAATTCGTCGAGCTGAGTCGATCGGTATATAATACTATGGGTCTCCGGGTCTTTCTATAAAAAGTTAGGTCCTATAAAAAAGGTTTGGAGCGAACATATAGGCTTCGCGTATACACCCAGGTTTTTTTTACACGGTTTGGTTTTAGTCGTTTAAGACCTTCAGCGTCAATGAAACAATGAGTTAACCCCATGAAAAAATTCACAAAAAATCAAAGAAAAATCAGGTGGTATTTAAAAAGCTCTAAAAATTCGAGTTAACCGAGAAATTAATGAACTCCAACCGCGTAAAAAAAAAACCTGGGTGTATATGTATTAAGTATACGAGAAAGGCAAAAAGGTCTGCTGAGTGATAATAATTTTTGACACCTCATAGTGATATGAATAATTGATTAGCTCGTTTTCTCACTTCTTTCATCCTTTTCGTGCCTACAAGAGTAGCATTTAGGGAACAAAAACCCTAGCTCATATCCTATAAACAGTTGATGCTGTGGTTGCGGTCATATTTTTTATAATTGCTTACTGAAAATTTACGGGAAAAAGAGTGAGGCGTGAAAATGATGGAACGAAATAACAAATATTTTTTAGGATCGCTCTAGCGAAAAGAGTGGTTAGTGGAAGATGTTTTTCACCACAAAGTAGGAGAAAAGTTTCTCCTTCGACCCCAAAATCGCTTAATTTCGTCAGATCAAAACAAAAAGTACGAACCCTGATGTTGCACTTTCTAAGTAGTCTTATATGTATAGAGAATTACTTACAGACAACGGCATGCATGTGTTCTACTATCACTTACCTGGAATAGAAAGAAAAGAAAAAAATCAGTTGTTATTACAAAAACTTCCAGACCATAAAAATTGAATGGTTTTCAATATATCTGAAGAACAAAATGTATTGTTATGTTATAGAAAACATTTTCTCGAACAGAGAAGTTGTTTTTACAGTTCAATAAAATATTGTTTAGCGAAGAATCACTTATTTGAGCTTCACGCGGTGTAGTTCCAACATTTGATTGGATTCACTCCACCAGTACCCAAGTGCCCTAGAGATCAAATCATCCATGGTTGAAGTGCACCAAATTTCTCTGGCGCCAATCGAAACGGAAATTCACACTTCGCAATCGATTGTTAACCGCAGCGGCACCAACAACCGTATAGAGACCATCGTGAAACTTCATGAACAATCGAAAGTGACCGCAGTCGGCGCTCGCGCTCGAAACATCCACGTGTCCCAAGCACAACATCGATTGCCGGTGGCGCGGCACCAAAGTGCACAAACGAATAAATTGAACAGACAATGCAAAAAAAAAATGCAAACACGGTTTTCAATATTGATCAAGTGCTGATCTTTTGTTCGAGGGCAATTTCGAAAACACATTGGAAATCGTCTGTTCGGTGTAGGGGAGGATGGTCTGTTGAGTGTCCGATGTTATATCGGTTGAATAATATTTCCTGAATAATTTGACGTTATTGGATGAATTTTACGAAAAAAATAAATGATGACATTACTTGCCTCATTTATTTGTCCATTTCAAACCCCCTTTCTCCTACCGATTTCCTCCTGCACTGGGTAAGATGGTTGCGCATCGTGCAGGGGCCACCCGTTTGCTTTTATAACCAAAGACGATCAGCAGCTGTGCGGAACCAGTCGGGAAAATAGGAGAAACCTCTACTGACGTTGCTTTCCCGCTGGACGCGGCCGATGGATGAGGCATGTAGTTCGTGGGGGTCGCAATTTTGCAAATCTTTCTAATTTTTTTCGTTCAACCTTGCGGCGCCGATCGACAGTGCCATGAACCGAAGGCGCGCGCGCGCGTGTACTGCACGACGAAATTCAAATTGCACATACATATCTGCCAACAAAGCAATGCCGGCTGCACGCCCTTTGCCGGGGGATCTGGATCAAAGCGGGAATCCCCGCCGGTTCTGCAAAATTCAATTGCGAGCAAATGAACTCCTCTCCCGTTGATTGCTGAAATGCCAAGCGATTTCCCGGTGGGACCGCGCCGGCATGCGGAGGATTCAAACTGGAATTCCAACTGCGACATGATTTGTAGATTTGCGCTGCGCAACTCCTCCACATATTCTTTGCGGCGCCGGCAGGCGCTTGTGAATTGCTTGTTTCTTAAACCGGATCCGTAGGCTAAGTTCAACGAAACTAGCGGGCTGTCGATTCCTTAAAGCGGGATGGGTAATTAGCCTCTGTGTGACAGTGCGATAGTGCAACATTTTATTTCGCAGAGTGCATTCCTCATAACCCTGCCAGAGCGTCCAAAGGTGTCACCCGGCAGCCGAGGGGTTAACTGTCGTCGTCATTCACATGCTCATCATCGCTCGGTGCCTTAATGTGGTGCCCCCAGCTTAAACAGAGGGGTTAAGATATATCGGTTAAAACGCTGCGGAAAATAACGGGCCTGTACGGTACGGACGGTACCGGCGAGGTGCAGTGAGGGCGCCTGCGGTCTTAATAATTGACTGACAGTGTTGCCCTCCATTCACTCTCCCGCAACGCACCACTCAGTAAGAGTCCAAATGGCTAACGGCAGTCGTTGTTCACCAGTCGGTGTCTGAGCCCCCGTCAGAGCATAGCGGGATTGAGTAAAGAGTAGATACTCAGTTAGTACGTACAATGCAATGTAAGTCTCTGTTTTTTAATGCTCTACCCTAATAGGGCTGCTTAGTGTAAATGGATGATGAATAAGTAACTATCCATAATCACGGTTGGTCGATCTGGTTGCTTACTGAAGAAGCTTGTTAGATTATATGGCTGATGGAAATGGTGAACATCGCTAAATTTAATTAGATGCGGATATTTATTCATCAATATACAGGAATAATGGACTTGGGATATTAAGAAGCCGAACCATCGACGACAAATATCTGAAAACCTGTTATGTTTCTTAATTGGCTCGTGTCTTATACATTTGCAAGGTTTTTCGTTTCTGACAACGCAGTTTTAGTGATAACAAAATATTATCAATGCAATAAACTCACAGCATTTTCACGCTATAGCGTTCGATATTGAACACGTTTAGAAACTGAGGTATTGAATATAAACCTTCAATTTTGAAGCATACTGAAGACCATGCGGAGATGAACGTTTGTTATATTCATTATCTTTTGGGGTATCGGACATACAATAGATTGTGATGCAGGTTTGAAACCACAGGAATTGACTAGCGATTATCGCATGTCAATCTATTAGTGGAATTCTGAGACTTCTTCTTCTTCTTATTGGTACTACATCCCCATATTGGGACAGAGTCGCCTCGCAGCTTAGTGTTCATTAAGCACTTCCACAGTTATTAACTGCGAGGTTTCTAAGCCAGGTTACCATTTCTGCATTCGTATATCATGAGGCTAGCACGATGATACTTTTATGCCCAGGGAAGTCGAGACAATTTCCAATCCGAAAATTGCCTAGACCGGCACCGGGAATCGAACCCAGCCACCCTCAGCATGGTCTTGCTTTGTAGCTGCGCGTCTTACCGCACGGCTAAGGAGGGCCCGAAGTCGTGCCATCGACGTTGTCAGCAAAAACCAAGCTTTTGTGATTTTTGTGATTTTGTGCAGTGCTGCATATTTATTTTATTTTTCGGTGTGAATCTTGTCGAAACTGGTCCTTGCTGCCAGTTCATCAGCGTCATACAAACAGTTTTGGTCTAAATGCACAATATTTTTTTTGTAAGTGATATTGAATACTTTGTGATTTCGACGAACAGATTTTTTCCTTTATTGAAGAGAATTTCAACCGAAAGCTGGTTCATATCGGCAGCAAAATAAAATTTCCATTTAGAATTACAAATTTTCCATTGAATGTTTCCACTAAATAAAAATAAATTCCAGTGAACTCTCTCTAACTCGATGTTCTGTAACTCGATATTTGCTCTTAGGGAAGATCCATTAATTATGTAACGCAAAAATTGGACATTTTCAACCCCCCTCCCCCCTATGTCACACTTTTTGCATGAAACATCTGAAAATTTTGTATGGATCGTCACACTTTGACCAACCCCCCTCTCCCTCTAAGCGTTACGTAATTTATGGACGATCCCTTACTCGATAAAATTGAAAGTCCTTTGAATTTTCCATACTGCGATACCTCCGTAAGTCGATATCTCCCAATCTGGATATTCTCTAAGACGAAGTAATTTTCCAAAACATTTTCACCTCGCTAACTCGATGTTGCCAGAATCAGTTCACGTGCACAATATATACTATGTCGGGCCATTTGGCCGAATACCGTTCGGTCGAATGCCGTTTGGCCGAAAAGTTAAAATCTTATATTGTGAGATGAGTAGTTGGAATTATATGAATTGTGCAGCGAGAAGTGAGGAATGAGACATTTCGCCCATCTCATAATAGGAAATAGGAAGTGAATAGCGAAAAGTGAAAGGTGAGAAGTAAGAAGTAAGAATTGAGAAGTGAAAAGTGAGAAGTTAGATATGAGAAATTTGAGAAATGAGAGCTGTGAAATAAGAAGTGAAAAATGAGAAGCGAGAAGTAAGAGGTGAGAATCGAAAAGTAAAAAGTGAGAAGTGACAAATTCGCAGTGAGAAGTGAGAAATGAAAAGTAAAAACAAAAAGTGAAAAGTAATTTACTGAAAAGTGAGATGTAAGAATTGAGAAGTGAGAAGTGAAAAGTGGGAAGCGAAAGCGAAAAATGAGAAAGGAAAAGTAAGAAGTCAGAAGTGAGAAGTGACAAATTCGAAGTGAGAATTGTGAAGTGAGATGTGAGAAATGAAAAGTGAAAGGCAAATTGTGAAAAGTGAGAAGAAAGAATTGAGAAGTGAGAGATAAAAAATGAGAATAGTGAGAAATTCGAAGTGAGAAATGCGAAGTGAGAAGTGAAAAGTGAGAAGTGAGAAATAATTGGTGAGAAGTGAGTTGTGAGAAGTGAAAAGTGAGTAAAGTGAAGTGATAACTGAGAAGTAAGAGGACCAAGTAGTGAGAAGTGAAAGGTTAAAAGTGAGAAGAGAAAAGTGAGAAGTAAGAAGTGATGATTTCAAACATTCCATTTCTCACGTCTCAATCTTCACCATTCACTATTCATTTCGAACATCTTCACTTGATAAGAAAATCAATTTTAGCTATTCGGACAAAAGGTATTCGGCTAAATGGCATTTTGTCAAATGACCATAAGGGAAGATCCATTAATTACGTAACGACAAAATTGGCAATTTTCAACCCCCTCTCCCCCATATGTCACACTTTTTGTATGGATTGGGATTGAATCCTAAAGAGAAAGAGGAAGTCTCTCTCCTATCCTCTCTGTATACATATACGATATGTAGCATATCGCGAGAAACTTTTTTCGCAAGCTGTCATGATAGAGAACTGATTCGGGATGCTATACCCCATGATAAATTTATTTTAGAAAGCTCCAAATGCGGGGAGCACTGGCTCTGATGATGCATTTCAACTTGTTCAGTAACCAACACGAAAGGAGCGAAAACAAAGCGAGAATCACCATTTTTATGCGGGGGCTGCCTATCCGATTCTGTTTTTTTCGCTTTGTTTGTTTAATAAATTTGTTATCATGGCTTGTTATGGTTCGGAACAGTTTTTGCCTCTCTTTTATCGTTGTTCGTTATTTATTGAGAGCGATTTCTGCAAACCGTGGTATGGAGCATCTACAAATTTTGTACGGATTGTCACAATTCGAGCGACCCCCCTCCCCCCGTCTAAGCGTTACGTAATTTATGGTTGCTCCCTAAACCATTTTTCTACATGTTATCAAAGGGGTGATTCAAATATGACATCCACTATTTTTTGGGATTTTTAGACCCCCTCCCCCCACTGTCACGCTTTTTTGTATACCTAGTACATGTACCGTCACAAAAGAACCGTCATAAAGAAATCAAAATTCACCCCGAAAAAAATACAAAATCTCCATAAATAAATCAATATATTGCCTAATGTTCCACAAAATAAATTTTTCTATATTTTTTTTTAAATCCACAAAATAACCAAGAAAAGAGCAATAAAAAAAAGAAAAATTTCCATAAAAAATACTAAAGAGCAGGGTTTCGACTTTTCATTTCAATGAGACCAAAGCAAGCGTTTTTCGGGCCAAGGGAAAATCTTGTTTCGTTGTTTATGTTGAGGATCATCTTTCACCCATCTATCTTTTCTCTAGAATTAGCATTGGAAGATAAACGAAAATCTTGCCTATTAGATGAAAATCCTTTTTCGTTTCATTACTTTTACCTCTCACTCACTTTTCGCGAGAATTATCGCAGAACAATTACAAAAAATGAATGGCTACCTCGGGATTCGAACCCAGAATAGTAGCCATAATAGCTATGGGATACCGTTACTCTAGCCACACCACCACACTCTCTGTATGAAAGCGTTAAGCTATTTGTTCCACATAAGCTACTACCATTTGCATTTATGATGCCACGAAAAGACTCGAATATGAAATAAAAAGAGCAAACCAACGTTTAGCGGCAATCGAAGTGAGCGAAAAATTGTTATCACTCTCCAGGCTGTTTTTCTTTCCCGAAAAGCGATTTCTCCGCGAAAACTTTTGTGAGGGAAAATCATGTGCTCCTGAGATTGAGTGAGCATTACGAACCCTGCTAAAGAGCAATAAAATTTTCCATGAACTTTAAACGTTTTTAAATAAGGGGTCATCTATGGAAAAATGCTAAGTTTTATTGCCTTTTTATATTTCTTGATGGAAATTTTCTTTATTGCTTTTTTTTTTTGTTTTGTGGAAAACTCTTAATTGTTAATGGAAATTTTGCATTATTTGTGGAAATTTGACATTTTTATGACAATTGACAATTTTATTTCATTGCTGACGTTTCGAACCGGGGATGAAATCTTCTTCAGGGTTCGATGGTAGTCAATTTGTTAATTACCGCTATATTCGTATGGAGTTTTGTCACTTGATTGGTGGAAATTGTTTCATGGCGAGCTCGGTGGACTAGTGGCTACCGCTTCTGCCTTATAAGCAAGAGGTCGTGGGCTCAATTCCAGGCTCGTCCCTTTCCTACTTTGTATTTCTTTCCTAGTTCTTTCTGTGTTTCACGTTCTACCAAAAACGATTCCTACTGTTATAACCTTCCACACTAACAATTCCAAAACCTCCCGTGACACCTTCGAGAGGTCGTAGAGTTCTCTGCATCTTTCTTAAGTAGGTGTCCAACTAACCATCCTTCCCCCTCCTCAGTATTCGCACGTGACCAGGACGGATTTCGACTATTGGAGAGTGCATTGCTTCCATCTAAGAGATAGTGATTCGTCCCAAATCAATATATGTGGTAACGGATGAAAGTGATGCTACTCTCATACAGTAGTCTTGGCTTGTACCACCTACGAATTTGTGCGAATTGCTCAATGCTAATGCTAATGATTGGTGGAAATTGTTTCATTTTGTCCAACCGAGGTGGCTCGGTTCCATTAGAGGGGTCCTTATTTCGTTGTGGGGGAATCGGTCGTTTCCCGGTTTCGTCGCTTATAAATCGGTGTCCGAAGAGTTAGTCGTTTTGAGTAGCCAGTTCGTCAGATATGCTTGAACAGATTGATGTTCTTCAAGAAGTTAATTGTCTTTCGCTCGTTCAGAGTGCTGTTTCGTAGGATGGTCATCGTGTTCTGTATGTTATTGGCAGTTCGGGCAGCTTGGAAGATGGGGCAGTTGTTTATGCCTGCTGGTGCTACTTAGGAACTGGCTATTCCGTCCAATGTTTGTTAGTGCATTCGCGTAATTCTTTCCCCGAATGCTGTAGTGACGGGAGATCCCAAGTAGCACATCCCTAGTAACATTTTGGTTTTATGTTGATTTTATAACACTCTTGTAGAGTATGTTTTCAAGAGCGTTATAAAACTTAAAATGTTACTTACTCTTGAATATAAAAAAATGAATGGAAGGTTACATAATGGTTGGATTAAGGAAGCTTGAAACATTTCAAGTCACGGTTGATTGCATTTGGGAAATTTTTCAGTCATCTTGAAACTAAATTTGTTATAAGTTTTAAGCAGTTACAGGGTCATTGAATTGTAACCACAACATTGAACTGTCATAAGCACTCAAGTCACCACAAAGCTCTTAAGGATGAACTTTTTGGAATCCAATTTTGATCCACTTTGTGTTTACAAGGGCACCACTCTCAATGCTGAAGCAACGAGTAGCTGTCATCTTTTTATTCTACGCTTGCTGCGACGCAGCGAAGCCAAAATAAGAAAATGACAGTTAATCTTTGTTTTTCATCGAGATAGGTGCCTCTGACAACGCTAGGCATAATTAGCAACCCTAAAACCAGAGACCGGCGGAGTGAAAAACTGTCGAAATGGCAACGTATGAAAAGGTGTGATATCGTGGAAATAATGCTGGCATCACTTGAACTTTTTGCTTGACTCTTATGGGTGAAAAAAGTAAACAAGTCGATTTGGAACCTCTTTTGACGGTTTGATTGGAAACAAGATGGCGTCTTTGCCGATCTCTTATTCTAGTATTTCTAGGCATAATTTATTTAATTAGTTACAGAAAGACATTCCACGTCGAGCATCCGTGCGAGACGGTTGTAAGTCCGCGTACGGTCTGCTTCTCATTCGTTTTTTTTCCTGAAGTACAGGTAGCGGTTTTTTTTTTCGAAAGTTTTTTGAAGCATAGTGCTTGAGTGGAAGTGGTGCTTAGCTGAAGCAGTTAAGTAGCCATTTCGTTGGTTTTGCAAGACAACGCAAAACTTTGCAGTTTCATCATCGTGCGTCTCCACCAACACAGACGCTGCCGTCCTGCCACCATCCATCCACCCAGTTGCAGTGTTGTGTGCGGCGAGAACACCAACAACAGCGTGGTTCGCTTCGACCGCACCACCGGCGAGTGTCCATCCAGCCAGTGTTTTTTTTTCTTGAGCAAGGGTAAACGGAAATCTGCAACCAGACACCTGAGGAGGTACTCAGGTAGTGTGGGGATGGGTATGTCATGTAACTCTTACCCGACCCACTAAAACCAAAACCCTTTCGCCAGTCCGTACCCCCGGCCCGCAATTAAGCAATACATCAGGGGTGTGGCTATTGAGAACGCTCACGCCTATGCTAACGCACTTGACGTCAATACACACAACATCGACTTCAAGGGTGGCTACCTCACCACCCGTCGATCGCAAGCTATGATAGTAACCTAACGGTCCGTATCATAATCTCACGTTGGAGACGAGCACCCCGACAACAACCACCGCGCGCGAACCGCAATGACCTCTATATCTACATACTGAGGTCCCCGCAGCCCACCCACGGCATGTTGGTTGTCGGGGTGAGCAAAGTGTTCACTGCATCACAGGTGCCCTTACTGCACACGTTGGTTTTGTTCAAGACGCCACCACCGCTGCAGTTTCGACATGATCTGTTGAGATGCTGTGTTCACCGCATTCCATATAGCTTCTTCCCGGCACATCCTCTCGACGAGGTTGTCCGGGGTTGTATCCATACCACTAATAAGCAGCATGGTATTGTGCTCTACCTCGAATCGCGGGCATGCGAAGGCAGTGTGTGCTGCCAGAACTGTTAGCCGGCGACACAGCAGTGTGAACGCAAGTATTTATTTGAGCTCCCTCTCATTGTTCCCCTCTCTTCTCCATCTTATTGGAATAGTTTTTTCTTTCCTTTTTACTCGTCTTACCCTCTGTTCCAAATCATTATTTTGTGTGTGTGCGTTTTCTGTCCTTGTGATAATTGTTTAGTTTTAAAATAGATTTTGCCTCACTGCACCGGCGCATTTCGGGTCCGCAATGCGCGAAGGCGAAGATGGCGAGGGTACTTCGTATTCCATGTCTAATAATTCGTTGTATTCGGGTGTTCCAAACCAAAACGAAATGGACACCAGCAACGCTAAAATTTCCTCTACGAGCCCCCGTCCCAAGGTCTACCCTCATGACTCTAGAGTGTCGTATGTTATTTTCTTTCGACCTAAAGGCAAACGTTTGAATATCAGCCAGATCAGCAAAGATCTGGAAAAGCGATTCTCGTCTGTCACGATCATTGACATGGTTGGGTCCAGTAAACTTCGCGTCACGGTCAGTGATCGCAAACAGGCCAATGAGATTGCCACCTGCGAGCTTTTCACTCTCGAATATAAGGTCTATTTACCGTCAGCAGTGTGTGAGATCGCGGGAGTGGTGACGGTGGGAAGTATGACATTTCGGGGTCCGCACTGCCTGACTACATAGTGTAATCACTATGTAGTCAGGCAGTGCGGACCCTGCAAACTTCGTCTATCTGTTCGGCTGTATGTACCGAAGGTGATGAATTGTGTTAATTGCAAGCAGCTGGGCCACACCGCTCAGTACTGCTACAATAAACCTCGCTGTGCATCATGTGGAGAGAAGCATTTGGAGGGTGCGTGCAAGACGGCACCGAAATGTGTCTATTGCAACGACGGCCCTCCACTTGCTCTTAAAGCTTGCTTGACGTACATACAGCGCCGAATGCACCAGAAGCGTTCTCGGCGAAGTTACGCCGAAATGTTGAGGAAGGCCGCTTCTCCACTTGTTTCTGACACAATCTACTCGTCTCTTCCTTTGGAAGATCAAGGTAGCTCTGACTCCGAGGATGGAAATGAGGTTTCCTTTGTTTTCAAAGGCTTAACGAGGAAGCGAATAAAACAGAGCCAGTTACTCTCGAAAAAGTCTAGAAAACAGCCGCAAAGGGAGCCCCAATCCAACATGGTCAAATTCAAAGCGGGTGGAAATACTCAAAAACGTACAACTTTTGTTGTTTCACATCGGGATGATCGAGAGTTTCCACCGCTTCCGGGAACATCTAAAATCGCAGATGCGAGAGAGCATAGAGAGCGAGCAGAAGAGCCCCCGAGCGCTTCAATGTTCACTCTTTCTGGCATCGTGGAGCTCATCCTCAACTTCTTTGATGCTTCCGACCCCGTGAAGAACATGGTAAAAACTGTTCTTCCTATTCTAACTTCAAAAATGGCTTCAGCTGGCTTCGAAAATGCCCCTCCTCGAGTCATTTGTATCCTTCGATGGCTAAAGTCAATAAGGGTAATATGATTTCGATTCTACAGTGGAACTGTTGATGTATTCTTCTGATTTCAACATAATCAGCCGCGATCGGGCAAATCGATAAGGGGTGTGTGCTTTTAGGATCAAAAACAGCACTCCTTCTATAGAGTCGATCTTGCACCGATGTCTGGCACCGAAGTTGTCGCAGGTCGCGATATCTCGTAGAGATCTCTCGCACATCTGCTAGGTTATGCCCGAGCCACGGTTGCTCTTGGGAGATTTTAACTCCCACGGAACAGGCTAGGGGGAAATGTACGACGACAACCGTTCATCAATGATATACGATACCTCTGCGACGACTTCAATACGTCAATTTTGAATACAGGAGAAGTTACACGAGTGGCTTCTCCAGCAAGAGATAAACGTCTAGATCTTTCAATTTGTTCGAGCTCATTATCTTTGGACTATACTTGAAAGGTGGTCCAAGATCTCCAAGTGATCATTTGTCGATCGAAGTCTCGATTTCCAATGGACGTAATCAATCTGTTTCTGTCGACCTCTCATATGACCTCACGAAGCACATCGATTGGGGCACATATGCGGAAGCCATCGTTGATGGCGTAATGTCGAGAGAAGCACAGTATTTCTATTCCAGTTGATCCTTGACAGTTCTCTTCGGACATAACGTCGGCCAGTCAGTGCCAGGAGCTTCGGTTCGTAAGAAATCACACAGTCCGTGGTGGGATGTCGAGTGTACATAACTTTATCGCAAGAAATCCGCCGCAATTAAAGAATTTTGAAAACACGGTACGATCATACTTTACAAACGGTACATCGAGAGACCTCAATGAAAACTCTGTGGACCCTCGGGAGAAGAATGCGTAAACGAAGATCGTGAAATCTCGTCGCGGTGGATATTCGCCTTTGCAAAGAAAGTTTGTCCGGATTCGGTGCCGGTGAGGCAAGAGCTACGTGATGCTTTTGCTGACACGGATGATATGGCTCGTCCCTTTTTGATGATTGAATTCTCACTTGCTCTCCTTTCATGTAACAATTCCGCTCCAGGGATGGATTTAATCAGATTCAATTTGCTTAAAAACCTCCCAGACGTCGCGAAGAGGCGCATATTGAGCCTGTTCAACCAGTTACTGGAGTGCAACATTGTTCCGGATGATAGGAGGCAAGTGAGGGCAATAGCCATCCAGAAGCCCGGAAAACCTGCGTCGGATTATAATTAGTATCGCCTAATCGCGATGCTGTCCTGTCTTCGGAAGTTGTTGGAGAAGATGATTCTCTTCCGGCTATGCTAGACAAATGGGTTGAATCGAATAGTTTTTTTGTCAGGTACACAATTTGGTTTCCGCAGGGCAAGGGAACGAACGACTGTTTTGCGTTGCTTTCTTCAGAAAGTCAGCTTACTTTCTGGACATTGAGGGGCTTTTGATTCAGTTTGCGTCGATGTCTTATCTGACAAACTCAACGAGTGTGGACTTTCACCAATTTTGAACAATTATTTGTACAATTTGTTGTTAGAGAAGCGTATGAGTTTTTCTCATGGTGACTCAGCAACTTCACGAATTAGCTACATGGGTCTTCCCCAGGGCTCATGTTTGAGTCCCCTACTTTACATTTTTAACGCCAGAGACATTGATGAATGTCTCTTGCGAAATTGCTTGTTGAGACAGCTTGCAGATGACTGTGTTGTATCCATTTCGGGGCCAACAGCGGTTGATCTGCAAGGACCATTGCAAGATACTTTGGACAATTTGTCTGCTTGGGCCTTAAAGCTGGGTATCGAATTCTCCCCGGAGAAAACTGAGATGGTTCTTTTTTCCAAAAAAAACATAAGCCGGCTAAATTCTCGCTTCAACTGATGGGTAAGACAATCATTCATAGCATGTCTACTAAATACCTCGGGGTCTGGTTCGACTCGAAATGCACCTTTGGGAAGCACATTGTGTATCTGACACAAAAATGCCAGACACGGGTCAACTACTCAACTTCATGCGATCAATAACCGGAACATGGTGGGGAGCGCATCCCGAAGATCTTATGACGTTGTATAGAACAACCATTTTGTCGGTCCTCGAATACGGTAGTTTCTGCTTCCAGTCCGCGGCTAAAACACACATGCTGAAGCTTCAACGGATTCAGTACCGTTGTCTCCGTATCGCGTTAGGTTGTATGAATTCAACTCATACGATGAGCCTGGAAGTACTTGCGGGAGTACTGCCTCTGACTGATCGTTTCGCGGAATCATCGCTTCGGTTCCTCATCCGCTGTGAGGTTCTCAATCCATTGGTCATTGACAACTTCAAGACGCTGCTCGAACAAAACCCTCAATCTCGAGTCATGAGTATTTACCACTGGTATATGACGCTGGAGGTAAGCCCATTTTAGGTTGACACCAATTGAGCTAACTTCTTAGACTCTTACAGTTCCTCTGTTACTTTTGATCTGTCCATGAAGTAGGAGTAGGGGTGGTGGAAATTCGCGGCAAAATTTTCAAAATTTCGCGGACAACCAATTCAGAAAATCGGAAAATTCGCGGCAATTTCGCGGTAAATTATATTTCGGTACAAACAATAAAAAAGACAATGTAGATTCCATATTTATTTAAATTGGTTTATTATATTTTTTATATTTTTTTCCGTCAACTTTTGGCGCTGGGAAGTTGATTGAATTGTACTGACTGACACTACGTTCAGCATCTACCGAGTTTCCAGGAACAGACAGATATTTCACCGCTATAAGAGCTGAGAAAAGCGGTCTCGGTTTGCAAACCAAAACGTGAGTGGATCGGTATTTTCCTATATTTCCGTAACGGCATGTTCGTAGGCCGATAGTTCATCCTGTATCATAGACTTGTTCATTGCCCATTCTGAAATTCCATCGAACAGGTCATCAACAGACAAAATCTTTGCTAGATGCGAATCCAGTAATTGGACCGTTCGTAGAAACTTTAAACCCGGTTGGCAGAATCGCGAGGTAGGTGTCGAGTAGTATTGCTTCATCTTATTCGACGCTTCGGCCAAATTGACTTTTCCCGTCAAACAATTTTATTGGTGCAATCGATCAATTCTCTTATTTAGGATAAACTTTCCTAAAGAATCCATATTTTTTATGTCTTTAACTATTTTTAAAATTTGAAAGAAAAACAAAATTGTTCTTTAATTTAATTTTGGCTCAACATTCGACCAATTTCGGACTTTGCACTTAAAAAAAAAATCGGGACGTCAAAAAATGCTTTGTCGAGTTGATATTGACTAGGTCAAGAAATCGACTGAAGCAATAGATTGGAATAAAATTATTGACGGGAAAGGTTGATTTCGCGGTTTTTCGCGGAAATGTTTAAATTTCGCGGCGAACATCAAATTTCGCAGAATTCGCGGCTTCCGCGAAGTCGCGAATTTACACCACCCCTAAGCAGGAGGTTCATGGAATACCAGACTTCCTTCGTGCGGAGGTCATACCTCCATTATATACGGGTACGCCAGTAAGGGGGGAAGCTTTTTCACAGACAGGTCAAAAATGAATGACTCCACTGGTTTCGGTGTGGTGTGGTGTCAACGTTTTTCATAGCGCCTACTTTAAGCTCAAAGAGCCTTGTTCCGTGCATACTGTTGAGCTAGCAGCTATACACTATTCACTCGAGCAAATCGCATCCCTACCTCCTGATCACTATTTCATCTTCACCGACAAGTTCTTGGAGGCTGTTCGGTCAATGAAACCGATTAAGCACTCAGCGTATCTTCTGAATTGAATAAGGAAAGCTTTGAGTGCTCTATCGAAACGGTCATTCACAATCACCATGACTTGGTTCCCTTCTCATTGCTCGATCCCGGGCAATGAGAAAGCAGGCTCTTTGGCTAAGGTGGGCGCTATGAAAGGTGATATTTACAATCGGAAAATCACCTTCGAGGAATTTTTGACATTAGTTCGTCAGGAAACCTTGAACAGCTGGCAACAGAAATGGACAAATGGGGAGTTGGGTAGAGGGCTGTATTCATTTCGCCCGCAGGTGTGACATGGTTCAAAAAATTGAATATGGGACGAGAGTTCATTCGAACCATGTGTCGTCTAACGTCCAATCACTACACTTTAAATGCAAATCTTTTCAGAGTGGGGTTCTCGGAAGGAAATCTCTGTGTTTGCGGCGAGGATTATCAGGACATCGATCATGTCGTGTGGGCGTGCGAACATCTTCGGGTCCGACGAAAACAACCAAAGCCTATTAGGGAAGTGTTGTCGGGCCTTGTTCTCGAGTACATGTCCCTCGTCCACCAATTTATAAAAGTTGCGAATGTAAGACTGTAATCATTGTCTGCCCATTCCCTTGTCTGTCGTACCCCATTACGGATGTCTTCCTCTTGTTCTACATTTCAGCACAGACAAACAGACGTAACAATTTGAACATTCTTCAGAAAAATCCATCACCCAACTCCACTACCACCATCTTGCGAGCATGTTGCACGAAACAATGTTTCGTAGGACATTGTCACCAGAAGACGCTGGAGTGAAATGTCAAACTCGAAGGATTACAACGCTAGCGCCTCTAGTTGTGAAACGCGCAATCGATCAAATTTAAATTGGTCGTTGAAGTCATGGTCGATGGAAATTTCTCTAGTGTTACGTCTGCTTGTCTGTGATTTCAGTGTCTGTCGTTAATCCCTTCCGTATGTCTTCCTCTCGTTGTTGTCTCCCAAAAAAAGTTTGTTTGTCCCGTTACAGGTGTAAAAATGCGAGGAATGTCAAATGCAATTTTTTTAGGTCTTCTGAATCGTAGTTTTATAGTAGTTTTATAAAAACACATGAATATTAGTGCTTGGTACTTTTTCCTTCTAAGCTCCAAACACTTTTAAACCAAATCCACAACCAACAGTAAAGGCTGAATCTCAACAGCGCGTTGCGCGTCAGCGTTTTGTACTAAAACGTAATGCCAACAAGCGTGACGCATTCACGCCCGGATTCTTCAGGAATGCCTCCAGCAATTTCTTCGGCAATGTCTTCGGGAATTCCACCATCAATTTCGCCGCGAATTGACCGAAAATTTAACCATTATTTACTTCAAGAAATCCTCCACGAATTCTTTTATAAGTTCTGCAGGGAATTCTTCAGATAATTCTTTCGTGCTGTTTCTCATAAAAAAATCTGAAAAATTGCACCGTGGAATTCTTAAGAATATTCCGTGGAAATTCCGCAGAATTGCCAATAAACATTCCTGAGAATTTCATGAAAAATCTTCGAACTTCCTGTGTAAATTCCATAATTTTTTCCGTGAAAGTTTCGAATAATTTCTTGTGAAAATTTCAAAGAATTTCTCCAGGAATTCCACCGAATATTTATACAGAAATTATACCGAAAATTAAATCAACAATGGAATTTTTGGAGGAGTTCCTAGATTAAAGAAAATCCAGAAAGAATTCCGGTGGAAACATCAAGATTTCCACTGGACATTCTGCAGGAATTTCTTCGAAAATTCCTCCGGGAGTTCCTCCGGGAATTCTTCCAGGAGTTCAACCGGCAGATCCTCCAAGAATTCCTCCAGGATTTCCTCCGAGAATTATTCCGGTAGTTCTATCGGCAGTTCCTACGGGGCCAGAAGCTCCTCCGAGAATTTCTCTGGAAGCTCTTCAAGGAATTCTCCGGGAGATCATCTGATGATGATGATGGTCCTGCTACATACCCCTACAAAGGTTTCAGCTAGATGAGATTTGTCTATAAGATGAATTCTCCAAGATTTTTTCCGAGAAGTCTTCTGGTAGATTCACTGGCAGTTCCTCCGGAGGTTCATTTAAAAATTCTCCCGGTAGATTCTTAAGAAATTCCTCCGAGTGTTCCACCAGTAGCTCTTCCAGGAGATCATTCAGGTTTTTTTTCAAGAAATCATTTAGGCTTTCTTCAGAAAATTAGCTGAAAATTCCTCCCGAAATTCTTCCGATAGTTCTTCTGGGAGTTCCTCCGGGAGGTCCTCTAGGAATTCTTCTAAAAGTTTCTCCTGAAATTCCTCCGGGAGTTCTTACGGGAGCACCTCCGGCAGTTCCTGCGTGAATTCTTCCGGGAGATCCACCAGCAGTTTTTATGAGCATTTCTTCGGGAGTTTCACCTTTGAGAAGGAACTCCCGGAGTAATTTCCGGAGGAATTTCTGTAGAAATTCCCGGAGAAAGTATCAAAGGAATTTTCGGAAGAACTGCCAGAGGAACTTCTAGATGAATTTATTGAAGAACTACAGGAAGAACTTCTGGATGAATTCCAGGACAAACTCCTGGAAGAATTCTTAAAGGACCTCCCGGAGGAGCTCCCAGAGAAATTTTCCGAGGAACTTCTGAAGGAATTAGTAGATAAATTCCCAAAGAAAGCCCTAATGAACTCCTGAAAGAAAGTCTGAATGAATTTCCGGAACTCCTGGAGAACTCCCGGAGAAATTTTCAGAGGAACAGCCGATGGAATACCCGGAGTTGAATTTCTAGAGGAACTTCCGAAATCCCATTTTCCTTGAAATTCCTGCCAAATATCCTCAAAGAATCTCCTGTGAAGTTCCTGGAGAGATACTAGAGGAACTTTTGGAAAAACTTCTGGGGGAGCTCCCGGAGGAACTCCCACAAGCACTTCCAGAGGAATCCTCACAAGGTAGTACTAAAATAATTATTAGAGAAGTTCATGAAGGAATTCCCGAAAAAATACCAGGAGGAAAGTATTCCCAGATGAATTGCTGTTCTTTGTTTGTTCTGAAGAAATTCCTGGAAGAACTCTTGGAAGATATCCTGGAGAACTCTAACATTAATTTCCGAATGAAATTCTGGAGTAAATTCCGAGTGAAGTCCGAAAAGAATTCTAGGACAATTTCGCGGAAAAAATCCCGGAGAAATTCCTGAAAGAAGAGAAGAGTTTCCGGGGAAATACTTGGACGAATTCTTGGAGAAATTCCTAAAGAAATTTCTAGAGGAATTCTTGAAGGATATTCTGAAATAATTGCGGAAAGAATTCCAAAATGTAATTCTAGAGGATTTCGCTATTGAATTTATATGAGGTATTCCCGGAAAAAGTCCTCGAAGTTTTCCCGGAGGAATTTAAGGAAGAGTTCCTGGAGGAATGCCCGGAGCAGTTTCTTATATGTAGATTAGCAGATGAAATTATGGAGCGAAATCGGAGGATTTCCGTCATAAATTACTGAAGAAACTTCTAGTGGAATTTTGGGAGGAAATTCCGTATGTATTCTTGGAGGAACTCTAGAATGCATTCCTGAAGGAAATGTCGCAGATTTTCCTGGCAGAATAGCCGAAGAAATGTCTAGAAGTAAAACTTGAAGGAAAGAAAAGAAATCTTCAAGAAAATTCCAATTGAATTTCCTACAAAAAAAAAGTTGGGGGTTTCTAGATAAGGAGAAATTACAATTACAGGAGAAGGATTTTCAAACGATTTTCAGAGGAATTTGTGGATTTTTTTTGTATCTTTATTAGGGAGACTTTCAGCCCGAGGCTGGCTCGTCTCGCTACGCCCTTGCTCGTCTTAGATGGTTGAATATATTCCACTAAAAAGAGCTTGAAATATTTTTTCTGCAGATTTATTGCTTTTATCAGTTAAAGAAGTGCATGAATCTAGCGTAATATAACTAAAATTTGCTTGATACACTTTTTAAAAGAAATAGTGATTTGTTTTCTACAAAACGATGTATTATCGCTGAATGATTGATTAATTAGCGTGATAAGTCAACCTTACCTCTTAAGCTAACATCACCTTACGTGATCCTATGAGATAGAACAATGTGGAATTGTAGTTATATTTTTCAGTATCTGATTGGGTGTACTATATGTATGTTCAATCGTTTAATAGAAAATTATGTCGCGAGCTTTGTTTTACTTAGTGGAACGTCTTCATACGACGAGTGAGTATTTTAACTCAGTCAATTCCACTACTTGATTGTACTTTTACAGATTGGCATTTTTAACTGAACGGTCTCCATTGTTTCGTACTTGGGCAACAACAGAGTAAATAACGAGAACTATTTCCTAGACAGTCACACTACCGACAGCTTTGCGATAAAATCCAACTTTGTATGACTCCTCTATAACTGCAAACCCGTCATCGTCATGTTGATTGTTATCGTTAAAGAAGGTGCTTAGTCACCTCGTTAGTTGGGTGCGAAAACACCTTCTCTATTCATAGCACTGTTGCTCGCGACTGCTCGTCAAGTCAAACCAGCGTTTTTCAGTGTTCGGCCGGGAACCTCTTGAAACCTCATGGAAACCAAAATAATACTAACTGTCATCGCGGCGCGGCGTCGCGATAATATTCATAACGATCACGGCAGTGAGTGTGCCGGAGATTGTATTTTGTCGCAAATGTGCCGAAGGGTGCGGGGATTTTGTTGGCGCCACGGCAATTGTATGCGTTCAAAATTGAAACGTCGCTCGTGCTCTTATTTTTTTATTTTTTTATTTTTGCCACCTCGTTGATACGCACGTTAAGTACCCCTAGTTCAGTGCCCAGGTCGTGCGTAATCTTCCACACAGAAGATACTTTCAATGGATGTTGATTGGTAATATAAGAAAGATGCTTTTTTTTTATCTATTAACGAGTGTCAACATTTGGAGCATCATCACGAGTCCATCTTGTAACGGTTTATTCATAATCAACTAATGGTTGATGCAACCACTGCACTGTATTCTTTTTCAAAGACTTGATCGATAAAAAGGATTATTATTGGTCAACATAAATTGATGAATGGAATTGGTTCATTGTGTAACGATCTTGATTTCGTATTAAGTCACGGACAAAGATTAACAATAGATTAATAACGCCATAAAGCGCCTCCTTGATGTTCAATTTGATTATACATTTCCATTCGGTTGTATTTATGCAACAATGTTTTCAATAAAAAAGAAGCTTGTGAAGAACACTTTCAACACTATGCATGCATTTGATCAAAGCATGAAAGGATTTAAACAGAAATTTGGTATTAGAAAACCATAAAATGAGAAGTCTGCAGGACTAATTCCAGAATCTTTTAGTTTAGATGATAAAATTATGAAAGGCAAACATTT
Source organism: Armigeres subalbatus (assembly GCF_024139115.2). Classification (NCBI taxonomy): domain Eukaryota; kingdom Metazoa; phylum Arthropoda; class Insecta; order Diptera; family Culicidae; genus Armigeres; species Armigeres subalbatus. Next base: position 249,697,473 of record NC_085139.1, on the reverse strand, counting down.
CTCGGAACGATTCCCGTTCCCGAATTAAAAGAAATTCTCAAGGATTCCTCAAGGTGCTTCTCTACAACCAGAAGAGTAATTACTTGAACATTGGTGAAAGAAACCAGATATGGAGAGGCTTCGTGAATGATTTGTGTGATCTTATTTGGTACTACCTACGACAAATTTCAAAACGTCGGTTCAATATATTTGACACATATTTTAGTTCGAGTTCCCTGTGGTAAAAGATTTTAATCGCAACCGACCGTTTCGTCGACGTCCCAATCAACACATTTACCGCGCAAACATAATTATCCAAATTTGGGACCAATTATCTTCGACTCGGACACTTTGTTGAAAGGTGATTAGATACGTCAATTACCCTTTGGGTGACTTAAGAGTTCAATCAACCACGCTGCCAATTTGCTTTTGCCACATTTTCTGCAAACTGAGAAACGTTTTATCAATTTGGCGATTACACGCCAATCACCACCGTTATGAAAGTGAAAATCGCCAGAAGCAAACAATCAGTGCCTTAACAGAGTGCATCCCAATCCCAAAATGGAAACGATCAACATCCCCGCTAACAGCTGGAAAAGTGATTTCTGTTATTGATTTCGCTTTTATCAAGCATCATCAGCATCCTCATGGCGGAGGGTTACCGTTCAAGTGGGTGGCCCGAGCTCATCTTCAAAACGTGTTCCACTGCGGCGCAAGCCCGCCCGCCCGGCCGTTGGATGTGGCAAATTGTGTATGGCCCGGTTTCGATGACCACCGATGGATGCTGTGGTGGTTGGTGCAGCTAATTAAATTTCACTCTCCACCAATTGCGGAATAGAGTGCTCAAATGCGTGATTCCAGTTTTGTTGAATAAGTGTGGATATAACCAATCGATTGGATGGGTGTAACACTTTTGTTCGTTGTGGGAATGTACGCCATCCTCCAGCACTTTTGCTTTCATCAGCTGGTACTGACGTATTTTGCGTCAGCTGCTGTTCGTGTTTTCACGGCTGGAATCTGTCAAAATAGAGATAAGCGTCGATTTGGAAGAGCATTTGAAATTGGCGAAATTATAGCTGTTGAATGATTGAAGTTATTTCTTTGCAGGCACAGCTGTCAGAAAAAAAACCCTTCACGGATACAAATTCATATCAATCAAAAATCAAAACACTGCATCATACTAAGCCTGATTCATCCCACCTGGTAGAGCCGGTCATATGTAGGTTCATTCGATCGATCGCATTTCAATTCAAAATATTTTTTTATTCACATAAGATCAGTGTAATGTCAGGCCGTTCTGGATGAAAAACAATTCAAAAATCGTTTGACAATTACCTACGAAAAAGGCTGTCTGAATAAAACTTCATCTCGTCAGCTCACATATTCTCTCTAATTGTCAGTCCGCAAGAAGTTGTCGTTTACGAACAATGAGCCATTAAGATTTATCTGATTCCCAGCGACTTTTCTAATGAAATGCAGGCCTCAGGTTCTAGTAGCATGTTGAACTAAGAAATTCTATTCTTCAATCGCCGTGCGCTGATCTTCAATCCGTATCTTCCACTCGACTAACTACCTTCTCTCTTCCTCTTCATTCCGATCCGGAAATCACCGCGTGATCATGAACTTCCTCAGATAGGACCACTTAACCGATTCAATACGGATGGGTCATATATGACAAGACGAAAATCAGCTGTCAAAAATCAGTTTTAAGGGATAGAGCCTTGCTTTCTTCAGCAAAAATGTTCAAAATAACTGTTCCATCCAGGAAAAATATTGCCCAGGTCAGGTTATGGTCACTAGGATGATCTAGAGCATCCAAACTATCCTTGAGTTCTAATTTTGATGTTCTAAGGAATCAACACCATTTTTTACCACATTCTGGTGAAATAATTGAAATTGAAATGCTTTATGATAATATCCCGCGCCTGTCCAGCGGTATAACAGATCTTTTCCAATATCTACGATACTCCAAACAGTTCTTGAACTCAGATCTTAATATTCAAATCGGTCAACAAAAAGATCTACGATGTCCCCACTATTTTTATGAGTTGGAACAGCTCCACGGTTCCTCATTACACCATTACAGACACACCACAGAATTCGTTCGACATCTACGGCACTCCAAACTATCCTTGAGTACAGGTTTTAATATTCAAATCGATCAACATGAAGATCTTCGATGTCCCCACTAGTTTTATGAGTTGGAATAGCTCCAGAGTTCCTCATTATACCATTACAAACACGCCACAGAATTGGTTCGACATCTACGACTCTCCAAACTCTCCTTGAGCTCAAATCCAAATCGATCGATATGAAGATCTTCGATGTTTCACTAGTTTTATGAGTTGGAATAGCTCCTAGATACCTCGTCGTCAGTGGACGATCACATCTCAATGTGAACAGACGCATTGTTGGTTCACTGGCGCGCTTGCTTTTGTGCTTTGTTCTATCGTTTACGGTCGACATGTGCAGTGAGGCGAATATTAGAAACACGTTGGCATTTCTCTTCCCCGAGAATGCCGCTCAACCATCTCTAGCGGACATGAGCCGCTTTGTAAAATCGATAACCGGTGATAAATCGCAGATGGAAACGGCTTATAAAATCTCCGACGAGAAATCGGTTTTCATTCGATTTAAAACCGAAGATGCAATGCAGTTTTCCCTGGAAAACAACAGCAAGATTCTCCCATTCCATTACACCAATGGGAAAGAAGTTCTGGTTCGCATGTCCGTGGCAGGAAATTCTCGATATGTGCGGGTTTACGATCTGCCACCGGAAATATCAGATCGCGACGTCTCTTCCGTGATGTCCAAGTTTGGTAAGATAACGCGCACCATACGCGAATGCTTTCCAGCAGAATACTGGGGTACGTGGAATCTATATGGATGTAGAACAGGACATCCCAGAGGTACTCTATTTCCATAACCGTAAAGGTAGGGTCCATTATGATGGAATGAAGGTAAAGTTTTTTTCATGCAAATCTGAAACGCACAAGAAAAAAGTTTGTCCGATTCTGCAATAAAAGCGTGATGCAAAGCAACAGCAGCAACCTATAATGAATCTCAACACCATGTTGTTGGATGGAATGAATGAAATCGAAACAATTGCTGGTTTATGTAATAGCGATTCCAGCGGAGGTAATCAGCGAGATATGGAATTTATGCAGAAAGTAAAGAAAACTTAGAAAAAGAGGCAACGGTTATCAGAATCCGAAGCAGTCGAAGCAGCAAGCCCTTCTACAAGCGTGATAAACAATAACCCAATTTCGCACTCGTCGGACCCACCTCTCGAAAAAAGACGATTCAGAGTGCCGACGTACGATTGGATAGATGATGAACGTGAACGTGAACAAATTATAGCTGACGACAAAACGAGAATAGCAGCAGCGTACAACATTAGTGTGGACCAAGTTGAAGTGTATCATGATTAATTTAAGTTTCATTTTGACAAAAAAAAGTATTCGATTTATTTTTTGTAATATAGCAAAACCAGATAATGGCTCCGCAGAGTGTTATACACAACTGAGCCTAATAAATAAACCAATTAGAAAAAAAAAAATAGATACCTTGTAACAACATTACAGACACTCCACAGAATTCGTTCGACACCTACGATCTTCCAAACTATCCTTGAGTACAGATCTTAATATTCAAATCGATCAACATGCAGATCTTCGATGTCCCCACTAGTTTTATGAGTTGGAATAGCTCCAGGATACCTCGTAACACCATTACAGACACACCACAGAATTCGTTGGACATTTACGGCGCTCCAAACTATCCTTGAGTACAGATCTTAATATTCAAATCGATCAACATGCAGATCTTCGATGTCCCACTAGTTTTATGAGGTGGAATAGCTCCGCGATACTTCGTAATACCATTACATGCACACCAGAGTTCGTTCGACATCTACAACACTCCAAACTATCCTTGAGTACAGATCAGAATATTCAAAACGATCAACATGGAGATCTTCGATGTCTCAACTATTTTTATGAGTTGTAATAGCTCCACGGGATTTGATTACACTATTATAGACACGCCACAGAATTCGTTCGACATCTACGACACTCCAAACTGTCGTTGAGCTCAGATCCCAATATTCAAATAGATCATCACGAAGATCTTTGAGGTCCCCACTCTTTCTATGAGTGGAAATAGCTTCACGGAACTTCGATACACCATTATAGACACAACACAGAGCTCGTTGAACATCTACGACACTTCAAACAGTCCATGAGTACAGATCCCAATACTCAAATCGATCATCATGAAGATCTACGTCATCCTATCTATTTTTATAAGTTGGAATAGCTTCACAGGACTTCGTTACACCATTATAGACACATTATAGAATTCTTTGAACATGTACGACAATCCAAATTGTCCATTAGTTCAATTCTTTATATTCAAATCGATCAACAAGAAGATGTACGATGGTCTAGCATGAATTTACCGCCAAAAAAATGTATGGTGAAGGACATCTAGGAAAGATCGATATAGTACGTCATGCGGAACAATTACCATTTTCAACGCCGCTTCTTGTAATGAACCTCTAGTTTTTTTTTTATTATTCGTCACGCTGCCCAGACCCCCCGTCACAGTAAGGATCTGACGCACTTTGTGAATAACCACCATACACAAATTTCATCAATAATGAGAGCATTTCCCGAAAAAAAAATACCTGTTACCTGTTAGTCTACTAAATATTTTTTTCGATGAAGAAGATTATTATTGGGAAACTTAACTATTGATTCCTTCTGGTACACTGCTTTCAAAAAGTTTACTAATAGTGTGCTGCATGTTTGCAGCAGTGCACCAGAGCTTAACGTGTCGATTCGAAAGTTTTACTGAAGCGCCTTCTGTTGACGATCTCGCAGAATCACATCAAATGGTTGCAGAGGAACTGAGAGAGATTTTTTTAGCAAAATGTTTTAGCTATTACATTTAATTCATTTTGGGATAAGTAAAGCGTTTGAAATGAAATTTTGTGATTTTATTCATTAGTAAGTTGCTTTACTCTTACCTTACATATAAATGTTAGTCTTAGTAACATCCACTTCCGTGCAAGACTGAAACCAATTATATTGTTTATTGAATGTGTTGCGAGCTTTATTCAGTTCTTGGTACGCAATCCTCATTTATTGGTTAGACTGTCATCTCATGATACCCCTTGGTGGTTTCAATACGTATAGAAGTGATAAACATATCGTATAAAATATATAATATGTATAATAAGTATGAATCAAGTAAGTATGAGAGTACCAACGCTTTCAGGGTGCAACTTAATTCTGATCGATTATGGAATAGCAATAATTCACATGTATAGCCTAGCCGGTCATCAAGAGACGCCGTGGTACCCGTAGACCAAGCTTTATTCTATAACACTATTGACGATAAAAGGAACGAAAATCACGTTTTACGTACGTATTGTGTACGCGATGATGTCCATTTGAGCAATTCCAACTACATCCAATATTTTTTTTACACGGTTGGTATTCTTCAATTTCCCGGTTCACCTGATTTTCCACAGCTTTTTAAATACCACCTGATTTTCTTTGATTTTTTGAGATTTTTTTAATGGGATTAACTCATAGGTTCATTAACGCTAAAGGTCGTAATCAACTAAAACCCACCCGTGTAAAAAAGTACTGGGTGTAACAAGATTTTTGTCACTTGTCATAAGACGAGTTTATACAATCTCATTTAATTCCACCACTTAATTGTATCTTAACAGATACGTATTTCGTCCTCAACAGTAAGGACGTCGGCCTTACTGTTGAGGTCGAAATACGTATCTGTCAAGATACAATTAAGTGGTGGAATTCAATGGGATTGTACAAACTCGTCTTATGACAAGTGAAGACATTCCACTAAAAAGCTCAAAATAATTTTCTTAACAAAAAGATTTTTGTATAATGGTGTAATGATGTTCCTTGATGGTTCTCCAACTAACAAACAAGCTTCAGAATCTATGAATCACTCTGTTGGTCTTTTAGACCTCCAATATCTGAACTCATGTATGGCGCATTTTGGGCGCATCATGCATTTTGCAACTGATACACAAGCTCAGGATCATATGATTCACTCTGTTGGCCTCGTAGACCTCCAATATCTGAACTCAAAAATAGTTTGGAGTACCGTAGATATTCTGGGAATGTTTCAATTTTCATATACTGGTGTAATGATATCTCATGAGGTTTTTACAACCAACACACAAGCTGAGTTGCCTTTGAATCACTCCGTTGGTCTTGTAGACCCCCAAGATCTGAATTCAAGAATGATTTGGAATACCGTAGATACTCTGGGAATATTGTATTCTGTATATACGGTTGTAATGATGTCCCAGGGGGCTCCCCCAACTAACACACAAGCTCGAAAATGTTGGTCTTGAAGACCTTCAATATCTAAACACAAGAATGATTTGGATTACCCCAGGAACTCTGGGAATACTGTGATTTGCATATTCTGGTATAATGATGTCCCAAGGGGTTGCTCCAACTAACGTACAAGCTCAGGACCCTATGAATCACTCTGTTGGTGTTGTAGAACTTCACTATCTGAACTCAAGAATGGTTTGGTGTACCGTAGCTATTCTGGGAATGTGGATGTTTTTATATATTAACATAATCACGTCCCATGGGGTTTTTACAACTAACACACAAGCTCGGGGACCTATCAATAACTCTGTTGGTCTTGTAGGCCTCCATAATCTGAACTCAAGAATTGTTTGGAAAACTGTTTATGTTTTGGTAAAACTGCGATTTGATAAAAATAGTTTAATTATGTCTCAAGTAGCATTGCCAACTTCAAATCAGGATTGAGGCCCCGTAGAATGCTTTGTTCTTTATGTAGATCATCTGAACTAAAGGAAGGTTTGAAAGCCATAGAAGATCTAAAAAAAATCCTCCATATTTCTACTTTTTCATGGTTTGCATCCGTTTTTGAAGCAGAGTGTCCAAAATTTATGTTGAAATACGACAAAAAAATCCGTATTGAATCGATTAATGTCCAAGAGCTTGCCCATGGTATTGCCATGAATTGAATCGTGATCAGACCCTCTCCATGCGGTGGGGAGGTTCCAGGACACTCCAGTTGTGCGACGAGCGTTTGAAGCCAACGTTCGGACGGAGTACCAAACGGCCAGTAGCTAGTGCCAGCAAAACCATCCGTGAGGCAGAGGAAAATCCTGGACCGAATTTCTTGATGGAACATCAAGCGAGCAATCGACTACCGAGCTGTGGAGGCGCGTGAACAGCTTCTTAGGTAAGAGACGCGCTAAAAGCATCACATTATTCGTAGACGGTAGCATGCAGAGGGATCCGGCAATCGTGGCCGACGCCCTAGCCGACCACTTCTGTCGTCTATCATCGTACCAGGAGTACCCAGTGGAATTCCGAAGGAAACACCCCAACCCCTCAGGTGAAATCCTCGCAATATGTCTGATCAAACTTCACTTCAATTAACGATTCTCTCTGATCGAACTGAAATATGTGCAGAAGGAGGGGAAGGGAAAATCCGCTGGACCCGATAATTTTGGTTACCACATGCTCCAAAACCTTCTACCAAACGGAAAAACCGCCTTCCTGAATGCCTTGAACAAAGAATGGGTAAATGGAACATTTCCCACAACCAGCATAGTGTATGAAAGGCTGTGCAATAAAAGTTTTAAAGTGCAAAAAGTTTAGTGACTAAAATCTAGAATCTAGAGGTTTGTAAACCTCTATCGGAGAGACATGAAGGCTCAGTAGCTTCGTTGATAAAATATCGAAAGTCTCAAAAGCCTCCTTTCAACACGCTTGAAAGCCTCCCCTCAAGAGGCTCGGAAGCCTCCTTTCAAGAGGATCAAAAGCCTCCTCCCAATAGCTCCGAACACTCCTTTCAAGAAGATTAGAAGCCTGCTATCAAGAGCCTCGGAAGCCTTTTTGTAAATGGCTCGAAAGCCTGTTTTCAAGAGGCTATGAAGCCTCTTTTCATGACGCTTGAAAGCCTCCTTTCAAGAGGCTCGGAAGCCTCCTTTCAAGAGGCTCGGAAGCCTCCTTTCAAGAGGCTCGGAAGCCTCCTTTCAAAGGCTCGGAAGCCTCCTTTTAAGAGGCTCGGAAGCCTCCTTTCAAGAGGCTCGGAAGCCTCCTTTCAAGAGGCTCGGAAGCCTCCTTTCAAGAGGCTCGAGAAGCCTCCTTTCAAGAGGCTCAGAAGCCTCCTTTCAAGAGGCTCAGAGCCTCCTTTCAAGAGGCTCGGAAGCCTCCTTTCAAGAGGCTCAGAAGCCTCCTTTCAAGAGGCTCAAGCCTCCTTTCAAGAGGCTCAGAGCCTCCTTTCAAGAGGCCCAGGCCTCCTTTCAAGAGGCACGGAAGCCTCCTTTCAAGAGGCTCAGGCCTCCTTTCAAGAGGCTCTCAGAAGCCTCCTTTCAAGAGGCTCAGAAGCCTCCTTTCAAGAGGCTCAGAGCCTCCTTTCAAGAGGCTCAGAAGCCTCCTTTCAAGAGGCTCAGCCTCCTTTCAAGAGGCTCAGAAGCCTCCTTTCAAGAGGCTCAAGCCTCCTTTCAAGAGGCTCAGAAGCCTCCTTTCAAGAGGCTCAGAAGCCTCCTTTCAAGAGGCCTCAGAAGCCTCCTTTCAAGAGGCCTGGAAGCCTCCTTTCAAGAGGCTCCAAGCCTCCTTTCAAGAGCTCAGAAGCCTCCTTTCAAGAGGCTCAGAAGCCTCCTTTCAAGAGGCTCAGAAGCCTCCTTTCAAGAGGCTCCAGAAGCCTCCTTTCAAGAGGCTCAGAAGCCTTCTTTCAAGAGGCTCAGAAGCCTCCTTTCAAGAGGCTCAGAAGCCTCCTTTCAAGAGACTCTGGAAGCCTCCTTTCAAGAGGCTCGGAAGCCTCCTTTCAAGAGGATCAGAGCCTCCTTTCAAGAGGCTCCAGCCTCCTTTCAAGAGGCTCAGGCCTCCTTTCAAGAGGCTCAGAGCCTCCTTTCAAGAGGCCTGGAAGCCTCCTTTCAAGAGGCTCGAGCCTCCTTTCAAGAGACTCAAGCCTCCTTTCAAGAGGCTCAGGCCTCCTTTCAAGAGGCTCAGAAGCCTCCCTTTCAAGAGGCTCAGAGCCTCCTTTCAAGAGGCTCAGAAGCCTCCTTTCAAGAGGCCCGGAAGCCTCCTTTCAAGAGGCTCGGAAGCCTCCTTTCAAGAGGCTCAAGCCTCCTTTCAAGAGGCCTCAAGCCTCCTTTCAAGAGGCTCAGGCCTCCTTTCAAGAGGCTCAGAAGCCTCCTTTCAAGAGGCTCAGAAGCCTCCTTTCAAGAGGCTCAGAGCCTCCTTTCAAGAGGCCTCAGAGCCTCCTTTCAAGAGGCTCAGAAGCCTCCTTTCAAGAGACTCAGGAAGCCTCCTTTCAAGAGACTCAGAAGCCTCCTTTCAAGAGGCTCAGGAAGCCTCCTTTCAAGAGGCCCAGAGCCTCCTTTCAAGAGGCTCAGAAGCCTCCTTTCAAGAGGCTCCAGCCTCCTTTCAAGAGGCTCAGAGCCTCCTTTCAAGAGGCTCAGAAGCCTCCTTTCAAGAGGCTCAGAGCCTCCTTTCAAGAGGCTCAGGAAGCCTCCTTTCAAGAGGCTCCAAGCCTCCTTTCAAGAGGCTCAGAAGCCTCCTTTCAAGAGGCTCAGGAAGCCTCCTTTCAAGAGGCTCGGAAGCCTCCTTTCAAGAGGCCTGGAAGCCTCCTTCAAGAGGCTCAGAAGCCTCCTTCAAGAGGCTCGGAAGCCTCCTTTCAAGAGGCTCGGAAGCCTCCTTTCAAGAGGCTCGGAAGCCTCCTTCCAAGAGGCTCGGAAGCCTCCTTTCAAGAGGCTCGGAAGCCTCCTATCAAGAGGCTCGGAAGCCTCCTTTCAAGAGGCTCGGAAGCCTCCTTTCAAGAGCTTGGGAAGCCTTCTGTCAGGTAGTACATATTAAGAGGTTAGAAAGTCTCCTTTCAAAAGACTCGGAAACCTCCTTCCAAGAGGCTCGGAAGAATCCGTTCAAATTGCTCGGAAGCCTCCTTTCAAGAAGTTAGAAGTTTGGCAAACCTCCTTTCAAGAGGCTTGGAAGCTTCCTTTTTAGAGACTTGAAGCCTTCTTACTAGAGGCTTGGAAGCCTTCTTTCTAGAGGCTTGGAAGCCTTCTTTCTAGAGGCTTGGAAGCCTCCTTTATAGAGGCTTGGAGGCCTCTTTTTAATAGGTTCGGAAGTCTTCTTTCAAGAGGCTTGGAGGCCTCTTTTCAAGAGGCTCGAAAGCCGCTTTTCAAAAGGCTTAGAAGCCTCTTTCTAAGAGGCTCAAGCCTCCTTTCAAGAGGCTCAGGAGCCTCCTTCAAAGAGCCTCAGAAGCTAAGAGGCTCAAAAGCCTCCTCCCAAGAGCTTCGAACACTCTTTCCAAGAAGCATGGAAGCATTCTTTCAAGAGGCTCGGAACAATCTTTTCGAAAGGCTTGGAAGCTTCCTTTCAAAAGGCTTAGAAGCCTCCTATCAAGAAGCACTGAAGCATCCTATCAAGAGGTTAGAAAGCCTTCTTTCAAGAAGCTCGAAAACCTCCTTTCAAGAGGCTCGGAAGAATCCTTTCAAAATGATCGGAAGCCTCCTTTCAAGAGGTTAGAAGTTTGGAAAACCTCCTTTCAAGAGGTTTGGAAGCCTCCTTTTCAAAGGCTTGGAAGCCTTATTACTAGAAGCTTGGAAGCCTTCTTACTAGAGGCTTTGAAGCCTTCTTTCTAGAAGCTTGTTAGCTTTTTTTCTTGAGGCTTGGAAGCCTCCTTTAAGAGGCTTGTAAGCCTTCTTTCTAGGGGCTCGGAAGCCTCCTTCCAAGAGGCTTGTAAGCCTTCTTTCTACAGGCTTGGAAGCCTCCTTTCAAGAGGCTTAGAGGCCTCTTTTCAAGAAGCTCGGAAGCCTCTTTTCAAGAGGCTCGGAAGCCTCTTTTCAAGAGGCTCAGGAACCCTCCTGTCAAGGGGGCTCAGAAGCCTCCTTTCAAGAGGCTCAGGCTTCCTTTCAAGAGGCTCAGGCCTCCTTTCAAGAGGCTCAGAGCCTCCTTTCAAGAGGCTCAGAAGCCTCCTTTCAAGAGGCTCAGGCCTCCTTTCAAGAGGCCTGGAAGCCTCCTTTCAAGAGGCTCAGGCCTCCTTTCAAGAGGCTCTCAAGCCTCCTTTCAAGAGGCTCAGAAGCCTCCTTTCAAGAGGCTCAGAAGCCTCCTTTCAAGAGGCCCGGAAGCCTCCTTTCAAGAGGCCCGGAAGCCTCCTTCAAGAGGCTCAGGCCTCCTTTCAAGAGGCTCAGAAGCCTCCTTCAAGAGGCCTGGAAGCCTCCTTTCAAGAGGCTCAGAGCCTCCTTTCAAGAGGCTCGGAAGCCTCCTTCAAGAGGCTCAAGCCTCCTTTCAAGAGGCTCAGAAGCCTCCTTTCAAGAGGCTCCAGCCTCCTTTCAAGAGGCTCAGAAGCCTCCTTTCAAGAGGCTCAGGAAGCCTCCTTTCAAGAGGCCTGGAAGCCTCCTTTCAAGAGGCTCAGCCTCCTTTCAAGAGGCTCAGAGCCTCCTTTCAAGAGGCCCGGAAGCCTCCTTTCAAGAGGCTCAGGAAGCCTCCTTTCAAGAGGCTCAGAAGCCTCCTTTCAAGAGGCTCAGAAGCCTCCTTTCAAGAGGCTCAGAGCCTCCTTTCAAGAGGCCTCAAGCCTCCTTTCAAGAGGCCTCAAGCCTCCTTTCAAGAGGCTCAGAAGCCTCCTTTCAAGAGAGCTCAGAGCCTCCTTTCAAGAGACTCAGAAGCCTCCTTTCAAGAGGCTCAGAGCCTCCTTTCAAGAGGCTCCAGGCCTCCTTTCAAGAGGCTCAGAAGCCTCCTTCAAGAGGCTCAGGCCTCCTTTCAAGAGGCTCAGAGCCTCCTTTCAAGAGGCTCAGAAGCCTCCTTTCAAGAGGCTCAGAGCCTCCTTTCAAGAGGCTCAGAAGCCTCCTTTCAAGAGGCTCAGAGCCTCCTTTCAAGAGGCTCAGAAGCCTCCTTTCAAGAGGCTCAAAGCCTCCTTTCAAGAGGCTCAGAAGCCTCCTTCCAAGAGGCCTCAGAAGCCTCCTTTCAAGAGGCTCAGAAGCCTCCTTTCAAGAGGCTCAGGCCTCCTTCCAAGAGGCTCAGAGCCTCCTTTCAAGAGGCTCAGGCCTCCTTTCAAGAGGCTCAGAAGCCTCCCTATCAAGAGGCTCAAAGCCTCCTTTCAAGAGGCCTCAGAATCCTCCTTTCAAGAGCTTGGGAAGCCTTCTGTCAGGTAGTACATATTAAGAGGTTAGAAAGTCTCCTTTCAAAAGACTCAAAGCTCCTTCCAAGAGGCCTGGAAGAATCCCTTCAAAATGCCTGAAAGCCTCCTTTCAAGAGGTTAGAAGTTTGGCAAACCTTCTTTCAAGAGGCTTGGAAGCCTCCTTTTAGAGGCTTGAAGCCTTCTTATTAGAGGCTTGGAAGCCTTCTTTCTAGAGGCTTGAGGCCTTCTTTCTAGAAGCTTGGAAGCCTCCTTTATAGAGGCTTGGAGGCCTCTTTTTAATAGGTTCGGAAGTCTTCTTTCTAGAGGCTTGAAAGCCTCTTTTCAAGAGGCTCGAAAGCCTCTTTTCAAGTAGCTTGTAAGCCTATTTCTAAGAGGCTCGGAAGCCTCCTTTCAAGAGGCTCGGGAGCCTCCTTCAAAGAGCCTCGGAAGCTAAGAGGCTCAAAAGCCTCCTCCCAAGAGCTTCGAACACTCTTTCCAAGAAGCATGGAAGCATCCTATCAAGAGGCTCGGAACACTTCTTTCAAAAGGCTTGGAAGCCTCCTTTCAGAAGGCTTGGAAGCCTCCTATCAGGAAGCACGGAAGCATCCTATCAAGAGGATCGAAAGCCTCCTTTCAAGAGGCTCGGAAACCTCCTTCCAAGAGGCTCGGAAGAATCCTTTCAAAATGCTCGGAAGCCTCCTTTCAAGAGGTTAGAAGTTTGGAAGCCTTCTTTCTAGAGGCTTGGAAGCCTCCTTTTTAGAGACTTGAAGCCTTCTTACTAGAGGCTTGGAAGCCTTCTTTCTAGAGGCTTGGAAGCCTCATTTCTCGGATGCCTCCTTTCAAGAGGCTTGTAAGCCTTCTTTCTAAAGGCTTGGAAGCCTCCTTTCAAGAGGATTGGAGGCCTCTTTCAAGAAGCTCAGAAGCCTCTTTTCAAGAAGCTCAGGCCTCTTTCAAGAGGCTCAGAGCCTCCTGTCAAGGGGCCCAGAAGCCTCCTTTCAAGAGGCCTCAGGCTTCCTTTCAAGAGGCTCAGGCTTCCTTTCAAGAGGTCTCAGCCTCCTTTCAAGAGGCTCAGGAAGCCTCCTTTCAAGAGGCTCAGAAGCCTCCTTTCAAGAGGCTCAGAAGCCTCCTTTCAAGAGGCTCAGAAGCCTCCCTTTCAAGAGGCTCAGAGCCTCCTTTCAAGAAGGCTCAAGCCTCCTTTCAAGAGGCTCAGAGCCTCCTTTCAAGAGGCTCAGCCTCCTTTCAAGAGGCTCAGAAGCCTCCTTTCAAGAGGCTCAAGCCTCCTTTCAGAGGCTCAGAAGCCTCCTTTCAAGAGAGCTCAGAGCCTCCTTTCAAGAGGCCTCAAGCCTCCTTTCAAGAGCTCAGAGCCTCCTTTCAAGAGGCTCAGGCCTCCTTTCAAGAGGCCTCGAGCCTCCTTTCAAGAGGCCTGGAAGCCTCCTTCAAGAGGCTCAAGCCTCCTTTCAAGAGGCTCAGAGTCTCCTTTCAAGAGGCTCAAGCCTCCTTTCAAGAGGCTCAGGCCTCCTTTCAAGAGGCTCAGGCCTCCTTTCAAGAGGCTCCAGAAGCCTCCTTTCAAGAGGCTCAGAAGCCTCCTTTCAAGAGGCCTCAGAGCCTCCTTTCAAGAGGCCTGGAAGCCTCCTTCAAGAGGTCTGGAAGCCTCCTTTAAAAGGCCTCAGAAGCCTCCTTTAAAGGCTCAGAGCCTCCTTTCAAGAGGCCTCAAGCCTACTTTCAAGAGGCTCAGAAGCCTCCTTTAAAGAGGCTCAGAGCCTCCTTTCAAGAGGCTCAACCTTCTTCCAAGAGGCCTGGAAGAATCCTTTCAAAATGCTCCGGAAGCCTCCTTTCAAGAAGCTCAGAAGCCTTCTTCCAGAGGCTCAGAAGCCTCCTTTCAAGAGGCTCAGGCCTCCTTTCAAGAGGCTCAGGCCTCCTTTCAAGAGGCTCAGAGCCTCCTTTCAAGAGGCTCAGGCCTCCTTTCAAGAGGCTCAGGCCTCCTTTCAAGAGGCTCAGAAGCCTCCTTTCAAGAGGCCTGGAAGCCTCCTTTCAAGAGGCCTCAGGCCTCCTTTCAAGAGGCTCAGAGCCTCCTTTCAAGAGGCTCAAGCCTCCTTTCAAGAGGCCTAAGCCTCCTTTCAAGAGGCTCGGAAGCCTCCTTTCAAGAGGCTCGGAAGCCTCCTTTTAAGAGGCTCGGAAGCCTTCTTTCAAGAGGCTCGCAAGCCTCCTTTAAAGAGGCTCGGAAGCCTCCTTTCAAGAGGCTCAAAAGCCTCCTCTCAAGAGGCTCGGAAGCCTCCTTTCAAGAAGCATCCTATCAAGTGGCTCGGAACACTCCTTTCAAAAGGCTTGGAAGCCTTCTTTCGAAAGGCCTGGAAGCCTCCTATCAGGAAGCACAGAAGCATCCTATCAAGAGGTTAGAAAGCCTCCTTTCAAGAGGCTCGGAAACCTCCTTCCAAGAGGCTCGGAAGAATTCATTATCAGAACCTTCCCAAGATAGCTGGCCTCTGCCGTCTAGGACCGAGAAGTTGACAAGAACGCGAGATCGACCTCCACATGAAAAAGCATCTGAAGAAGAAGCCGAACCCCGACCAAGACTAAGCCCTGTTCCGAAGCCGAATCGAGGAAAAGTATCCTGAATCCGAGATCCGCTACACGGATGGGTCCAAAGCCAACGGAAAGGTAGGCATCGGTATCTCTCTTGATCTGACAGAAGAGTCCTACCGACTACCGGATCAGTGCTCCGTCTACTCAGCTGAAACTGCGGCTATTTTCCAAGCCGTAGCAATTCCCAGGGCAAAACACACGCTAGTAGTGTCCGACTCTGCGAGCGCATTGGCAGCACTAGTTTCCGCAAATAATAAACATCCGTGGATCCAGGCGGTAGAGGCCATCACCGACAGTGACGGCCTCCTGATGTAGGTACCCGGCCACTCAAGTATCCATGGCAACCTTGGACGCAACAGTTGTTTCCTGCGCCGAAAAGTCCCAGCTTCTGATGCAAAGCTATGGGTGAAACAGGATACTACAGCCGCATGGGCCACCGAATGGCCCCGGCAGGGTCCTCTCCCGTCTCCGCACTGGGCACACCAACGAGTCCCACAACCTGGGCAACGACCATTTCCATCAAACCTGCAAAATCTGCAACTGCAGACTTTCTATACATCACACTTTCGACGTCTGCCCAGTTTATGAATCGGCAAGGGCAAACAATAACGTCAGCAACGCCTACACAGCACTATGCAACAACGAGCTGGATACAAGGAACACCATAAACTTTCTCAAGGACATCCACCTCTACAACCGAATTTGACGACCTCAAAAATATGAAGACCAAGCTAAAAAAATTGACAACTCTGTGGAATACACGACCCCGAAATAATAACCCGACCCCGCAACGAACGTGACCACCCCTGAAAATCGCACCAATCTGAAAAAGACGCGACGCGAGACAAGACATAACACTTATTGTTCTTACAATCGTCAAAGGAATTAAGAACAATAAGTGTTGTGTCTTGTCTCGCGTCGTGTCTTTAAGTGTCGTGTAGTTCTTACGTTAGCACAAACAAAAATCCTTTTAAAGTGAATCTAAAAACAGACAAAGTAATAATATTCATATTTTAAAAAGCATCGGTACTCCTCCGGTTCGAGCACATGATTCTAAAATATCAAAATCCCGGTACCTTTTAGGTCTGACCGTCCGAACAATGTAATATAAATACGTTTCATTTTTCTCGATACAAGAGATGAGCCAGTCGCGGGCTGAAAATCTATTTAATAGAGACAACAATATTTCACTAGAAGTGGTAACGTCATTCTGCTAATTTTATTTTGCATTCTAAGTTATTATCACATTCCGCTCTAATTCCCAAAAAACACAAACAATTTCCAGATAGCTAGCGAATACATCCGCGTTAAAGACCAAACACCTGTATTTGGGTTCAAGCTCAATCAAATAAAAAAGAAACATTGCAACCGGTACGTGCGATGGACCACCGAAAACCGTTAGTTGGTGCTCTAATCGCGCCTTACTTCCACGTGCCGTTTCCAATCGATTTCCCTCCAACCAGAGCTGAATAACGCGCGCGAACAGCCTGAATCGAGATTAGCACGCCCAGCTTGATTCGGCCTTTTTGTACGGCGAGGTTCGAAAAGCGCATTACAATGGTCACAAATTATAGAGAAAGAGAGAACGATAAACAGAGGCCGAGACCTTCTCAGATTTGAAGATCTGTTACAGGCTGGTTGGAAAACAAAATTCAGTTCAAATTTGACCGAGAAAACATTCTGTTACTGAATAATCGATCGTCGGGTCAACCCGTTTGTTCGATTCAAAATAAGTTGTGTTGAACTTGGTCCTGCAGATAGAAGCACAAAGTCATCAGAATCAATTTTAAAACATAAAAAGGATCATAGACATCACACGGGTTCTAGTAGTAAGAGCCATATCATCCATAACCTCTAAGGAGTCATTATCTGGGAACAATGTGCCACCAAGAAGATGAACCTCCCTCCCTTACTCAATATTGAAGGACCACTGAGTAAGGAGGAGGATATGAGTCGAGAGGTAATTTAAATTAGTATGAGAGAACTGATCAAAGTAGCAGGATTTCATCGAGGAACACTTTGAGTTATAGAAACTGAGGTGAGAGTTGAATGTAGATCTTGTTGTTTTTCATATTTAAGAATAAACAAAATGTGTGAGCCGTTTTTGGAACATGTTTGCATTCCAAGTAGTTTTTGTTGTTGTCACGGGCTTCAGGTAGTTTTCGAACTCCATAGATTCAAGGTCTGCGGATCATCTTCCCTAACGGAAGCAGTTATTAAGGAATACACAAGTTGTGTGACCCCTTCTTGGTATATGTTTGCATTCCAAGTACTTCTTGGTGTTTTCATGGGTTCCGGATAGACTACGAATTCCATGGAGTCAAGGTCTGCAGATCAACCTCTGTAACAAAAGCAATTGTTGAAGAATAAACAAGTTGTGTGACCCCTATTTGGTATATGTTTGCATTCCATGGAGTTTGTGTTGTTGTCATGGCTCCATAGGGTCAAGGTTAGTCGAAGTCCATAGGGTCAAGGTTTGTGGACAGCAATTGTTGAAAAATAAACAGCAGTTGTTAAGAAATAAACAAGTTGTGTGACCCTTTCTTGGTATAGGTTTGCTTTCCAAGTATTCCTTGTTGTTGTCACGAGATCCACTTAGTCTACGAACTCCACAGAATCAAGGTCTGCGGATAAACCTCCGTAATGAGAGCAGTTATTGAAGAATTAGGAAGTTAAAAACTCAGCCTCA